>NC_088384.1:103027884-103633846 GCF_037993035.2 Macaca fascicularis | reverse complement strand
CCAGCTACTCTGAAGGCTGAGGCAGTAGAATTGCTTGAACCTGGGAGGCAGAGGTTGCAGTGAGCCGAGATCGTGCCATTGCACTCCAGCCTGGGTGACAAGTGTAAAACTCCTTCTCAAAAAAAGAAAAAAAAGAAAAAAAAAAAACACCCTATAGTTATGTAACAGAAAGAAAACATCTCTGGTGTATAAACATACAACAAATTAAAGGTTACGCTGTATAAGAGCTTTACAAATTAGTTAGAAAAGACAATCCACTAAGAAAAATAGATAAGAAAAGACAATCTACTAAGAAAAATGAACAAAGAAGCAGAGTAGGCAATTTACGGTAGTACAAATGGCCAGTAAACACATGAAAACATGCACAACCCTTCCAAGCATTCAGGAAATGTAAAATAAAGAAAATGGCACTGTGGCAAAAATTGAAAACTTTAAATGCATATATCCTTTAGACTCAACAAGTCCATGGCTAGAAATATAGCACAAGTACATTAAGACACAAAAGATGTAGACACCACTGAGGCTTTAACAAAGATAAAAAAATGTAACAAGGATATTCACTACAATATTCTACCTTAAAAAAAAAAAAAGAGGGGAAATAAATAATGAGCATCAATAGGGGAATATAAACTCCAACTTGATGCAAGCTCCTTGAGGTGAGAGATTTCAGTTCGTTCTGTTTGTTGAATATATCCCCAGTAACTTGCACATGACAGGTACTCAATAGTTCTTTGCTGAATTAATGGATAAATGACTAAATAAAGGACATCCAACAACGGTATATTATATAGCCGTTGAAAATAGTGCAGTAAATGTCCATATACAATCACCTAAAAGGATGCTGATGCTACAATAACTGAAAAATAAATGCAAGAAAAATAACACGATTCTTTTAATGTGTGAGAACAATGTTTATATAGATGTATCTGCTTATACTTGGGGGAAAAAATGGAGAAAGGTGCATGCTTTTTTTTTTTTTTTTCCATTTTTTGAGACAGGGTCTCGCTTGTTCCCCAGGCTGGAGTACAGTGGCACCATCATGGCTCACTGCAGCCTCACCCTCAGGGGGATTCAAGCAATCCTCCCGCTTCAACCTCCCAAGTAGCTAGGACCACAGGCGCATGCCACCACACCTGGCTAATTTTTGTATTTTTGTAGAGACAAGGTTTCATCATGCTGCCTAGGCTGGTCTCAAACTCCTGAGCTCAAGTGATCCTCCCACCTCAGCCTTCTTTTTTTTTTTTTTTTTTTTCCAGATGGAATCTTGCTCTGTAGCCCAGGCTGCAGTGCAGTGGCACCATCTCGGCTCACTGCAAGCTCCACCTACCAGGTTCAAGAGATTCTTGTGCCTCAGCCTCCTGAGTAGCTGGGTCTACAGGCACCCGCCACCACACCCAGCTAATTTTTTTGTATTTTTAGTAAAGATGGCATTTCACCATGTTGGTCAGGCTGGTCTGGAATTCCTGACCTCAGGAAATCCACCTGCCTCGGCCTCCTGCTAGGATTACAGGCATGAATCACCGTGCCTAGCCCCACCTCAGCCACTTAAACTGCTGGAATTATAGGCATAAGCCACCACGACTGGCCTGCACTCAAATTTAATATGCAACTGAATTGAGGGCATGGTTTAATTACTGTATCACTTTTTTCCCTAACTTCTTAGAGCAGTTTTAGGTTCACAGCAAAATTGAGCCCAAGTACAGAGACAGCATATCTATTCCCTCTACATATGCATCTCCTCCCCGATCATAAACACCCCCTACCAGAGTGTTGAGTTTGTTACAACTGGTGAAACTACACTAACACATCATCATCCAAAATCACTGACTTTTAAGTGGTAAAATTACAAATAATTTTGCATTGTAATTTTTAAATAAAACAAAAATGATGCCATCAAAAAACTTTTTAAGTTCTACAAAATGTTAAACTCCTTAATGTAATATAAAAAGGATACATTAGGAAAACAATTAGTAACATCCAGCAGTAGTCTCTGATCCAGAATCTACTTCCAGTACTCTAAACAAAGAAGTATGAGAAATGCAGACAAAGCTTGTGTATCCAATGCTCACATAAACATTACTTTTAGCCAGGCGCGTTGACTCATGCTTGTAATCCTACCAGTTTGGGAGGCCCAGTGGAGAGGACTGCTTGAGGCCAAGAGTTCAAGACCAACCTGGCCAACATAGCAAGACCTCATCACTATTAAAAAAAAAATTACTTTTAATAAAAGTAGCCTCTAAAATATTATTAAAAGTTCTGCACAATTACATGTAAAAGGATACAGAAACATATGGAGAATATATAGAAGAAAAACAAGAATTTAGAAAATGTAACAAAATGTTAATCCCCACAATTACCAGTAGTACTTTTTCCTGCTTTGAAAGTATCCCAAATTTTCCAACGTGATTGCTATGCTTTTATAATCACAAAATAATAAAAGGTTTGTGGCACAGTTGTGATTTATCACTCTATATAAACATTCCTAGGCCTTTTTACATTCAAAATACCAAACCCTAACTAACTCCTTAAAGCTAGATCCCAAATCCAATTCCTCACCCTCATTTGCCAACACAAATCAAAAAAAAAAAAAATCAAGACAGAGAGACAGATGGCAAACAAGTATATTAAAAGATGATCCACATCATACGTCATCAGGGAAATGCAAATTGAAATGATGATACTAATACACACCTGTTGGAATGGTCAAAATCTAGAACACTGACAATACCAAACACTGGAAAGTATGTGAAGCAACAGAAATTCTCATTGATTGCTGGTAGGAATGCAGAAGCCATTTTAGGAGACAGTTGGGCAATTTCTTAAAAAACTAAACATATTCTAACCAGCAATCATGCTCCTTGGTGTTTTACTCAAGGTTGAAAACTTACATCCTACACACAAAAACCTACACACAGGTGCTTATAGCAGCTTTATTCACAATTGCTAAAACATGGAAGCAACCAAAATGTCCTTCAATAGGTGAGTGGATAAATTGTGGCACATGTAAAAAATGGAACCTCATTCAGCACTGTAAAGAAATATGCTATCAAGTTATAAAAAGACAGGGAGGAAACTTAAATGTATATTACAAGGCAAAAGAAGCCAGACTGAAAAGGCTACATACTTTATGGTTCCAACTACATGACATGTCAAAAACAAAGCAAAACTATAGGGACAATAAAATGATCAATGGTTGCCTGAGATTGTAGGGAAGCGGGGAATGAATAGGTGCCATAGGTTTTTTAGGGTAGTGAAACTACTCTGTTTGATATTTTAATGGCAGGTCACTGTAAATTTCCCTAAACTCACAGAATATAGAACATCCTATGAATTAACCCTAATGTAAGCTATGAACTCTAGGTGATGATGTGTCAGCGTAAATTCATCAACTGTAACAAACCCACCACTCTGGCAGGGAGTTGTTGATAATGGAGGAAGATATGTATATATGGGAAATCTCTGTACCCTCCTCTCAATTTCCCTATAACCTTAAACTGCTCTTTAAAAACATAGCCTAAGCGAAGTGCAGTGGCTCATGCCTATAATCTCAGCACTTTGGGAAGCTGAGGCAAGAGGATCACTTGAGGCTTGGAGTTTGAGACAAGCCCAGGCAACACGACAAGACCCTATCTCTATGAAATAAAAAAAAAAAAAGAAAAAAAATAACTGGGTATGCTGGCACAGGCCTGTAAGTCCTAGCTTCTTGGGGAAGCTGAAGCAAGAGGATCACTTGAGCCCAGGAATTTGAAGCTGCAGTGAGCTATGAACATGCCACTGCACTGGAGTCTGGGCAACAGATCAAGACCGTGTAGCTTTAAAAAAAAAAAGTCCACTTTAAAAAAAAAAAAAAAATTGGTCAGTCCCAGTAGCTCACGCCTGTAATTCCAGCACTTTAGGAGACCGAAGCAAGCAAGCAGATCCCTTGAGCTCAGGAGTTCGAGACCAGCTTGGGCAACATGGCGAAATCCTGTCTCTACAAAAAATACAAAAAATTAGCCGAGAATGGTGACTGCACACCACTCAGGAGGCTGGAGGCTGCAGCAGGAGGATCGCCTGAGCCCCAGAAGTCAAGCTGCAGTGAGCCAAAATCACACCACTACACTCCAGCCTGGGTGACAGAGACCCTACCTCAAAAAAAAAAAAAATGAGGGATAAGACTACATATTGGGTACAGTGTACACTGCTCGGGTACACCTAAAAACTCAGAAATCACCACAAAAGAACTCATTAATGTAACCAAAACCACCTATAACCCAAAAACTATTGAAATAAAAAATGTTTTTAAATCAAAGCAAGCCGGACTATGAGAAAAATGTTTAACACATCAAGAATTTACATTCCAAGATATACAAAGAGCTCTTCAATGACAAAATGGTAACACAAGAGACCGGTTAAAAGATGGACAAAAGACACCTCATTGAAGATATACAGATGGCAAATAAGGATACAAAATGCTGAACATCATCTGTTATTACAGGACTGCTAATTAAAACAATGAGATACTACGACATACCCATTGGAATGACTAAAATCTAAAAAACTGACAATACCAAATGTTGTGAGCATGCAAAGTAACAGGAACTCTCATTCATTGCTGGTGAGACTACAAATGGTACAGCCACTTCGGAAGACAGTCTGGCAGTTTTTCACAAAGCTAAAACCTAGTTTAACCATAAGATCCAGCAATCACACTTCCAGGTATTTATCCAATTGAGTTGAAAACATGTCCTCATGGCCTGGCACAATGGCTCACATCTGTAATCCCAGCAATCTGGGAGGACAAGGTGGGCAAATCACCTCAGGTCAGGAGTTTGAGACCAGTCTGGCCAACAGGGTGAAACCCTGTCTCTACTAAAAATACAAAAAGCCAACCATGATAGCGCACACCTATAATCCCAGCTACTAGGGTGGCTGAGGCAGGAGAATTGCTTGAAACCAGGAGACAAAGGTTGCAGTGAGCCAAGATTGTGCCACGGCACTCTAGCCTGGGCGACAGAGCGAAATTGTCTCCAAAAAAAATTAAGGCCAGGTGTGGTGGCTCACTCCTGTAAAACCAGCACTTTGGAAGGCCAAGGTGGGTGGACTGATTGAGGCCAACAGTTCGAGACCAGCCTGGCCAATATGGTGAAAGCCCATCTCTATTAAAAATACAAACTTGGCCAGTGCAGTGGCTCACGTCTGTAATCCTAGGATTTTGGGAGGCCGAGGTGGGAAGATTGCCTGAGTTCAAGAGTTCGAGACCAGCCTGGGCAACAAAGTGAGACCCCCGTCTCTACTAAAAATACAAAAAATTAGACAGGTGTGGTAGGGTGCACCTGTAGTCCCAGCTACCTGGAAGGCTGTGGCAGGAGAATCACTTGAACCTGGGAGGCAAGAGTTATAGTGAGCTGAGATCACGCCACTGCACTCCAGCCTGGGCAACAGAGCAAAAAAAAAAAAAAATTACCCGGCGTGGTGGCGCATGGCTATAATCCCAGCTACTCGGGAGGCTGAGGCAGGAGAATTGCTTGAACCTGGGAGGCAGAGGCTGGGGGGAGCAGAGATCGTGCCAATGCACTCCAGTCTAGGCAACACAGTGAGACTCCGTCCAACATAACGTAACATAAATAAGAAAAACATGTCCACACAAAATTTATATGCAAATGTTTATAGCAGATTTACTTATAACCACCTCAAACTAGAAGCAACCAATATGTCCTTCAATAGGTGAATGGATAAGCTGTGGTACATACATACAATGGAATATTATTCATCAATAAATAGAAATGAGTGATCAAGTCAAGACACGGAAGAACCTTAAATGCAAATTGCTAAATGAAAGAAGCCAGTTCAGACTGGCTATGTACCGTATGATTCCAACTATATGACATGTGGTAAAGCCAAAACTGTAGAACCAATTAAAAGGCCAGTAGTTGCCAGGGGTTCCAGCGGGGAAGGGAGGAGGCATTGATTGGTCTGAAGTACAAGTAACTTATTGAGAGGTGAAACTATTCTGTATGATACTGTAATGGTAGGTATATGATACTATGCATTTGTCAAAGCCCACGGAATTGTAATACAAAGAGTGATCTTTAATGTAAACTATCGGGTTTAGTTAATATTGTATTGTATCAGTTCACTAATTATAACAAATGTACCATGTACCACGCTAATCTAAAATATTAACAGTAAACAGGAACTCTGCACTATCTGCTCAGCTTTTCTGTAAATATTATTTTATAAATAAAATCTATTAATTTTTTTAAATCATGAGTGGCAAACAAGATCCACTTGATAAAGCAGTATACAGCACACATTAAGTCATCAACTTTTATGATTTGTTTTTATAAATGGGTTGGATTTCATAGAACTTTCAAAATTAAAGATGCAGAATTCTTACACCACATACTTATTTCTATATCTAATGTCACCCAATGCTCCCAAGAGGAAAAGTAAAATGAAAATTCTTCAAAGACTTAATGCAATCTCTGGGTCATTAACCCAAACATGTCTGGTTCTCAACTGCACACTTTAACTTGCTCTTTTTTATACTTAATCAATGCTGGTGTTTCTTTCAAATTCTCATACAGGCCAGGCACGGTGGCTCACGCCTGTACCAGCACTTTAGGAGGCCAAGGCAGGTGGATCACCTGAGGTCCGGAGCTCAAGACCAGCCTGGCCAGCATTACTACTAATATAAAAATTAGCCAGGCGTGGTGGCGCACGCCTGTAATCCCAGCTACTTGGAAGGCTGAGGCAGGAGAATCGCTTGAACCCAGGAGGCGGAGGTTGCAGTGACCCGAGATCACACCATTGCACTCCAACCTGGGCAACAAGAGAAAACTCCTTATCCAAAGACAAAAAAAAAAAAAACCTTTATCATCAAATATATAAGTATCAGACTGAATATATAACAATATTCTGAAATTGACTTGATTATGCAATGAAAACCTCCTTCCATAAACTTGCCTTGACAACTGTACTAACTTTGATATCACCAAAACATGTTAGAGTTACAGACTGCTGGCAATTCACATAAAAATCATACAGCTATTTTACAAAGAAGTAATTTATCTTGTAAAATTGTGAAGTATTCCGATATTTTTGGATTAAATACAAAAGGCACAAATATATAGCAAAAATGAAACAATAACCTTATTATCAAGAATTAGGAAAGAAAATATTTTAAACCAGTTTCACAGGTAGCTCCTTCTTCCCATGGATAACCTGACAGGCAAGGTGGGGTGCCTCAGAGGCCTGTAATCCCAGCACTTTGGGAGGCCAAGGCAGGAGGATAGCCTGAGGCCAGGAGTTTGAGACCAGCCTGGGCAACACAGCAGGATGTCATCTCTACACGGAAAAAAAAAAAATGTAATAAGTAATAAAGCATAATCTGACAGTAGCTGGGTAGATTCACAAATAAGGAAAGCAATATTGACCCTGCCAATTTCCAATAATGACAAAATCTGCAAGTACTAGGTGAGCACTTAAAGTACTGTCACTTATTATACCAGTATCTTTTGAGATACATGTACAAACATAAAAATGGCACTTTTAGCACAGGTTTTGGAGAGTAGAAAAACTTGCACTGAGGCCTTTTTTTTTTCCTATTTTTTTTTTCTTTTTTTTTTTGAGATGGAGTCTTACTCTGTCACCTAGCCTAGAGTGCAGTGGCACAATTTCGGCTCACTGCAGCCTCTGCCTCCTGGGTTCAAGCAATTCTCCTGCCTCAGCCTCTGAAGCAGCTGGGACCACAGGCATGCACGCTCAGCTAATTTTTGTATTTTTAGTAGAGATGGGGTTTCACCATGTTGTCCAGGCTGGTCTCGAACTCCTGACCTCAGGTGATCCTCCCGCCTCGGCCTCCCAAAGTGGTGGGATTACAGGCGTGAGCCCGGCCAAGGTCATTCTTTAAAGCTCCAAAATGGGAAAGTACGTTCAGGCTTTTAAAGAACGGCACTAAAAACAATCTCATATGAATCTCATATGGCAATAACACTTAAGAGTTTTGCAGTAAAATAAAACTGTTAATTACAGTAAAATACCATTAAGTTATCAGGAAAGCATTTCATGACACAGATAAGGAAGAACTCTAGAAACTGTGACTGTCCACTCTGACGAAGCACACCCTCAAGTTTGTTAAGATTCCACTTGTGACAAGCAGGAAATCTTAGCATAATAAAAATATTCTAAGCAGAATTAAATCAATCAGGCTATTTAGCTAAATTAGAGCCAATAGATTCATTCAGATAAAAACCCAGGAAAAAGCCAACCCTCCAAGTTCTATAACATTTTAAATAGAAATAAACTGGTTAACAAAAGCCATTTACAAACAAATCAATGGAAAGCAACAGCAAAATAATAATATTCAAAAATAAGAAAACCTCGAGTTGAATGATACTGAACCAGTACAATTGTTTAGCATGTAACATATCCCATAACCAGGAATAGCCCAAAATCAACTTGCTTCCTTTCAAATCACCTAATATTTGCTTATCCCTATAATTTAAAAGTTTATACCATACCTAATGTAATCTGGTTAAAATCTTTTCTTCAGCAACCACGATTTACCAAAAAGCTTAAACCATTTTTTTAACCAGAACTGTTCTGTTTGAGATCTAGCTTATATTCATTTTTAAAAAGGAAGATAGAGTACTTGTCCAGAAAGACTTTATTCAGTGTTTCTCTAAAATGCCTTATATCAAAATCTAGATTGGCCGGGCGCGGTGGCTCAAGCCTGTAATCCCAGCACTTTGGGAGGCCGAGGCGGGCGGATCACAAGGTCAGGAGATCGAGACCACAGTGAAACCCCGTCTCTACTAAAAATACAAAAAAAAAAAAATTAGCCGGGCGCGGTGGCGGGCGCCTGTAGTCCTAGCTACTCAGGAGGCTGAGGCAGGAGAATGGTGTGAACCCAGGAGGCGGAGCTTGCAGTGAGCCGAGATCGCGCCACTGCACTCCAGCCTGGGCAACAGCGTGAGACTCCGTCTAAAAAAAAAAAAAAAAAATCTAGATTAAGAAAATCTGGGTAGAACCACATATTAACTAATTTTTATTAGATGAAAGGTTGTGCTTTATAAACAATCCCAAATAACTTCTACCCATTTTGTCACTCCAATTATTTTCACTCACCACTTTAAACCCAGAAAAACATGTTATTTAAATTACTCTAAACTAGACCCTACCATCAAGAGAAAGAAAGGAACAAACATTTATTAAATTTCTAAGATGCACACCATTTCATTGTCCACGGATGAGAACTCAAGTTGAGTTAGAATAATTTGCTCAAGGTCTCTCAACTGATAGAAACAAGAATCACAACTCAGAACAGCTTAAATTCCAACTTCATAAATTGTACTATCCTCCCTCCTAATTGTACTAATCACTGTGATTATATAAATTTGAATTCTAAAATTACCCAATAGCAACTATTTTGCAATACTGGGGAAAGAAGGGACACAGGCAGAAAACAAGTTCCCAACAACTATCCAGAACTAACCTTTTCAAATATGTAACCAAGGAATCTTAAAAGTCAGGTCCTATCTCCTTTTTTTGAAACACAGTTGTGCTCTGTCGCCCAGGCTGGAGTGCAGTGGCGCAATCTTGGCTTATACAACCTCCACCTCCTGGGTTTAAACAATTCTCCTGCCTTAGCTACTAGGGTGGCTGGGATTACAGGCACGCAGAACATAGCAAGACCCAGTCTCTTTTTAATACTTTTTTAAATCAAAAAATAATAAAACCAATTCAGTTAATCCGTCCTTCCTATAGTTTAGTCTAGAATGGTGCCTCTCAAAACTAAGAAGCAGAAACACCTGGGGGTCTTGTTAAACATATTCCTGGGCCCAAAACCCAGAGATTACAACTCAGCAGGCCTGAGGTAGAACCCAGGAATTTGAATTTCTAGTATCATCCAGATGATACAGATACTGTAAGGAAATAGACTACACTTTTGAGTAGCAGTGGTCTAGAACAAATCCTCCGATAGCTCTCAAATATCCCAACCTGAAAAACACTTCCACCCTTTCTCATACTTACTATTTGCTCACTGAGAGTCTCTCAATCCACAAATACTTTTGAAAGTTTCAACTAGTTCTGTCAACTCCATTTCTCAAAATATACCAACTGAGGTTAAAGATTCAAATAAATCATATTTAGAGCAAAATATTACAGAATAAAGTCTTCAAAAGGGATTGGATAAGCCTTTAATATAGTTAAATATGATATGTGGCCACAAAAAAAAAAAATATCCTATAAGACACCAAGAGCAACACTGAGTTGACAGAAGACCTAGATTCTGCCACTTCCCATCTGACCTTAGGAGAAAACATGAAGTAATTTCACAATCTGTCTTTAATAACTTTTTGTACAGACTTATATGAAAATTCCATATTTATGTTCTCATAATGGCAATCCCCAGATAACAAAAAAACATGTAAAACTGAGAAACAGTAGGTTAGGCTTATAAACTCTATCAGTACCAAGATTATCTATTTTATTCATTTATACATTCAACAAATAGAGTTGGCCCTTGAAAGACACAAAATTAAAATGTGCATATCCAGGCAGGCACAGTGGTTCACCCCTGTAATCCCAGCACTTTGGGAGGCTGAGGCGGGTGGATCAACTGAGGGAAGGAGTTCAAGACCAGCCTGGCCAACAGGGCAAAATCCAATCTCTACTAAAAATACAAAAATTAGGCCAGGCACAGTGGCTCATGCCTGTAATCCCAGCACTTTGGGAGGCCGAGGCAGGCAGATCACCTGAGGTCAGGAGTTCAAGACCAGCCTGGTCAACACGGCAAAACCTCATCTCTACTAAAAATACAAAAATTAGCTGGGTGTGGTGGAGTCTCACTCTGTCACCCAGGATGGAGTGCAGTGGTGCAATCTCGGCTCACTGCAACCTCCACCTCCCTGGTTCAAGCAATTCCCCTGCCTCAGCCTCTCCAGTAGCTGGGATTATAGGCGCAGGCCACCACGCCCAACTAATTTTTTTGTATTTTTAGTAGAGACGGGGTTTCACCATGTTGGCCAGACTGGTCTCGAACTCCTGACCTCAAGTGATCCACCCGCCTCACCCTCCCAAAGTGCTGGGATTACAGGCGTGAGCCACCACGCAGAGCCTGAAAAGATTTTTAATGCAGATGAAAGTGCCCTATTCTGGAAGGAAAAAAAGACCACAAAGGACATTTATCTAGTAAGAAAGAGAAACAAGCATCAGGATATAAGGCAGGAAGAGACAGGCTAACTCTACTGTTGTGTACAAATGCAGTAGGGTTTATGATCAGGACTGCCCTCATCTAAGCTGCTGCTAACCGCCACCTCCCTCCCCTGTCCCAAACGTTGAAGGGAAAAGATAAACACCAGCTGCCAGTCTTTTGGTTGTATAAGAAGGCCTGGAGTATAAGAAGTCTTTTTCTGGATTGCATCCATCAATGCTTTGTCCCTGAAGTCAGGAAATGCCTTGCCAGTAAGGGACTGCCTTTTAAAGTTCTTTTACTATTGGACAATGCCCTGACCACCCAGAAGCCTATGAGTTCAACAATGAAGGCATCGAGTTGGTTTACCTGCCCCCAAACATGATAACTCTAACTCAGTCTGAAGATCAGGGGGTCATAAGGGCCTTTAAAGCTCATTACACATAGTGCTCTATGGGAAGGATTACGGATGCTATGGAAAAGAATCCCAATAGAGAAAACATCGTGAAAATCTGGAAGGATTACACCATTGAAGATGCCATCCATGTTACAGAAAATGTTGTGAAAGGCATCAAGTCCAAAACAATAAATTCCTGCCGGAGAAAACTGTGACCAGATGTTGTGCATGACTTCACAGGATTTACAACAGAGCCTATCAAGGAAATCATGGAGGTTGTGGATATGGAGGGGAAAAAAAAAGTGAAAAAAGTAGGGAGTGAAGAGTTTTAAGATATGGATCTTAGAGAAGTGTAAGAGCTAAAAGACATCACACACCAGAGGAATTGACAGAAGATAACTTGATAGAGATGAGGGCTTCTGTGCCAAACAATGAGGAAGATGACTTAGAAGAAGAGTGTCAAAAAAGAGAGACTGACATTAGACAATCTGGCAGAAGGGTTTCAATTATTCAAGACTGCTTGTGACTTCTTTTACTGATAGGGACATTGAAACTGATGCAAACAGTAGAAGAACTGGTAGAGTTCTTTGCATCCTGCCAAATTTCATGTTTTAAACCTAACCCCGACAATGTGACTGTATTTAGAGATAGAACTTTAAAGAGGTAATCCTATTCAAAATGAGGTGACTAGGGTGGCCTTAATCCAATATGACTGGTGCCCTTGTAAGAGGAAATTGAGGCCGGCGCGGTGGCTCACACTTGTAATCCCAGCACTTTGGGAGGCCGAGGCAGGCAGATCATCTGAGGTCAGGAGTTTGAGACCAGCCTACTCAACATGGAGAAACTCCATCTCTACTAAAAAAAAAAAAAAAAAAAAAAAAAATCAAAATTATCTGGGCGTGGAGGCACGTGCCTGTAATCCTAGCTACTCGGGAGGCTAAGGCAGGAGAAATTGTTTGAACCCGGCGGGGGAAGGTTGCAGTGAGCCAAGATTTCACCATTGCACTCCAGCCTGGGCAACAACAGTGAGAATCTATCTCAAAAAAAAAAAGAAAGAGAAAAGGGAAGAGAAGAGAAGAGAAGAGAAGAGAAGAGAAGAGAAGAGAAGAGAAGAGAAGAGAAGAGAAGAGAAGAGAAGAGAAGAGAAGAGAAGAGAAGAGAAGAGAAGAAAGAAATTTAGACAAAGCCATATACAGAGAGAAAACCATGTGAAGACACAGAGAGATGTCAGGCATCTACAAGTCAAAGAAAGAGGCTTTAGAAAGAAGCAACCCTGCTGACACTTTTGATTTTGGGATGCCAGCCTCCAGAAGTGTAAGAAAATAAATTTGTTGTTTAAGCCACTCAGTCTGTGGCACTTTGTTATGGCATCCTTAACTAGACGGGTTTGTAGACTAAGTAGTATATTTCTAGTTGTAATCATTGGTTCCTCAAGTTAAACATGAAACCACTAAGGATTATACTCATTTGAAAAGTCAGAAACCTAAACATCTAAAGCCAGAGTCAGAAATTATATCTCATACATAACTTTATCAATAAACTGAATTATCTATATTGTTCTGGCTATGGCTGAGTTGAAGGACTATTAAGTTTCTATGTATTATCTGACTATATCACTTAATTTGAAGGAAAAGATGTACTTCTCAATTTGTATATATGCACCTATTTACAGATGGTCCTCTCAATATTAGAAACAGTCTGTGATTAAGAGAAACACAGACTTTGGAATCAGACAGGTGGCAGTTTAAACCCCAGTGTGTTACCATTTACTAGTTATGCAGTCTTAAGCAAGTTATTTCACCTCTCTGACCCTCAAATTCCTCAACTGTAAATGGGAATGAAAATAATCTTACAGGATTATCAGGATTAGAGAAAGTCAAGTTAAGCACCTGACACAATTCCTAACACATGGTGGGCACTCAATAAATGGCTGCTATAAGATCATCATCCAAAGAAAATAGGCATGAGAAAAGTAGGTGTCACTGTTGACAGGACTGTAAGCTATTAAAGCTTTCTGAAAAGCAATTTTGAAATATCCAACCAAATATGAAAGATACCCCTTGGACATCCAAAGACCCAAAAAATTTGACTTTCAGGAATCTGTTCTATGAGAATATTTGCAGGAGTGGGTAAAGATGGGAGAAAAACGATGTTCTTTGTGGCACTGTTTTAACAGCAAATAGCTGGTTTATTATTAGACTATATGAATATAGTCTAATAATTCATATTTGCCATTATTTTTTAAATGAAAAAGATCTCTATGTACTGACAAAAAGATGGCAATGGCAGAGTAAGCACAATGTGAGCCAACAAAGTAAAAACTGTGTGTTTGTATATGCAAGGAAATGGGTATGAAAGGATTTAATTCTAAAGCTTTCACTTTTCACATATATTCTACTTTGTAAACGTTTAAAAACAATGTTTTAATAAACAATGATGTCCACCATCTTTTGAGACTATAATGCTTTCCTAGGCTATAAAATGGGACATGTTAAAGAAAACTTCACCAGCCTGGCCAACATGGTGAAACCCCATCTCTACTAAAAATAAAAAAAATTAGCCAAGCATGGTAGCAGGCGCCTGTAATTCCAGTTTCTCAGCAGGCTGAGACAGGAGAATCACTTGCACCCAGGAGGCGGAGGTTACAGTGAGATCACACCACTGTACTCCAGCCCGGGCAACAGAGTGAGACCCCATCTCAAAAAAAAAAAAAAAAGGGAAAAGGAAAGAAAACTTCAAAGAAAAATACACCACACATTAACCCTCCCTTCTCATTGAAAAAGTCCAGAGTCTACATTAAGCCCAGGTTCAAAATACCGCAAAATCAATTTCTACTCTATATTCTTTCAGCAGCTATTTCTACAGTCAATTCTAACCTTATAGAGTTAGTCACAAACATTCTAAAAACTGCTAATTATTTGCCACATAAACAGTCCCATCATAAAAACTCTTCCCCTTCTTGTTCCAAAACAGCCTGGTTAAATATACATGTGGAATACAAAATAACTTTAATAGGCTTGGCATAGTGGCTCATGCCTGTAATCCCAGCACTTTGGGAGGCCGAGGTGGGTGGAATGGTTGAGCTCAAGAGTTCAAGACCAGCCTGGCCAACATGGTGAAACCCTGTCTCCAATAAAAATTCAAAAATTAGCCAGGCATGGTGGTGCGTGCCCATAGTCCCAGCTACTCAGGGGGCTGAGGCAGGAGAATCGCTTGAACCCAGGAGGCAGAGACTGCAGTGAGCCAAGATCACACCACTGCACTCCAGCCTGGGCAACAGAGGAAGACTCTGCCTCAAAAAAAAAACAAAAACAAAAACAAACAACAACAACAAAAAAAACTTTAATAGTACCTAAGGAAAAACAAAATAAATCTGCAACCAAAGTCAAAGGAATCAGTTTGAAAGCTTCAGCTTTTAGACTGGTATGAACTACAATTCTCCCCATTACTGAAGATAATCCAAATTTTACTACACAGAATACTGACACTGGAATTATGGATGGTCACAACAGAAATGGAAATACCTTGTTTTACAAATGAGAAACATGAACCACAACAAGTGACTTGACCAAGTTCACACAGTAAAAGAAAGATGGAAGATCAGTGCAAGGGCCCTCGCCTCCCAGTCCAATATTCTTTTTTCTAGATCATGTTGCCTAACATCATAGCTTAGAGTTTTAGATCTACACCTTTTCCCAAATAAATTAGCAAATATAGCATCAGATAACATACTTGGCTTCATAAATATGCAAAAATGAAACAAACATTAGCTGGCATATACTACCTCGCATATTTGCAACAATATCTACAGAGCTTTGCATTCATTGAAATTTCAAGAGTGTACGCATGTTCTCATTCATAGGTGGGAACTGAACAATGAGATCACTTGGACTCGGGAAGGGGAACATCACACACCGGGGCCTATCATGGGGAGGGGGGAGGGGGGAGGGATTGCATTGGGAGTTATACCTGATGTAAATGACGAGTTGATGGGTGCTGACGAGTTGATGGGTGCAGCACACCAACATGGCACAAGTATACACATGTAACAAACCTGCACGTTATGCACATGTACCCTAGAACTTAAAGTATAATAATAATAATAATATAAAAAAAAGAAATTTCAAGAGTGTAAAAATATCTCGATCAGACATTGCAAAGGTGTCTGCTCTATAGAAGCAGAAATGAAAATGCTTTAGGAGAACCAATTCATCCAATTCCCCTGAAAGCAGAGGAACTAGTTAGATTCTAATTAGCTAAAAGACCAAATTTTCGGCCGGGCGCGGTGGCTCAAGCCTGTAATCCCGGCACTTTGGGAGGCCGAGACGGGCGGATCACGAGGTCAGGAGATCTAGACCATCCTGGCTAACATGGTGGAACCCCGTCTCTACTAAAAAATACAAAAAAAAAAACTAGCCGGGCGCGGTGGCGGGCGCCTGTAGTCCCAGCTACTCGGGAGGCTGAGGCAGGAGAATGGCGTAAACTCGGGAGGCGGAGCTTGCAGTGAGCTGAGATCCGGCCACTGCACTCCAGCCTGGGCTACAGAGCAAGACTCTGTCTCAAAAAAAAAAAAAGAAAAAAAAAAAAAGACCAAATTTTCAGGCCAGGCGCCGTGGCTCACGCCTGTAATCCTAACACTTCAGGAGGCCAAAGCGAGTAGATCTGTTAAGCCCAGGAATTCAAGACCAGACTGGGCAACATGGTAAAACCCCATCTCTACAAAAATTAGCTGGACATGGTGGTATGTGCTTGTAGTCCCAGCTGCTCGGGAGGCTGAGGTGGGAGGGTCCCTTGAGCCCTGGAGGCAGAGGTTACAGTGAACCAAGCACTCCATCCAGCCTGGGTGACAGAGCAAAACCCTGTCTCAAAAAAAAAAAAAAAACTAACCATGTATTTTGAAAAGCATGTTTTTGTTTCAATCACATTTTTCCTTTTTACAGTAATGCTTTTCATCTCTGATTTCAAAGTCACCTTTCATCCTAATGAAGACATATAGCTCTGATTTTTCTCTCTAGAACAAGACCCAGATGAAATATAGACTAATGCAAAGGGGAATTTCTTTTCATATTTTCCTTTACTGAAAACTGGTTTGATAATAACAACAAAAACCTTTAATGAACAGCTTTTCTGGTATAATGTTTGTATATAACAAAAAAAAAAATTGAAACCTAGAAAGTAAGAACAAGGAAAATTAACAGCAGTATGAGACAAAGAATAGATGAAATAAAAGCTAGGTAGATAGTAGATCTCTGCAATCTGGTTTGGGGAAACATAATGATCATCCTATTCTTATATGGACAAGGGCTTAAGCAACTGGCAACTTCAAGCTAAGTTTACTAGAAGAAAAAATAAATCCTAAGAAATCTTTGCTCTTAAATCAAAAAGCAAATATTGAGGGAAATATGTTTAGATATCTTCAAACATAACCATAATAAAATTACGCTGCTGCATTTTTAAAAGTCAGAAATGGAATAAAATCAAAGTATTACAATATGGGCTATGGCTAATTTATAGATTTTCCATTAGCCTTCTAATCTGGCAGGTTAAAACTCAATATTCAAAAAAACACAATTTATCAATACTGACACAAAATGCTGTTTATAAGTATAATTTTGCTAGATTTGCTTCAGTAACGTGATGTGATAATTAACTTCATTTTATCAATTGAGTGTTATTTTTCCCTTAACAAAATCCAAATATTCAGGGCTATGAGTGATGAGTGACCTTGAGACAGCACTTGGCAAGCAGTCACCATGGCAACATTACCACAAAAGTGCCTCATCCTCAGTAAAAGGGCCAACCTGGTGCATTAGGATTTAAAAACCTAGAGATATGGAGCTTCCTTAAAGCCCAAAAAACAACAGTAAAATTAAAATTTTTTAAAAACCTAAAAATTTAGTTTTAAAAAATATTTACATTAACCTTTCTATTTTAGCCTTCCTATTTATTCCTCATGGAAGGATACATACATATTAAGTTATCTTAACAGTGAAATATTGAACCATATAAAAATTCTTCTTTTCCCTTTGTTTCCTATGTGGGCAAAATAAATTGCTATGGCATAAACAAATGATGTTTTTCCATTTTTTTAAAAATACATGTTTAAAATTTTTCCAAAGAATCACCACTGTTTTAATCATCTTTTAATCACTGTCAAAAAGAAACATTCATCTTAGTAGGAAAATTTCTCTTCCAGCCTGTACTTTCATAAAGAAACATATACACACCCTGGAGGGGAGGGGTCTTAAAATTTCAAATACAAAATATGCATTTGTAATTCTGTTTATAAAAACACGAAATGTAAAGATCTTTAGTGTGTACAGTTATATGTCTTTCCTTCAGACATAAATTAAGTCGGTTGCTGTAGAAAGTCTACTCCTTGAAAGACAGGAATGTGTCAATTCAGGGAACGTGTCATTACATCACCAACGCAGCCAGCACAGAGACTGACAACAAACAGGTACCAAAGGACTTGAATGTTTTTGCTCAAGTACCTACCAGAAGATTCTTGAAAAACTATGGGCCCCAGAACATTTGCAAGTTGACATTTAAATTTTTCATCAATTTAGTTACAAAGCAGTCACTTCCAAGATATTATGAGTATTAGCATTTTAATAAGCTGTTATATCATTCTCATGTATTGAAAAGAACCTAGATCATCATCTCTTAGTCAGAAATTTTACAACTCTTCCTTTTTCCTGAAATATAAAATTTCCATTCTTCTTCCCCAGAATTTAACCATGAGGAAATGCCATTTTACACTTGAATGTTATTTTATTATCCTATATCTGAAAAAAAGATATATAAACTGAAATAATTAAATTCCACCTGATCATGAGGTCTAAGTGTTGAAAAACATCTTATTCTGAGTTACTATGATCATTATTAGGATGTAATTGTTCAAAACATAAACATATTACAAATTTGGGTAATATATACATAAAAAATACACTTTTCACTGTGAGTGAATCTGTTCAGCTACAACGGGCAAGGTGTTTTGTCCCTCTCCCACCACCAACATGCATTCATTTTTTGTAAGATTAAAAAAATGTGCTGACATGAGTAGATTAAATACATGGAAGGAGTTATGTGAAAGCAATGTCGTTCAATTCTTTCAGTATAATCTTAATTACAAGATAAAAGTCTCAGTGAACTACCATCAAAAATTATGTTTTCATGATCTCTCAGAGAGCAATTTGATTAACTCCCACCTCAATTCAGATAAAAACACACTTAGAAACCAACTAATAGGTCGTTTGTTAACCAGCCATTGAGAGTCATTCACTTTTTAAACTCTGACACCAATATTTCCAATTGCCCATGTGTTTCAAACCCCCCTAACTTTTTTTTTTTTTTAACTGAGACAGAGTCTTGCTCTTGTTGCCCAAGCTGGAGTGCAATGGCACGATCTCAGCTCACAGCAACCTCCGCCTCCCAGACTCAAGCAATTCTTCTGCCTCAGCCTCCCCCCGAGTAGCTGAGATTACAGGCATGCACCTCCACAACCGGCTAATTTTGTATTTTTAGTAGAGATGGGGTTTCTCCATATTGGTCAGGCTGGTCTCAAACTCCTAACGTTAGGTGATCTGCCCACCTCGGCCTCCCAAAGTGCTGGGATTACAGGTGTGAGCCACTGCGTCTGGCCTTCAAATCCTTTAAAAAAAAAAACTGAAATACAACACAGTAAAATGGGAGACTTCTTACTTTCTTTTGGCAGTTAGAAGAATAATTGTAAAAAGAGACATCTGGAGAATAAGGCTCTGCAAGCTTTCTCAGGCCAACTTAAAAATTTAAAAGAACAGCCAGGCACAGTGGCTCGCACCTGTAATCCCAGCACTCTGGGAGGCCAAGGTAGGCAGATTGCTTGAGCTCAGGAGTTTGAGACCAGCCTGAGCAATATGGTGAAATCATGTCTCTATAAAAAAATTACAAAAATTAGCCAGGCATGGTGGTGGCATGCACCTGTAGTCCCAGCTATTTAGGAAACCTAAGGTAGGAGGATTACTTGAGCCTGGGAGGTGGAGGCTGCAATGCCTTGATTGTGCCACTGCACTCCAGCCTGGTGACAGAGGAAGACTCTGTCTCCAAAAAAAAAGAAGAAGAAGAATTTAAGAGAACAAAAGGTTGTGAATCTGAAAACCTGGAAACTGATCTCATTAAATCATCTGTGCTCAAGCCTCTAGATCCAACCACCACCAATTTATAGAAAATACAGAAGATAGACATAGATATAGATATACTTTTTTTTTTTTTTTTTGAGACAGAGTCTTCACTCTGTTGCCCAGGATGGAGTACAGCGGACAGATCATAGTCTGCTGTAGCCTCAACCTCCTGGTCTCAAGTGATTGCCATGTCTCAGCCTCCCAGGTAGCTGGGACCACAGGTACCTGTCATCCTGTGCCCAGCTAATTTTTTTTTTTTAACCACACCATGCCCAGCTAACTTTTTAAAAATTTTTTGTCAATACGGGGTCTTGCCATGTTGCGCAGGCTGGCCTTGAACTCCTGGGCTTAAGTGATCCTCTCACCTCAGCCTTCCAATGTGCTGGCATTACAGGCAAGACCACAGCACCAGGCCTAAAAACTTTTTTATTACAAAGTTAATACATGTTCTCCACAGGTGATAGAAAAGTAAGGCTAGGCGTGATGGCTCAGGACTGTAATCTAACACTTTTGGAGGCTGAGGTGGGAGGATCACTTGAGCCCAAGAGCTCGAGACCACCCTAGGCAACGTGGTGAGACTCCCATCTCTACAAAAAATTAAAAATTTTTTTTAAATAAAGTTTTTACATCTTTGAAGTTTATGCATTACATCCAATCCAAACAAAGGAAACACTAATTTAACAAATGTTCTCAATAATAACTCACTAATAATTTTTATAATTCATTAAATGGTATTTTTAAGAAGCCCTTTAAAATGCTAACTGATTTTATCATAGTCACCAAATGAAGACCTCACAGATATTATTTCACATCTTGTGCCTAATAGCATTACGCAGAACACAG
This sequence comes from Macaca fascicularis, assembly GCF_037993035.2. Taxonomy (NCBI): domain Eukaryota; kingdom Metazoa; phylum Chordata; class Mammalia; order Primates; family Cercopithecidae; genus Macaca; species Macaca fascicularis. The sequence continues at coordinate 103,613,265 of NC_088384.1, read as the reverse complement.
TGGCCCTTCTTGGGGAGACTACACAGTAAACTATCATGACATAAATCCTTTCTAGATTACTGCAACTCTCTTGATTTGCTGAAACAGAATTATAAAAACATTGACATAATATAGACATACACTTTTTTAAAGGCATTTGTCAATTGCATGTTAATGTCTATTGACATGTGCCACGCCTTCTTCTCAAACTGCCACTGAAAAATGCAGTAAAAGAGACTATTTTATTTTATTTATTTTATTTTATTTGATGGAGTTTCACTCTTGCCACCCAGGCTGCAGTGCAGTGGCATGATCTCAGTTCACTACAATCTCTGCCTCCCAGGTTCAAGTGATTCTCCTGCCTCAGCCTCCCGAGTAGCTAGGATTACAGGCGCCCGCCACCATGCCCAGCTAATTTTTTGTATTTTTAGTAGAGAGGGGGTTTCGCCATGTTGGACAGGCTGGTCTGGAACTTCTGACCTCAGATGATTCGCCTGCCTCGGCCTCCCAAAGTGCTGGGATTACAGGTCTGAGCCACCATACCTGGCCTAGAAATGAATTTTTTTTTTAAAGGAAACTTTTTTTATTAGGCTCAGAGAGTAAGGAAACAAACAAGAAATTATCTTACATATATGACAAGTGGTAACTCACAATTCCTCTACATTAATAAACCACCCTAACTTTATTCAACCAATTTCAGAGTCAACTTCCATCTTAAATGGATTTCCAGAAACAGTCCCAGCCTAAAAACACAGGAAGCTAAAATAAAACCAACAAAGGCTGAGCGTGGTGGCTCACACCTGTAATTGCAGCACTTTGGGAGGTCGAGGCAGGTGGATCACCTGAGGTCAGGAGTTCAAGACCAGCCTGGCACTAAAAATTAAAAAATAAAAAATAAAAAAAATTATCAGGGGGTGGTGGCAGGCGCCTGTAATCCCAGCTACTCAGGAGGCTAAAGCATGACAATCGCTTGAACCCAGGAGGTGGAGGTTGCAGTGAGCTGAGACCATGCCACTGCACTTCAGTCTGGGTGACAGAGCGAGACTCCATCGTAAAAAATAATAAAATAAAAATAAAACCAACAAAGACTAGGAACTTTCCTAATGTACTCCCACCACAGGGTTTAAAAAGAAATGACATGCTATGACACAGAAAAACATCTTAACACCACAGACAGGGGTGGGAGAATGGCTTTAGGAGGACATCATCCTTTCAAGGAAATACAGGGTATAGTTATTCACTAGACAAACGAATGATGAACATCTACCATATGCCAGGCACTTAGATTTAAGTGTTTGAGATATATCAGTGAGCAAGGGGGACTAGGATTCTTGTTCTTGTGGAGCATATGCTTTATAATTAAACACAATAAATAAGTAAAGTATTAATATGTTAGAGCATTCATGCTATAAGGTCAGAGGCTCCAGTATTAAATAGGGTGGTAAGAGTAGGCCTCATTAAGAGTGTAAGAATTGAGACTTTAAAGAGATGAGGAACTTAATCAGATATATGACAGAAACAACATTCCAAGAAAGGGCATACCCAAAGGCAAGAATGTGCCTGCACTGGATGAAGAACAATACTGGATCAAGAATGAACAAGGAAGACAGGAATGATAGGTGAGATCAGAGATACAACAGAGGCAGCCCAGGCGCGGTGGCTTACGCCTGTAACCCCAGCACTGTGGGAGGCCAAGACAGGTAGATCACCTGAGGTAGGAAGTTCGAGACCAGCCTGACCAACATGGAGAAACCCTATCTCTACTAAAAATACAAAATTAGCTGGGCGTGGTGGCGCATGCCTGTAATCCCAGCAACTTGGGAGGCTGAGGCAGAAGAATCATTTGAACGTGGGAGGCAGAGGTTGCAGTGAGCCAAGATTGCACCACTGCACTCCAGCCTGGACAACAAGAGGGAAACTTGGTCTTTAAAAAAACAAAACAAAACAGAACAAAACAAAAAAACAGAGGCAAGTCACAGAGTCTCATGGAAACAAAGTAAGAACTTTCATTGCTACTCCGGGTGAAATAAGAAACCTCTATGTAGTCTAAAAGAGGACTGACAAACTAGTTTAGGATTGTAAAAGATCCCTCCAGCTATTATGTTACTAACAGGCTGTAAGGAAACAAGAGTAAAATGCAGGAAGACCTGTTAGGATGTTATTACAATAACTCACAGAAAATGTTGGTTCAGTGGAATTATTCAGATGTGGCCAGACACTAGATATATCTTAAAAATAGCAAGGAGATAAAAGAGTAGTCAAGGTTTTTAGGCCTAAGCAACAGCAAGAATGAATGACCAACAATGAGAAAGAAAAGGCTTTAGTGAAGATCTTACAGGGAAGATGATGAGATCGGTTTGGGACATGTTGTGCTTCAGCTGTCCATTAGAAATCTAAATGAAAAGGTTCAGAGGACAGTTGGTTATACAAGTGAGGAAACAAAAGAGAGGTTTATCTCACATAAACAATATACAGACCTGGTGCAGTGGCTCACACCCGTAATTCCAACACTTTAAAAGGGTGAGGTGGGAGGATCACTTGAGCTCAGGAGTTCTAGACCAGCCTGGGCAACATGGCAAAACCCCACCTCTACAAAAAATACAAAAATTAGCCAGGCATGATGGCATGCACCTGTAGTCCTAGCTATTCAGGACACTGAGGTAGGAGGATCGCTTGAGCCCAGGAGGTGGAGGTTGCAATGAGCCATGATCACACCACTGCACTTCAGCCTAGGCGACAGACCAAGACCACATCTCTATATATATACCACATATGATCCAACATATGTACAGTAGGAGTCCCAAAGAAGAAAACCAAGGCAGTAAGACAACAAAAACAAAAAGCAAAGAAAAAAAACCCAACACTAAGAAAACCTTCATGACATCGAGAAAAAGACAAAAAGAAGAGGGGAAGGAAGCTTGAAACTATTAACACATATTGAAAAGAGACCACCAACACCAATAAGACTACAAAGACTACACCTGTAATCCCAGCACTTTGGGAGTCCAAAGCAGGTGGATCACCTGAGGTCGGGAATTTAGCCAACATGGCAAAACCCTGTCTCTATTAAAAATACAAAAATTAGCTGGGCATGGTAGTACGCACCTGTAGTTCCAGCTACTAGGGAGGCTAAGGCAGGAGAATCCCTTGAACCTGGAAGGCAGAGGTTGCAGCGAGCTGAGATCCTGTCACTTCACTCCAGCCTGGGCAAACAAAGTGAGACTCTGTCTCAAAAAAAAAAAAAAAAAAAAAAGACTACTAACAAAAAAATCCTGTGGACATCTAAACAATGACAAAAAAAAAAAGGCTACATTGCTCAAAGAAAAACAGGTCGACATGATACTGTAACAGCTATGCTCTGTGCCAGAAGACAGTGGAATGACATATTTCAAATACTGTGGAATAGAATTTTATCATCACCAAGCCAGACAAACTTTTTAAACATAGTGGAACACAAGGAATACTGTTCCCATAAGCTCTTCCTGAGGAATTTATTAGAGAAAATGAATTCCAGATGACCCAAATAACTGGAAAGTCCATATCAACATAAAAATGGTAGTGGGTATTAAATATATATTTATCTGTAAAAACCTGAATGGGGGTTCTAAGTGACACATTATACTACATAATGACTATATGTTCCAACAATGTAGAGAACACAACTATCCAAAAACTGAAGTATGAAGAGATAAAAAAAAAAAAAAAAAAAAAAAAAAACTGATTACTTGATAGTAACTGAAAGAAAAAGATATTACTTTAAATCAAATGCCTGGAAAGAAAAAGTTACTAGGTAATTTCAATAGTATTCAAAGTAAGAAACCAACAGAAAATAACCAAAAAATGTGGGGAGGGGGGTGCCCACTAAGTCTATTACATAAGAATTTTAATATAAAGGCAACATCTAAAACAAAATACAAACTTCGTAAAATTTTTTAAATACCCACAACAATGAGTCAGGCATGCTGACACATGCCTGCGGTACCAGCTACATAGGAGGACCACTTAAACCCAGGAGGTTGAGGCTGCAGTAAACCTTGTCAGCACAACTGCATTCCAGTCTGGGTGACAGTGAGACCCTGCCTTAAAAAAAAAAAAAGTAGTATTGAATAAGGACAAATAAAGATATATTATCATGGACATGCTACACCTAACTGAAAAAAAAAAATACTTGAAAAATTACAAAATAACTCCCCCCCCAAAAAAGGGAGATATTAATAAAGAATAGAATTGGATCCTGGAACAAAAAAAAAAAAACACAATCGTGAAAATTTGACAATATGTGCTACTTAGTTAACAGTATTACACCAGTGTTAGCCTTAGTTTTGATCACTATAACATGGCCATGCAAGTTATTAAATTGGGGAAACCTGGGTGGAGTATACAGGAAAACTCTACTATTTTTGCAACGTTCCCAAAAGTCTAAAATTATTTCAAAATAAAGTTTTTTTTAAAAACTTTGAGAAAAAAATGGTTCTTTTAACACAAGAGAATACTAGTAAACCAACTTGTTATTTTAAATACTAGTAAATAAAGAGAGTCTAACATAATCCCATCTTTCCTATGTAAACTGTACCCACACGAGGTAACCAAATACTTGATTAGAAAAAGTTTTTCTTGGCTGGGCACAGTGGCTCACCGCCTGTAATCCCAACACCCTGGAAGGCCAAGGCAGGCGGATCACCTGAGGTCAGGAATTCGAGACCAGCCTGGCCAACATGGTGAAACCCCATCTCTACTAAAAATACAAAACTGAGCCAGGCATGGTGGTGCACACCAGTAGTCCCAGCTACTCAGGAGGCTGAGGCAGAAGAATCACTGGAACCCAGAAGGTGGAGGTTTCAGTGAGCAGAGATTACACCACTGCACTCCAGCCTGGGCAACAGAGCAAGACTCTCTCAAAAAAAAAAAAAAAAAAAAAAAAAAAAAAAAAAAAAGAAAAAGTTTTTATTTACAGTATCTGCTAATATTAACAACTCAAACAGGTATGTGTCTTCTGATAAACCACACTCCCTGGGAAGTCGTCTCACCGTAGTAGCCAGCACCAAGATGACATCGCCAGCGACACCCATCTCTAGGTATTGATGAACTTAAGCAGTCCCCTCCCACACTGTATCAAAGTTGGTCTATGTGACCAAAAGAAAAGTGACAAGCTGTCACTTCTGAGGTCATAAAGGCATTTCAAATTCTCTCCTCCTTTTCTCCTTCTCCCTGATCACTAGCTCTGGCAGTACCTTTAGGACACTCAGGCAGAAACTGAGACCTCCCATCAATGGCCACTGAGTAAGCCACCTCGAAAGCAAATCCTCCAGCCTTTGTTAAACCTTCAGATGACTGCAACCCATTGAGAGCACTAAAACCAGAACCACCCAGCTAGGCTACTCCCAGAGTGCTAACCTTCAGAAACTGTGGAAGATAATAAATACTAAGGAGTTTGGGAGGTTTGTTTTGTTTTGAAACAAAGTCTTGCTGTCACCCAGACTGGAGTACAGTGGTATGTTCTCAGCGAACTGCAACCTCCACCTCCCAGCTCAAGAGATCCTCCCTCCTGTCTCAGCCTCCCAAGTAGCTGGGATTACAGGTATGTGCCACCATGCCTGGATAATTTTTGTAGTGTTTGTATAGATGGGGTTTTGTCATGTTGCCCAGGCTGGTCTCAAACTCCTGGGCTCAGATGATCCACCTACCTGGGCTTCCCAAAGTGCTTTGCCTAGCCAATTTTTATTTTTTAGAGACAGGGTCTTGCCTAGGAGTTGCCTATTCACAGGTGCAAACACAGCTCACTGCAGCCTCAAACTTCCAGGCTTAAGCAATCCTCCCACATCAGCCTCCTGAGGTGCTGGGACCAATAAATGCTGGTTTAAGATGTCAAGATTGGAGACAATTTGTTACGCAGCAACAGATAATTAATACACTTGTCAAAAATAACTGAACCAGAAACTGATCAAGACTTGAAAGCTAACTACCATTTTAAAAATAGAGAGAGAGAGGACAGAGGGCACAATGAAAGACCACCATAAAGATATACTCCGCAAAATCCAGACAGTAAGAAACTCTACAGGAAGCTAGGCATGGTTACTTGTGCCTCTAATCCTGGCACTTTAGGAGGCCAAGACAGGAGAATTACTTGAGGCCAGGAGTTTCAGAACAGCCTGAGTAACAAAGCAAGAGCCCGTTCTCCACAAAAAAAGAAATTTTAAATGTAGCTGGTATGGTGGTGTGCACCTTTAATTCCAGCTACTTGGGAGGCTGAGGTAGGAGGATCGCTTGAGCTGACGAGTTTGAGACTACAGTGAGCTATGATCACAGCACTGCACTCGAGCCTGGGTGACACAGCTCTGCCCCTCCCAAAAAAAAACTCTACAGGGCAAAAAATAATTTGATAAATTGGAAGGAAAAAAGAGATGGAAGAGAAAACCTATACTAACAGAGACTTAGGATGCATAAAAACCAAACTGCAATGTCTGCATCTTGTTTGAATCTGATTCCAACTAATTAAAAAATGAGAAGAGAGAACTAGAAAACTGAATAGTGACTGTGTATTTGACACTACTAAGAAATTAATGTAGCTTTTCTAGATGTAATAATGTATAGTTTGCTTCTTATGACAGGTGTATCTTTTATAGATACTTAAGGAAATTATATAATTATATAATGTCTAGTCTTTGCTTCAAAATGGTATGAAGGATTACTGCCAGTAATCCCAGCACTTTGGGAGGCCTTGCAAGGCAGGCGGGTAACTTGAGGCCAGGAGTTCGAGACCAGCCTGAGCAACAACCTAGAAAAGCCCCAACTCTACAAAAAAATTAAAAATTAAACGGGCACAGTGACACACACCTGTGGTCCCAACTACTCAGGAGACAGGTGGGAGGATCTTTTGAGCCTGAGGAGACAGAGGGGAGAGGAGCAGGGGGAAGGGGAAGGGGGGAGGGAAGCGGAATAGGGGAGGGGAGGGGAGGGGAAGGGAGGGGAGGGGAGCGGGGAAGGGGGAGGGGAGACAGAGAGAACATTAGTGATACAAAGGGGATTAATGCTTGTTTCCACCCTTTAGAAGTTAATCATGAATGCTGAAAGTCACAAAAAGTAACCTTGGCAATGACTCACAAAGTACAACTGATTGTAAAAGTGGCGAGAGTGACACTCAAGGAATTTAGGGACAGGGAGTTCCCCTTTCTTTTCACTCAAAGATTTTTCTTCTAAAAATGAATACTTTCTCCATCTATTTGATACAATAGAAGCAAACACATGTAGAAAGCATGATCTCCTTTTCTCTGGGGTAGTAGCTCCTGCACTCTCATATGGAGAGTTTAAAAAATTAAGATACAACAGTTCACGTTCAAACAGTTTGCAGTTCCATTTGTAACAAACATTAATACGATTTTAAAGGTAAAGTAAATAAGCTCACTAACTGAAAATATCTCCCAGGAATTCATTTACATCCTTCCCTAGATTACCCCAGCCCCAAGCAATCATTTCTTCCTCTGAACTCCAAAAGCAATTATTTGTACAATTTATTTGGCAATTAATCCTTCATTGCCTTGTTAAACCTCTTGCATTAGTCTCTGAAATGTTATTTAAATCTTCTCTAGTTATCTAACTTTCATGTTTCTTTCTCATCTCCCCAAACAGACTATAAATTCCTCGAGAAGAGATAAGACCTTATATTGTTTTGTATACACACAGACACACAGAGTAGCTAGCACAGAGTAAATTCAAAGATATTTGAGGTTTTTTTATTTTTTTTTTTTTTGAGACAGAGTTTCATTCTTGTTGCCGAGGCTGCAGTGTAATCGTGCTGTCTCAGCTCACTATAAACTCCACCTCCTGGGTTCAAGCGATTCTCCTGCCTCAGCCTCTCAAGTAGCCGGATTACAGGCACCCACCACCATGCCCAGCTAATGTCTGTATTTTTAGTCGAGATGGGGTTCCTGACCTCAGATGATCCGCCCTCCTCGGCCTCCCAAAGTGCTGGGATTACAGGCATGAGCCACCACGTCCGGCCAAGAAATTTGATTTTAAGGAAAAATAGGAAAAATCAATTACAAAGAAAATGCTTAAAGCCATGCCAACTAAGTATCTTCAAGCCAAAGTTGACAGGCCAATGTACTATTTTATTTCCTTGACTCCTAAGGCAATGTAGGGTGGTAAAAAGGGCACGGCCTCTGAAATCTGAGAGACCTCAATCTGGATCCTCTACGTGGACAGCTTATGTAATTAACCCATGGGCTTCAATTTCCTCCTCTCTCAAATGAAGATAGAAACCTCTAGAAGGTTTCATGATTGCTAAATGAGAGTTTATGTAAAACTAGTATCCCTTAAATATTTGGGGGTTTGTTCATATTTTTACATCTTTCAATTCAGAATATGTCATGCTATTGACAGTATCCAATTATTTATTTGGCAGTTTTACATTTTCTTTCCCAGTAGTACATAAAATAGGCCGGGTGCAGTGGCTCACACCTGTAATCCCAACACTTTGGGGGGCCGAGGCAGTGGATCACTTGAGGCCGGGAGTTTGAGACCTAGTAATACGTAAAATAATGTTGTGTTCTATAACTGATGGTATCCTAAACTTGATGAAATTTAGTAATAGCTAGCAGCATCCTCAACAACTCTGGCTTCATCTCCTCCTTCTTCCCTCACACCCACTGATAAACTATCATATGGACAGCAAACAAGCTATAATATGGAAAAACCACCAAATCCATTCAAAGAGCTTAGTACTTTGCCATTCAGTGTGTGCTCGATAAATAAAAACCTGCTACTGCTACTCTAAATTTATTCAGCAAATATTTGAGTACCTACTCTGAGTCTGCCACCATTCTGAGCACCAAGGATACAGCAGTAAACAAAACAGATAACTCCCAGCCCTCAGAGTTCATGTTCTATTAGCACAACTTTTATTTTATTTTTTCCTAGAGACAGGGTCTCGTTCTGTCACCCAGGCTACATGCAGTACGATGACATGACCATAGCTCACTGCAGCCTCAAACTCTTGGGATCAAGCTACCTCCTACCACCTTATCAAGTAGCTTATCAAGCCCTTTATCAACTAGCTGGGACTACAGGAACATGCCACCACGCCTGGCAGCACATACAAATTCTATGGCACAAGAAATGAAAAGCCAAAATTCACAACTAAGTCAACAGATTGTCCCAAAGGCTGAAAAAACTAAGCAACCCAAGAAAGATACTAAAACACAACTTAGGCAAACCACTAAGGAAAACCTTACCCAAAGGCAAAGTGAAGTCTTGAAATCAATTCATCCAAGTTTTTGCTCTAAGTAAAAGGTTCGGGAAAAAGTAAAACAGCCAGAACAGATGCTGAAACTTAACAGGGAAGAGGGAGAATATAACATCTTCTCCAGTTTCTGAAAACTAAACATCTCTCACATTCATCTGAAAGAGAAGAATAGTGGCTGGGCGCAGGGGCTCACACCTGAAATCCCAACACGTTGAGAAGCCAAGGCGGGCGGATCACAAGGTCAGGAGTTCGAGACCAGTCTGGCCAACATGAGGAAACCCTGTCTCTAGTAAAAATACAAAAATTAGACCAGCATGGTGGCACACGCCTGTAATCTTGTAATCCCAGCTACTCAGGAGGCTGAGGCAGGAGAATCACTCGAACCCAGGAGGCAGAGGTTGCAGTGAGCTGAGATCACACCGCTGCACTCTAGCCTGGGCGACAGAGTGAGACTCTGTCTCAAGAAAAAAAAAGAAAGAGAAGAATACTAATAATGCTGGTTATTTACGAAACACAAACTTCTTTCAGGAGGCAGAGAAAATTATGTTTTTAAAAATTATCTTACATGTTCACAAATCATTTTTCCAAAGCTCTTCCAATTGCAGTTACAGACTGGAACATCAAACTCTCTTAAACAGAATGTTACAAGCTCGGGTTCACCACTACTCTCTAACCCAAATAAATTAATATTATTCTTGCTTCTAATGTGGTGCCTTAAAAAACCACATCATGAATTACTATAGCAGTCCAGACCCAAAGACTGTGTCAAGTCAACTAAAGATCATCTAAATGGGACATTTTTAATCATCTTGGGTTTTTTTCCCCCAGAGTTGGAGCTTAAAAACCTATTAGTCCAGGCGCGGTGGTTCATGCCTGTAATCCTAGCACTTTGGGAGGCCAAGGTGGGTGGATCACCTGAGGTCAGGAGTTCAAGACCAGCCTGGCCAACATGGTGACACCCCCGTCTCTACTAAAAATACAAAAATTAGCCAGGCATGGTGGAAGGCGCCTGTAATCCCAGATACTCAGGAGGCTGAGGCAGGAGAATCACTTGAACCTGGGAGGTAGAGGTTGCAGTGAGCCAAGATCGAGCCACTTTAGTCCAGCCTGCGAGAAAGTGAAGCTCTGTTTCAAAAAAAAAAAACAAAAAGGCCAGGCACATTGGCTCACATCTGTAATCCCAGCACTTTGGGAGGCCGAGGCAGGCAGATCACAACGAGGTCAGGAGATCAAGACCATCCTGGCTAACATGGTGCAACCCAATCTCTACTAAAAGCAGAAAAAATTAGCCGGGCGTGGTGGCAAGGACCTGTAGTCCCCAGCTACTTGGGAGGCTGAGGCAGGAGAATCACTTGAACCTGGGAGGCAGAGGTTCCAGTGCGCTGAGATCGTGCCAACTGCACTCCAGCCTGGGTAACAGAACAAGACTCCATCTCAAAAAAACAAAAACAAAACAAAAAAAATCTATTAAACTCTTTGGTTTTTATAGGTGGTCATTTGTTGAAGTAGCTAATTTGGCAGTTTTACATTTTATTTCCTAGTAGAATATAAAATAGGCCAGGTGCAATGGCTCACACCTATAATCTCAACACTTCCCCCCAGATTATCATAAAAATGTTTGAGTTACATTCTATAACCTTTCTATAGAAAAACACTCCATTACGACGTAGAAGTGGTGACCACAGGCAAAAGTAAATTACACTCAATTTACTTCTCAGATAAGTTATTTACAACTCTACAAGTAAAGAACTTAACTGAAAAGCACTACTTTTACCAACTTTCCTTCTCCTTGTCTAAAAGATTCAATCCCTTCCAGACCAAGGAAATGTAGAGAACTCAGTTGTATACGGATAGATACCACATCCTATAATCCAGACAGCATCTATAAATATGAAGAACTTCTTTGCTGAAAACAAAACATGCCGGGCGCAGTGGCTCACGCCTGTAATCCCAGCACTTTGGGAGGCCGAGGCGGGTGGATCACAAGGTCAGGAGTTTGAGACCAGCCTGACCAACATGGTGAAACCCCATCTCTACTAAAAATACAAAAAAACAAAACTAGCCAGGTGTGGTCGTGCATACCTGTAATCCCAACTACTCAGGAGGCTGAGGCAGGAGAATTGCTTAAATCCACGAGGTAGAGGTTGCAGGGAGCCGAGATTGCGCCACTGCACTCCAGCCTGAGTGACAGAGCAAGGTTCTGTCTCAAAAAAAAACAAAAAACAAAAAACAAAACAAAACAAAAAAAAACAATGAGGCCAGGCACAATGGCTTCATACCGGTAATCCCAGGATTTTGGGAGGCCCAGGCAGGAGGATGGCTTGAAACCAGGAGTTTGGGACCAGCCTGGGCAACAAAGTGAGACCCATCTCTATTTTTAAAATAAATAAATAAGAACTCAAAGCAGAGACATCAATCATCACTTAATAAAGAGGCAAAGAGCCCCTACAAGCTTTAGAATGACAAAGGCATGACAACAATTTGTTTTGCAGTAAATGATAACACAATATTATCCTGTAAAAGGAGACAAAATGTGTATAGGATATATTGTCTGCACCAAAAAATAAGCTCCTTTTTGGGCAGGAACCTTTTCTTGCAAAACTTTCTATCTCCTAGGGTGCTTTGCATATACCAGGTAAGCATTAACGTCCATTGGCCAGATGGTGGGGAGCTCATGCCAGTAATCCCAACACTTTGGGAGGCCAAGGCAGGAGGATCACTTGAGACATGGTCAATGTAGCAAGACACTATCTCTACAAAAAAAATTTATTATATTAGCTGGGCATGTAGGTGTGCACCTGTAGTCCTGATACAGGAGTAGGGCAGGGAAGTAAGTGCTGGGTAGAGAAGGGTAGGGTCCACGGTGAGGGCTCCACCCTCGGGCCTGTGCTCACGGACCTAAGTGTGAACAAGCATTTCTGTTTTCGCACCCAAAAAGTTGCCTTTTGGCCTGCCATGCCCCCCATCCTGTGCCCATAAAACTTTAAGCAGACACACACACAAGCGGCTGGACATCGAGAGGAACAGAGGAGCAGAAGAGTACACTAACAGACACCAGCAGACGCCAGCCAGTCATCTACATTTAAGTTGATGTGGAATTTGGTAGGGGCGGTCGGAGTAGAGCCCGGCCACTGGGCAGCCCAACTCCAGGGGAATACCAGCTTCCCACTCCATCCCCCTTATGGCTCCCCATCCATCTGCTGAGAGCTACTTTCACCATTCAATAAAACCTTGCACTCGGCCGGGCACGGTGGCTCATGCCTGTAATCCCAGCACTTTGGGAGGCCAAGGTGGGCGGATCACAAGGTCAGGAGATCAAGACCATCTTGGCCAACATGGTGAAACCCCGTCTCTATTAAAAATACAAAAATTAGCCGGGTGTGGTGGTGCATGCCTATAATCCCAGCTACTCGGGAAGCTGAGGCAGGAGAGTCGCTTGAACCTGGGAGGCAGAGCTTGCAGTAAGCAGAGATTGCGCCACTGCACTCCAGCCTAGCAACAGAGCAAGACTCTGTCTCAAAAAAAAAAAAAAAAAAAAAAAGCCTTGCACTCATTCTCCAAGCCCGTCTGTGATCCAATCTTTCCAGTACACCAGGGCAAGAACCTGGGATACAGAGAGTCCTCTATCCCTGAGATAAGGCAGAGGGTCTAACTCAACTGATTAACACAAGCCACCTACAGACGGCGAAACTGAAAGAGCACACTGTAACACAAGGCCACTGGGGCTTCAGGAGCTGTAAACACTCAACCCTAGATGCTGCGGTGGGGTCAGAGCCCAAAAACACTCCCTACCACCTGCCCGTCTGCATGCTCCCTCTAGGGGTTTGAGCAGTGAGGCGTGGAAGAAGTGAGCCTAGCTACTTAGGAGGCTGAGGTGGGAAAATTCCTTGAGCCCAGGAGTTTGAGGCTGCAGTGAGCCATGATGGTGCCATTGCACTACTGCACTCAAGTCTGGCAAGAAAGCAAGACCCTGACTCAAAAACTAGTAATAATAATGCTCATTATTTTAAAAGAAAAAAAAAAGAAACAAGCCTGGGCAACACAGCCAGACCTTGTAATGATTCTTACACTGGATGTAAGGAAAATAACTATCCAAACATCTTTTTTTTAATAATAAAAAAAAAAAGAGATGGAGTCTCACTCTGTCACCCAGGTTGGTGCAACGGCATGATCTCTGCTCACTTCAACTTCCATTTCCAAGGCTCAATCAATCCTCCCATCTCAGCCACCTGAGTAGCTGGGACTACAGGTGCACGCCACCACACCCAGACAATTTTTTGTATTTTTGGTAGAGATGGGGTTTCGCCATGTTGCCCAAACTGCTCTTGAACTCCTAAGCTCAAGTGATCCGCCTGCCTCAGCCTCCCAAAGTGCTGGGGTTACAGGTGTGAACCAGCTCATCTAGCCCAAACACCTCATTCTCAAAAGACATCAGTCATCTAAAGTAAAAGCAGACAGTTACTTTAGATGGCTTTGAGGTTTTTTCATATCTTGTTCTTAAGCTGGAAAAACGTACAATCAATAGACATTTTCTGAATGTCCACAATGTACTCAGAAAGTTACAGGTCCCTGAAAAGATTCAAATTCAGCATGATCCAGTAAAAGGATGCTCACTACCCAGTTAGGGAGACTAATGCTAGTGAAACACTTGTTATATATAGTATCTTGTGGTGGGTACCAAGTACCAAGTTGGACAGTACAAACTAGAAGCCTGGTAAAAGAAACAATCACAAGTTCATGCTTTGGTTTCTCTGTAGAGCAAATAAATCTTTTGCCTTTTATTTAAAAAAAAATCACGAGTTCAAATGGACAGGAAGGAAACAACAAAGAGCCTTGGATGGGTAGTTTGACAAGAAAATGAAGCCAAACAATTCTGGCTGCTCAAGCCAAAAACTTTTGAATTATGCTTGATTCTTCTCAGGGATAGCTCTTTCCCCCTCTCCCCCACTGAAACCATCACAAAATCCTGTTGGCTCCACCTTCCAAAGAAGATACATACAATCTGATCACTTATCATCTCTCTTGCCATAATCATAGCCTAAACCAACATGGATTACTCTAACAGCCTTCTAATAGGTGATCCTGGGTTTTTTTTTTTGGTGTGTTTTGTTTTTTCATTTGTTTTTGGAGAGAGGATCTTGCTCTGTTGCCCAGGCTAGAGTACAGTGGCATAGCCACAGCTCACTGCAGCCTCAACCTCCTGGGTTCAAGCAATCCTCCCAGCTCAGCCTGCCCAGTAAGCTAGGACCACAGGCACCTGCCACCATGCTCAGCTAATTTCCGAATTTTTCGTAGAGACAGGATCTGTGTTGCTCAGGCTGGTCTCAAACTCTTGGGCTCAAGCAATCCAACCTCCTCAACCTCTCAAAGTGCTAGGATTACAAGTGTGAGCCACTGCACCTGGCCTAGCTCTCATTGCTTCTACTCTTGCACTCTACAGGCTACTCTTCATAAGACTGCTAGAGGGTCTTATGAAGACCCTGATAGAGTTCATTTGCTCTCTGCTAAACCCATATACTGTACAAGGTACTGCGTATGTGTACAAGAACGAAGAAAAAAAGACTGGAAAGATATACATACATAATCCATAATAATGGATGATGCGGTTACTAGTAATCCTTATTTTCTTTGTACTTTTCTGGATTTTCCATGTTTTCCACATAAACATGAATTAATCACCTTCATAACCAAAGAAAAAAGAAAAGCTTTAATTTGAAGAGGAAAAAGAAAAAAAAAATCAATGATTTTCTTGTTTTTTGTTTTTTATTTGAGATGGAATCTGGCTCTGTCACCCAGGCTGGAATGCAGTGGCATGTTCTCGGCTCACTGCAACCTCCACCTCCCAAATTCAAGCGATTCTCCTGCCTCAGCCTCCTGAGTAGCTGGGATTACAGAGGTACCCACCACCACACCCAGGTAATTTTTTTTCTTTTTTTTTTTTTTTTCTTTTTTTTGAGACAGAGTTTTGCTCTGTTGCCCAGGTTGAAGTCCAGGGGCACAATCTTGGCTCACTGCAACCTCCGCTTCCCGGGTTCAAGCAATTCTCTGCCTCAGCCTCCTGAGTAGCTGGGATTACAGGCGCCTGCCACCACCTGTGGCTAATTTTTTTGTATTTTTAGTAGAGACGGGGTTTCACCATGTTGGCCATGCTGGTCTCAAACTTCTGACCTCAAGTGATCCGCTCGCCTCAGCCTCCCAAAGTGTTGGGATTACAGGTGTGAGCCACCGTGCCCAGCTAAAGGATCTTTCTGGAATAACCAAAAATACAATTAAAAACCTGCAGGAAGCCAGATATGGTAGCTCACACTTGTAATCCCAATACTTTGGGAAGCTGAGATGGGAATATTGCTTCAGGCCAGGAGTTCAAGACAAGACGAGGCAAAAAAAAAAACAAGACCTGTCTCTACAAGAAAAAAAAATTTCTTTAATTAGCTGCATGTGTTAACACTCACCTGTAGGCCAAGCTACCCATAAGGCTGAGCTGGGAGCCCAGCAGTTCCAGACCAGCCTGGGCCTGGGCAATATAATGAGATCCCATCTCAAAAGGAAAATAATGGAAACCATGCATTTATATGCTATTATGCTATTTTTTTTTAATGATTTTTTTTTTAAGCTGAAGTCCTTACAACTGTCTGCAAGGCCTCACTGTTACCTCTCAGATTTCTCTTGCTACTTACCTCTTTGTTCACTGTCCTCCAAACACTGTGCTCCAAAACACTGGTCACCTTGCTGCTCTTCAAATTCACTAAGAATGCTCCTAACAAAGGGCCTTTCCACAGGTAGCTCTCTCTACACAGAATGCTCCCCATCCCAACCTTACCCCAACCCAATATTCTCAGGGCTTACTGACTTCCTGGTGTCCTTGTTTAAGTATTGCTTACTCAGCAAAGCTTACCATGATATCTAAAATGTAAACCCTCCAATACACACAATACACACACACAACACACACACAGACACACAAGTCCCCCTACAAAGTTTTTTTTCCATAGCCATTCTGGTCACTGGTATATTCCTAACATCTACGGAACAGCCAACACATGGCTAGCACTCAATAAATCTTTGCAGAATAAGTTAAAGCATGGAAGAAGAAATGAAAGTTAAAGGAGGCCGGGCGCGGTGGCTCAAGCCTGTAATCCCAGCACTTTGGGAGGCCGAGGCGGGCGGATCACAAGGTCAGGAGATCAAGACCATCCTGGCTAACACGGTGAAACCCCGTCTCTACTAAAAAATACAAAAAACTAGCCGGGCGAGGTGGCGGGCGCCTGTAGTCCCAGCTACTTGGGAGGCTGAGGCAGGAGAATGGCGTGAACCCGGGAGGCGGAGGCTGCAGTGAGCTGAGATCCGGCCACTGCACTCCAGCCTGGGTGACAGAGCAAGACTCCGTCTTAAAAAAAAAAAAAGAAAGTTAAAGGATTTTTGGCCGGGCACGGTGGCTCAAGCCTGTAATCCCAGCACTTTGGGAGGCCGAGACGGGCGGATCACGAGGTCAGGAGATCGAGACCATCCTGGCTAACACGGTGAAACCCCGTCTCTACTAAAAAATACAAAAAAACTAGCCGGGCGAGGTGGCGGGCGCCTGTAGTCCCAGCTACTCAGGAGGCTGAGGCAGGAGAATGGCGTGAACCCGGGAGGCGGAGCTTGCAGTGAGCTGAGATCCGGCCACAGTACTCCAGCCTGGGTGACAGAGCGAGACTCCATCTCAAAAAAAAAAAAAAAAAGAAAGTTAAAGGATTTTGAAGAGTGTGAGGATGTACATGTTTGAGGGGTCAACGACTAAACAAAAATCAATCTGACAGTAGCAGAGAACACATGCAGTAAAGAAGCTTCCAAAGGTAAAGAAAAGACTTGGTTAACAGTGAGAAACCAGAAAAAGTGAGGGACCTGAAGGATGGAAAGTTGACAGAGGTAAAAAGGTTACAAGCCAGATGGAAATTTAGGCTGAGGGAAGGGATAAGACAGTTGCAGACTGAAGGAAAGTTGAGAAGGGGAAGTGCATGAAGAGGTCAAGAGAAAAGTTATAGATACAGGAAAGGTCAAGAGGAAGGATGATACTGTACAAGGGAGGAGCAGATCACAGGGAAGGGGTGGAGAACACTGTTATGTCACAACACTGTTCTTGCTCAAATCTAGCCCCTGACAGTCCAGAAGAGAGATACTTCTGCATTAATATGGCTTTACTTCCAAAATGTAAGTGATGTGCAAGTGTAAAAACACACAAAGATATCTATAATACATCTGTTTCATCACTTTCAACCCTTAAATTCCTCTCTGCAAAAGTGCAGTTTAAAGGTTAATTTATAAATCTTGAATTACTCAATTTCTTTTTGTTTGTTGGTTTGTTTGAGACAGTCTCGCTCTGTCGCCCAGGCTGGAGTGCAGTGGCACAATCTCGGCTCACCGCAGCCTCTGCCTCCCGGGTTCAAACGATTCTCCTGCCTCAGCCTCCCAAGTAGCTGGGATTACAAGCGCCCACCACCAAATCCAGTTAATTTTTTTATTTTTAGTAGAGACAGGGCTTCACCACGTTGGCCAGGCTGATCTTGAACCCCTTACCTCAAGTGATCCGCCTGCCCTCAGCCTCCCAAAGTACTGGGATTACAGGCGTGAGCCACTGCACCCAGCCAAATTACTCAATTTTATTCCTTAATACCACTGTTAGGCATTAGCCATGGAAAAGATGAAAGATGAAACAGGGTAGATAATCACAATGTAATCTACTCTTCACCTTACTGCTATGCCAGTTTACAGATCTAGGCAACTTGGACTTACATCATTAGAAAAATTGGATGATACCATGTTTGCCTTTAAATTTCAAGGAGCCAAACAAAAACACAGTATCAATTTTAATATAAAGTCTACTGACATTTTAAAAGATTAACAGGAACCTAAAATAGTTAAATTGTTGGCCGGGCACAGTGGCTCACACCTGTAATTCCAGCACTTTGAGAGGCCAAGGCGGGTGGATCACTTGAGGTCAAGAGTTCGAGACCAGTCCAACATGGTGAAACCTTGTCTCTACTAAAAATATACAAAAATTAGCCGGGCATGGTGGCGGGAGCCTGTAATCCCAGCTACTTGGGAGGCTGAGGCAGGAGAAATGCTTGAACACGGGAGGTGGAGGTTGCAATGAGCTGAGATCGTGCCACCACCCTACGGCCTGGGCGACAGAGAAAGACTCTGTCCCAAAAACAATAAAATAAAATAAAATAGTTAAATCATTAAAAATGTATTGAATCAAACCAAAATATTGAGCTATGCAAATCTTTTTAAAACTTTGTTTCAATTTTTTCCTCTGCCGGGCGCGGTGGCTCACGCCTATAATCCCAGCACTTTGGGAGGCCGAGACGGGCGGATCACGAGGTCAGGAGATCGAGACCATCCTAGCTAACACGGTGAAACCCCGTCTCTACTAAAAAATACAAAAAACTAGCCGGGCGAGGTGGCGGGCGCCTATAGTCCCAGCTACTCAGGAGGCTGAGGCAGGAGAATGGCGTGAACCCGGGGGGCGGAGCTTGCAGTGAGCTGAGATCCGGCCACTGCACTCCAGCCCGGGTGACAGAGCGAGACTCCGTCTCAAAAAAAAAAAAAAAAAAAAAAATTTTTTTTCCTCTATACAAATCCTTTTAAAACTTTAATTTACTCATCATTCTTCTGTAGTATAAAACCCTGTAAAATTTTATGTATGCAGCACTGTAACTAAAAGCATGATTATATATCTTCTCAGATACATAATCTACTGAAATAAAACAATCAAAATCATCTAAAAACAATCAGGAATTTTGGAATCAGAAGTTTTTAAAATAATTTTACAATTTCAGTGTTTATGGCCACACTATTCTGGCAGAGATGAAACAAACATACAATACCTTGGATGTGAAAATACATGCACTGCTCATTAAAAGCTGGCCAGATGCCATTTTATCACTGACAGAGTAGCTTCAAATTCCACTCAGAGTGCAACTGCAGTTGCAATGAATCCAGCAGCATAAGCATGCCTGCATGTTATTATGGGAAATAGTGGAAAATTTCACAGGCTGACATCCAGAATGTCTGCGGTTCTTTTTCATATTTCTTTCTCCCTGCAAAGCATTTAATAGACCAGAAATTAAGTTTTTTTAAAAGGTGGAAATTTCCACTGTTTCTTTTTAAAGTAGCCTTCTTAAATGTAAGTTGTAAAATGTTTCAAAATTCCAGAATGAGAGAAAGAATAATTCAGACAGAAAAGAATTGTTTATGATCTTCACATTTGGGTGAGGGGACTGTTAAATAAATTGAGGTAAGGCCAGGCGCAGCGGCTCATGGCTATAATCTCAACACTTTGAGAGGTTGAGGCGGTGGATCACTTGAGGTCAGAGTTCGAGACCAGATCAGCCAACATGGCAAAACCCCACCTCTACTAAAAATATAAAAATTAGCCAGGTGTGGTGGCATAAGCTTGTGGTCCCAGCTACTCGGAGGCTGAGGTGCAAAAATCAATTGAACCCAGGAGACAGAGGCTGCAGTGAGCCAAGATCGCACCACTGTACTCCAGCCTGGGCGACAGAGATTCCATCCCAAAAAAAATTTTTTTAGAGGCTGGGCGCGGTGGCTCAAACCTGTAATCCTAGCACTTTGGGAGGTCAAGGTGGGTGGATCACCTGAGGTCAGGAGTTCGAGACCAGCCTGGCCAACATGGTGAAATCCGGTCTCTACTAAAAATACAAAAATTAGCTGGGCGTGGTGGTGCCTGTAATCCCAGCCACTTGGTAGGCTGAGGCAGGAGAATCACATGAACCCAAGTGGTGAAGGTTGCAGTGCTAAGGCCATACCACCGCACTCCAGCGTGGGTGACAAGAGTGAAACTCCATCTCGGGGGGGAAAAAAAAATTTAATAAACAAACAACTAAAGTGAGTTGAGTATCACCCTGAGTAAAAAAAAAAAAGTGTCCGGCCAGGCACGGTGGCTCACACCTGTAATCCCAGCACCTTGGGAGGCCAAGGCGGGCGGATCACCTGACGTTAGGAGTTCGAGACCAGCCTGACCAATGTGGAGAAACCCTGTCTCTACTAAAAATACAAACTTAGCTGGGCGTGGTGGCTGTAATTCCAGCTACTCGGGAGGCTGAGGTAGGAGAATTGCTTGAACCCAGGAAGCGGAGGTTGCAGTGAGCTAAGATTGCACCATTGCCTGGGCAACAAGAGCGAAACTCCATTTCAAAAAGAAAAAAAAAGAAAAAAGAAAAAAAGTTTCCAGGTAGATACTTAGGTAATATAGTGTTACAATAATTTAATATAAATGCTAAATGTGACAAACAGCACATTGTAAAGCTGATTTTTTTTTTCTCATTAGCTTATACAGCAAGCATTCAAAAACTAATTCAAGTCAGTAGAACAGTTACCCATAGAAAGAATAAAGAGAAGACAGTATGTGTACATACTTGATGCAGAAAGAATATATTCTACACTAATACAGGTAAGCCATAAAGATTGAGTTTTTCACTGAGGGTTAGAGAGGGAACAATAGCAAAAGCTCATAGGCAAGATTAAGTGTTTTTTTTTATTTTGGTAACTTTTCATTAGGTTTATACCAGACCAATATATTCACTGTTTTTCATTTTAGTTTGTAATAATAAATAATGAAACAGACAAGGAATTATGTATTCATTTTTATTAGAGACATAAAAAGATTAAGCTCTAAGCCATTTAAATAAAGAAGACCTTACCATGTTTAAGAATGTACATGGCCGGGCGAGGTGGCTCAAGCCTGTAATCCCAGCACTTTGGGAGGCCGAGACGGGCGGATCACGAGGTCAGGAGATCGAGACCATCCTGGTAACATGGTGAAACCCCGTCTCTACTAAAAATACAAAAAAAAAAACTAGCCGGGCGAGGTGGCGGGCGCCTGTAGTCCCAGCTACTCTGGAGGCTGAGGCAGGAGAATGGCGCAAACCCGGGAGGCAGAGCTTGCAGTGAGCTGAGATCCGGCCACTGCACTCCAGCCCGGGCTACAGAGCAAGACTCCGTCTCAAAAAAAAAAAAAAAAAAAAAAGAATGTACATGCTCCAGATTAACAATCTAGGTTTTCCTTTCCATATATATGGATTAAAGAATGCAGTTTGTAGTATATGTTTGCACAACTATTATTTTGAGCTTTAAAACACTTGCTATTCCTCAAAATATACATATGACCAAGAAATGGAGCATTACTACAAAGACTCAGCTGATCAATTAGGATCGTACCACCAAAGCCTAGGAGAAAATATCTGCAAACCATATCTAACAAAAGATGGATATGGAGAACATTAAAAAAAAATGAGTTTTTTTCCTAAGAACTCAGTTTTTTCTAAGAATTCAGGAACAGAAAAGCAACCTGATTTTTAAGACAGAGGGGAAGGAGAAAAGGAAAGGAAAGGAGGCAAAAGATTTGAACAGACACTTCACCAAAGAAGCTGAATGAAATTTCAAACTAAAATCACAATGGGATACCACTACATATCTACCAGAATGGCTAAAACATAGGAGAATATTAATACCAAGTGTTCGTGAGATTATATAACTGAAACTTGGCTATATTGCTGGTGAGAACACAAAATGGAACAGACAGGTAAACAGTTTCACAGTTCCTTATAAAGTTAAACATACATTTACCATATGATCCAGCAATTCCACCTCCTAGGTATGTGTCCAAGAAAATGAAACCTTCCACCCATGCTAAGGTTTATATGCAAATGTTCACAACAGTTCTATTCATAATAGCTAAGAAATGTTGCTCAACTGGTAAATAAACTGCCATATATATTGTCTATATACTATATTGTATACTCAGAAATAAAATAAGAACTCCTTATATATGCAACAACATGAATGAATCTCAGGAAATTAGACTAAGCAAAAGAAGTCTGACACAACAACAAAAAAATACATAAAGAAAAAAAGGAAGCCTGACACAACATACTTTATGATTACAATTACATGAGATTTATATGAAATTCTACAAAAGACAATAATATACTAAAACAAAGCAGATCATCAGACCTGTAACATTTTAATACTTGCCCTGAACATTGAGAACAAAACAAAGATGTCTACTCAATACTGTACCAGAAGTACTCGCCATAAAATACAGCAAGAAAAAAAAAGGTATACTGACTGGAAAAGAAGGAATAAAACTGTCTTTATTCACAGACATGATCACCTATATATATAATCCTAAGCTCACTACATAAAAGCTACTAAAATTAATTTAGCAAAGTTACAATACATTAGACAAAAATATAAAAATCAACTGCATTGCTATATACTAACAATAAATTATTCAAATTGAAATCTAAAAACCAATACTATTTATAATCCATTAAAAAATATGGAACTGGCCAGGAGCAATGGTTCATGCCTGTAATCCCAGCACTTTGGGAGGCCGAAGCAAGTGGATCACCTGAGGTCAGGAGTTCGAGAGCAGCCTAGGCAACATGGTGAAGCCCCGTCTCTACTAAAAATAAAAAAATTAGCTGGGCATGGTGGTGCATGCCTGTAATCCCAGCTACTGGGGAGGCTGCAGCAGGAGAATGAGGCAGAGGTTGCAGGGAGCCAAGATCGCGCCACTGCCCTCAAGCCTAGGCAACAGAGCAAGACTCCGTCTCAAAAAAAAAAAAAATATATATATATATATATATATCTTACTGATAAATCTGACAGAAGCTTGATAAGATCTGTACACTGGGGGAGACTCCTCTTTTGGCTTTGGAGCCCCCTCCCTCTGTCTCTGTACCGGGGAGCTACTTCTTTCTTCTCCCTTCACTTCTCCCTTCACTTATTGCCTATTAAACTCTCTGCTCCTTAAAACCACTCCACGTGTGTCCATATCATTTTATCTAAACTGGCAAGACAACCAAGAACCCTGGTGTTCCCCCATTCATCAGAGCCGTATCATTTTGGTGCATGGGCCAGGAAAGGAAATTTAATCATCAGAGTGGTGAGTATGGAATGGATTTCAACTTCAAATCTGTCCTTTAATTTCAAGGCTCTCTTCCAGCTACCTTGTCGCCAAACTTTCTTTCTCTTTCTATCCTCGGTCTCTTATCCTCTCTCTGTGTGTCTAACACGCAGGAGTCTTTACAGTTCAGGGAAACAGGTATGTTAGAAAAGATCGCCAATCACGGCAGGCAGTAATTCAATAAACGTCTCTCTCTCTACATTCTGGTGAGCACATGGTATTTCTAAGCTACCTAGTAGAAATCAGGCTCTAGGCCTCTTCTGGGAACAGCAAGTTTCTGCTTTTACCAGTTAGGAGTAAAACATCTTCCACAGACAAATTTTAGTCTCAATATTGTCCCACTGACAGGAAAATGACCATTCGGTTCCTACGTTCCTTTAGGCCATCTATTCTGGCTCCTATTAAGACAGTACTTAATTAGTAAGGGGATTTTAAGTTCTGAAGTTAACCGGAACCGTTCTTCTTTGGGTAAATGCTTTAGCATGGGCTATGGAAATTACCTACCATAACACACTTGTGGGAATTGCTGTCCTCACTCTACTATTTGCAATAGGGTTATACATGGTAGCACCTTCTAACTGAAATATTACAGAGTTTCCACTGCTGTAGTATTTTGCTTAATTATTATCCTTGAAGCAGGGATAATAGTTGACAAAAAAGGAAGCATGAAAGTTTTATTATCACTGAGTCCGCTAAGACTTTTTATTGGGTTTAGTAATGTAGTTTTAAACGAAACATGCTACTTTGGGATTAACACCTCTAGTAAAGTAGAGGAAAATCTACAGGTACTTAAAAATGAAAATTGACAGGCTCAGGGAAAATGCCGGCTTCAGCCCCGAGTGGCTACAACCCCTCTTTAATAAATTCCAGTCTTCTTTATGGAATTGGTTAACCCCTTCATTAAGCACTCTCTTGCTTATACAGTCTTATATTGATATTTGGACCCTATATACTTAATACTATAACTCAAATTGTTTCTTCTCGCCTAGAAGCAATCAAACTCCAAATGGTGCTGTAAACTGAACCACATATGGACACGCCAGCCATCTTCCAAGGACCCTTAGATCAACCCCAGGAGGAGCCCTAGCTGCTGTTTCCCATTCGACGCCCCTTTTCAGCAGGAAGTAGCCAGAAAGAGTCATCGCCCAAAACCCCCTAACAGCAGTTAGTGTGGCATCTCCACAGGGGATAATGTTGTAGGAAAAGGGATCCTTGGGAAGTGTTCGTGGGGTTTTTTGTTTGTTTGTTTTGGTTTTTTTTTTTGAGACGAAGTCTCGCTCTATTGCCCAGCCTGGAGTGCAGTAGCGCGATCTCGGCTCACTGCAAGCTCCACCTCCCGGGTTTACACCATTCTCCTGCCTCAACCTCCCAAGTAGCTGGGACTACAGGCATACGCCACCACGACTGGCTAATTTTTTGACTTTTTGTATTTTTAGTAGAGACGGGGCTTCACCATGTTAGCCAGGACGGTCTACCCATTCCCTGACCTCGTGACCTGCCCGCCTTGGCCTCCCAAAGTGCTGGGCCTCCCAAAGTGCTGGGATTACAGGTGTGAGCCACTGCGCCCAGCCAAGTTTTCGTTTTTTTTAAAGCATCTCTGGAAAAGTTTCTTGTAAAGCCTCAGCTCTTAGAGCCAGGCCAACAACCTTTGATATGCAAATACAGACCATTAGAAACTGGGTCCACCTAAACATGGAGATTGCCTCAGCCTTCTTGCCCTTTCCCCACAAGTTCTGGCAACATGGCCTCCCCCACATATCCCCATGTGTGTAGAACATCATGGCGCCCCTGTATTTGCATATTAAAAGGCTAGGGTGGGAGGGTCAGCTTTTTCACCGGCTATATGAATGACCTGTCTAGTCAAACCAATCCCCTGAGCCCTATGTAAATCAAACACTGCCTCCTCCAGCCGCTGCATATATACCTGGCTGGTATCTATGGCAGGCGGGGACTTCCTCTTTTGGCTTTGGAGCTCCGCCTCCCTCTGTCTCTGTACCGGGCAGCTTCTTCCGTCTTCTCCCTTCCTTCTTGCCTATTAAACTCTCTCCTCCTTAAAACCACAAACAAATTAAAAAAAAAAAAAAAGGCCAGGCACAGTGGTTCATGCCTGTAATCCCAGCACTTTGGGAGGCCGAGGTGGGCAGATCACGAGGTCAGGAGATCGAGACCATCCTGGCTAACACGGTGAAACCCCGTCTCTACTAAAAATACAAAAAATTAGCCAGGAATGGTGGTGGGGGCCTGTAGTCCCGCCACTCGGGAGGCTGAGGCAGGAGAATGGTGTGAACCCAGAAGGTGGAGTTGCTGTGAGCCAAGATTGCTCCACTGCACTCCAGCCTGGAAGACAGCGAGACTGTCTCAAAAAAAAAAAAAAAAAAATCTGTACACTGATAACTACAAAACACTGCTAACGGAAACTAAATAAGACCTAAATAAATAAAAAGATATACAAGGTGTTCATGGAAACAAAGGCACAATACTGTTAAGATGTCAATTCTCTCCAAATTGATCAACTGATTCAATGCAATCACAATCAAAATCTCAACAGGTATTTCACAGAAATAAGCTGATACTAGCAATTACATGGAAATGCAAAGGGCCTAGAATAGCCAAAACAACTTGAAAAGGAATAAAGTTAGAAGAATTACTCTATCTGATTTCAAGACTTCCATAATCTATATGGTATGGTACCAGAGTGTTGGATATAAGTTCTAAATTTCTCTTCAAAGAAAATGTCAGTGTGTTCAATTCTTTGCCTTCTACTTTTAAACTTAACTTCCTTGTAGAGCAACTTTTTTCAATCACCTGCTCCACTCTGACTCACTCCGATTACCTGCTCCACCCTGACTCATTCTCCACCTTGACTCATTCCTATTTCCTGCTCTGCCATAGCCATTTTTCCCGCCAAACCACTCACCCCATCTCTCTCTTTAAATTAGCCAATCGGAATTAGTTTAGCCTGTGCAGTCTAACCCTAGCCAATAGGGGAAGGACACAGCAGCAGAGGCCATGTGAGTCAGGAATAAGAACCCCTTCCCCTCCCTTGTCCAGGTGTGCGCTCACCATTGCTCCATCTGTGAGGGTGCACCCTTCTATAAGAGTAAATTGCCTTGCTGAGAAAAAAAAAAAAGAAAATCTTATATTCGAGTGCTGTTTATTTTGTGGCACGGAAACTTTATACCAATTTGGGGGCTCGGCCGTGATTATATTCCCCTCCAGGGGCAGTCTCTGGTTCTCTCTTGTGAGGAGGTGCACCCCACCCCCTTGTGGCGGCCTCAGGGGTGAGAAATCAGGACCCACCCAGTGCAAGGAATAACCCGGGCTTTCAGCAACGGAAAGAAACTGGCCAGCAACCTAGGTAAAAGATCCTCACATACTGCGGCAATAACTCTGTGCACAGACAAAGGAAGGAGAAGCTGTGGGAGTCAGTAAAGTACTTCCTTGGTGGTCAAATTCTGGAGGGCTAAATGTATGTGTGCGTGAATGATTACAAACAACCCTACTTGCGGTATTGTTCGTGTGGATGATGACAAATCCAGACGGAGTGAGTGGGTATCCTCCGCGGTTCCCTAGCTACCTCATATGGCTTAGGGCAGATCCTGCTGTGGGATTTATACCAGTACGCTAACGCTAAGAGGGGCCTAATTCTCCCTTGAGGGAGCAGCCAGAGAGGACAACACAAGTGCAAAGAGCACAAGGGATCTTCAGAGGGTGAAAGGGAGGAAACAGGTCAGCCTTCCAGGGCAGCAAGGTAAGACACCCCCTAGTTTGAGGGGTTGAGCCTTCCAGGGCAGGCAAGGCAAGAAATCCCTGGTTTAAGGGGTTGAGACTTCCGGGACAGGCAAGGTAAGACATCCCTGGTTTGAGGGGTTGAATCTCACACAAACTTCTGGTAGTGAGGAAAATATTCAGAACTCCCCTTTCCTTTCTTCTCAGGGGAAGAAAGAGTAGCTCCACTCCCACTGGTCCCTCCCCTAGGGGAAGGAGAAGGAGAGGGGAGAACAGTGGCTTAAGTGGCTGTCAGAGGCAGGGAAAGACCAGCAGAGAGGAAAAAGAGAGAAACAGAGGCAGAGACACAAAGAGACAAAGAGGGAGTCAAAGAGAGAGAAGTAGTAAAGAGAAAACAGTGTACCCTATTCCTTTAAAAGCCAGGGTAAATTTAAAACCTATAATTGATAATTGAAAGTCTTCTCCCATGACCCTGTAACGTTCCAATACCACCTTGTTGTCAGTGTAAACAAGGGCATAGTCCAAAAGCACTGAAGCCACTGACAACCCATGGCCTTTTCTTTTTTTGGCCGGGCACAGTTGCTCACACGTGTAATCCCAGCATACTGGGAGGCTGAGGCCAGCAGATCACAAGGTCAGGAGTTTGAGACCAGCCTGACCAATATGGTGAAACCCAAGCTCTACTAAAACAAACATTAGCCGAGCGTGGTGGTGGGCATCTATAATCCCAGCTACTTGGGAGGCTGAGGCAGGAGAACTGCTTGAACCCGGGAGGCAGAGGTTGCAGTGAGCAAGATTGCGCCACTGTACTCAAAAAAAAAAAAAAATTTTTTTTTTTTCTTTGAGACAGAGTCTCGCCGTGTTGCCCAAGCTGATCTTGAACTCCTGGTCTCAAACAATCCTCCCAAGTGGGCTCACAAAGTGCTGGAATTACAGGTGTGTGCCACCATGCCCGGCTCCAAATTCCTTAACCTGATACTCAGTTCTTATCACCGTCTTTTTATCAGTCTTTCAGACTTTTTTCCCTTGGTTTCAGACATGCTGTTTTTTCTCCGTCTTCTCCCTTGTTTCTCCACTGCTTTCTAGTCTAGCTGTTGGGCCCATCTCAGGTACCATCTCATGTAAGTAAATTTACCAGAACACAACTACTAAAAATATCATTTCTTTTTTGTTTTTTGAGACGGAGTCTTGCTCTGTCACCCAGGCTGGAGTACAATGGCACAGTCTCAGCTCACTGTAGTCTCCGCCTCCTGAGTTCAAGCGATCCTCCTGCCTCAGCCTCCCGAGTAGCTGGGACTACAGGCGCGCGCCACCACACCTGGCTAATTTTTGTATTTTCAGTAGAGACAGCATTTCACCATGTTGGCCAGGATGGTCTTGATCTTCTGACCTCAAGTGATCCGCCTGCCTCGGCCTCCCAAAGTGCTGGGATTACAGGTGTGAGCCACCGTGCTCAGTTTTTTTTTTGAGATGGGAGTCTCGCTCTGTCACCCAGTGTGGAGTGCAATGGCACAATCTCGGCTCACTGCAACCTCCACCTCCTAGCTGCAAGTGATTCTCCTGCCTCAGCCTGCTGAGTAGGTGCCTGCCATCACGCCCGGCTAATTTTTGTAATTTTAGTAGAGACAAGGTTTCACCATGTTGGCCTGGCTGGTTGCAAACTCCTGACCTCAAGTGATCCGACTGCCTCAGCCTCACAAAGTGCTGGAGTTACAGGCATGAGCCACCGCGCCAGTCATTTCTTATATGAATCTTAATTGTTCATGTGCGTGTGAGTCAGTATTTATTGATTGGTAGGGTGGATTCAAATTGTCTATTTCTTGAAGGTAAAGAGCAATCCTTTTATGAGCTTTAAAAATCCTCTACTGGCCAGGCGCGGACTGGTCAGGAGTTTGAGACCAGCCTGACCAACATGATGAAACCCCCCTCTACTAAAAATACAAAAGTAGCCAGGCGTGGTGGCACATGCCTGTAATCCCAGCTACTCGGGAGGCTGAGGCAGGAGAATGTCTTGAAAACCTGGGAGGTGGAGGTTGCAGTGAGCCGAGATCGTGCCAATGTACCGCAGCCTGCACAGGCAACAAGAGCGAAACTTTGCCTAAAAAAAAAAAAAAAAAAGAAAGAAAGAAGAAAAAGAAAATCCTCTATTATTTTTTTCAATTATGTTTCCTTTTTTTTTTTTCCCCCCCAGTTATGTTTCTTTTAGGTGCCCCAAAATGCTTGGTGTTTGGATGTGAAAGTTCTAATTTATTTATTTTGAGGCAGGTTCTCCCTCTGTTCCTCAGGCTAAGTACAGTGGTGAAATCATGGCTCATTGCAGCCTGGAACTCCCAAACTTAAGCGATCCTCCCACCTCAGTCTCCTGAATGGCTGGGATTACAACAGGTGCGCATCAGCATGTCCCGTTAATTTTTTTTTTTTTTTTTTTTGGGCAGAGATGGGGTCTCCCTGTGTTGCCCAGACTTGTAATGAACTCCTGAACTCAAATAATTCTCTCACCTCGGCCTCCCAGAGTATTAGGATTACAGGTGTGAGCCATCATGGCTGGCCTGGATGTGAAAGTTTTTAGAATTCAACTCTCAAGTCAGTTTTTCTACCTGGAAATGGAGTTAAAATTAAATAATCCTAGGGATTTGTTTGGGACCTGTGTCTCCCTCATACAGTTGTCCCAGGAAAATCATTTCAGTCTTAGTGTACATTCCATGTTTTCTAAATTGCCCGAGGACTGGAGAATCCTTCTTTAAATCATTTAAATGTTTTTATTCAGTACCACTGTTTTTCAAAGAACTGTGCTAAGTATTGTGACTGTTAGAATCCCTTTGTGATCTAGAAGTTTATAATCTAGTTGAAAACTAAGTATAATTGGCCAGGCGCGGTGGCTCACGCCTGTAATCTCAGCACTTTGGGAGGCCGAGGCAGGCAGATCACCTGAGGTTAGGCATTGAAGACCAGCCTGGCCAACACAGCAAAAACCTGTCTCTACTAAAAATACAAAAATTAGCCCGGTGTAGTAGCGAGCGCCTATAATCTCAGCTACTAGGGAGGCTGAGGCAGGAGAATCGCTTGAACCCAGAAGGCAGAGGTTGTAGTGAGATAAGATCACACCACTGCACTCCAGCCTGGGCGACAGAGCAAGAAAAAAAAAAGTGAAGAAAATATAATTGCATCAATATAAGCAGGTGGTTCAGAAGTTC
The DNA here is from genome assembly GCF_037993035.2 of Macaca fascicularis. NCBI lineage: Eukaryota > Metazoa > Chordata > Mammalia > Primates > Cercopithecidae > Macaca > Macaca fascicularis. Next base: position 103,583,147 of record NC_088384.1, on the reverse strand, counting down.
AGAGAAAGAAAAGTCCTTTTCAACTGGATTAGGGAATACTTGGAGAAGATAGAATAGAACTAAAGGAAATTGACTGCTGCTTCAGTTTCTTCTCTTTCCCATCTCTTTTTACTCTGTACTGTTTCACTATAGTAAAACAAATTATAAGGTAATTTTTTTTTTTGAGATGCAGTCTTGCTGTCACCCAGGCTCGAGTGCAGTGGTGCTATCTCAGCTCATGGCAACCACCGCCTCCAAGGTTCAAGCGATTCTCCTGCCTCAGCCTCCCGAGCAGCTGGAATTACTGACATGTGCCACCACGCCTGGCAAATTTTTGTATTTTTAGTAGAGATGGTGTTTCACCATGTTGGCTGGTCTCGAACTCCTAACTTCAAGTGATCCGTCCGTCCAGGCCTCTCAAAGTGCTGGGATTATAGACATGAGCACTGCGCCTGGCAATTTTTTTTTTTTTTTTTTTTTTTTTTTTTTTGAGACAGGGTCTCACTCTCGCCCAGGCTAGAGTGCAATGGCGTGATCTTGGCTCAACCTCTGCCTCCTTGGTTCAAGCGATTTTCCCACCTCAGCCTCCCAAGTAGCTGGGACTACAGGTGTAGTCCATGCCTGGCTAATTTTTGTATTTTTCTGTACAACAGGGTTTCACCATGTTGGCCAAGCTAGTCTTGAACTCCTGACCTCAAAAATGATATGCCTGGCTGGGCGCGGTGGCTCAAGCCTGTAATCCCAGCACTTTGGGAGGCCAAGACGGGCGGATCACGAGGTCAGGAGATCGAGACCATCCTGGCTAACACGGTGAAACCCCGTCTCTACTAAAAAATACAAAAAACTAGCCGGGCGCAGTGGCGGGCGCCTGTAGTCCCAACTACTCGGGAGGCTGAGGCAGGAGAATGGCGTGAACCCGGGAGGCGGAGCTTGCAGTGAGCTGAGATCCGGCCACTGCACTCCAGCCTGGGCGGCAGAGCGAGACTCCGTCTCAAAAAAAAAAAAAAAAAAAAAATGATATGCCTGCCTCGGCCTCCCAAAGTACTGGGATTACAGGCTTGAGCCACTGTGCCCAGCCTGCTTGACTGCCTGAAATCTCTCATTGTTATCTGTTGTCTAAAATTCGAAACTTCGCATGGGGCTCCCAAAGATTTTCATAATCTGACTCTAATTTTCATTTCAACCATCATCTTTCTAATTCTATGTGTGTATCTTATTTATACTTCAGTTGCTTGATAGTCTAGACTCTTGCTCTGTCTTCTACCCTCTTATTCCAGTAAAATTCTCTTCCCTGTGTCCTGATCTACATACGTTTCAGTTCCTATTCCTGGGTATAAAAGATAAAAGCTGCCATTTGTCTTTTAATACTTTATTTTGTTAGAGCTATTTTAGGTTCACAGCAATATTGAACAGAAGATACAGAGATTTGCCATATACCTCCTGCCCGAACCCACATGTAGCCTCCCCTATCACCATCCCCCCACCATGTTGATACATTTGTACCTACATTGACCCATCATCACCATCCAGTGTACAGTTCACATTAGAGTTTACTCCTGGTATTGCGCATTTTATGAGTTTGGAACAATTTATAATAACATATATCTACCATTATAGTATCTATCATACACAGTAGTTTCATTACCCTGAGAGTACCGTGCTCTGCCTACTCATTCTTTCCTCCCCACTAAACTCCTGGCAACCACTGATCTTTCTAGTGTTTCCAAAATTTTGCCTTTTCTAAGATGTCACAGTTAGAATCATACAGTATGTGGCCTTTCCAAATTGGCTTCTTTCACTTAGTACCGTATATTTAAGTTTTCTTCACATCTCTTCATGAGTTGATAGCACATTTCTTTTTAGTACTGAATAGCATTCCATTGTCTGGATGTACCACAGAAAAGCTACCATTTATTGATTGATGATAATATTGGTATTAAGGCTGAGAGCAATGGCTCACGCCTGTAATCCTAACACACTGGGAAGCTGAGGTGGGCGGACCACTTGAGGCCAGGAGTTCAAGACCAGCCAACATAGCGAAATCCCATCTCTACTAAAAAATAAAAAATTAGCTGGGAGTGGTGGTGCATGCCTCTAGTCCGAGCTACTCAAGACACTGAGGCATGAGAATCACTTAAACCCAGGAGGCAGACTGCAGTGAGCTGAGATCATGCCACTGTACTCCAGCCTGGGTAAGAGTGACCCAGTGACCTGTCTTAAAAATAAATAAATAAATAAAAACTTGGGTGCGGTGGCTCAAGCCTGTAATTCCAGCACTTTGGGAGGCTGAGGGGGGTGGATCATGACATCAGGAGTTCGAGACCAACACAGTGAAACCTCATCTCTACTAAAAATACAAAAATTAACCAGGCATGGTGGCGCAAGCCTGTAGTCCCAGCTACTGGGGAGACCAAGGCAGGATAATTGTTTGAACCCAGGAGGTGGAGGTTGTGGTGAGCCAAAATCATGCCACTGCACTCCAGCTTGGGCAACAGAGTGAGACTTGGCCTCAAAATATATATATATAAAAAAAAAGTATATATATTTATATATATAAAATATGTATATATATTTATATATAATATGTATATGTTTATATATAAAATATGTATATATATTTATATATAATATGTATATATTATATATACATTATATATAGCTATTAAAAGTTGCTATTTGTGTGTCTGTCCCTGGGTATATTAAGCATATTAAATGCTTAATATACATTATATCATTCATAGTCCCAGTTTTCCAAACCTCTTTTGCTGTAGAATTTTTTTTTTTTAACACAAATGAAATCTTATACAAAACACTATTTAAACTACAAGAGGACAGGTGTGGTGGCTCATGCCTGTAATCCCAGCACTTTGGGAGGCTGAGGCAAGCGGATCACCTAAAGTCACGAGTTCAAGACCAGCCTGGCCAACATGGCAAAACCCTGTCTCTACTTAAAATATAAAAATTATGGCCGGGCGCGGTGGCTCACGCCTGTAATCCCAGCACTTTGGGAGGCCGAGGTGGGTGGATCACAAGGTCAGGAAATCGAGACCATCCTGGCTAACCCGGTGAAACCCCGTCTCTACTAAAAATGCAAAAAATTAGCCGGGCGTGGCGGCGGGCGCCTGTAGTCCCAGCTACTTGGGAGGCTGAGGCAGGAGAATGGCGTGAACCCTGGAGGCGGAGCCTGCAGTGAGCCGAGATCGCGCCACTACACTCCAGCCAGGGCAACAGAGCGAGACTCCGTCTCAAAAAAAAAAAAAAAAAAATATATATATATATATATATATATATGCCAGGCATAGTGGCACGCACCTGTAATTCCAGCTACTCTGGAGGCAGAGGTTGCAGTGAGCTGAAATTGCACCACTGCTCTTTAGCCTGGGTGACAAAGCGAGACTGTCTCAAAAAAAAAAAAAAAAGCACGCCTGTGATCCCAGCAGTTTGGGAGGCCGAGGTGGGCCAGATGACTTGAAGCCAGGAATTCGAGACCAGCCAGGCCAACATGGCGAAACCCCATCTCTACCAACAATACAAAAAAAAAAATTAGGTAGGCGTGATGGCACATGCCTGTAATCCCAGCTACTCCAGAGGCTAAGACATGAGAATCGCTTGAACCTGGGAGGCAGAGATTTCAGTGAGTCGCGATTGTACCACTGAACTGCAGCCTGAGCAACAGAGACTCTGTCTCAAAAAAAAAAAAAAAAAAAAAAATTTGTTACAAGTTTATTTTTGAAATCTATACTGTTTTTTCAGTATAAATTTCAGAGAATGAGACTGTTGTGATATGTAGAAAATTTGAAATTGGGTTATGAAGAACTGTTATGGATCTAAACCCATCTCTGCCTCTATTTCTATATTAAGAAAATATTAACTTAAAGAGAGTTGCAAATGGTCTCAGTTAAGAAAATATTTTTTGAAATAAACTACAGGTACACATCAGATCAATTTAAAAGTTATCAAAGGGTATACAGTGGCTTTCTTAGCTGCCTCCTCCCCTGCGCTGCAACCATTGTTACCCTAGTCTAGGCATACATATATAGAGAGAGAGTTTAAAGTTTTTAAGTTTAAGCATTTCTGGCAAACTTTAAATTGACGTAAAACATATAGTTGCTTAGAAATTTCTAATAATTACACTGCATTCCATTGTATGGTTATATCATGATTTATTTAGTTTCATATTATTTCAAACAAAACTGGAAGTAAATATACTCATATGTATTCGATGGTAAGTAAGCAGCTTCTCTGCACATTTGTGTACAGGGTAGTGTGTGGACTTAAGCTCGTATTTCTCTTGGGTGGAACCCAAAAGTAGAATGGCTAGGTTATATGCTAGGTGTATAATATTTACAAATTTATTTCATTTTTTAAAAATTTTTTGAGACAAGAGTCTTGCTCTGTTTCCCCGGCTGGAGTGCAGTGGCAGGATCTCGGCTCACCGCAACCTCTGCCTTCCGGGCTCTTCTCATGTCTCAGCTATTCTCATGCCTCGGCCTCCCGAGAAGCTGGGATTACAGGCACGCACCACCACACCTGCTAATTTTTTGTATTTTTAGTAGAGACGGGGTTTTGCCATGTCGGCCAGGCTGGTCTCAAACTCCTGACCTCAAGTGATCCCCCTGCCTCAGCCTTCCAAAGTGCTGGGGTTACAAGCATGAGCCACTGTGCCCAGCCAATATTTACAAATTTAAAGAAACTGCCTACTGTTTCTCAAAGTGATGGTACCATTTCACATTTCTACTAGCCACGTATCCATGTATGATACAGTTCTAGTTGTTCACATTCTTAGCAACAGCTGGTATGGTCAGTCTTTTTAATGTTACCCCTCATAGTGGGTGGATAGTGGTATCTCGCTGTGGTTTTCAGTTTCCCTAATGGCTGATGTTGAGCATCTTTTTTCGTACTTACTTGCCATTGGTGTACTTTTTTTCTGTGAAGTCTCTGTATATATTTTTGCCCTTTTTTTGTGTGTGTGTGAGACAGAGTCTCGCTCTGTTGCCAGGCTCGAGTACTGTAGCGCTATCTCGGCACACTGCAACCTCCGCCTCCTGGGTTCAAGCAATTCTCCTGCCTCAGCCTCCTGAGTAGGTGGGATTACAGGCGCCTGCCACCACGCCCGGCTAATTTTTGTATTTTTAGTAGAGACAGGGTTTCACCATGTTGGCCAGGATGGTCTCGATGTCTTGACCTCGTAATCCGCCCACCTCAGCCTCCCAAAGCGCTGGGATTATAGGCATGAGCCACCAAGTCCAACCTCTTTTGCCTATTTTTAAGTTTGATTGTTTTTATCTTATTGAGATGTAAATTAGTTATTTTTTCTAGATGAAAAACTTTTTGTGTGTTTATATTTTGTTTTTTGTAAAAATTATTTATTTTATTATTTCCTTTTTTTTTTTCATAGGATTGGGTCTCACTACATTGCAAAGGCTAGTCTTTAACTTCCAGCTTTAAGTAGTCCTCCTGCCTCAGCCTCTCAAAGTATTGATATTATGGGCATATGCCCCAGGACCCAGCCTGATTTTTTTTTTTTAATTTGTATAAATTTATGGGGTACAAGTGTAATTTTGTTACATGCATAGATTGCCTAGTGGTGAAGCCAGGACTTTTAGGGCATCATTTACCCAAATCACATACATTGTACCCATTAAGTAATCTCTCATCATCCCCCTCCTCAACCTTCCAAGTCTCTTGTCTGTTATTCCACACAACAGGTCCATGTGTAGCATAGTTCCCACTTATTTTATTTTTGGAGATGGGCAGATCATGATGCCAGGAGTTCATATCAGCTTGGCCAACATGGTGAAACCCCGTCTCTACTAAAAATAAAAAAATTAGCTGGGTGTGGTAGTGCTGCCTATAACCCCAGCTACTCAGGTGGCTGAGGAAGGAGACTCACTTGAACCGGGGAGGCAGAGGCTGCAGTGAGCTGAGACAGTACCACCGCATTCTAGTCTGGGTGACAGAGCGAGACCCTGTCTCAAAAAAATATATAGATAGATAGATAAATAGATAGATAAATAAATATGTATCTATATGTATATATCTCAAGATATACATATCTAGTACCACTGCACTCTAGCCTGGGTGACAGAGAGAGACTCCGTCTCAAAAAAAAAAAAAAAATTAGGCATGGTGGTGTACACGTGTAGTCCCAGCTACTTGGGAGGCAGAGGCAGGAAAATTGCTTTAGCCCTGGTGGTCAAGGCTGCAGTGAACCATGATCATGCCACTGCACTCTGGCCTGGGCAACATAGTGAGACCCCATCTCAAAAAAAATTTTAAAAAAATGTTTAAATCTTATTCTTCAACGTGCTGTACCCTGATGGCCTGGATAAGTAGTAGTCCCTTGCCTCCTCTGAACTTCTCTACAATCTCTATAGGCGAAACCGACTTATCATTGATTGCCTTGTACTGAAGGGATGTGAGTACCTGATTGATTGTGCACACTTGGAGGTCACAAACTTTGTTAACTCTCACAGTTCCTTAAATAGTAAAAGCATAATAATCACTGATTAAGTATGTCTGTGCATTGATGAGTAGGTAACAACCACCAAGCAGCAGCAAATTAAAGATGATTGAAGTTTAAGGCCTCAAGACTTAGAATAGTGGTATGAAAACTCAGTTTAAGAAAACTCACTATGCTGGGCACGATGGCTCATGTCTGTAATCCCAGCACTCTGGGAGGCCAAGGCAGAAGGATTGCTTGGTCCCAAGAGTTCAAGACCAGCCAGAGACACACCCTCTACATGAAACAAAAACATTCGTCTACACAAAACTTAAAAACATCAGCCAGGAATGGTGGCATGTGCCTATAGCCACAGCTACTGGGAGGCTGCGCTGGGAGGACCGCTTGAGCCCAGGAGGTCAAGGTTGCAGTGAACTGTGATGGTGACACTACACGCCATCCTAGGATGACAGCAAGACCCTCTCCAAAAATTAATTTTTAAAAGTCACATGTAGGCCGGGCGCGGTGGCTCAAGCCTGTAATCCCAGCACTTTGGGAGGCCGAGGCGGGCGGATCACAAGGTCAGGAGATCGAGACCACAGTGAAACCCCGTCTCTACTAAAAATACAAAAAATTAGCCGGGCGCGGTGGCGGGCGCCTGTAGTCCCAGCTACTCAGGAGGCTGAGGCAGGAGAATGGCGGGAACCCGGGAGGCGGAGCTTGCAGTGAGCCGAGATTGCGCCACTGCACTCCAGCCTGGGCAACAGCGTGAGACTCCGTCTCAAAAAAAAAAAAAAAAAGTCACATGTAGATTACTATATTGTGATTTGGGGAAAAGAAAAGGGAAATTGAAGGTTACTGCGCAAGTTCATGCTTATAGTTTTGCCAAATCTTAGAACCCATACACTCAAGGCTTCTACCATTCTAGATATGATCATGTACTCTTTTTTTTTTTTTTTTTTTTGGAGCCTTGCTCTGTCACCCAGGCTAGAGTGCAGTGGCGCAATCTTGGCTCACTACAACCTCTATCTGCAGGGTTCAAGCGATTCTCTTGCCTCAGCCTCCCAAGTAGCTGGGGTTACAGGTGCCCACCACCATGCCCAGCTAATTTTTTTTTATATTTTTAGTAGAGACGGGGTTTCACCATCTTGGCCAGGGTGGTCTCCAACTCCTGACTTCATGATCCACTCACCTCGGCCTCCCAAAGTGCTGGGATTACAGGCGTGAACTACGGCACCTGGTCATTATTGTGTACTTTTAAAGTCGCTTTCCGGATTCCATTTTACTGACTCCTGATGAAAGTAGTTTTAAACTTAATATGGTAACCGTCCTGTCTTCTTATATGACAAAGATATCACTGACCCTCCAGTGATGTAAGATGTGTGGAGTTATTTTTCTCACTGGTGGAGTTTCCTCACTGGTAGATTTTCCTAGATGCAGTCAAATACTATTCCAACTGTGGTGAAGGCAACTACCTCAGTTGAAATTAACGCATTGTCATAAAACACAATTACCACCAAGCAAGCAAAAGGAAACAGATGAGCTGGGATGGAACACAGAGTGTGTAGTAGACTAAAGGGACAATTTGATAAATAGTACTGAGTAAATCTTATAACATTTTCAAATAAAATTGCCAGATTTTTTAAATAGAGATGGGGGTCTTGCTATGTTGCCCAGGCTGGTCTTGAACTCCTGGGCTCAAGCAAGTCTCTGGTCTCAGCCTCCCAAATTGCTGGGATTACAGGCATGAGCCACTGCACTCAGCCCAAAAATTGCCAAATTTCAATCTGGAAACAAACTCAAGCTGATATAGCTACTCTACAAGATGACTTAAATTCAATAATCCATTTCAATGACAGCAATTTCACTGAGAGTAAAGAAAATTACATTTGCTTTTCTTACACCAGAAGGAGGGGGCTGAAAATCTCTCTCTCTCTCTCACACACACACACACACACACACACACACACTTTTACCCACTTATAGCATATACTATGATGAAGTCAGGAGATTAAAGTCCCTTTTGAGACAGGGTCTCATTCTGTCACTCAGGCTGGCGTGCAATGGCACAATCACAGCTCATTTCACCCTCGACCTCCTGGGCTCAAGTCATCCTCCCAGTTCAGTTTCACGTGCGGCTGGGGCCACAGGCGCACATCACCATGCTCGGCTAATTTTTTTCCTATTTTTTGTAGAGACAGGGTCTTACTTTGTTGACCAGGCTGGTCTCAAATTCCTGGGCTCAAGTGATCCTCCTCTCAAAGTGCTGGGATTACAGGTGTGAGCCATGGGACCCAGCCTCTAAATTCTTTATGAGTCAGCACTGAAAGCTGCATCTAACTTCACACCATTATCTGGTATAAAGAGCTTAATTCATTTACGTTCAATCAATAAAATTTAAATAAAAGACCATTGTACATATCTATATAATGCCTTAAGTTTATACAATTGTATAAAATAAGGAATCTTGGAAGATCATACAGAACACCCTTTGTTTTAAAATTTTAAAAACTGGCCTAAAGAGATTGATTTGCCCAAAGCTTATAGTACATGCTTACAAATTACTCTCAACGCTGCCCTAGGTAAGTTTTTTCAAAGTAACAAGCTAACAAAATATATTGATCGGGTACCAAAAAGGAAAAAAAAGAGTTTCACATGTAGATTTCTTTTTAATTCAAAGTTCTGTTTTGAAACTGAACATATGATCATGCTGCTCTTTCCACCAACAGTAATTAACTTTCATTTACAAAGATGTCAGTTAGGACATTTAGATTATGATACACATTTTCTTTCAACGTAAAAATAATATGGCTTTAGATTTCGTTTAAAACAGAAGGGCAAAGAATATTTACTCCAAAAGTGCCCCCTTTTTTGTTAAAACCCTTTCTTCCCCTCCCCATGCTTTCTCCTCTTTTGTACTAAAGTTCACAAATGCATGAGATGGAGGAACAATACCACAATACAACTGCAGGCTTCCTGCCTACTAGTCAGTCATTATTCTTAAGTCTTGAGAATTTTCAAAACACTGCTTGGGTTGCTTTGAAATTCCTTCTTTCAGATTTTCCCTCTTTCATGGAACATCTATTTAAAAGAATGACTTCAAAAATGTCTTGCTGCACCCAATCGAAATTCTCTAAACAAACTAAAAATGCCAGCCTTAGATATGAAGGTGGGATGTAAATACCTGAAGCTTGGCAAACACCAATCTAGTAAAAGTACAAGACAGAAAGAAGTATATTTCTGGCCAAGCATAAGAATAGTCTTTTTCTTATATGTATATAAATTAAGCTTGTTTCTGAAAAGTTTCATATTTATATGCATAGTATCACAAAGTTAAAAACTACATCATTACTATCCTTTTTAAAAAAAAATACAATTTATAGACCTAAAAATCTCAAACTACATTGATAGCTGAGGAGAAAAGAGCTAAGTCAATTATTACTGACTTAAATTTCAAACGAAAATAATGTACATTCTTTTGTTTTGTTTTGTTTTGAGGCAGAATTTCGCTCTTTTTGCCCAGGCTGGAATGCAATGGCGCGATCTCAGCTCACCACAACCTCCACCTCCCGGGTTCAAGTGATTCTCCTGCCTCAGCCTCTCGAGTAGCTGGGATTACAGGCATGCGCCACCATGCCTGGCTAATTTTTGTATTTTTAGTAGAGACGGGGTTTCTCCACGTTGGTCAGGCTGGTCTTGAACTCTCGACCTCAGGTGATCCACTCGCCTCGGCCTCCCAAAGTGCTGGGATTACAGGCGTGAGCCACTTTATTTTTTTAAAGTTGTTGGCCAGGCACAGTGGCTCCCACCTGTAATGCCACTTTATTTTTTTTAAAGTTGTTGGCCAGGCACAGTGGCTCCCACCTGTAATACCAGCACTTTGGGAGGCCAAGGCGGGTGGATCACCTGAGGTCGGGAGTTCAAGACCAGCCTGACCAACATGGAGAAACCCCGTCTCTACTAAAAATACAAAATTAGCTGGTGTGGTGGCACATGCCTGTAATCCCAGCTACTCCAGAGGCTGAGGCAGGAGAATCGCTTGAGTCTGGGAGGCAAAGGTTACGGTGAGCCGAGATCATGCCATTGCACTCCAACCTGGGCAACGAGAGTGAAACTCCATCTCAAAAAAACAAAACAAAAAAAAAGTTGTTGGGTGCTCTGAGGATCAGGGTTTAAAAAAAAAAAAAAAATGTTGTTGGGGACAGAAAAAATTAATAGCACCAGTCACCTGCAAACCTGGGGAATTTCCCATTCTTCTGACCACACTTCGATGGTGGTAGTGCTCACTAACAAACTTATTAGGTTGTTGACATAAACCAAGAGTTACTCAAAAACATGGTGTGGAGGGGGTGATATACATGCTCTGCCACTGCCCAGCTCAACATGCGTTCTTTCCTTTTTAAAGGTAAAAGCATTAAAAAATGGAAGGTTCATGAACAACTTGCCAAATTGTTACAATAAATTGAAATTTTTCAAAAATCTCCAACACCTCTAACAAAAAGACTGTTTTAAACAATATTTAATAAAGTCTAATCCCAGTACAACAAAATAATTTGGCCAGTCCCCCTGGAGTTCGTTATAATGGGATTTAACCTGTATACTCAACATTCAATTAACCATAAGGCTTATCCTAATTGAGGATTATGCTGACTTCTGCAGTCCTTTCCCATCTATCCATCTACCACTCCAACTCAGCTGCCATAGCCACCAAAAGCAAAGCCCCAGGGAGCAGATTATCCATTACTGTGTGATACCCAGGCCAATATTCCCTTTTCATCATTATGTGGCTATCAATAGTTAAATTCAGTAATCTAGTCACCCTGGTTTCCAAAAAGTAAAGCTGCATAACCCTCACTCATAGCCTCTAACCAAGGAAATTAAACATTTCAACAGAATACCTTTTCATAAGAGTAACAGATGAAAAAGTCACACCCTTTCCTAGAACATATCAATAAAAAAAATTAAGAGAAAATTTTTAAAAGACAGATGTTCCTAAAAAAATATTTAAAAAGCCAGACAATTGCTCTTAGAATATTATTTTAAATGGGTAAAACCTGTTTGCCAGTCAGGTCAGACTCCTTTCCTTTGCCTTTAGGCCACAAAGTTTACTACACAGTTAGTTAAATAAACCCTATTACTGTGCCCCCCACTGTAAATTGACCTAGGCTGGCAGTACCTACCAAACTGAGTTAATGCTAACATAGGTACTGGCAGTATGCAGCCTAAGAAGATTATCCAGTTTGTGGATAAATCAGCCTTCTACACACTGCAGGTCTCCCATTCTACTCCTGCTGTGTATCTTCTGGCCATTTTCCTGTTCATTTAAAAACTCTCCACCAGAAGGTAGGAAAGGGAAGGGCAATTAAATTCAATTCCATAATTTGTTAAGGGGCTGAAAATAAAGTTAGGCTCTGGATAAATTGCATCTTTAACCCAAAATAATCTTCTCCCAGAAACCCTCTCAGAAAAACGACGGACAAAATGAATTTACCTAGCAAAAACATGACCAAACTCATGGCATATGCCTCATTACCGCAAAGCCCCTCCTCCACCTTAACTCAGACATGTTTATTTTGTAACCCCTCCCCAACCCCAAGAAGCACTCATAAAATGGGAGAAAATGGGCCGGGAGCAGTGGCCCAAGCCTGTAATCGCAGCACTTTGGGAGGCCAAAGCGGGTGGATCACCTGAGGTCAGGAGTTCAAGACCAGCCTGGCCAACATGGTGAAATCCCATCTCTACTAAAAATACAAAAATTAGCCGGGCATGGTGGCAAGCGCCGATAATCCCAGCTACTCGGGTGGGGGCTGAGGCACGAAAATCGCTTGAACCTGGGAGGCAGAGGTTGCAGTAAGTCAAGATCACCACTGCACTCCAGCTTGGGCAAAAGTGAGACTCCGTCTCAAAAAAAAAAAGAAAAAAAGGAGAAAATGCCTACACTTTACTGCAGCACTCAATTTCAAAGCTATTCCTGAGAATCCAAACCAACATATAGTCCCCTTTTTTTCAATCTTTTGAAGTATGAGAAAAAAAAGAAAAAGTTAACATATATTTCCAATACTAATTTTCTGCTCTCAGAGCTTTAACTGCTCAATAATGCTAAAAAAAAAAAAAAAAAAAATTATACCAAGGATGCAAACCAAACTGGTACAGGTAATCTCTTCAATCATGATCAACAAGTCCTGTTTTTTTTTTTTTTTTTTTTTTGTCCTAGATAGCTTTACAGGGTAACAATTGTATTAAATTGTGACAAATTTGCTGTTGTAGACCAAAAGTCACTGGCCGCTATATGCATTCTAAACTTGCAACAAATTAAAAGTTTTCAAAAGTACTCTACCTCCTCTGGCCAAAGTGTGAAATTAAATAATTTTTAAAAATGCAGGCTGGCGTGATGGCTTACACCTGTAATCTCAGCAATTTGGGAGACCAAGGCAGGTGGATTACCTGAGGGTGGGAGTTTGAGACAAGCCTGGCCAACATGGTAAACCTTGACTCTACTAAAAATACAAAAATAGCGGGGCGTGAGGGCGCATGCCTGTAATCCCAGCTACTCAGAAGGCTGAGGCAGGAGAACTGCTTGAACCCAGAGGTTGCAGTGAGCCAAGATCATGCCACTGCACTCCAGGCTGGGCAACAGAGCAAAACTCCATCTCAAAAAAGAAAAAAAACTATCCCTGCCTGCAAAAACAAACCCCAAAGCCATTTATTTTAACCATCAATTTGGGATAGGACAATAGCAGAGTTTTTTAAATCTTACCCTATTGTCCAAACTAAAAATTTATTTTTAAATTATTTTTTAAAAGACTTTTCAATTACAGTACTCCAAGTTAAAAGGAATTATTCCAGAATCATACTGTTAATGCACAAGACTGATTTTTTTTTTTTTCTTGCGACAGAGTCTCATTCTGTCGCCCAGGCTGGAGTGCAGTGGCTCAATCTCGGCTCACTGCAACATCTGCCTTCCCAGTTCAAGCCATTCTTCTGCCTCAGCCTCCTGAGTAGCTGGGACTACAGGTGCTTGCCACCACGCCCGGCTAATTTTTGTATTTTTAGCAGTAACGGGGTTTCACCATATTGGCCAGGCTGGTCTCAAACTCCTGACCTCGTGATCCACCTGCCTCGGCCTCCCAAACTGCTGGAATTACAGGCCTGAGCCACTGCGCCCAGCAGGAAGAACTTAATTCATTAAAAAAAAAAAAAAAGAAAGAGAGAAAGAAAGAAAGAAAAGCCACACTTAGCTTTTATCTTTAAGAAACTGCAAGAAACCTTATTTCTTATATCCCTGCAAGAAACCTTATTTCAAAAGACCATCAAGAAGACATTAGTAAGCAACCATTTTTAAACTACTTTTTATTTGCATATCGCCTAGAAAAAGGGTCCCAGGTGCAACAGTACTTCACTCCTTACTGAATTTGAATTTATTTGCTTAGGAGGTGGGTGGCACTTTTTAGAAATAATTTGTATACAAAGAAGGAAATGCACAGCATAATCATTTTCAAAATATAGTGAAATTATTTAATATAATCTTTAACAACCTAGCTCTAATATCACTGAATTTCCTTAACAAATTGTTAGTGTTGGCAAACTGTTAAAACAACGATTCTGAAATATAAAAATATAAATACTGCTATTGATGCTCAAGTCGTTGTACATTTTCAAAGCCTTTGTAGTTAAATACGGTAGAAACATCTCCTATAATTGCTCTAGAAATATTACAGCCTCCTGCTTAGTCCACAATCCCCATCTTCTATGTGGGAAAAGCTGGTATATGCCTCTTTTATTTTAAATGCTGATTGGACAATTAAGTCATTTCTATCTATATATAAAATGCCCCTATAATTTAGGATCACAGGCAATTTAGATTACTGCTCATTTAAATGCAGAACCTGAAGCAACCTCTAGTGACAGGAGCTATAGTGTTCAATATCATTTTACATGTTACAAGCAGAGGCTTCATTTTACATACAAACAATGAACCCTGGCAGAGTTCTTTATCCTAAAGCCCCACAGATTGTTATTTCTTTAACGGTATTAATAGATAAGGTGACATAAAGAGTAAGTTCAGAAGAGCTTTTTCCAATAGCTGTCAACATTTTTTTTAAGAGAGCAAAAACAGTATTCCCACATTTTCTGTTTCTTCTGTTCATTTTATTTCCCTGCTTTTGGTATCCAACAGAAGTGGTTTCAAATGAAAATCTTAAAATAATTATTCCAAAGACCAAGGATATTCTAAAAGCCAGTAACAGTCTTCGCCTCTGAGAAGGGGAGGTTTGGCGTGAAACAGATTTCACTTTTCAGTGTGTTTGTACCTTTCCAATTGGATATCATGCGGTAGAACCGTATTCTTAATGAGCATACATTTAAAATATTTCCAAGAACAAACAATTCACAAACTTACAGGTTTCCATTAACATTTTCGTTTGTGCAGCATTCGCTGAAGACCTAAGCTTTTTATTCCTCCAATCACCTTCTCAACAACCTGCTGCAACAAATACTGAAGCTTTTTTGCAGCCAGGGATCAGTCAGGCAGATCCGAGGCCAGGCATTTAAATCAAAGAGATGCAGCAATCTTACTCAATACTACTACCACTCTCACACGTCTCATTCAACTCCATTTCTAACCACTGCAGCAAGACAGCTGGTACTCTCCTTCCTGTTTCTTTACCGTACAGGCTTAATAACAAAAACAGGTTGGTTTTGAAGCCCTGCTCAAATACTGCAAAAAGGAAGTCTTCGCATTCGGGAGGGGGGAAAAAAAAAAGTTTCGACTTCGAGAGAATCTCATAGCTTCCCTGTCATTCCATTTGGGAATCCCAAACTCCTGCTAGTGAGGTAGATGCTCGCTCTCTCACGGCTGCTCTCTCGGTTAACTTTCCCACCCTAGATGCCCTCAAACTGCCTAGGAAGCCACTAAGTCTCCCAACGACCCATGGCTAGTTTTGTTAAGGCAGGTACAAGACAAGCAGTTTATTTAAACCATGACGAACTGAGTCGATGTTCATAAAATAAGAGACGGGGAGCAAAAAAAAGTAGTAATAAAGACAGACAAACCCCAAATTTAATCAACCAACTTCCCACTTGCCATTTCCCAGCCTTCACACCAGAGGTAGTAAAACGCCTTTTTACCGAGAAAACTAAGAACCTACCCGAGCCCAACATGAAAATTCCGCGGACAATTCGTGTTAAAATATTTTTTAAATGCCCAAGTGCAGGAGGAAACACAGCAACCAAATCTCACCCGGCTGGGAGGCTGGGGTTGGGGGGGGGTCCCCGCGGCTTCTCCCTCCCGTGCTTCCCAATAGCTGCTAAGGAGCCGGGGCAGTAGGAGGAGGACGCGGGGAGCTTTCAAAAGGGCTGGGGGAGGCAAGAGGAAGAAAAAACTTTACGGACAGAAGGGGAAAGTGGGCCCCTGCAGTCCCCCCGCAAACTCCTCGGGTGACCCCTCCGCGCGGGGACCCCCTCGGATCCCCAAGCCGGCTGCCACCAAGCCTCGTCTCCCATCGACCGCCGCGGGCCGCCCCCCGAGCTGAGGGGAAGCGGCGCGGCCCCGACACCCTGAAACTACCTCAGTGCGTCCCCCGGCCGGCGCGCCCCTCAGTGTCTCGGCAGATCTGAAGCCGCCGGCTCTGGCAGCCTGGGGAACTCGCCCCTCTTCCCTCCGCCTCGCACTCCACGCCCTCGCCTGCCGCCGCCTCCTCCTTTATCTCCACTCACCTCCCGCCGCCATTTTCCTCGCAGCTCAGCTTTAAATCGGAAACTCGCCGCTCAGCCCGCAGCCGCCGCCGCCGCCACCGACTCAGCCGCCGCCGCTGCCGTCGCTGTGGAGGGGCTGAGGCGGCAGCTGAAGTCGCCGCGCGGGGGCCACTGGGATATGTAGTCCCGAGGCCACGCCCAGCACTACCGGTCCCAGGGGGCCTTGCGCTGCCGGCCCAGGGTTCCAGCGTCCCCACCCTGGCTTCCGCGGCGGAGGGCGTGGCCACGTGGGATCGTGCGGCAGCTTTCGTCCAGCAGAAACTGGGAGCTGCCTCGGGATCCGGAGAACCGGAATGCAGCCCTAGCCCTGCCCTTAATTTTTTTCATATTTGCCTTCGTCCAGTAATACCTAACATTTGTGGAGCGTTTCTGGTATGCCAAGCACGGATCCTCAAAACAAGCATCCCTTAGGGACCATGATCATCCTCATTTTTCAGATGAGCGAACTGAGGCACAAGGTCGGAAGCCACGAGGCTGTTCCTTAGCTGCTGAAGTCGCTGGATGAAATGTTGTTGGGCAGCAGTATATTCACGGTATATTTAGTCCCGAAGTATCATCCCACAGCGTATTTATGACTTACAATAAAGAACAGCGTATTTATGCTTTAAAATGGAGAGATCTGGCAGGCACCCCCTTACCCAAGTGATGGAACTTAGCACCACCAGTAAATGGGTCAGGATTGTTGTTATGTGTCTCCTAATATGATGCAGTGAGGAAAGCATATTGCTACCTCTGTCGTATTCTTGCCACATACACACACACACAAAGCTAACCTTAATCTAACCATGAAAAAATAAACGAATTCAGAATATGGGACATTCTACAAAACATCAAGCCTGGAGTCTTAAAAATATGACAGCATGAAAGAGGTGAAAACCAAACGCAATAGGTGAAACTTGATTGGATTCAGGATGATTTTTTTATGTAAAAAGAATCTGGGGGGCAATTTCAATGTAGACCGTGTGTTAGATAATATTGAATCAGTATTAGATGTGTTGAGTGTGAATAAAATAAAATAATCTGACCACTTACCCCCTCCACGGTCAGCACCACCATTTCCCACCTGGACCGCTGCAGCAGCCTCCTCAGTGTTCTCCCTGCTTCCCTCTTTCCCCTTAGAGACTATACTCAACACAGCAGCCAGAGGGATCCTGATAAGAATCAAGTCAGTTTATGTCCCTCCTGCAAAATTCTTGCAGTAACCTGCAAAGCCCCGTACAGCCTGTCTCTTGCCCTCCCCTTCTCTCTCTAAACTCATCACCTTCTTCTCTTCCACTCACTTCTGTAATTTAGCTACAGTGGACTTCTTGGGCCTCTCCAATGTGCTTAGAACACTCTGGCCTTAAAGATCGTGGACTTGCTATTTCCTCTGCCTAGAACACTATTTTCCCAGAAAATTCAAATAACGCATTCCCTAATCTCCCCACGGTCATTGTCCAAATGTCACTTCTTCAGTGAGGCTTTCCCTAATTGCTCTATTTAACTTCCCGCCCACTCTGATCCCAGCTTTCCCTACTCCTATTCCTTTCTTCCTTTTCAGAGCATGAATTACCATTAAAATCACGATATATTTCTGTTTACTTATGTTATTTAAAATATCTCATTTCCGCCAGGAGCAGTGACTCATGCCTGTAATCCCAGCACTTGGGGAGGCCAAGGCAGGCAGATCACCTGAGGTCGGGAGTTCGAGACCAGCCTGACCAACATGGAGAAACCCGGTCACTACCAAAAATACAAAATTAGCTGAGCATGGTAGCGCATGCCTGTAATCCCAGCTACTCGGGAGGCTGAGGCAAGAGAATCGCTTGAACACGGGAGGCAGAGGTTGCGACGAGCCGAGATGGCACCATTGCACTCAAGCCTGGGCAACAAGAGCGAAACTGTCTCAAAAAAAAATAAAAAATAAAAATAAAATAAGTAAAAATTTAAAAATTTAAAAATAAAATATCTCATTTCCGGGCCTGGCACGGCGGCTCACACCTGTAATCCCAGCACTTTGGGAGGCCGAGGCGGGCGGATCACCTGAGGTCAGGAGTTCCAGACCAGCCTGGTCAACATAGCGGAAACCCCGTCTCTACTGAAAATACAAAAAATGAGCCGGGTATGGTGGCAGGCGCCTGTAATCACAGCTACTCGGGAGGCTGAGGCAGGAGAATCACTTGAACCCAGGAGGCAGAGGTTGCAGTGAGCCAAGATCATGCCACTGCACTCCAGCCTGGGCCACAAGAGTGGAACTCTGTCTCAAAAAAAAAAAAAAAAAAAATCTCCTTTCCACCAGGGCACAGTGGCTCAGGCCTGTAATCCCAACACTTTGGAAGGCTGAGAGATTGCTTGAGCCCAGGAGTTCAAGACGGGCCTTGGCAATATGCAGAAACCCAGTCTCTACAAAAAATTTTAAAATTAGCTTGGTGTGGTGGCGCCTGCTTGTATTCCCAACTACTCAGGAGGCTGAGGTGGGAGGATTGCCTGAGTAGGGGAGGTCAAGGCTGCAGTGAGCCATGCTTGCACCACTGCACTCCAGCCTGAGCGACAGAGTGAGACTCCATCTCATATATATATATATATATATATATGTGTTAAATAAAAATAACAAAATACTGTGTTAGATGCTGAGAACCCAAAGATGAAATGCTCACACCTGTATGGCCTTTTGCCTCAGCAACTGCACCTGTCTCCTAGCTACTCTCCTTGCTTCTCTCCCATTGGTCCTCTATAAGGCACTCCCTATACAGTAGCCAGAGGGATCCTTGAAAAATCATGTATTACATCATGTTACTTCCAACCTAGGCCAGGTGCGGTGGTTCACACCTGTAATTCCAGCACTTTGGGAGGGCGAGGAAGCTGGATCACTTGAGGTCAGGGGTTTGAGGCCAGCCTGACCAACATAGTGAAACCCCGTCTCTACTGAAAATACAAAATTAGCTGGGCATGGTGGTGCACACCTGTAGTCCTAGCTACTTGGGAGGCTGAAGCAGGAGAATCTCTTGAACCTAGGAGGCAGAGGTCGTAGTGAGCTGAGATCGTACCACTGCACTCCAGCCAGGGCAACAAGAGTGAAACTCCATCTCAAAAACAAACAAACAAAAAACAAAAAACTTCCAAACTAGACAGCTTCGAATGGCATCCCATTGCATTTGGGATGAAACTCAGACCCTAGCTGGGTGTGGTGGCCCACACTTCTAATCCTAGCTACTCAGAAAGCTGAGGTGAGAGGATTGCTTGAGCCCAGAAGTTCGAGGCTGCAGTGAGCTATAATTGTGCCAGTGCACTCCAGCCTGGGTGACAGAGTGAGACCTTGACTCCATTAAAAAAAACAAACTACTCTGACCCTAATTGATTTGGTCTCTGCTCCCCTCCCTGATCTCAAGTGATATATCTCTCCCTATTTCTCACCCCCTGTCACACTAACATTCCTGAACACACCAAGCACATTCCTGCCTCAGGACCTTGCACCTGTTGCTCCTTTTATCTAGAATTTTCTTTCCTCCTGGCTTGCTCTCTATTGCCATTCAACTCTCTGCTGCAATGTCTCGTCCTCACATAGAACTTCTAAAGCACTAAACACACACACAGACACAAACACAGTCATATTACCCTGCTTTGTCTTCATAATGATTCATACCATATACCATCTGAATTTTTTTTTTTTTTTTGAGACGGAGTCTCGCTCTGTGGGCCAGGCTGGAGTGCAGTGGCGCGATCTCGGCTCACCGCAAGCTCCGCCTCCCGGGTTCACGCCATTCTCCTGCCTCAGCCTCCCGAGTAGCTGGGACTACAGGCGCCCGGCACCACGCCCGGCTAGTTTTTTGTATTTTCAGTAGAGACGGGGTTTCACCGTGTTAGCCAGGAGGGTCTCCATCTCCTGGCCTCGTGATCCGCCCACCTTGGCCTCCCAAAGTGCTGGGATTACAGGCACGAGCCATGGCGCCCGGCCACCATCTGAATTTTTTTAGAATTTTTTTTTTCTTTTTTTTTTTTTGAGATGGAGTTTTGTTCTTGTGGTCCAGGCTGGAGTGCAGCGGTACAATCATGGCTCACTGCAACCTCCGCCTCCCGGGTTCAAGCAATTCTCCTGCCTCACCTCCCAAGTAGCTGGGATTACAAGGCATGCGCCACCACGCCTGGCTAATTTTCGTATTTTTAGTAGAGACAGGATTTTACCACTTTGGCCAGGCTGGTCTTAAACTCCTGACCTCAGGTGATCCGCCCGCCTTGGTCCCTCCAAGTGCTGGGATTACAGGTGTGAGCCACCACGCCTGGCCATACTTGAACATCTTATCTGAAACCAGCAGTAGATCTGGAGAAGATCAATCATTTTATCCTGTCCTCTCATTACCCTATTCCAAGATTCAAATTCCGAAAAGTAATCTATTCAATTGATCTAGCTTGGGTCATATGTTTTATATGAAAGGAACTCCAGACAGGTAACAATGGTAACTAGCCTGCTTGCAAATTACTCTCAAATGATTTAGGGAGAAGAAATGCACACACACAGGAGAGAGAGTACAGGTGAGCAAATGTGGCAAAATATGATCAATTAGTACATTTAGGTTTAGGGTACATAGGTTTGTTTTTTGGGGGTTTTTTTGTTTTTGTTTTGTTTTGTTTTTTTGAGGTGGAGTCTCACACTGTCGCCCAGGCTGGGGTGCAGTGGTGCGATCTCTGCTCACTGCAACATCTGCCTCCCAGGTTTAAGTGATTCTCCTGCCTCAGCCTCCCGAGTAGCTGGGATTACAGGTGCCTGCCACCAGGCCCGGCTAATTTTTTGTATTTTTAGTAGAGACGAGGTTTCACTATGTTGGCCAGGCTGGTCTTGAACTCCTGACCTTGTGATCCACCCGCCTCGGCCTCCCAAAGTGCTGGGATTACAGACATGAGCCACCTTGCCCAGCCTTTGTTTTTATTTTTTTGAGATGGAATCTCGCTCTGTCACCCCGGCTGGAGTGTAATGGCACAATCTCGGCTCACTGCAACCTCTGCCTCCTGGGTTCAAGTGATTCTCTTGCCTCAGACTCCCAAGTAGCTGGGATTACAGGCGTGCACCACCACGCCAGGCAAATTTTGTTTTTAGTGGAAACGGGGTTTCACCATGTTGGCCAGGCTGGTCTCAAACTCCTGACCTGAAGCAATCCGCCCGCCTCAGCCTCTGAAAGTGCTGGGATTACAGAAGTGAGACACCGTGCCTGGCTGATTTTTTTTTTTTTTTTTTTTTTTTTTTTTTTTGAGACAGGGTCTCACTCTGCCACCCAAGCTGTAGTGCAGTGGCATGATCACGGCTCACTGCAGCCTGGACCTTTTGGGCTCAAGTCATTTTCCTGCCTCAGTTTCTGTCCCTACCGCTGTCTCCCACATTCTCCCCTCTTTCATTGTGTGAGATATAGCGAGATACCCTAGTGCTTAAGAGTGTGGGCTTTCCAGGAGTTCAAGACCAGCCTGGGCAACAAAGTGAGACCCCTGTCTCTACAAAATTAGAAAAATGATGGCCAGGCGCAGTGGCTCTGCCTGTAATCCCAGCACTTTGGGAGGGCCAGGTGGGCAGATCACTCGATCTCAGGAGTTTGAGACCAGCCTAGGCAACATGGCAAAACCCTGCCTCTACCAAAAAAAAAAGCAATTAGCCGGGTGTGGTGGCATGCGCCTGTAGTCTCCCAGCTACTCAAGAAGCTGAGGCGGGAGGATCACCTGAGCCAAGGAGGTTAAGGCTTCAGTAAGCCGAGATCACGGGGCTCACTGTCTCAAAAATACATACATACATACATACATACATAAATTAACCAAGTATGGTGGTGTGCACCTGTAGTCTCAGCTACTGGAAGGCTGAAGCAGGAGGCTGACTAGAGCCCAGGAGGTCAAGGTGATTATACTCCACCCTGGAGTCTAAAAAAAAGAGAGAAAAAAGAAAATGTGGGCTTTGACACTCACTACCTAACCTGCTAAGCTGGTTCTGCTACTTACAAAGCTGTGTGATAGTGGATGGTTACTTGAACTTTCTGTGCCTCCATTTCCTAAAGTGAGAACACTGATAATGATAATAATAACAACAACAATAATGCTTATGTCATAGGGTATTAGGATTAAATAGAACAAGATAGTGAAAGCTCTAAAAGCAGTGTCAAGCACAGAGCACTCAAATGTTAATAATGATAATGTATGGCAGTTCCAAACTTGCTTTGTAGGGGTTAATATCCAAGGGTTAGTAACAATGTTCTCCTCCCTCACCCCACACCACATTTTGCTTCATTATAGTAATTACAGTGTGAAATTTCCCTGCAAGTGAAAATAGATTCCTTGGGTAGAAGCCTAAACCCTGCACATGCCTAAAACTCTGTTTCAAAATACCTAATCTGAAAACGAACTGGCACAGCC
The DNA here is from genome assembly GCF_037993035.2 of Macaca fascicularis. Lineage (NCBI taxonomy): Eukaryota > Metazoa > Chordata > Mammalia > Primates > Cercopithecidae > Macaca > Macaca fascicularis. The sequence goes on along the minus strand of NC_088384.1, from coordinate 103,560,607 downwards.
CCAAGCTCCACCCTCAGACTGTACTCTGAACCATTTTCTCCCTGGGAAGGACACACAGATGAGGGGGAAAGAGCAGAAGAGAGAGATCAAAAAATGCAATTTAGGGTAAACAAATACTTGACTTCTTGTTTTGCTTAAAAGAGGAGAAAAACACCCCTGAGAAGAATCATATTTAAGGCAAATTTTTGGTGGTAAAGAGCAGCCTGAGCTTTACAACCCAGAGTCGCCTTGTTCATGCCTCTTCCTTTAAACTCAAATCAGGGTTTGGCGACCTGTGATTTTTGTGCCAGAGATGACACATGAGCCCGTTGGAATTGGCACCTGGCCTGACTGCAACAGACTTGTCCTGCTCCACAACCTGCAAATGACTCTGCAGCTGGAAGAATTTGAAGCCCAGCTCATTTTTGTTTTGTTTTTTCTTTCTAGACTTACATATTAAACATATTTGCTTTGGAAGAAAAAATCATTTGCTATCAAATGCTTTAAAAGCACCCATTGTAAGAGGGCTAAAATAAAAATAAGCGCTATGCTCATGTTGGCAGCACTTACACTAAAATTTAAACAATACAGAGAAGATTAGCATGGTCCCTGCACAAGAATGACACGCAAATTTTGTAAAGCATTCCAGTTTTGGGGTTTTGTTTGTTTGTTTGTTTTTTGAGACGGAGTTTCGCTCTTGTTGCCCAGGCCGGAGTGCAATGGCGCCATCTCGGCTCACTGCAACCTCTGCCTCCCGGGTTCAAGCCATTCTCCTGCCTCTGCCTCCCAAGTAGCTGGGATTACAGCCGCCCGCCACCACGCCTAGCTAATTTTTTGTATTTTTAATGGACATGGGATTTCATCATGTTGGCCAGGCTGGTCTTCAAATCCTGACCTCAGGTTATCCGCCTGCCTCAGCCTCCCAAAATGCTGGGATTACAGGCGTGAGCCACCGCGCCCAACCCCAGTGTTTTTGTTTTGTTTTGTTTTGATTTTTTAAGTGTTAACAACAATGTAGAGAAATTGAACCATTTGTACACTGTTGGTGGGACTGTAAAATGGTACGCCATTTTGGAAAATTATTGGGCAGTTCTCCAAAGTGTTAAACAAACAATTGCCATATGACCCATCAATTATACCCCTAAGTATATACCCAAGAGAATTGAAAACATATGTCCATGCAAAATCCTGCACAGTAACATCCTTAACAGGTTTGCAATGTAATTGATTGATAATAGCCACAGGGTTTTCATTTTTATTTTTTTAAAGCTAGAATCTTAACTTACCTTATACATTCACCTCTGGCATAGATACTGTTTTCATGCTGCAACATGTCTACTCCTTCCATGTTCCTACTCTGTAAGTACTAAATCATTGGAAGAGGGTTTAGCCTCTCAAATAAGCTTACTGTCATCACTTTAAAACACTCTTTTTTTTTTTTTTTTTTTTTGACAGAATTTCACTCTGGTCGCCCAGGCTGGAGTGCCATGGCGCAGTCTTGGCTCACTGCAACCTCCATCTCCCGGGTTCAAGCAATTCTCCTGCCTCAGCCTCCCAAGCAGCTGAAATTACAGGCACCCACCACCATGCCCGGCTAATTTTTGTATTTTTAGTAGAGATGGGGTTCCACCATGTTGGCCAGGTTGGTCTTGAACTCCTGACCTCTGGTGATCTGCTCGCCTCGGCCTCCCAAAGTGCTGGGATTGCAGGCGTGAGCCACCGCACCTGCCCTCCAAATTCATGTTTTAAAAAAGGAAGTGTTTTATTCCAGAGCTGGAATCAGCCAACCTCTATATGATGGGATACCATGAGTCAGCCAAACTCTATATGATGGGATACCATGAGTCAGCCAAACTCTATATGATGGGATACCATGTAGCCAGTGAAACATTATGAAGCTGCTTAACATTCAGCAGTTAAAAAAGATCTCCTAGGCCGGGCGCGGTGGCTCAAGCCTGTAATCCCAGCACTTTGGGAGGCCGAGGCGGGTGGATCACGAGGTCAGGAGATCGAGACCATCCCTGGCTAACATGGTGAAACCCCGTCTCTACTAAAAATACAAAAAACTAGCCGGGCGTGGTGGCGGGCGCCTGTAGTCCCAGCTACTCGGGAGGCTGAGGCAGGAGAATGGCGTGAACCCAGGAGGCAGAGCTTGCAGTGAGCCGAGATCGTGCCACTGCACCCCAGCCTGGGCGACACAGCGAGACTCCGTCTCAAAAAAAAAAAAAAAAAAAAGATCTCCCAAATACTTTACTTTTTTAAAAAGTTGTGGATACATTGTAGGTGTCTATATCAATGGAATACATAGGATGTTTTGTTACAGGCATGCAATGTGAAATAAGCACATCACAGAGAATGGGGTCCAGACATTTTAAGTTAAAAAAAAAAAAAAAGTAAAGCAGTGTGTACAACGGGCCTTTCTTTGTGTTACAAAAATATATATATATAGGCCAGACACAGTGGCTCACACCTGTAATCACAGCACTTTGGGAGGCCGAGGCGGGCGGATCACCTGAGATCAGGAGTTCGAGATCAAAACTTAGCCAGCCATCTTAAAAAAAAAAAAAAAGGCCAGGCACAGTGGCTCACACCTGTAATCCTAGCACTTTGGGAGGCCAAAGTGGGCAGATCACGAGGTCAGGAGATCAAGACCATCCTGACTAACACAGTGAAACCCCATCTCTATTAAAAATACAAAAAAATTAGCAGGGCGTGGTGGCGGGCGCCTATAGTCACAGCTCTTTTGGAGGCTGAGGCAGGAGAATGGTGTGAACCTGGAAGGTAGAGCTTGCAGTGAGCTGAGATGGCGCCACTGCACTCCAGCCTGGGCAACAAGAGCAAAACTCCATCTCAAAAAAAAGAAAGAAATACAAGTGTCAATACTGAATCACAATGTGAAATATATTTGTTGCTGTCTGTGATTCAGTCAAAGGCTTGAAGACACTGAGCTAGGAGGGTGAGTCTTTGGCCCCCACATTCTTTTTCATGACCTCAAACCTCTGGGCCAGGCTTGGTATATAGATCTGCAATCCCAATTCGTCTCAAGGGTAAAGTCAAGAGAGAAGTACTGCCAGTGGGAAGGCCATGGCTTCTGAGGTGTCGTTTCTGAGGAACTGACTTAACCCTTGCCTTTTCCTAGAGACAGATAAATGTGAGGAGTTGCCATTCTTCAGCAAATATCTTCCCACCTTGGCTTAGGAGCTATTACATTTTCTCTCTTTTTTTTTTTTTTTTTTTTGAGATGGAGTTTTGCTCTTGTTGTCCAGGAGGGAGTGCAATGACACAATCTCGGCTTACCGCAACCTCTGCCTCCCGGGTTCAAGCAATTCCCCTGCCTCAGCCTCCCGAGTAACTGGGATTACAGGTGTCCACCACCACGCCCGGCTAATTTTGTATTTTTAGTAGAGACGGGGTTTCTCCATGTTGGTCAGGCTGGGCTCAAACTCCTGACCTCAGGTGATCCACCCGCCTTGGCCTCCCAAAGTGCTGGGATTACAGGAGTGAGCCACCACTCCCAGCCCATTTTCTTTTTCTTTGACAGAGTCTTGCCCTGTCACCCAGACTGGAGTGCAGTGTTACGCAATCTCGGCTCACTGTAACCTCCGTCTCCCAGGTTCAAGTGATTCTCATGCCTCAGCCTCCTGAGTAGCTGGGATTAAAGGCGTGTGCCAGTATACATGGTTAATTTTTGTTTCACCATGTTTGCCAGGCTGGTAAGGAACTACTGACCTCAGGTGATCTGCCTGCCTCAGCCTCCCAAAATGCTGGGATTACAGGCATGAGCCACCATGCCCAGCCAACATTTTCTTTCCTTTCCTCCTCTTTTCCTCTTTCCTTTCTTTTTTCCTCCTTCCTTTTATATTATTTATTAATTTTTTATTTTTATTTTTTTGAGACAGAATCTCAGTTTATCACCCAGGCTGGAGTGCAGTGGTACAATCTTGACTCACTACAACCTCCACCTCCCGGGCTCAAGCGATTCTCCTGCCTCAGCCTATCGAGTAACTGGGATTACAGGCACATGCCACCATACCCAGCTAATTTTTGTATTTTTAGTAGAGATGGGGTTTCACCATGTTGCCCAGGCTGGTCTTGAACTCCTGACCTCAGGTGATCCACCCGCCTCAGCCTCCCGAAGTACTGGGATTACAGGCGTGAGCCACCACGCCTGGCCCTTTTTTTATTGTATTAGAGACAAGGTCTCGCTCCATCACCCAGGCTGGAGTACAGTGGTACAATCATAGCTCACTGCAGCTCAAACTATTCCACTGCTTCTCAGGCTCCTGAGTAGCTGAGACTACAGGTGCATACCACCACGCAGAGCTAATTTTTAAAATTGTTTGTAGAGACAAGATCTCACTATGTTGCTCAGGCTGGTCTTGAACTCTTGGCCTGAAGTGATCCTTCCACCTTGGCCTCCCAAACTGCTGCTCACACTTTGATTACAGGCGTCAGCCACTGCACCCAGCCTCTTCATTTATTTTTAACTTCTACAAAGGAAATGAGATATAAGTCCCTCAGCCACTCACTTCCTCTTCCAGAGGAGCCACCATTGCCAGTTTCTTAGGTATTATTTAAGAGATGCATTTACAAATAAACACACACACACACACACACACACATATTTATATACATTCTTTTTTTTTTTTTTTTTCTGAGATGGAGTCTCCCTCTGTCACCCAGGCTGGAGTACAGTGGCGTGATCTCGGCTCACTGTAATCTCTGCCTCCCGGGTTCAAGCAATTCTCCTGACTCAACCTCCCAAGTAGCTGGGATTACAGGCGTGTACCACCATGCCCAGCTAATTTTTTGTATTTTCAGTAGAGATGGGCTTTCACCATGTTGGCCAAGCTGGTCTTGAACTCCTGACCTCAAGTGATCCACCTGCCTCGGCCTCCCAAAATGTCAGGATTACAGGCATGAGCCACTGCGTCTGGCCTATATATATACATTTTTGTAACACAAAAAAGGCCCATTATACACACTGCTTTACCTCTTTTTTTTTTTTTTTTTTTAACTTAAAGTATCCGGACCCCATTCTCCATGATGTGCTTATTTCACATTGTATGCCTATAATGACATCCTATGTACCCCATTGATATATACACCTACAATGTATCCACAACTTTTTTAAAAAGTAAAAGTATCTGGGATCTTTTTTAACTGCTGAGTGTTAAGCAGCTTCATAATGTTTCACTGGTTACATGGTATCCCATCATATAGAGTTTCGGGGGCATTTAAAGGTTGGCTGACTCCATCCCTGGAATAAAACACTTCCTTTTTTAAAAAATGAATTTGGGGGTTAGGTGCAGTGGCTCACGCCTGTAATCCCAGACTTAGGGAGGCCGAGGCAGGTGGATCACCTGAGGTCAAGAGTTTGAGACCAGCCTGACCAACATGGTGGAACCCCTGTCTCTACTAAAAATATAAAAATTAGCCAGGCGTGGTGGCAGGTGTCTGTAATTTCAGCTACTTGGGAGGCTGAAGCAGGAGAATTGCTTGAACCCCGGGAGGCAGAGGTTGCAGTGAGCCAAGACCATGCCATTGCACTCCAGCCTGGGCAACAAGAGCAAAACTCCGTCTCAAAAAAAAAAAGAAATAGTGTTTTAAAGTGATGACAGTAATCATTATTCCAATGATTTAGTGTTTACAGAGTAGGAACATGGAAGGAGGAGACATGTTGGGGCATGAAAACAGTATCTATGCCAGGGGTGAATGTATAAGGCAAGTTAAGATTCTAACTTTAAAAAAATAAAAATAGGCCAGGGGTGGTGGCTTACACCTGTAATCCCAGCACTTTGGGAGGCCGAGGCAGGTGGATCACCTGAGGTCGGGAGTTCAAGACCAGCCTGACCAACATGGAGAAACCCCGTCTCTACTAAAAATACAAAATTAGCCAGGGTGGTGGCGCATGCCTGTAATCCCAGCTACTCCGGAGGCTGAGGCAGAATTGCTTGAACTAGAGAGGTAGAGGTTGTGGTGAGCCGAGATCACGCCATTGCATGGCAGCCTAGGCAAAAAGAGGGAAACTCCATTTCAAAAAATATATATATATAAATATATAATATATATATATATAAAACCTTCTGGGTTGATCAATCAACTACATTGCAAACCTGTTAAGGATGTTACTGTACACGTCAGTCATGATGTCTGCCCTACTTACCCACAGACCCTTCTAAAGACAGGGCAGAAGTCACCTTCTTTGGTACCATGTGACTGGCAACTTCTGCTCACACCACAGCTGATTGAGTCAGACATGGGCATCAGCCCCAGGGGCAGCCAATGCATGGGCAGGGCAAGTGATTTATGAGATGGCTGGACCCAGAATATCTGGCCCAACAGGAACCAGGTTGACCTGTGAGATGGCCACTTGGGATGAATTTAAATTAGAAACTCTAGAGTAAATCAGCTAGTTAACAAAAGGATTTGAAGCTGAAGGGATAAAAGATATATAAGATAGGAGGGAGTAGGGTGGGAAATGAAAGAACAGAAACTGAATTTTCAGAGCTAGGAGGCAGAGAAAATATACTAAAAAAAGCTCAAAGGTGGTCAATTTCCAGCAATACAGCAGATTAAATAGCCTGAAACACTTAACCCCACCCGCAAAAACATCTGGAAATTCTGAGTAAAAGATAACAAGTACTCTTTTACACGAATCACAGGGTTCACAGGAAAGTAAGGGAAATCCCCCATGTCAAAAAACAAGAATGGAACTGAAACCCAACTGGCAGTGTGAACTGATACTATACCAGGGAGGAGGTGTCACGGGTCTCAGAAAGCAAAGACCTCCGACTGAAATGCAAATACAAGGGCAGGAAATCAGGCCTTGGGGCTCATATAATCCGAAATTACAGCACAGAAACCATCCTTCTGGAGCTAGGAGTCAATTCACCAAGCAAAGGTGTAGCTTCAGATAATAGCATGTTTGCACAAAAGCCATCGAAAGATGAGCTAATAATTATTAAAGATACAAAAGAAGGTACCAAAATATGCAAACAGAATAATATTATCAAAAAAAAAAAAAAAGAAGCAGGTTTGATAAAGAACCACGCAGAGGGCCGGGCGCGGTGGCTCACTCCTGTAATCCCAGCACTTTGGGAGGCTGAGGCGGACAGATCACGTGGTCAGAAGATCAAGACCATCCTGGCTAACACTGTGAAACCCCGTCTCCACTAAAAATACAAAAAATTAGCTGGGCATGGTAGCAGGTGCCTGTAGTTCCAGCTACTCGGGAGACTGAGCCAGGAGAATGGCCTGAACCCGGGAGGCAGAGCTTGCAGTGAGCCAAGATCGCGCCACTGCACTCCCCAGCCTGGGCAACAGAGCGAGACTCTGACCACACCGAACAGAGGCCGAAGGAAGCTGGGAAGAGGGAGGAAAGCAAACAAGAAGACCCCTGGAGAAACAAAAATAGAGAAAGTAACTGAGTTCCATTAAGGGCGGAGCTTTAATTTTGCTGAAGGTAGAGTGAAGTGCTGCAACCTTGCTATCAAGGCAACAGAGCTCCGGGAACCACCTTAGAGTCCCCAGCAAGCCTTTTTCTTTTTCTTTTTTTTTTTTTTAACTGAGTCTCATTCTGTTGCCCAGGCTGGAGTGCAGTGGCACGGTCTCGGCTCACTGCAACCATCGCCTCCTGAGTTCAAGCGATCCTTCTGCCTCAGCCTCAGCCTCCCAAAGTGATGAGATTACAGTACAGGCGTGAGCCACCACACCTGGCCAAGCCTTCTTCCTCACTTGTCTGTTTGACTAGTGCTTACTGAATGATGTGTGTATTTCCAATTGCTGCTGTAACAAATCACCATAAATTTAGCAACTTAAAACAATGCAAATTTACAGTACTGGGTTGGGCAAAAGTCTGAACTGGCTCTTTTTTTTTTTTTTTTTTTTAATTGGAGACAGGGTTTTCCTCTGTTCCAGGTTAGAGTGCAGTGGTGCAACCATGGACCACTATAACCTTGAACTCCAAGCGATCTTCTCACCTCAGCCTCCTGTGTAGTTAGGACTACAGGCACATGTCACCAAACCTGGTTAATTTTTCTTCTTATTTTTTGTAGAGAGGAGATCTCATCCAGGCTGGTCTCAAACTACTGGGCTCAAGCAGTCCTCCCGCCTCAGACTCCCAAAGTGCTGGGATTATAGGCATGAGCCACTTAGCTCTCCCAAAGTGCTGGGATTATAGGCTTGAGGTACTTTGGTAAATGCAATCGAAGAAATAAAACAGGGTGGTGTAAGAGAGACTAGGTGCTGGTGGGGCTACTGTAGCATATCAGGTCAGGCTCTTGAGCATTTGAGGTGACAAATAAATTATGAGACGATGGTAACCCTCCAAATGTCTGAAGAAGGCCGGGCGAGGTGGCTCACACCTGTGATCTCAGTACTTTGGGAGGCTGAGGTAGAAGGATCACCTGAGCCTAGGAGTTCCAGACCAGCCTGGGCAATATAGCAAGATCCCATCTAAAAATGACCTATAATGGCCGGGCGCAGTGGCTCGTGCCTGTAATCCCAGCTCTTTGGGAGGCCAAGGCAGGCAAATCACCTGAGGTCAGGAATTCGAGACCAGCCTGACCAACAAGGTGACCCCATCTCTACTAAAAATACAAAAAATTAGCCAGACACGGAGGCGTATGCCTGTAGTCTCAGCTACTCGGGAGGCTGAGGCAGGAGAATCACCTGAGCCCTGGAGGTGGAGGTTGCAGTGAGCCGAGATTGAGCCACTGCACTCCAGCCTGGGGGACAGAGCGAGACTCAGTCTCAAAAAATAATAATAATAAATATAAAATAAAATATAAAAATGGCTTATGAGAACCAAAAAGGATTGGGTACAGTGGCTCACACCTGTAGTCCCAACATTTTGGGAGGCCAAGTCAGGCGGATCAGTTGAGCCCAGCAGTTGGAGACTAGCCTGGGCAACATGGCAAAACCCTGTCTCTACTAAAATACAAAAAATTAACCAGGTGTGTTGGTGCACACCTGTAGTCCCAGTTACTCAGGAGGCTGAGGAGGGAGGATCACTTAAGCCTGGGAAGCAGAGGTTGCAGTGAGCCGAGATCGTGCCACTGCACTCCAGCCTGGGCAACAGAGTGATGTACTGTCTGAAAAAAAAAAAAAAAAAAAATCAAGGAGATCAAATGTCAATTGCCCCATAGAGATAAATCACAAAGAATAGATGAATATGCCAGGCATGGTGGCTCACACCTGTAATCCCAGCACTTTGGGAGGCCAAGGCAGGCAGATCACGAGGTCAGGGGATCAAGACCATCTTGGTCAACATGGTGAAACCCGGTCTCTACTAAAAATACAAAAAAAATTAGCTGGGCATGGTGGCATACGCCTGTAGTCCCAGCTAATTGGGAGGCCGAGGCAGGAGAATTGCTTGAACTCAGGAGGCAGAGGTTGCAGTGAGCCGAGATCATGGCACTGCACTGCAGCCAAGGGACAGAGCAAGACTCCATCTCAAAATAAATGAATAAATACATGAATAAAATAAAAACTAATTTCTTTCTCTTTTTTTTCTTATTTATTATTACTTTTTTTTCTAGAAACATGGTCTCACTCTGTAGCCTAGTCTGGAGTGCAGTGGTGCAATCATAGCCCACTGTAACCTCAAATTCCTGGGTTCAAGGGACTCTCCAGCCTCAGCCTCTTGAGTAGCTAGGACTACAGGCATGTGTCACCACGCCTGACTCAGGACTCATTTATTGAATGACACTTTGTATCAGACCTGTCCCAAGCACATGCCAATGCAGTTCCTATTATGAAAGCTTACAGTCCAGACTTGACAAATTCCCAAATGACTACCCTGGAAAATTTCAACCCCTATCCTGGGCCTGTTTCTACATTTGTGAAATGAGCAATTTAAACTCATTATTTCCCCAAGTGTAGGTAAGATTATTTTTGGTAAAATATTTGGGCACCATTAAAAAGCACTGTGGAAAATAATCTTTTTCATTTTTTTTTTAATAGAGATGGGGGGTCTCACGATGTTGCCCAGGCTAGTCTCAAATTCCTGGCCTCAAGTGATCCTCCCATCCCGGCCTCCCAAAGTGCTGGGATTATAGCCGTGAGCCACCACACCCAGCCAGTCACCTCTCTTTCTCTCTTTCTTTTTTTTTTTTTTTTTTTTTTTTGATGGAGTTTGGCTCCCGTTGCCCAGGCTGGAGTGCAATGGTGCGATCTTGGCTCACTGCAACCTCTGCCTCTTGGGTTCAAGCAATTACCCTGCCTCAGCCTCCTGAGTAGCTGGGATTACAGGCACCACCACCACCCCTAATTTTTTGTATTTTTGGTAGAGATGGGGTTTCATCATATTGGCCAGGCTGGTCTCCTGACCTCAGGTGATCCACCCATCTCAGCCTCCTAAAGTGCTGGGATTACAGGCTTAAGCCACCACGCCCGGCCTCAGTCACCCCTTTTTCAATCCTCTTCTAATTTTACCTCTAGTAGGAATCTCAATGTGGTGCAATCTCCTTTTTTGTTTTTGATTTTTTTTGAGTCAGGGTCTCACTCTGTTGCCCAGGCTGGAGTGCAGTGGCACAATCATAGTTCACTACAGCCTTGACCTCCTAGGTTCAAGTGATCTTCCCACCTCAGCCTCCTGAGGCAGGTGCCATTACACCCTGCTAATTTTTTTTTTTTCTTTTTCTTTTTGTAGAGACAAGGGCCTCCCTATGTTGCCCAGGCTTGTCTCAAACTCTGGCCTCAAAATATTCTCCTACCTCAGTCTCCCAAAGTGCTGGAATTACAGGCATGAGCCACCACCTCCAGCCCAATCTCCTTTTTGACAGAGGACAAGCAGATCTGGACCCTAAAGCCTGTACAGGCAACAGTCTCTAGCCAGCATATAATTACATTGTGTTGTTTCACTGTCTTTATTTTTACTTCTAGCTCCCATTTATGGCAAGAGGTATAGGTGTTCTGCTTATGTATTGATACAACGTTTCCTTTTGAAATAAAATTTATATAGCTAAAAATAAGTGAACCAATGCAAGAAAAATGCTAAGTAAATAACATAGATGGTACAGATATAAAAATGCTAAATAATATAGATGATATGGCAAAACTCATAAAGATAGAACAGGAACAACTCAAGTTAGGCAAACTGAGATCTATTTCACTCAGCCCATTTTGCAGGCATGAAACCTAAGGCCCAGAGCAGGTAATAAAATCTCAGCATTATCTCACTGACTCCGACATGGCAAGGAAATTGCAGAGGATGGGTATGCAGTCAGAATTCGTTAGACAGTCATGAATTTCAGGAGGTTCCAAGCCAGCAAGCAGGTCTGCCGGTCAGGTATGCAGATCCTGAATCTACCAGTGATTGTATTGCACCTTCCTTTCCACCTTGTCCCCACTGGACAAGATTCATTCATTCAACAAATACTTATGCTCCCTGCAGCAGTACATATACTAAAATTGGAATAACACAAAGAAGATTAGCATGGCCCCTGTGCAAGGATGACATGCAAATTCATGAAGTGTTTCATATTAAAAGAGAAAAAAAAACCAGCCAGGCACAGTGGCTCATGCCTATAATCCCAGCATTTTGGGAGACCAAGGCAGGAGGATCATTTGAGTCCAGAAGTTCGAGACCAGCCTGGACAACATGGTAAATCTCCATCTCTATAAAAAATACAAAAATAAGCTGGGAGGCCATGTGCAGTGGCTCATGCCTGTAATCCCAGCACTTTGGGAGGCTGAGGCGGGTGGATCACCTAAGGTCAGGAGTTCGACACCAGCCTGGCCAGCATGGTGTAAACAATAGTTAGCTGGTCATGGTGGCATGTGCCTGTAGTCCCAGCTACTCTTGAGGCTGAGGCACAAGAATCACTTGAACCCAAGAGGCAGAGGTTGCGGTGAGCTGAGATCGTGCCACTGCACTCCAGCCTGGGAGATAGAGCAACAGACTCAGTCTCAAAAAAAAAAAAAAAAAAAAAAAAAAAATTAGCTGGGCATGGTGGCACGTGCCTATAGTCCTGGCTACTCAGGAGACTGAGGCTGGAGGAACACTTCAACCCAGGAGTTCCAGGCTGCAGTGAGCCGTGATAGCGCTTTTACCATGTTGTCCAGGCTGGTCTCGAACTTCTGGACTCAAATGATCCTCCTGCCTTGGTCTCCCAAAATGCTGGGATTATAGGCATGAGCCACTGTGTGTATATATATACACTGTGTGTATATATATACACACACACACACACACGCGCGCGCACACACACACACACGCGCACACACACACACAAATTAGCTGGACTTGGTGGTGGATGCCTACAATCCCAGCTACTGGGGAGGTTGAGGCAGGAGAATCACCTGAACCTGGGATCAGGGTTGCAGTGAGCCGAGTTTGCGCCACAGCACTCCAGCTCGGGCAACAGAGCGAGACTCTCTCTCCGGAAAAAAAAAAAAAAAAGGCCGGGCGCGGTGGCTCAAGCCTGTAATCCCAGCACTTTGGGAGGCCGAGGCGGGCGGATCACGAGGTCAGGAGATCGAGACCATCCTGGCTAGCACGGTGAAACCCCGTCTCTACTAAAAATACAAAAAGAAATTAGCCGGGCGTGGTGGCGGGCGCCTGTAGTCCCAGCTACTCCGGAGGCTGAGGCAGGAGAATGGCGTGAACCCGGGAGGTGGAGCTTGCAGTGAGCCGAGATCGCGCCACTGCACTCCAGTCTGGGCGACAGAGCGAGACTCCGTCTCAAAAAAAAAAAAAAAAAAAATCCCAAACAAATATTTGTTGACATCCTGCCATTTACCAGGCACTGTGCTAATTCTTAGGAATGTAATGGTGAGACACAAAGAGTAACAGTCTCTCCTCTCAGGACTTTGTAATCCAGTGGGGACAGGGACAGAAAATCAGTTAACACATACACGAAAGCAAGATAATCACAGATTGTAATCAGTGCTACAAAAAAAAAAAAAAAAAATAGCTTATGACAGGTACGGAATAACCACATAAGTACTTATTTAACTAGTTAGGCTTGATGGTATTTATTTGTTAATTTACTTTGACCAAGTATAATGTGGTTCAAAATTCAAAAGGTACAAAAGATTTCTGGTAAAAATCTTTTTTCTACTCTTCCCTAGACATCCAGCATCTTTCCCTAGAGACAACAAGAGTTAACCATTTATTGTGTATCCTTTCAGAGGTATTTGAATGATGTACAAGCAAAGGGCTATATACCTCCTGTTTTTTACTTAAATGGTAACATAGAGGCCAGGTGCAGTGGCTTTTGCCTATAATCCCAGTATTTTGGGAGGCTGAGGTGGGAGTCACTGGAAGCCAGAAGTTTGAGACTGGACAACATAGCAAGACCTTGTCTCTACAAAATTTTTAGGCCAGGTGCAGTGGCTCACGCCTGTAAACCCAGCATTTTGGGATGCTGAGGTGGGCTGATTACATGAAGTCAGGAATTCAAGATCAGCCTGGCCAACATGGCCAGGGCTCAGTGGCTCACAGGCCAGGCTGTAATCCAGCCCAGCACTTTGGGAAGCCAAGGTGGATGGATCACTTGAGGTCAGGAGTTCAAGACCAGTCTGGCAAATATGGCAAAACCCCGTCTCCACTAAAAATACAAAAATTAGCTGGCATGGTGACACGTGCCTGTAATTCCAGCTACTTGGGAGGCTGAGGCATGAGAATCGCTTGAACCTGGGAGGCAGAGGTTGCAGTGAGCCGAGATCGCACCACTGCACTCCAGCCTGGGCGACAGAGAGAGACTCTATTTCAAAAAAATATAAATAAAAATGAAGAATAAAAATACTGCGGCTGGGCGTGGTGGCTCACACCTGTAATCCCAGCACTTTGGGAGGCCCAGGCAGGCGGATCACCTGAGATCAGGAGTTCGAGACTAGCCTCAACATGGAGAAACCCTGTCTCTACTAAAAAAATACAAAATTAGCTGGGCGTGGTGGTGCATGCCTGTAATCCCAGCTACTTGGGAGGCTGAGGCCGGAGAATTGCTTGAACCTGGGAGGCGGAGGTTGCAGTGAGCCGAGATCGTGCCATTGCACTCCAGCCTGGGCAACAAGAGTGAAACTCCATCTCAAAAAAAAAGAAAAAAAAGAAAAAGAAAAATACAAAAATTAGCCAGGCATGGTAGTGCACGCCTGTAATCCCAGCTACTTGGGAGGCTGAGACAGGACAATCGCTAGAACCTGGGAGGCAGAGGTTGTGGTGAGCTGAGATCACGCCACTGCTCTCTAGCCTGGGCAACAGAGTAAAGACTCCATCTCAAATAAATAAATAAATAAATAGGTAACATGTGTACAATACATACTTCCCACCTTACTTTTTTCACCTACCAGCACATCTTAGACATTTCTTCACTTTCTTTAGGTAAGTGGATAGAAAAGGTAGCCTTTTGTCAAGCACAGAGTTCAGGCTGCGAGTGGGGTACAATCCAGACAATTACAAGTACCAAGAGTTTGACATGCGCAGAAAGAGGAAGACGCCAGTGTACCTGGGCGTAATAAGCAAGGCTCAAGAAGCAACGAGAATGCCAGACAGAGAGGCAGGGTCTGGGCATGCAGGTTCTTGTCAGTCACAAAAGAAGTTTGCCATTTATTCTAATTGCAGTAGCCACCGGATGTGTTTTTAACAGAGTGACACGATCTAACTTGCATTTTCCACTGATAACCCGGTGACTGTGTAGGGAGATGGGTCAAGACTGGGAGAGGATACCAGATGAGAAGTGGCTGTGGTATTCTAGGCCAGAGGGGATATGAGCTTGGGCTAAGATGATGTAGGAGAAAGGATGGGGGTTCAGGGTATATGTTGAAGCTAGACAAGAAAAACTTCAAAACAGATTAGATGTGGAGAGCAAGAGAAAGTAGAGAATTGAGCCCCTGGGAAGTGGATATGGTTAGGGTTTATGGGTGACATCATGTCTGTAACTTGCTTTACAATACTTCAATATAACCAGTTTGTCTGTTTTTGTTTTTGTTTTTGTTTTTGTTTTTTTGAGACGGAGTCTGGCTCTGTCACCCAGGCTGGAGTGCAGTAGCGCGATCTCGGCTCACTGCAAGCTCCGCCTCCCGGGTTTACGCCATTCTCCTGCCTCAGCCTCCCGAGTAGCTGGGACTACAGTCGCCCGCCGCCTCGCCCGGCTAATTTTTTGCATTTTTAGTAGAGACGGGGTTTCACCGTGTTAGCCAGGATGGTCTCGATCTCCTGACCTCGTGATCCGCCCGTCTCGGCCTCCCAAAGTGCTGGGATTACAGGCTTGAGCCACCGCGCCCGGCCTGTTTTTGTTTTTTGAGAGAGTCTCACTGTCTCACTGTGTCACCCAGGCTGGAGTGCAGTGGCGGGATAATGGCGCTCTCTGGCTCAATCTATCCTCCCACCTCAGTCTCCTAAGTAGCCGGGACTACTGGCACACACCACCACACCTGGCTATTTTTGTATTTTTTGTAGAAACGGGGTTTTGGCCAGGTATGGTGGCTCACGCCTGTCATCCCAGCACTTTTGGAGGCCAAGGCAGGCAGATCGCTTGAGCTCAGAAATTCAAGACCAGTCTGGGCAACATAATGAGACTCCATCTCTACTAAAAATACCAAAAAATAGCCAGCATGGTGGTGCACACCTGTGGTCCCAGCTACTCAGGAGGCTGAGGTGGGAGGATTGCTTGAGTCTGGGGGAGAAGCTTGCAGTGAGCTGAGATTGCACCACTGCATTCTAGCTTGGATGACAGAGCAAGATCCTGTCAAAAGAAAAATAAAGGAAAGAAAGGAAAAGGAAGGAAGGAAGGAAGGAGAAAGAAAGCAAGAAAGAAAGAGAGAAAAAAGAGAAAAAGGAGGGGAGGGAGGGAAGGAAGGAAAGAGAGAGAGAGAAGGAAGGAGGGAGGGAAGGAAGGAGAGAGAGAAAGAAGGAAGGAGGGAGGGAAGGAAGGGGGAAGAAGGAAGGAGGAGGAAGGAAGGAGGGAAGGAAGAAAGGAGGGAAAGAAGGAAAGGAAGGAAGAAGAGCTGAGAATTTGTATTTCTTTCTTTTCTTTTTTTTTTTTTTTTTTAATAATGGGGTTTCACCATGTTGCCCAGGCTGGTCTTGAACTCCTGAGCTCAAGCAATCTGCCAGCTTCAGCCTTCCAAAGTTCAAAGTTTACAGGTGTGAGCCACTGCACCCAGCCTAATCAGTTTGACGTTATATAAATGTCAGTTTAAGCCAATGATTTTTTTGGTTTTCTTTTAACATACAGGGTCTCCCTCTGTTGTTGCACAGGCTGAAGCGCAGTGGTGTGATAATAGCTCACTGCAGCCAAATTCCCGGACTCAAGCCGTCGTCCTGCTTCACCCTCCCAAGTAGTTAAGACTACAGGTGCATGCTACCATGCCTGGCTAATTTTTTTTTTATCTTTAGTAGAGATGAGGTCTTGCAGTGTTGTCCAGGCTGGTCTCCAACTCCTGACCTCAAGGGATCTTCCTGCCTTGGCCTCCCAAAGTGCTGGAATTATCAACACAAATCACAACACCAAGCTCCCAGTGATTCTCTAAGTGTTGTCGGTGGACAAGCATCACTTGATTAGATTAGATTAGATTAGATTAGGTTAGATTAGGTTAGAAATACAAATTCTTGCCCAGCACTGCAGCTCATGGCTGTAATCCCAGCACTTTGGGAGGCCAAGGCAGGCAGATTACTTGAAGTCAGGAATTCGAGACCAGCCTGGTCAATATGGTGAAACCCCGTATTAAAAAAAAAAAAAAAAGAAAAGAAAAAAGAAATACAAATTATCGGCTCCTCCCCAGAGCTACTGAATCAGAAATTCTGGAGGTGAAGCCCACAGCTAGTGTTTTTAAAAAACCCTCCAGGTGATTCTGATGCATGTTCAAGTTTTATAAACTTTGGTTTAATCCATAATTCTGGAGATGGTTGCTAACTGGCTATTAACTGGGCACAGTGGCTCACGCCTGTAATCCCAGCACTTTGGAAGGCTGAGGCTGGCAGATTACGAGGTCAGGAGATCAAGACCATCCTGGCTAACATGGTGAAACCCCGTCTCTACCAAAAATACAAAAAATTAGCTGGGTGTGGTGGTGGGCGCCTGTAGTCCCAGCTACTCGGGAGGCTGAGGCAGGAGCATCACTTGAACCCGGGAGGCAGAGGTTGCAGTGAGCCGAGATCGTGCCACTGCACTCCAGCCTGAGCAACAGAGCGAGACTCCGTCTCAAAAAAGAAAGAAAGAAAAAAAAAAAGAATGTAGAATATGAAGACAATTAACCACCATCTTAACAGTAATGGCCACACCAGCAAACTAAAATAGAAGTAAATTCCAGCATGTTTTGGAGACAGGTAAGAAACAAAGGGAGTGTTCTCAACAATGGAACCTTAGGCCGGGCGCGGTGGCTCAAGCCTGTAATCCCAGCACTTTGGGAGGCCGAGGCGGGCGGATCACAAGGTCAGGAGATCGAGACCACAGTGAAACCCCGTCTCTACTAAAAATACAAAAAATTAGCCGGGCCTGGTGGCGGGCGCCTGTAGTCCTAGCTACTCAGGAGGCTGAGGCAGGAGAATGGCGTGAACCCAGGAGGCGGAGCTTGCAGTGAGCCGAGATCGCGCCACTGCACTCCAGCCTGGGCAACAGCGTGAGACTCCGTCTCAAAAAAAAAAAAAAAAAAAAACAATGGAACCTTATCAGAAAAAGGGAAGCAATGCTAGACTTGTCTGGAACAGCCTCTTCTAGGTGTGGTTCCCCAGAGCCCTGGGAAAAAACAGGCCTTATCTTGAAAAGAGGAAGGAATGGATGCAAGGAAGTTTGAAGCAAACAATAGCAGTTCAGGCCTTGTTGGAGAGAACTGAGTTGTGTGCAAAAGTAATAAGGGAAAAAGGTTTTTTAAGCGGAGTTCTGACCACAGAAGGCATGCTGTAGGTGGGGGGAGGAAAAAGTTTGTTTCTAAGAACAGAGAAGACAGAAGAACATATAGGTACAGAGAGACAAGGAGACCAGGATTAGAGTCTGGGGTCACCAACTGAAAGGCACATATGACCTTCGGCAAGGGATTTCACCTTCACCTTTTAGTATTTCACTATATTCCCACTCTAAGAAGTTGTAAATTCTAAGAACTCTAAGCACTAAGAATTCTAAGCACTCTAAGAAACTGCTGTAAATTTAAAAATCATTCCCCAAGGCCTTTCTCTTTCTACCATCTTGGAGCCTGTCTGCTTGACAGGGCTTTTTTTTTTTTCTTTTTCTTTTTTTTTTTTTTGAGACGGAGTCTTGCTCTGTCGCCCAGGCTGGAGTGCAGTGGCACAATCTCGGCTCACTGCAACCTCCACCTCCTGGATTCAAGTGAGTCTCCTGCCTCAGCCTCCCGAGTAGCTGGGACCACAGGTGCATACCACCATGCCTAGATAACCTTTTTTAGTGTTTTGTAGAGATAATATCTCCTTATGTCATATTTAGAGATCCAGGCTGGTCTCTAAATCCTAGGCTCAAGGGATCCTCTCTCCTTGGCCTATCGAAGTGCTGGGATCACTGGTGTGAGACCCCCCGCCCAACCAGGACAGGACTTCTTAAAGGCAGATATGTCTGGAAGGCTGTGGTCTAAGACCATTTTTCGTTTTTCTTTTTTCTTTTCCTTTTTTTTTTTTTCTTTTGACACAGACTTTCACTCTGTCACCCAGGCTGGAGTGCAGTGGCACAATCTCGGCTCACTGCAACCTCTGCCTCCTGGATTCAAGTGAGTCTCCTGCCTCAGCCTCCCGAGTAGCTGGGATTACAGGTGTGTGCCACCACGCCCAGCTAATTTTATATTTTTAGTAGAGACAGGGTTTCACTATGTTGGTCAGGCTGGTCTCGAACTCCTGACCTCAGGTGATACACCCGCCTTGGCCTCCCAAAGTGCTGGGATTACAGGCGTGAGCCACCACACCCGGCTTTATTTTCTTTTTATTGTAGAGACAGGGTCTCACTATGTTGACCAGCCTGGTCTCAAATTCCTTGGCCTCGGGTAATCCTCCTGCCTCAGCCTCCCAAGTAGCTGGTATTACAGGCACCAGCCACTGCACCCGGCTAATTTTTTCTCTTTTTAGTAGAGACAGGATTTCACCATGTTGTCCAGGCTGGTCTGGAACAACTGACCTCAGGTGATCCACCCACCTCGGCCTCCCAAAGTGCTGGGATTACAGGCGTGAGCCACCACGTCCGGCCAAAAGTAAATTTATTAAAACGTAGTAATAAAAATCATTCCCGAAGAAGGACACACACAATATCACTTTTGTAGTATTTTTGCCAAAAATATTCAACCTGAATCTAAACCTGTGGACACAATCAGACAAGTTCAAATAAAGGTGCTGAAAAAAGCCGAACTGCAAAATATTTAAAGAGGTTTATTCTGAGCCAAATATGAGTGATGATGGCTAGCAGAAGACTTTTGTTGTTGTTTTTTTGAGGCAGGGTCTTGTTCTGTCATCCAGCCTGGAGAGCAGTAGCATAATCTCAGCTCACTGCAACCTCCACCTCCCCCTGGGCTCAAGCAATTCTCCTGTCTCAACCTCTGGAGTAGCTGGGACTACAGGTGTGTGCTACCACACTCAGCTAATTAATTAATTAATTTATTTATTTATTTATTTATTTTTCATTTTGAGACGGAGTATCGCTCTGTCACCCAGGCTGGAGTGCAGTGGTGTGATCTCAGCTCACTGTAACCTCTGCCTCCCAGGTTCAAGCAGTTCTCCTGCCTCAGCCTCCCGAGTAGCTGGGACTACGGGCCCACGCCACCATGCCCGGCTAATTTTTGTATTTTTAGTAGATACAGGGTTTCACCATATTGGTCAGACTGGTCTCAAACTCCTGACCTCAGGTAATCCACCCACCTTGGCCTCCCAAAGTGCTGGGATTACAGGTGTGAGCCACCGTGCCTGGCCTAATTTTGTATTTTTAGTAGAGACGGGGTTTCACCATGCTGGCCAGGCTGGTCTCAAACTCCTGACCTCAGGTGATTTGCCTGCCTCGGCGTCCCAGAGTACTGGGATTACAGGCATGAGCCATCGTGCCAGGCCTTGAGGTTGGTTTTATACATTTTAGGGGAACATAAGATATCAATCAATACATGTGAGATGTACATTGGTTCAGTCCAGAAAGGTGGAACAACTCAAAGTGAGCAAGGGTATTTATAGGTCACAGGTGGTTTCAAAGATTTTCTGATTGGCTGAGAGTTAAGTTACTATCTAGAGATCTGGAATCAAAAGAAAGGAGTGTCTGGGTTACAATAAGGGGCTATGGGCCAGGCGTGGTGGCTCAAACCTGTAATCCCAGCACTTTGGGAAGCCGAGACGGGCGGATCACGAGGTCAGGAGATTGAGACCATCCTGGCTAACATGGTGAAACCCCGTCTCTACTAAAAATACAAAAAAAAATTAGCCGGGTGAGGTGGTAGGTGCCTGTAATCCCAGCTACTGGGGAGGCTGAGGCAGGAGAATGGCATGAACCCGGGAGGCAGAGCTTGCAGTGAGCCGAGATCCGGCCACTGTACTCCAGCCTGGGCGACAGAGCGAGACTCCGTCTGAAAAAACAAAAAAAAAAAAACAATAAGGGGCTATGGAGACAAGGTTTGTATGAAGTAGATGAAGTCTCATAGGTGGCTGCCCTTAGAGACAATAGAGGACAAATGTTTCTTATTTGTTGGGCGGGCATGGTAATTCGTGCCTGTAATCCTAGCACTTTGGGAGGCCAAAGCGAGAGGATCACTTGAGCCCAGGACTTCAAGATCAGCCAGGGCAACGGAGTGAGACCCCATCTCTGTAATTTTTTTTTCTTTTTAATGTTTTCTAGTCAGACCTTTATAGGATGCTAGCTTCTCAGTTAATCTCACCAGGATTGGGAGAGCCTGGAAGAGGAAAAATCTAGTTCTGTTCATAGAAATTCTTTAAAATGAAAATTTTCTCCCACAAAAGAAGCCTTTGTAGGGCCATTTTTTTTTTTTCCTAATGGGGTGAGGGGAGTGGGAGAAAGGAGGAGGCTCCTGGGGCCATTTCAATATATGGCAAGGTAACATTTTTTTTTTCTTTTTGAGACAGTGTTGCTCTGTCGCCCTGGCTGGAGAAAGAAATAACCATAAAAATAGCTAATCAGCAGCCCATGCTACTGTTCTGCCTATGAAGTAGCCATTCTTTTATTCCTTTACTTTCTTTCTCTTTTTTTTTTTTTTTTTTGGAGATGGAGTCTCGTGCTCTCCCTCAGGCTAGAGTACTGTGGCGCAATCTCGGCTCACTGCAGCCTCTGCTTCTTGGGTTCAAACAATTCTCCTGCCTCAACCTCCTGAGTAGCTGGGATTACAGGCATGTACCACCACACCTGGCTAATTTTTATATTTTTTTAGTAAAGGCAAGGTTTCGCCATGTTGGCCAGGCTGGTCTTGAACTCCTGACCTCAGGTGATCCACCCACCTTGGCCTCCCAAAGTGCTGGATTACAGGCGTGAGCCACTACCCAGTACTGAAATGTTGCTTTTTTTTTTTTTTTTTTTTGTCTTTGTTTTGTGGCTGGGTGCGGTGGTGCACACCTGAAGTCCTGACTACTTGGGAGGCTGAGGCAAGAGTATCCCTTGAGAAGTTCAAGGCTGTGGTGAGCTGCAATTGCACCACTGCACTCTTGTCTGGGTAACAGAGTGAGACCTTATCTCAAAAAATGAATGAATATATCTTTGTCTTTTGAAATCTACCCTCTTCTTCCAAGTCTGGCTCAGGGACTAGTTGGACGAGGGTGACTGATTTCTCTTCGTTTGCCCAGGACTCTCTCAGTTCTAGTTATTTATTTTTTTGAGACAGAGTCTCACTCTGTTGCCCAGGCTGGAGTGCAGTGGTGTGATCTCAGCTCACTGCAACCGCTGCCTCCTGAGTTCAGGTGATTCTCTTGCTTCAGCCTAGTGAGTAGCTGGGATTACAGGCATGTGCCATGACACCCAGCTAATTTTTTTTTTTTTTTTTTGAGACAGAGTATCACTGTCACCTAGGCTGGAGTGCAGTGGCATGATCTCAGTTCGCTGCAACCTCTGCCTCCTGAGTTCAAGTGATTCTCCTGCCTCATCCTCTCAAATAGCTGGGATTACTGACATGCACCGTCAAGTCCGGCTAATTTTTGTATTTTTAGTAAAGATGGGGTTTCACCATGTTGGCCAGGCTAGTCTCAAACTCCTGACCTCAGGTGATCCACCCGCCTCAGCCTCCCAAAGTACTGAGATTACAAGCGTGCACCACCACACCCGCCTGGCTAATTTTTGTATTTTTAGTTGAGACGGGGTTTCACCATTTTGGCCAGGCTGGTCTCAAACTCCTGACCTCAGGTGATCCATCTACCAGTAATCCCAAAGTTCTGGGATTACAGCCATGAGCCACCATACCCATCGACTCTTTCGGTTTTAGCACTGCAAGTCCTACAATCCAGAAACCTCCCTCAATCCCAGGAACATCATGATAGTTGGTTACCCTAAAGGGAGACCCAAGTCCTCTCAGCTGGGCATAAGTCTCCCTACAAAAATGAAGAAATGA
Organism: Macaca fascicularis; assembly: GCF_037993035.2. Classification (NCBI taxonomy): domain Eukaryota; kingdom Metazoa; phylum Chordata; class Mammalia; order Primates; family Cercopithecidae; genus Macaca; species Macaca fascicularis. Next base: position 103,538,158 of record NC_088384.1, on the reverse strand, counting down.
GGCCGGGCACGGTGGCTCACGCCTGTAATCCCAGCACTTTGGGAGGCCGAGGTGAATGGATCACGAGGTCAGGAGATCAAGACCATCCTGGCTAACGCGGTGAAACCCCGTCTCTACTAAAAATACAAAAAATTAGCTGGGCGTGGTGGCGGGCGCCTGTAGTCCCAGCTACTCGGGAGGCTGAGGCAGAAGAATGGCGTGAAACCAGGAGGCGGAGCTTACAGTGAGCCGAGATCGGGCCACCTTACTCCAGCCTGGGCAACAGTGCGAGACTCCCTCTCAAAAAAAAAAAAAAAGAAGAAGAAGAAGAAAGGAAAGTATTTCCATTAGAAGCCACCATTTACCCTCCTCCTGACCTAGGAAAGTTTCTCTAGGCTCAGGTCTATACTTACCTGAAAACCCCTGGGAGATAAGCAAAAGATAACATTGACTGTGCTAATTTTCCAGTTGCAAATGTGGCTATTAAAGTCAGGGGACTGGCCAGATGCGGTGGCTCACACCTATAATCCCAGCACTTTGGGAGGCTGAAGTGGGTGGATCACGAGGTCAGGAGTTCAAGACCAGCCTGGCCAAGATGGTGAAACCCCATCTCTACTAAAAATACAAAAATTAGCTGGGCGTGGTGGCAGGTGCCTATAATCCCAGCTACTCGGAAGGCTGAGGCAGGAGAATCACTTGAACCCCGGGGGTGGAGGTTGCAGTGAGTCGAGATCGCGCCACTGAACTCCAGCCTGGGCAACAAGAGTGAAACTCCGTCTCAAAAAGAAAGAAGGAAAGAAAGTCAGGGGACCAGAGATACTTAGGTCCTGAAACTTTGTTAAATTCTGGTAAACTTTTTAAAGCCCTATATCAAATTGATTCAAATTAATGAGAAATTTTAGCTCTGTTCCAAGCATTATTCATGTAACAAAACAAATGATCACAAGTTAAATCGTACTATTCCTTCTAGCCCTCAAAGAGAAGCCCTGTTATTCAGCTGCTAGCTCTCTTGTGTGCTTATCTCAGTTTTCAGTTCCTCTGGGGGTGTGTGTGTGTGTGTGTGTGTGTATTTGAAATAGAGTCTCACTCTTGTTGCCCAGGCTGGAGTGCAATGGTGTGATCTCGGCTCACTGCAATCTCCACCTCCCAGGTTCAAGCGATTCTCCTGCCTCAGCCTCCCAAGTAGCTGGGATTACAGGAGCCTGCCACCACGCCAGGCTAATTTTCTTTTCTTTTCTTTTCTTTTCTTTTTTTGAGGCGGAGTCTTGCTCTGAATTTTCATATTTTTGGTAGAGACAGGGTTTCAAACTACATTGGCCAGGCTAGTCTGGAACTCTTGACTTCAGGTGATCTGCCTGCCTTGGCCTCCCAAAGTGCTGGGATTACAGGTGTGAGCCACCACGCCCGGCCGAGTTCCTCTGTCTTGAACTGAGAAGTAAGATTCTCTTTCGAGGAGGATTGGTTAAGAGGCAGCCCCTAGAGCCATATTGCTGAGTTCAAAACCTAGCTCAGCTGTGTGACTATGAGCAAATTACTTACTTTGTGCCTCAGTTTCTCCCTTTGCAAAATGAGGATAACAATTATATAGGGATGTTGTGAAAATTAAGATTAATAAATGTTAGGTGCTTGGAATAAGGGTTGGCAAACTTTTTCTGTAAAGGGCTGGAGAGTAAATATTTTAGGCTGTGGGTCCTAGGGTCTGTGGTGAAACTATTCAACTCTGAGGAGCAGTCATAGACAAAATGTAAATAAATGGCCATGGCTGTGTTTCAATAAAACTTTATATAAAAACAGGAGGCAGATTGCCGGGCGCGGTGGCTCACGCCTGTAATCCCAGCACTTTGGGAGGCCGAGGCGGGCGGATCACAAGGTCAGGAGATCGAGACCACGGTGAAACCCCGTCTCTACTAAAAATACAAAAAATTAGCCGGGCGCGGTTGTGGGCGCCTGTAGTCCCAGCTACTCGGGAGGCTGAGGCAGGAGAATGGCGTGAACCCGGGAGGCAGAGCTTGCAGTGAGCCGAGATCGCGCCACTGCACTCCAGCCTGGGCGACAGAGCGAGACTCCGTCTCAAAAAAAAAAAAAAACAAAAAAAAAAAAACAAAAAAAAAAACAGGAGGCAGAACCAAAGACTGGAATTAGCCCAGATGTGCTTCAACAAGTACATAGTTAAACTAGTACATCCACACCATGGAATACTACTCAGCAATAAAGAGAAATGAATTATTGATTCATGTGACAGAAAGAATCTCCAGAAAATTATGCTGGGGGGGGGGAAATAAAATCCCCTAAAATTACATACTGTATGGGGATTGGGTATGCTTCCGACTGTGTAAGTTTGTGTGTATGTGGAGGGGAGGGGGCAGAGTCTGCTCTGTTGCCCAGGCTGGAGTGCAGTGGTGTGATCTCAGCCCACTGCAACTTCTGCCTCCCAGGTTCAATTGATTCTGCTGCCTCAGCCTCCTGAGTAGCTGGGATTACAGGTACCTGCCACCGTGCCCGGTTGATTTCAGTATTTTCAGTAGAGACGGGGTTTCACCATGTTGACCAGACTGGTCTCAAACTCCTGACCTCAGGTGATCTGCCCACCTCGGCCTCCCAAAGTTCTGGGATTACAGGCGTGAGCCACCACATCCGGCTTGTAACATTTTTGAAATGACAACATTTCAGAACTGGAGGACAGATTAGCAGTTGCCAGGGGGTGAAGAATGAGGGCTGGGAGTGCAGTCTGTGGGAGAGAGGTGTGGGTGAGGTTATACAAAGGCACAATGAGGGATCCCTGTGGTCTTGAAACTGTTCAGTATCTGGGCTGTGGTAGTAGACACACAAGACATATGTGATAAAATTTTATAGAACTTAATACACACACAAATGAGTACAGCTAAAAAGAGAAATCTGGTCAAGCACGGTGGCTCATGCCTGTAATCCCATCACTTTGGGAGGCTGAGGTGGGCAGATTGCCTGAGGCCAGGAGTTCAAGACCAGCCTGGCCAACATGGCAAAACCCCATCTCTACAAATAAGAGAAATCTGAATAAGATTGGTGGGTCATACGAATATCGACATCCCGAATGTGGTATTATACTATACTTTTGCATAGTTGGAGGAAAATGGACAAAGTGTAAAAGAGATCCCTGTATTATTTCTTACAAGTGCATGTGAATCTGCAATTATCAAAATTATTTACTTCTCATTTTAATTTGTACAGATAGGATCTCCCTGTGTTGCCCAGGCTGGTCTCAAACTCCCAGGCTCAAGCAATCCTCCCATCTCAGCCTCCCAAGTGTGGGGATTACAGGTGTGAGTCACCACGCTTGGTCCAAAATTTTTTCAATTAAAAAAAACAAACAAACTGTGAGTTGGCCCACTGCCTGTTAGCAGTCCCTGATCACTGACTTCATGCCTGGCAAATGCTAAGTACCACATAAGTAGGATGACCAACTCCTTCTGGTTTGTCCAGGACTTTCCAGGTTTGCAGTGTTAAAATCAGGAAAGTCCTAGTCAATTGGGTTGAGTTGGATGCCTGCTTATACTTTTTTTTTTTTTTTTTTGAGATGGAGTCCCCCTTTGTCGCCCAGGCTGGAATGCAGTAGTGCAATCTCAGCTTACTGCAACTTCTGCTTCCTGGGTTCAAGTAATTCTCCTGCCTCAGCCTCCCGAGTAGATGGGATTACAGGCATGCGCCATCATGCCCAGCTACTTTTTGTATTTTTGGTAAAGATGGGGTTTCTCCATGTTGGCCAGGCTTGTCTGGAACTCCTGACCACGGTGATCCACCCACCTCAGGCTCCCAAAGTGTTGGGATTACAGGCGAGAGCCACCATGCCCAACCATTTTTTAAATACATTTTTAAAAGACAGGGCCTTGCTATGTTGTCCAGGCTGGACTGCAGTGGCTTTTCACAGGTGCAATGATAGCACACTGTGGCTATCATTCACTGCTGGCCTTGAAACTGCCTCTGCCAAATTATGACAGTAAGATAAATTTTACATAGTTGACCCCATCTTGCTTCTGACCTCCAAACTCCTTGGTCATTCCTGGGCATAGGCCAACCTAACTTTGGGAGGAATTTAGTTTACAGCTTTACCTTAAAACGAAAATGATAATAGCCCTCCCCAAAACTAAACCACCTTTGTAAAACTAATGAAAGGCCACAAGGTTAGGAGGATGAGAGGGAACTGAATTCTGATAAAATAGGCACAGTTTCTATAATCCGTTACTGCTTGGGAGTCATGTGGCCAGAGGTCACAAGATTTGTGATTTTCCCAATTGCTCCTATAGATAACATCATCTGTAGAACCTAAGGTTGTGCTTTTTTGTTTTTTGTTTTTTGTTTTTGAGACAGAGTCTCGCTCTGTCACCCAGGCTGGAGTGCAGTGGCATGATCTTGGCTCACTGCAAGCTCTGCCTCCTTGGTTCACACCATTCTCCTGCCTTAGCCTCTCGAATAGCTGGGACAACAGGCACCCGCCACCACACCTGGCTAATTTTTTGTATTTTTAGTAGAGTCGGGGTTTCACCATATTATCCAGGATGGTCTTTATCTCCTGACCTCATGATCTGCCAGCCTCGGCCTCCCAAAGTCCTGGGATCATAGGCATGAGCCATCATGCCCAACCAACTTAAGGCTGGTTTTTAAAGATTTTTTCACACTAACCCCACCTGGACTCATGACTCAGTTGATCTTGTGACCCCACCCAGAACATTTTCCACACCCCTATGAATTCATCTCCAACCAATCAGCAGCACCCATTCCCTAGCCCCCTGCCCACCAAATTGTTCATAAAAACCCTTACCTCAACCAGGCGCGGTGGCTCAAGCCTGTAATTCCAGCACTTTGGGAGGCCAAGACGGGCGGATCACGAAGTCAGGAGATTGAGACCATCCTGGCTAACACGGTGAAACCCCGTCTTGCCGGGCGCGGTGGCTCAAGCCTGTAATCCCAGCACTTTGGGAGGCCGAGACGGGCAGATCACGAGGTCAGGAGATCGAGACCATCCTGGCTAACACCGTGAAACCCCGTCTCTACTAAAAAAAATACAAAAAACTAGCCGGGCGAGGTGGCGGGCGCCTGTAGTCCCAGCTACTCCGGAGGCTGAGGCAGGAGAATGGCCTAAACCCGGGAGGCGGAGCTTGCAGTGAGCTGAGATCCAGCCACTGCACTCCAGCCCGGGCTACAGAGCAAGACTCCGTCTCAAAAAAAAAAAAAAAAAAAAAAAAAAAAAAAAAACCCGTCTCTACTAAAAAAATACAAAAAACTAGCTGGGCGAGGTGGCGGAAACCCGTAGTCCCAGCTACTCGGGAGGCTGAGGCAGGAGAATGGCGTAAACCTGGGAGGCGGAGCGCTCAGTGAGCTGAGATCCAGCCACTGCACTCCAGCCTGGGTGACAGAGCGAGACTCCGTCTCAAAAAAAAAAAAAAAAACCCTAACCTCCAAGCATCTGGGGAGCCTAATTTAAGTGACAATTCCAGTTGTCCTGTGTGTGCTGGCCTTGTGTCAATTAAACTCTTTCTCTACTGCAATGCTGTGGTCTCAGTGGATTGATTTTGTCTGTACAGTGGGCAGGAGGAACCCATCAGGTGATTACAGCCTCAAGCAATCTTCCTGCCTCAGGATCCTTTGGAGTAGCTGGGACTACAGACATGCACCACTGCTCCCAGCTTTCAATACCTACTTACTAAGTATCACATCCTGGAAAATCCCTCGGTACCAAGAAAGCGAAAACAGTTGATCAAAGCAAATGTGTTACTATTTTCTACACTGTTATTATCATTTAATAAGGATCACACATATGCCACATGTATATGAACTCTGAGCTCTGCCAGATCTTTTTTGGGAGGGGACAAAGTCTCACTCCGTCACCCAGGCTAGAGTGCAGTGGCACAATCTCGGCTCACTGCAACCTCTGCCTCCCGGGTTCAAGCGATTCTCCTGCCTTAGCCTCCCAAGTAGCTGGGACTACAGGCGCCCACTACCATACCTGGCTAACTTTTGTATTTTAGTAGAGACAGGGTTTCGCCATGTTGGCCAGGGTGGTATCTAACACCTACTTCAGGTGATCCACCCAACTCAGCCTCCCAAAGTGCTGGGATTACAGGCGTGAGCCACCACACCAGGCCCATACATGCGTTTGGTTTTGTTTGTTTGTTTGTTTGAGATGTAGTCTTGCTCTGTCGCTCAGGCTGGAGTGCAGTGGCGCGATCTGCCTCAGCCTCCCCAGCAGCTGGGACTACAGGCACCCACTACCACACCTGGCTAATTTTTTGTATTTTTAGTGGAGACGGGGTTTCACTGTGTTAGCCAGGATGGTCTCGATCTCCTGACCTCATGATCCGCCCACCTTGGCCTCCCAAAGTGCTGGGATTACAGGCGTGAACCACCGTGCCCGGCCCATACATGTGTTTGGGTTTTTTTTATTTGTTTGTTTGTTTGTTTGAGATGGAGTCTTGCTCTGTCGCTCAGGCTGGAGTGCAGTGGCGCGATCTGCCACAGCCTCTGAGGCAGATCGTGATCCACCCAACTCAGCCTCCCAAAGTGCTGGGATTACAGGCGTGAGCCACCACGCCCAGCCCATACCTGTGTTTTAAATAATCTGAATGAGTTGTCAGTATTTGAATATTGGTAGATTTCACATAAAGATCTGAATTTCTGTCAATTTCTGGCTTCTTTTGAAATATGTATATAAAAGTATGGAAAAGAGAGTCTACTTTCCTGATGGCTGATCTGAGGACCTGGAAAGGAGCATGGGCTTTCCAATTCACCATGGTACCCCCTATTCCCTGATGCCTTCCAGACGCTGAGGCCAGTGAAGATTATAGGTTATCTTACTTAAGCCAGCTCTATTCATTGCATCTTAAGTGTCTGTTATGCATTTCAGTTTGTTACTCCTGTCCGGAAATTAAACTCCATCTGAGTTGATATTATTTCTGTTTTGGTTTCCATTATATCCCCAGCATAGTACCATAGGACATACTTAATAAAGTTGAGAAAGAAAGAAAAGAAGGAAGAAGACCGGGCATGGTGGCTCACGCCTGTAATCCCAGCACTTTGGGAGGCCGAGGTGGGCGGATCACGAGGTTAAGTGATTGACACCATCCTGGCCAACATGGTGAAACCCCATCTCTACAAAATACAAAATATACAAAAATTACAAAAATATAAAAATTAGCTGGGTATGGTGGCACGCGACTGTAGTCCCAGCTGCTTGGGAGGCTGAGGCAGGAGAATCGCTTGAACCCGGGAGGTGGGGGTTGCAGTGAGCTGAGATCGTGCCACTGCTCTCCAGTCTGGTGACAGAGTGAGACTCCATCTAAAAAAAAGAAAAGAAGGAAAAAAGGAAGGAAAGAAGGAAGGAAGGGAGGGAGGGAGGGAGGGAGGGGGAAGGAGGGAGAGCCTCCCTCCCTCTGTTGTTTTCTCCCTCTGTTGCTCTGTTATTTGATCAGAGCAACCCAAAAGGACTAGTATGGGTTTCCTTATCTTTCATTTCCAGATGTAGAAGATAGAATAAGAACATTTGCAAGGGGAATTAAAAAAAGGTCAAATAATAGGGTTGAAATAAGAAGAAAGAAAAAGAAACAAAAATGACCCCATTAGCTGGGCATGCTTGCATGCACCTGTAGTCTCAGCTACTCAGGAGGCTGAGGCAGGAGGATCGCTTGAGCCCAGGAGTTCCAGGCTGCAGTGAGCCATGATTGCGCCACTGCACTCCAGTTTGAGTGACAGAGTGAGATGCTGTGTCAAAGAAAAAAAAAAAGGAAAAAAATGACCCCATTATTTAGACCTAGCAACATATTGCTGTTTACCAGATTTAGCAGCCATGCTATGAAATAAAGATGTTTTTAAATAACAAAACATGCCTTTTCTTTATCAGTTTTCACTTTTCACTGAGTAATACAAAAGAGGCATGTGTTTTTGTGGGGTGGGGAGGCACTGATGCAAATTGCGGTAGCGAAAACATGCTTGAACTTGCCCCCTCTGGGTTTAGTCGGCACTCTCTATGCCCTGTCAAACCCTTCTTGAATTGAACATTTGATGTTCTGGGGGCAAACCAAAAATAACTCCAAGGTGACATGAGCTGCAGACCCTTGAGATTATGTGTTTGTAATTGTATGAGATAAAAAAAAAAGAGGAAGCAGAAACACACACATACATACACATGCAACCTTTCTACAGCTGGGCGCGGTTTCTATCAGCCTGTTCAACAAAGCCAAGCTTTCTGTAAAGAAACAAGCTGGGATCTTTCAAGGCCTTGGGTTCTGGGTGCCACTCTAAGGTCCTGCCTGTGCACTTGACTTTTACACGTCTGTTTTGCAAGACTTCAAAACCTCAGTGGTCTGGCCACTCGGTTCTTGCAGCTGGCAGTTGGCACATTTAAGGCCTCTCCCCAAATGAAGGCCTTTGAAAATATATTTGAAAAATGTAGCCCCCACAAGTTTAAAAAGGCTACGAATAAAGACCGTTTGAACTTTGAAACTCCACCTGAAGGCAGCAGTCCTTGGAAAGATTCCAAAGATTCCTTAGAAAGATTCCTTAAGCTGGGCATGGTAGCTCATGCCTGTAACCCCAGCACTTTGGGAGGCCAAGGCAGGAGGATCATTTGAGCCCAGAAGTTCAAGAGTAGCCTGGGCAACATGGCAAAATCCTGGCTCTACAAAAAACTGCACAAAAATAGGCCAGGCGCAGTGGCTCACACCTATAATCCCAGCACTTTGGGATGCCGAGGTGGGCAGATCACAAGGTCAGGAGTTTGAGACCAGCCTGGCCAACATAGTGAAACCCCATCTCTGCTAAATATACAAACATTAGCTGGGTGTGGTGGCATGTGCCTGTAGTCCCAGCTACTCGGGAGGCTGAGGCAGGAGAATTGCTTGAACTTGGGAGGCAGAGGTTGCAGTGAGCTGAGACTGAGCCATTGTACTCTAGCCTGGGTGACAGAGTGAGACTCCATCTCAGAAAAAAGAAAAAAAAAAAAACCCCACAAAAATCAATTAGCTGGGTAGCTGGTTGTGCGCCCACAGTCCCAGCTACTTGAGAGGCTGAGGCAGGAGGATCACCTGAGGCCAGGAAGTTGAGGCTGCAGTGAGCTGTGATTACATCACCCAGTGCCAGCCTGGGTGACAGTGAGACCCTGCCTCAATCAATCAATCAAAGAAAATATTCCTCTAGCACCAGTTTTCATGCAAGAGAATTTTTGTTCAGTTTGGTTCAGCCAAAGTCTGGTCTGGGTGTATCAGAGTTCCCCAAATTTCAGTGACTCACGTAATGCCTTTGAGATTTTTGCCATAGCCACAAACCACGTTTTGTTTTTTTTTTTTTTTTTTTTTGAGACAGCGTCTCGCTCTGTCACCCAGGCTGGAATGCAGTGGTACAGTTGTTACAGTAGGTAGCTAGTCAGCTAGTAGCAAGAGACAGTTTCCCCCACAACACACACACCCCAGGAATGTCAGGTGACCACAGGCGACCATCAGGTGATGCTCAGGCGGTTGTTAACTCTCTCTAAAATAATGATTGCTCTCAGCCGACACCAGGGAAAGGCAGTCTCCCAATAAACAGAAAAAAAAACCCTGAAACTGGTGATCAGCAGCTTCCCAGTAAGATCTCAGGACTGGGTAAATGGGCTCAAGCATGGCAATTAAGAGGCAAAATGGCAAAGTTTAACTGATGACCATCTAGGGACGTTCAACTGGTAAGGGAAGAATGGCTCAAGTGAGCACGTACACAACTCCAGTAAACACACTGCACGTGCAGACAGCCCATCGCCAGTGAAAAATCGCGGGAGAAGGAAGTCAAGATCCCAGAAGTATGTCAGCGTATAAAACCCCGAATCACAGGTGAACCAGGGCGCTTGATTTCTCAAGTCGCCAGCCTGACGTTCTTCCAACATAGAAAGGCCCTGTTTCTACATAAAATTTAAAAAATTAGTCAGGCGTGGTGGTGTACACTAATCTCAGCTACTTGGGAAGCTGAGGTGGGAGGATCACTTGAACCCAGAGTTTGAGGCTACAGTGAGTTACGATTACATCACTGTATTCCAGCCTGGGCAACAGAGTAAGACCTAGCTCAAAAAAAAAAAAAAAAAAATAGGTTTGGCTTGACCAGTTAGAATTTTTCATTCGTTCTGGGTACAGTGATTGGTTCAAGAATGGGGTTGTGATCCAAGCCAAGTCTTTGAGGCTCAGTTCTTAAACTTTTGTTGCAACAGTTGCCTAAAAGATTCCTCTGGAATTGCTAGCCTGGTAGGAAGTAAGTCTATAGTTGCTGGAGCCACCACTTGGTAAGATTCTATCTGAGAATAAAGCAGAGATGAACAATGAAAAGAGAGACCGAATAATTATGACACTGTTGCCCAGGTCCAGCCATGCCTGAAGCTGGGAAACTCTGAACTTTTGAGTTGTGCCAACCAATACATTTCTCCCCAACATCTTTTTTCTTTTTGTTTTTTTGTTACTTGCAATTGACTGATATAATATATATACCAATATATATCACAAATGGCAGGATACGTAGCAGACACTATTGTTGGCCTACTCAAAAATCTTTCTTCCTTTTTAAATGAGAATTCTGGCTGCCACCAGATGTTCACCTTTCTCCTGCTGGCCATGTTCTTCCAGGGAGATGGATCCCAGTCCCAACCCCAGCCTGAGGGATAGATATGAGGGATAGATATGAGGGATAGATAGGTGATCCAGACCACTTGTCAGTGGTTGGTTTAGGCTTATCATGTGATGCCCTCTAGCCAATAAGACAAGAAAAAAACTCCGCTGCATGCTGGGAAAGGTTTTTCTCATTAACAGAAACATGTTGTTATGACTTGAATGTCTGAAATGGTAGGCGTTATCGTGGCATCACCAGTGAGAATATCTAACACACTAAGAGAGGCAGAGAAGAACTGCAGAAAGAATTTAGGTTCTGACAATATTTGAGCCCCTGAGAATTATCTATGCCTATGGATCCTTGACAACTTGCAAGAATTGCTCTCTTGGTGGCAAAGTGACTGTAGTAACTGAAGCCTCCCAAACCGACACCACCACACAGGAGAAGAGCGTATGCTCAGGGCTTTCTCTTGAAAGGGAAGAAACTGCTGTCCTTCCGCCTGTGTCCCAGATAAAACCTTGTATCTCATTGCCTCTCACTTTGTTATGCATTCATCTGTGAACCTAACAAGAAAGCTAGGGAGGCCAGGCGCGGTGGCTCACGCCTATAATCCCAGCACTTTGGGAGGCCGAGGCGAGTGGATCAACTGAGGCCGGGAGTTTGAGACCCGCCTGGCCAAACATGGTGAAAGCCTGTCTCTACTGAAAAAATACAAAAAATTAGCCATGCATGGTGGCATGTGCCCGTAATCCCAGCTACTCAGGAGGCTGAGGCGGAAGAATCACTTGAACCCGGGAGGCAGAGGTTGCAGTGAGCCGAGATTGTGTCACTACACTCCAACCCGGGTGACAGAGTGGGATTCTGTCTCAAAAAAAAAGAGAAGGCCAGGGTGAAGAAAATACTTTGATTGACGTAAGCCAATCAGAACCCAACTCTGGAGCATGGGGTAGAGTAAATCCTATTCCAAAACACATGGAATTAGAGTGTGGAAGTTGGTGTTCTGTGGTTCCATTAATGGTGGGTGTCCTGGAAAGATTAAAAAAGAACACTTACGTTCTCTTCCAACCCAGGAAGCCATAGGACTTTGGGGGCAGGCATGGAAGGAGAAAGAAAGAAACATGGCATTTGCTCAACATGGTACTTAGCTTTATAGAGGATTAAGAAAATGTATAGTACATGATCCCTGCTCTCAGAGAATTTACAAGTGAGATCAACTGCCCTTAATATATCAGTTTGGGAGATCTGCCCTTCAAGGACAAGATTTTTTTGTTGAATACTCTATTAGAGTAACGCTAGCCACTATACAAATAACGCTCACATTTCAGAGGCTTTCATAATAGAAGTTTATCTCCTCTAGCACTGTGTTGCCAGTTGACTGACAGCTCTCCTCCATCCCTGGGGCCTCATTGTTGATGTCTGCATCCAGTGGTGGCAGGGGAAGGAGAATGGAAAAGGCGCACACGTTTCTCAGCTGCTTTGTGCAGAGCTAATACACATTGCTTTTGCTCACATTCTATTTGCAGAATGAATCACAGGCTGTACCCAGATGCAAAGGGGATTGGGAAATACTGTCCCTGGCCGCTTTCCAATGACAACTCTACATCCTGAGGATAACTAGCCATCTCTGTCACTCAAAAATTGCCTGTAATAATGGCAAGTACCCACAAGGATGCAGAAATGCCTTGATCATGTTTAAGCAATTTAAATCATATACCAACATTTCTCACTCTCAGCCCGATTGACATTTCAGGCCAGATAATTCTTTGTTTTGGGGTAATCCTGTGCATTGCAAGATTCAGTGTAGCAGCATCTCTGGCCTCTACCCACTAGATGCCAGTAGCACCCCCCACCACCAGTTGTGACAATCAAAAACCTCTCCAGACAGTGCCAAACATCCCCTAGAACACAGAACATTTCCATCCCCCAGAAAGTTCCCTCTTGCCCCTTCCCAAAACAAGATAACCACTATTCTGACCTTTATCACCCTTAGTTTTGTCTATTCTTAGACTCCACATAAATGTAATCATACATAATGAACTCTTTTTTTTTTTTTTTTTTTTCTTTTTTGAAACAGAGTCTCACTCTGTCACCCAGGCTGGAGGGCGGAGGCTTGATTTTGGCTCACTGCAACCTCCGTTCCCTTGTTCAAGGGATTCTCCTGCCTCAGCCTCCCGAGTAGCTGGGATTACAGGTGCCCGCCACCACACCTGGCTAATTTTTTTATTTTTTGTAGGGACATGGACTCACCATGTTGGCCAGGCTGGTCTCAAATCCCTGACCTCAAATGATCCACCCACCTCAGCTTCTCAAAGTGCTGTGATGACAGGCGTGAACCATTGCATCCGGCATGAACTCGTGTATTTGGCTTCTCGCACTCAAATAATGCTTCTCAGACTGAGTCACGTTGAATGCCCCAGTAATTCTTTCCTGGCTATGGTTGAATTGAATTCCATTCTGGGACCATCCATCATTTGTTTACCCTCTTCTTGTTGGGCACTTGGTTGTTTCCAGTTTGGACTATTATGAAACAAACTTCTATGAACATTCTGGAACAAGTTTTTTTTTTTTTTTTTTTTTTTTTTTGAGACGGAATCTTGCCCTGTCGCCCAGGCTGGAGTGCAATGGTGTGATCTCAGATCACTGCAACCTCCACCTCCTGGGTTCGAGCAATTCTCTTGCCTCAGCCTCCTGAGTAGCTGGGACTACAGGCATGCACCACCATGCCCAGCTAATTTTTTCCTCAGGTGATCCGCCCACCTCGGGCTCCCAAAGTGCTGGGATTACAGGTGTGAGTCACCGCACCTGGCCTGGAACAAGTATTTTTATGGACATGGGCACACATTTCTCTTAACCCCAAAGTGGAATTACTGGGTCAGCAGTAGGTAAATGTCAAACTTTGTTAGGCATTGTAGTTAACCTATATTATTTTTAAGACATATTTATTTATTTTTATTTTTTATTTTTTGAGACAGAGTTTCACTCTTGTTGCCCAGGCTGGAGTGCAATGGTGCGATCTCGGCTCACTGCAACCTCTGCCTCTCGGGTTCAAGCTATTCTCCTGACTCAGGCTCCCGAGTAGCTGGGATTACAAGCATGCACCACTACGCCTGGCTAGCATTTATTTATTTTTTAGAGGGTCTTGCTATGTTGCCCAGGATGGTCTCAAACTCCTGACCTGAAGTGATCCGCCTGCTTCAGCCTCCCAAGGTGCTAGGATTATGAGTGTGATCCACCACACCCGGACTTCTCCTTGTACCCTTTCCTTCACCCTTCTTCAGAGGTAACTACTCTGAGCCTTTCTGCTCTGTCCTTCTAGAACATTCTTTCTATTTAGGGAGCTAGTTTATAGCAGTTAAGAGCTTAATGTGGCCTTGGGCACATGTATGAACTCTCTGTGTCTTCCTCATTCCTAAAAAAGGCATTTTGTTTGTTTGTTTGTTTTTTGTGACAGTCTCACTGTGTCGCCCAGGCTGGACCGCAGTGGCATGATTTCAGCTAATTGCAAACTCCTCCTCCTGTTTCAAGTGATTCTCTCACCTCTGCCTCCTGAGTAGCTGGGACTACAGGCAGGCGCCACCACACCCGGCTAATTTTTGTATTTTTAGTAGAGACGGGGTTTTGCCATGTTGTCCAGGTTGGTCTTGAACTCATGACCTCAGGTTGTCCACCCACCCGGCCTCCCAAAGTGCTGGGAGTATAGGCGTGAGCCCTTTCATCTGGCCTGTTTGTGGTTTTTTGCACATTTCTTTTTTTTTTTTTTTTTTTTTTTTTTTGAGACGGAGTCTCGCTCTGTCGCCCAGGCTGGAGTGCAGTGGCCGGATCTCAGCTCACTGCAAGCTCCGCCTCCCAGGTTCGGGCCATTCTCCTGTCTCAGCCTCCTGAGTAGCTGGGACTACAGGCGCCCGCCACCTCGCCCGGCTAGTTTTTTGTATTTTTTTAGTAGAGACGGGGTTTCACCGTGTTAGCCAGGATGGTCTCGATCTCCTGACCTAGTGATCCGCCCGTCTCGGCCTCCCAAAGTGCTGGGATTACAGGCTTGAGCCACCGCGCCCGGCCTTGCACATTTCTATCTGCTGTGGTTTGACTGTCCCCTTGAACATTCATGTTGAAACTTAACACCCAGTGTGGCAGTACTAAGAAGTTCTGCCTTTAAGAAGTGATTGGGCTGGGCCCAGTGGCTCACACCTGTAATCCCAGCACTTTGGGAGGCCGAGGCTGGCAGATCACCTGAGGTCAGGAGTTCAAAACCAGCCTGACCAACATGGTAAAACCCTCATCTCTACTAAAAATACAAAAATTAGCCAGGCATGATGATGTGTGCCTGTAATCCCAGCTACTGGGGAGGTTGAGGCAGAAGAATTGCTTGAACCAAGGAGGCTGGAGGTTGCAGTGAACCGAGACCGTGCCACTGCACTCCAGCCTGAGTGACAGAGTAAGACTCTGCATCAAAAAAAAAAAAAAAAAAAAAAATCAAGCCTATAATCCCAGCACTTTGGGAAGCCGAGACGGGCAGATCACCAGGTCAGGAGATCAAGACCATTCTGGCTAACACGGTGAAACGCCGTCTCTACTAAAAAGTACAAAAAACTAGCCAGGCCAGGTGGCGGGCGCCTGTAGTCCCAGCTACTCGGGAGGCTGAGGCAGGAGAATGGTGTAAACCCGGGAGGCGGAGCTTGCAGTGAGCTGAGATCCGGCCATTGCACTCTAGCCTGGGCGACAGAGCGAGACTCCGTCTCAAAAAAAAAAAATCCGAAGTGATTGTGTCATGAAAGTTCTCATGAATGGATTCATCCATTCATGAATTAATAGATTAAAGGGTTAATGGGTAAATGGATTAATGAGTTGTCACAGAGTGGGACTTGTGCCTTTAGAAGAAGAGAGACCTGAGGTAGCATGCTCAGGCCCCTCTTCATGGAATGCCCTGTGCTTCTCTGGGTCTCTGCAAAGAGTCCCCAGCAGCAAGAAGGCACTCATCAGATGCAGCCCTCCGAGCCTGGGACTTCTCAGCCTCCATAATTTTAAGAAATAATTCTTCATATATGTACCTACTATGTACCCACATAAATTAAAAATTAAAAAAGAAATAACTCCTTTTATTTATAAATTACCAAGTTTTATGTATTCTGTTATTTCTGTTATAAACAACCAAAAACAGACTTAAGACGATATTATTGAACCTTCCAGAAAGGTCACTTCTTTATAAATTAAGGGACGACTGTACTTTCTTTTGTTTGGAACATTAACAAAACTTGTTCACTGCTTTAGAAAATCATGTCATTTCTGGCAATGCAACTCAATAAAACTCAAGGGAGTTTTCATCACCAGTAATCACCCCTGTGTGGGTCCCACATTCAAGGCTGTCCCCTCACAGTGAATGTGCACACCTGACCTCTCCGATGCGTCCTCAGTTAGATGGGGCTGAACACACTCATACCAAAATCTCTGTGTTAGAGCATCATATGGTGGGGGGAGGGGGGTTCAATGACTAAAGGAAGAAGGGGAGAAGAGATGCTGAACAGACATTAAGAAGAGTTGGCCAAGACAGGCAGATAGCCTGAGCTCAGGAGTTCGAAACCAGCCTGGGCAACATGGTGAAAACCCATCTCTACTAAAAATACAAAAAAAATTAGCCGGGTGTAGGCGGCATACGCCTGTAGTCCCCGCTACTCGGGAGGCTGAGGCAGGAGAATTCCTTGAACCCAGGAGGCGGAGGTTGCAGTGAGCTGAGATCCACTGCATTCCAGCCTGGGTGAAAGAGTGAGACTCCGTCTCCAGAAAAAAAGAAGAAGAGTTGGACTTGCTGTAATTATTCCCATTTCATAGGCGGCTAATGCAAGGCATAGAGAGATTCAAGTGGTTGAGGAGAGGACCCAGTTGAGGAGAGGTAACCCAGTTACCACCACAACTTACTTACTGCCTATGTTAGTCAGGGTTCTCCAGGGAAACAGAACCAGTAGAATAGATAGATGATAGATAGATAGATAGATAGATAGATAGATAGATAGATAGACAGACAGACAGACAATATATTAATAGATTAATAGAAGATAGATAGATCGCTTCTTGGCCTTTTGGCTAAAATCAAGTGTAGATTGATAGATGATAGGTAAGTGATAGATAATAGATGATAAATAGATGATAGGTATATAGGTACATAAATAGATGACAGGTAGATAGATGATAAACAGATGATAGGCAGATAGAGCAATAGATTGATTTATAATAGATAAATAATAGAAATAGATTAATAGATGATAGATTGATAGATAATAGATTAATAGATGATAGATAATAGATTGATAGATCATAGATGAGACAGGTGATATATACTAGATGGTAGGTAGGTAGATAGATAGATAGATAATAAATAGATAAATAGATGATAGGTAACGCCCATAATCCCACCACTTTGGGAGGCTGAGATGGACAGATCACCTGAGGGCAGGAATTCGAGAACAGCCTGGGCAACATGGTGAAACCTCATCTCTACTAAAAATACAAAAATTAGCTGGGCGTGGTGGCACGTGCCTGTAGTCCCAGCTACTTGGGAGGCCAAGGCAGGAGAATCACTTGAACCCAGAAGGCAGAGGTTGCAGTGAGGCAAGATCACACCACTGCACTCCAGCCTGGGCAATAGAGTGAGACTCCATCTCAAAAAAAAAAAAACCAAAAAAAAAAACATCAACGAAAGGTAGACAGATAATAGGTAGGTGTGTAGATAGATAGATAGATAGATAGATAGATAGATAGATAGATAGATAGATATGAATAGGAAGAGATTTATTACAGGGATTGATTCAAAGGATTATGGCGGTGGAAAAGCCCCACTATCTGCCATCTGCAAGCTGGAGGCCCGAGAAAGCTGGTGATGCAGTTCCAGTTCCAATCTGAAAGCCTGAGAACCAAGGGAGCCAACAGCATCCGTCCTGGTCCAAGTCAGAAGGCCTGAGATGTCCAAGGGCAGGAGAAGGTGGATGTCTCAGCTGAAACAGAGGAAGAATTCACCCTTCCTCTGCCTTTTTCTTCCATTGAGGCCCTCAAGGATTGGGTGATGCCCATGCACGCTGGCAAGCAAGGTTCTTCTTTAGTCAGTCTATTGTTTCAATGCTAACCCCTTCTGGAAACGCCCCCCTGGAAATGTTTTACCAGCTACCTGGGCATCCCTTAGCCAGTAAATTAACTATAACACTGTCTATGTGCCACATAATTTTCTGGCAACAGTTCTCATAAATTGCTGAAAAATTGCATTGATAAATAAAGGTAAATACAGGCTCTACTGTTCCTTGTGTTCTCTGACACAGCATCCAATCGCTGGACGTCAGGGAGTGAGTCCCAATGTTACAGGGTACAGAGAGTCCAGCAAAGAAATGCTCTCAGCTGGGAAATTTGAATATATCAAATACCTGCATATTTGATGACATTAGGAATTATTGTTAAATTTTTTTTTTTTTTTTTTTTTTGAGACAGAGTCTTGCTCTGTCACCCAGGCTGGAGTGCAGTGGCACAATCTCGGCTCACTGCAACCTCCACCTCCCAGGTTCAAGCAATTCTCCTGCCTCAGCCTCCTGAGTAGCTGGGATTACAGGCACACACCAGCACACCCAGCTCCTGAGGCCAACCTTGGCCTCCCAAAGCACTGGGATTACAGGCATGAGCGATCGTGCCCGGCCATTGTTAACTTTTAAAATGTATGATATGGCCGGGCGCGGTGGCTCAAGCCTGTAATCCCAGCACTTTGGGAGGCCGAGGCGGGCGGATCACAAGGTCAGGAGATCGAGACCACAGTGAAACCCCGTCTCTACTAAAAATACAAAAAATTAGCCGGGCGCGGTGGCGGGCGCCTGTAGTCCCAGCTACTCAGGAGGCTGAGGCAGGAGAATGGCGGGAACTCGGGAGGCGGAGCTTGCAGTGAGCCGAGATCGCGCCACTGCACTCCAGCCTGGGCAACAGCGTGAGACTCCGTCTCAAAAAAAAAAAAAAAAAGTATGATATTAGAATTGTGATTATGACCAAAGTCGAGTCTTTATTTTTTAGAGATACACACGGAAGCATCCACAGAGTGGTGTGATAACTGAGATTTGTATCCAAGTAATCCAAGCAGCAGGGAAGAGAGTGGAGAGAAAGATGAAGCAGGATTGCCCCTAAATTGCTCATTATCAGTATTGTTTTTATGTTTTCATTTTTCTTTTAGAGATGGGATCTTGCTTTGTTGCCCAGGCTGGAGTGCAGTGGTGGAATCATAGCTCATTGCAGCTTCCAACTTTTGGGCTCAAGTGATCCCCATTCTGCTTCAGCCTCCTAAGTAGCTGAGACTACAGGTGTGTGTCACCACGCCCAGTTGATTTATTTTTTATTTTATTTATCTTTTTTTTTTGAGATGGTGTGCACCCAGGCTGGAATGCAGTGGCGCAATCTTGGCTCACTGCAACCTCTGCCTCCCAGGCTCAAGTGATCTTCCTGCCTCAGCCTCCCAAGTAGCTGGGACCACAGACGTGCACCACCACACCTTGCTAATTTTTGTATTTTGGGTAGAGATGAGGTCTCACCATGTTGCCCAGGCTGGTCTCAAACTCCTGAGCTCAAGTAATCCACCTGCCTTGACCTCCTAAAGTGCTGTGATTACAGGCATGAGCCACAGTGCCCAGCCCACCCAGCTAATTTTTAAATTTTTTGTAGAGACAGGATCTCGCCATGTTTCCCAGGCTGGTCTTTAACCCCTGGGCTCAAATTATCCTCCTGCCTCAGGCTACCAAAGCACTGGGATTGCAGACGTGAGCCACTGTGCCCAGTTGAGCTGATAATTGTAGAAACCGGATAATGGACAAGGGAGTTGAATTTTCTCTCCTTTTGTGTGTTTGATTTTTTCATAATAAAATAATAATAATAATCAATAAAGGAAAGCTCCTGCTATAATTTTTCATTTTTTTTTCTTTCTTTTTTCTTTTCCTTTTTTTTTTTTTTGTTGAGACAAAGTCTTGCTCTGTTGCCCAGGCTGGAGTGCAGTGGCATGATCTCGGCTCACTGCCACCTCTGCCTCCCAGGTTCAAACGATTCTCCTGCCTCAACCTCCCAAGTAGCTGGGATTACAGGCGTGCGCCACCACGCCTGGCTAATTTTTGTGTTTTTAGTAGCGATGGGGTTTCACCATGTTGGTCACACTGGTCTGGAACTCCTGACCTCAAATGATCCACCTGCCTCAGCCTCCCAAAGTGCTGGGATTACAGGCCTGAGCCACTGCGCCCAGCCTTATTTTTCGATTTAAGTCTGTAAAGCTGACTTCTCCATAAAAGGCATTCTAATTCCTATCTATTGATAGAAAGCCAAGGTTAACAATCTATACACCATGTATGAAATTAGAAGTAGATGAATTAAAGCTATCCAGTCATGAACTGCTTTCACTCTTGCTCAGAGTTCATCTTGATGGCTTCCTAATTCCCTGAAGACTGTCAGATGAGGCAGAGAACAATATCTCCCAAAAGTTTTTGTGGTATCTGAAGAAAGTGACTCATTGGAAACTCAAAGTCAGGGCCTGTGGGTTACTTATAATGATAGTTAACGCTTACATAACAGTGACTGCATGCCCATCTCTCTTGTTAGTATTTGACAGATATTAACCCATTTAATTTTTATCAATCTCAGTAAAGAGGTACTATTATTAAGCCTACTTTACAGATAAGGAAACAAAAGCATAGAGCATTTAAATGACTTGTCCAAGGTCTCATAGCTAGTAAGAGGTGGGGCCAGGATTTGAATGCAGGCAAACAGATTCCATGACTACATTCTTCAATATGGTTTCGACCACCTCCGTATTATTTTGGTAATGCATCTCTGACAGTTTGCTGAGCATCAGGTAACAGCGAATTGGGGGTAGGTTGGGGAAAACAGTAAAGATTAGTGTTCAGGCCAGGCGCGGTGGCTCAAGCCTGTAATCCCAGCACTTTGGGAGGCCGAGATGGGCGGATCACGAGGTCAGGAGATCAAGACCATCCTGGCTAACATGGTGAAACCCCGTCTCTACTAAAAAAATACAAAAAACTAGCCGGGCGTGGTGGCAGGCGCCTGTACTCCCAGCTACTCGGGAGGCTGAGGCAGGAGAATGGTGTAAACCCGGGAGGTGGAGCTTGCAGTGAACTGAGATCCGGCCACTGCACTCCAGCCTGGGCAACAGAGCGAGACTCCATCTCAAAAAAAAAAAAAAAAAAAGATCAGTGTTCATTCTGTGCTAACCTGAAGTATTCCTGGAAATAGCAGATAACCGAGGCCTGCGCGGTGGCTCATACCTGTCATCCCAGCACGTTGGGAGGCCGAGGCGGGTGGATTACTTGAGGTCAGGAGTTGGAGAGCAGCCTGGCCAACACAGTGAAACCCCTGTCTCTACTAAAAATACAAAAATTAGCTGGATGTGGTGGCCCGTGCCTGTAGTCCCAGCTACTCGGGAGGCTGAGGCAGGAGAATCACTGGAACCCAGGAAGCAGAGGTTGCAGTGAGCCGAGATCGCACCACTGCATTCCAGCCTGGGTGACAAAGCAAGACGCTGTCTCAAAAAAAAAAAAGAAAAGAAATAGCGGAAATTTTACATTATTTATCTCCCCTAGGAAAGTTATAATAATAAAGTAGCCACCATTTAGGGAACCACTGCTGTGAATAAGCTGCTTTGCTCACAGAAAAATACACTACGATAATCTCAGTAGCCATCAATAAATATTCTGTGTACCAGGCTCTGTTCTAGGCACTGAGGATACAGCACTGAAAACACCAACGTGATTTAAACCCACGTGGAGCTTCCTGGGACCTGCACTGATCAACATAGTGGAGCAGAAGAGACGCTGCACACGTCTAGAGCTTATACCTTGAAAAACTTTGCAACTTCCATTTTCACTCTTTTGGAACTCTGCCCTGAGACCACCACACCAGAAGAAACCCTGAAAGAAAACCCACAGAATGAGAGAGACTTAGCCACCTGGCTGTCCCGGCTGAGCCTTCAGCCACATGCAGCTTCATGAGCGAACCCAGGTGAGACCAACAGAAGGGCCATACAACCACCCAAAAACTCATAAGAAATAACAGGCCGGGCCCAGTGGCTCACACCAGGAATCCCAGCACTTTCAGAGGCTGAGATGGGCAGATCCCTTGAGTCCACACCAGGCATAGTGGCTCACACCTGTAATCCCAGCACTTCGGCAGATTGAGGCAGGCAGATCACTTGAGGTCAGGAGTTTAAGACCAGCCTGGCTAACGAGGTGAAAACTTGTCTCTACTAAAAACACAAAAATTAGCCGGGCATGATGGTGCACGCCTGTAATCCCAGCTACTTGGGAGGCTGAGGCAGGAGAGTCGCTTGAGCCTGGGAGGTGGAGGTTGCAGTGAGCTGAGATGATGCCACTGCACTCCAGCCTGGGCGACAGAACGAGACTCCATCTCAGGGGTTGGGGGGAGATCCCTTGAGTCCAGGAGTTAGAGGCAGCCTGGGCAACACGGTGAAACCCCGCCTCCACGAAAAATTAGTTGGGCATGGTGGCACAGGCCTGTAGCCCCAGCTACTGGGGAGGCTAAGGTGGGAGGATCGCTTGAGACTGGGAGGTGGAGGTTGCAGTGAGTTGAGATCACACCACTGCACTCCAGCCTGGGTGACAGAGAGACACCCCATCTCAAAAAATAAATAAATAAATAGCGGCCATTTATTGTGTCAAACAAATTCCCAACACATCATTCAGTGTCCAACTTGGGGTGGGGGTGTGTTTTTTTGGGGGGGGGACCTAATTTATCACAGATCACAGAGATTCAAACCGAGATCAAAAGAGCTGGTGGTTGGTTGTTGTTTTTGAAAACTCATAGCTAGACCCTCAAAAGTTAATAAATGCAACAGGACCTAAAACTCAGCTTTGTTTTTCTTGGTGTGTTACGAAAGAATACAAGAAAAAAATTGCATTTCATCACTCCTGTGGCTTAAGAAGAAAGCGACCAAACAAGTCAATTAACTTGTAAGTGAGGGCCTAGTCACGTGGTTGAGAGACTTTCTTGCCACGCTTAATCACTTACAGAGGAGTGGAGTCAATAACAGCCAAAGATTTCACCTGATAATTGTCAACATGTTTACACCATTACAGTATGCAAACAGGACTTTATCTTCAGCTCCAAGCACATCAAAACTGCTGTTTTAATTCCAGCAGCTTATGCTTTCAAAGGAGTATTGAGTGAAGGCATACAGGGATGGGCTGAAATCTACACCTTCCCCCGGACAGATCAGCAAACCTTTCCGCTGGGCTGAATCCAGCTTCTGAACTTTTGTACAAAATCTGTAACATCCACTGTCACAAAAAACTGAAGACCTGTCTTAGGAGCAGGGATGGATCCAGGTTTTGTGGTACCTGAAGCTTAGACAATTTGGGGGAGCCTTCTTTAAAACAAATACAAAATTTTAAGTACAAAATTAGGTCTAAAAGTGAATGTTTAGGCCAGGCGCAGTGGCTCATGCCTGTAATCCCAGCACCTTGGGAGGCCAAGGTGGAAAGACGGATTGAGGCCAGGGGTTTGAGATTAGCCTGGGCAACATATGAGACCCTGTCTCTATAAAATATTTTTTTTTTTGAGACGGAGTCTCGCTCTGTCGCCCAGGCTGGAGTGCAGTGGCCGGATCTCAGCTCACTGCAAGCTCCGTCTCCCGGGTTTACGCCATTCTCCTGCCTCAGCCTCCCAAGTAGCTGGGACCACAGGCGCCCGCCACCTCTCCCGGCTAGTGTTTTGTATTTTTTTTAGTAGAGACGGGGTTTCACTGTGTTAGCCAGGATGGTCTCGATCTCCTGACGTCGTGATCCGCCCATCTCGGCCTCCCAAAGTGCTGGGATTACAGACTTGAGCCACCATGCCCGGCCGACTAAAGATTTTTAAAAACTAGCCAGGTGTGGTGGCATGTGCCTATAGTCCTAGTCACTCAGGACCTGAGGCGGGAGGATCGCTTGAGCCCAGAAAGTTGACACTGCAGTGAGCCGCGATTGCACCATTGCATTCCAGCCTGGGAGACAGAGTGAGTCCCTGTTTCCTCTTTCAAAAACATAAATAAAAAAGAAGAAGAAGAAAGAAAACAAGAAGGAAGAAGGAGGAGGAGGACGAGGAGAGGAAGAGGAGGAGGAGAAGGAAAAAAGTGAATATTTAAAGTGAGAACAGGGCCAGATGCAGTGACTCACACCTGTAATCCCAGCACTTTGGGAGGCCAAGGCAGGCAGATAGCTTGAGCTCAGGAGTTCGAGACCAGCCTGACCAACATAGTAAAACCCTGTCTCTACTAAAAATATACACACAAAAAAAATTTAGCCAAGTGTGGCAGTGTGCACCTGTAGTCCCAGCTACTTGTCGGGGGCTGAGGTGGGAGGATCACTTGAGCCCAGGAGGTTGAGGCTGCAGTGAGCCAAGATCGTGCCACTGGACTCCAGCCTGGGTGACGAAGTGAGATCCTGTCTCAAAAAAATAAATAAAATAAGAAATCACAAAAAAGCCAGACTCCAAAATGCCCTCCAGTGACCCAACGATCCTTTGCTTCTGGTGTGCCTACCTCGTGCAGTGCCCTCCTGTATTGCACCAGGGTGGTCTGTGTGACAGGTAACATTTGGCAGAAGTGATGGTGCATCATGACAATACCGCTTCTGTCTTGTTGTTTTTTCTCTCTCTCTTTTTTTTTTTTTTTTTGAGATGGAGTTGCCCAGGCTAAAATGCAGTGGCACCATCTTGGCTCACTGCAACCTCCGTCTTCTAGGTTCAAGTGATTCTCGTGCCTCAGCCTCCCGAGTAGCTGTGATTACAGGCGTGCACCACCATGCCTGGCTAATTTTTGTATTTTTAGTAGAGATGGAGTTCACCATGTTGGCCAGCCTGCTCTCAAACTCTTGACCTCAAGTGATCTGCTCACTTCAGCCTCCCAAAGTGCTGGGATTACAGTTGTGAGCCACCACACCAAGCCCCTCTCTCTTTCTTAAAACTTCTCTCTTGGTTTCTCTCTCTCTCTCTCTTGCTTAGTGAGGGAGCCAGCTTCCATGTTAAGAGGGACTGAAACCTTCTGACCACAACCACATGAACAAGCTCAGAAACAGATCCTCCAGCCCCAAAGAGGCTTCCAGCAGCTGCAGCCCAGCCAACAGCATGACTGTAAACAGGGCAGAACCACCCAGCAAAGCCACTCCTGGATTCCTGGCTCACAGAAACTGTTAAATAAATGTTTATTGGTTTAAGCTGCTAAATTTTGAGGCAATTTGTTACACGGCAATAGATAGCTAATACAGTGGCCTTCAGAGACTCATGTTCCTGTCTTCTGAGATGGTTTAAGTCATTATTTATTTACTTACTTACTTATTTTTCTAGACGGGGTCTTGCTCTGTCTCCCAGGCTGGAATGCAGTGACTCAATCACGGCTCACTACAGCCTCAAACTCCCGGGCTCAGGAGATCCTCCCACCCCAGTTTCCTGGGCAACTGGGACTACAGGCACGTGCCACTGAGCCCAGCTTTAAGTAATTTTCCAGAAGCCTTCACATACAAATGCTTTCTCTTTGCACCCTGGCTTCCATCCCTACTGAAAACTCCTTCCAATGTCCAGCACTACTGAATCTCTGCTTCCTAGAGGTGTGTGGAACACCGAGTAGGAACTCAAGCTATATTTGTTGAATACATGGATATATAAGAGCCTTGCAAGAGTGGTATTTCATCCTTATTTTTTAGATCAGGAAATGGAAACTCAGAGACATTAAGTAACTAGCTTAAGATCACACAGCTGGAGACCGACTAAGTCTTAATTCCTCAATGGAAAGTTTTTAGAACCTGTAGTGTCAATTTCTTTGATGCTTTCCGTAGGACCAAGTACATACTAAATGCTTAATGCAGATTGACTGAAAAAGTTAATGGTGTGAGATGGGTGTGGTGACTCACACCTGTAATCCCAGCACTTTGAGAGATTCCGTGGTTGGATGGCTTGAGCCTAGGAGCTCAAGAACAGCCTGGGCAACATACTAAGACCCCACTTCTGCTAAACGGTGTGGTGGCTTATGCTGCACCTGTGGTCCCAGTTACTTGGGAGCCTGAGGTGGGAGGATCACTTAAGCCAGGTAGGTCAAGGCTGTGGTTAGCTGTGATCGTGCCACTGCCCTCTAGCCTCAGTAAGACCCTGTCTCTAAAAAAAAAAAAAAAAAAAAAAAAAAATTAAGTGAATAGCATGGCACGTCTTTATTTAGTTAGGTAAATGTCTCTTTAATATAGAAACAAGAGGCTGGGCACGGTAGTTCATGCCTGTAATCCAGCACTTTGGGAGGCCAAGGCGGGCAGATCACTTGAGGCTAGGAGTTGGAGACCAGCCTGGCCAATATGGCAAAACCCTGTCTCTACTAAAAATTAAAAAAATTAGCCAAGCATAATGGTGCACACCTGTAGTCCCAGCTACTTGGGAGACTGAGGCAGGAGAATTGCTTGAACCCAGGAGGTGGAGGTTGCAGTGAGCCAAGATCGCAGCGCTGCACTCCAGCCTGGGTGACAAAGCAAGACTCTGTCTCAAAAAAATATATATATATGTGTATATATATACACACACACACAAATATATATATACACACACGTATATATATGTGTGTATATATACATATATATGTATGTATGTGTGTATATATA
Source organism: Macaca fascicularis (assembly GCF_037993035.2). NCBI lineage: Eukaryota > Metazoa > Chordata > Mammalia > Primates > Cercopithecidae > Macaca > Macaca fascicularis. Next base: position 103,511,939 of record NC_088384.1, on the reverse strand, counting down.
TGTGTGTGTATATATAATGTAAACAGGAACCCCATGGTGGGGTGGTGGCGGGGGCAGAGAAAATAATGTGTTATTATACTTTCTTTCTCACAAACAGTAATGGAGCAGTGGCAGTATTTTATGGAAAAAAAAAAAAAACTGACAAAACCACTTCAAAAGTGTCCAGACACTAAAATTTAAAATAATAAAGGGTTTGTATTTCATTTCATGAACAATATTAAAAAGTTAATTTTGTTGGTTTTAAAAGCCTGTGTACAACCAATTAATTTGTGGTTCATGTCCCACTCTTTTGAACAATAACAACATCTCCAGATTGACGCACACAGTTAGGGGTCTAGCCACCCAAGAGTAACCATGGGCAATCCTGGGATGGCACTTTCTTCCCTTCAAACGGTCACTGGAGTTGGTCAAGGTCAAAAGTTAACCAAGTGTTCCAGCAGCCTGGGGGTTGTGGTGAATCGCGTGAGTGCCCTGCTTTCCTTTGAACCCTCCAATTCTCTGAAATTGCAATGATTTAGAAGGAGTGCGGAGATTCTAATTAGGCCATGTGAAATTTAATTTCATAGTGGTGAAATTTGCAAGGTCTTCTAAATGTGTACGGAATAAACATGAAGTCTTTGAAAATTCATGGACTTGTTGGTTGAGTTATTCACAAAAGTCTCTTCAACTCCAAGCACAAAGTCTGGGACATATTAGGTGGTCAATAAATTAATAAAGTTGACATGAACGGGAGTTAATTGGATATCTAAATGAGAATCGATCACTCAGTATTTCCAGAAACTCCATCTCTTTTATCAACAAGGCCTCTGGACTCTGCTGTCTGGTCACAAGGATTTCATTCTCCTCTTTGCCTAGGAGAGTCAATATCTATTGACTCCAAATATCTGTTCTCCTCTTCTCTGGAAATAAGTCCTTAATTTATTTCTAGGATTCTATCCCTCCCATCCCTAATCCATGTGTTTTGTTTTGGTTTGGAAGACAGGGTCTAGCTCTTTCACCCAGGCTGGAGTGCAGTGGCACGATCATAGTTCACTGCAGCCTTGAACTACCCGGTTCAAGCAGTCCTCCCACTTCAGCTTCCTAAGTAGCTGGGACTACAGGCACATGCCACCACACCTGGTTAATTTAATTTTTTTTTTTTTTGAAACAGGGTCTTAGTATGTTGCCCAAGCTGGTCTTGAACTCCTGGGCTCAAGCAGTCTGCTTGCCTTGACCTCCCAAAGTGTTGAGATTCCTGGCATGAGCCACCAAACCTGGTCTCCATGTGTTTTGGAGAGCTGATTCCACTCCTGGCTCCAGAGATGAGCACGTACCTGAACATGACTAACCAGTGTGCTCCATTCCTCTGGCCACATTCATTAGAACAGAGACACATGACCTAAGTTGATCCATTCAGGGCCAATCCCCTCTCCTTTTAAAAAATAAACTATAGGCAAGGCACAGCAGCTCACGCCTATAATCCCAGCATTTTGGGAGGCTGAGGTGGGTGGATCACCTGAGGTCAGGAGTTCGAGACCAGCCTGGCCAACATGGCAAAACCCCATCTCTACTAAAAGTACAAATAAATTAGCTGGGCATGGGGGTGGGTGCCTATAATCCCAGCTACTTAGGAGGCTGAGGCAGGAGAATCACTTGAACCCAGGAGGTGGAGGTTGCAGTGAGCCCAGATTGTGCCCCTGCACTCCAGCCTGGGCAACAAGAGCGAAACTCCATCTCAAGAAATAAATTAATTAATTAAAATTAAATTTTAAGTTGGGCACGGTGGCTCACGCCTGTAATCCCAGCACTTTGGGAGGCTGAGGCGAGCGGATAATGAGGTCAGGAGATCAAGACCATCCTGGCTAATATGGTGAAACCCCATCTCTACTAAAAATACAAAAAATTAGCCGGGTGTGGTGGTGGGCACCTGTAGTCCCAGCTACTCAGGAGGCTGAGGCAGGAGAATGGCGTAAACCCTGGAGGCGGAGCTTGCAGTGAGCCGAGATTGCACCGCTGTACTCCAGCCTGGGCGACAGAGCGAGACTCCATCTCAAAAAAAAAAAAAAAAAAAAAAAAATACCAATATGGGCCGGCGCCATGGCTCACACCTGTAATCCCAGCACTTTGGGAGGCAGAGGCAGGTGGATCATTTGAGGTCAGGAGTTCAAGACCAGCCTGGCCAACATGGTGAAACCCTGTCTTTACTAAAAATACAAAAATAAGCCAGGTGTGGTGGCCCACACCTGTAATCCCAGCTACTTGGGAGGCTGAGGCAGGAGAATCACTTGAGCCTGGGAGGCAGAAGTTGCAGTGAGCAGAGATCATGCCACTGTCCTCCAGTCTGGGTGACAGAGTGAGATCCTGTCTCAAATAAATAAATAAATATACTGGGTGCCATGGCTCATGCCTGTAATCCCAGCCTTTTGGGAGGCCGAGGCAGGTGGATCACCTGAGGTTGTGAGTTCGAGACCAGCCTGGCCAACATGGTGAAACCCCGTCTCTACTAAAAATACAAAAATTAACTGGGCATGGTAGTGCATGCCTGTAATCCCAGCTACTTGGGAGGCTGAGGCAGGAGAATGGCTTGAACTCGGGAGGCAGAGGTTGCAGTGAGCAGAGATCACGTCACTGCACTCGAGCCTAGGCAACAGAGTGAGACTCCATCTCGAAATAAATAAATAAATACAATTTAAAAAATATGGAGAGTTCCCATATACCCAGTCTCTTCACATGCACAGCCTCCCTGACTATCAACATCCTGAACCAGAGTGGTATATTTGTCAAAATTCATGAACCCTCATGACCCCTCATTATGAATTAACGTCCATGGTTTACATTAGGGTTCACTCTTGGTGTTATGCAGTTCTATAGGTTTTGACAAATGTATAGTAAAACGTAAGCACATTATGGTATCAGACAGAATCGTTTCATTGCCCTAAAAATCCTCTGTATACCACCTATTCATCTCCTCCTTCCTAACCCTTGGAAACTGCTGATATTTTGATTGTCTCCATAGTTTTGCCTTTTCCAGATGTCATATAATTGGAATCATACAGTTTGTAGCCTTTTCACATTGGCTTCTTTTCATTTGATAATAAGTATTTTAGGTTTGCTATGGCTTAAATACAGTTTGTCCCCACCCAAATTTATGTCCTGACTTTGTCCCAGTGAGGTAGTATTGGTAGGTGGTGGCTTTAAGGGGTGATTAGGTCATTAAGATGGATTAAGGTCTTTCTCATTTCCTTGAATTCTCGATCCCATGGGATTGGATTCATTAGCTCCGAAGCAGGTTGTTATAAAGCGAGACTGTGGGCCGGGCACGGTCTCATCATGCCTGTAATCCCAGCACTTTGGGAGACCAAGGAGGGTGGATCACCTGAGGTCAAGAGTTCGAGACCAGCCTGATCAATATGGTGAAACCCCCGTCTCTACTAAAAATACAAAATTAGCCGGGCTTGGTGGCACATACCTGTAATCCCAGCTACTCGGGAAGCAGGAGAATCGCTTGAACCCAGGAGGCGGAGGTTGTGGTGAGCCGAGGTCGTGCCATTGTACTCCAGCCTGGGCAACAAGAGTGAAATTCTGTCTCAAAAAAAAAAAAAAAAAAAAAAGCAAGACTGCTTCTTGTGTTGGTCATTTTGCACATGTTTGCTTCCTCTTCTGTATCATGTTATGACACAGCACAAGGCCCTTACCAGAAGCTCAATTTTTCTTTGTTCATTCATTTTTTGGTTTGGTTTTGTTTTTTGAGTCAGAGTCTCGCTCTGTTGCCCAGGCTGGAGTGCAGTGGCGCGATCTCGGCTCACTAAATCATCTGCCTCCCGGGTTCAAGCAATTCTCCTGCCTCAGCCTCCCAAGTAGCTTGGATTACAGGCATGCACCACCACACCTGGCTAATTTTTGTATTTTTAGTAGAGATGGTGTTTCGCCATGTTGGCCAGGATGGTCTCAAACTCCTGACCTCATATGATCTGCCCACCTTGGCCTTCCAAAGTGCTGGGATCACAGGCATGAGCCACCACACCAGTCCATTCATTTGTTTTTGAGACAGGGTCTCACTCTTTCACCTGGGCTGGAATGCAGTGCCATGATCATGGCTCACTGTAGCCTTGACCTCCCGGACTCAAGCAATGCTCCCACCTCAGCTTCCTGAGTAGCTGGGACTACAGGCATGCACTACAATGTCTAGCTAATTTTTAAATTTTTTGGTAGAGATGGGGTCTCACTATGTTGCCCAGGCTGGTCTTGAACTTGTAGGCTCAAGCGATCCTCCCACCTTGGCCTCTCAAAGTGTTAGAATTAAAGGCATAAGCCACCATGCTCAGCTTGCTTGTGTTTTACAGACAGGATCTTCCTGTTACCCAAGGCACCATCACAGCTCACTGCAGCCTCAAACTCCTGGGCTCAAGCCATCATCCCTCCTCAGCCTCCCCAGTAGCTGAGACTGCAGGCCACCATGTCCACCTAATTTTTATTTTTATTTTTATTTTATTTATTTATTTATTTATTTATTTATTTATTTATTTATTTATTTTTGAGATGGAGTCTCACTCTGTTGCCCAGGCTGGAGTGCAGTGGTGTGATCTTGGCTCACTGCAACCTGTGTCTACCAGGTTCAAGCAATTCTTCTGCCTCAGCCTCCCCAGTAGCTGGGATTACAGGCATGTGCTACAACACCCAGCTAATTTATTTGTATTTTTAGTAGAGGTGGGGTTTCACCATGTTGGCCAGGCTGGTCTCAAACTCCTGACCTCAAATGATCCCCCACCTCGGCCTCCCAAAGTGCTGGGTTTACAGGCATGAGCCACCATGCTCAGCCATTTTATTTATTTATTTTGAGATGGAGTTTCACTCTTGTCGCCCAGGCTGGAGTGCAGTGGTGAAATCTCAGCTCACTGCAACCTCTGCCTCCCAGTTGCAAGCAATTCTCCTGCCTCAGGCTCCAGAGTAGCTGGGGACTATAGGCGTGTACCACCATGCCTGGCTAATTTATTTTTTTATTTTTAGACCTAGTCTCGCTCTGTCGCCCAGGCTGGAGTGCAATGGCGTGATCTCAGGTCACTGCAACCTCTGCCTCCCAGGTTCAAGCAATTGTCCTGCCTCAGCCTCCCTAGTAGCTGGGATTACAGGTGTGTGCTATTACGTACTGCTAACTTTTGTATTTTTAGTAGAGACAAGTTTCACCATATTGGTCTTGAACTCCTGATCTCAGGCTCTCCACCCGCCTCAGCCTCCCAAATGCTGGAATTACAGGCATGAGCCACCATGCCTGGCCTAATTTTTGTATCTTTAGCAGAGACAGGGTTTCACCATGTTGGCCAAGATGTTCTCCATCTCCTGACCTTGTGATCCGCCCGCCTCAGCCTCCCAAAGTGCTGGGATTACAGGTGTGAGCCACTGTACCTGGCCCATTTTATTTTTATTTTTGTAGAGAAGGGGTCTTCCTATCTTGTCCAGGCTGGTCTCAAATTCCTGGCCTTAAGTGATCCTCCTGTCTCAGCCTCCTGAAGTAGTAGGATTATAGGTGCCAGCTATGGAGCCCGGCCAGAAGCTCAATTTTTAAAAGCTGAATCCCACATCCTGCAGATCTTGGACAACCCAACCTCCAGAATCTTGAGCTAAATAAACCTCTCTCCTTTATAAACTACCTAGTCTCTAGTATTGTGTTATAGTAACGGAAAACGGACTAAGACAAGGTTTCTCCACATCTCTTTATATTTTAGCAACTTATTTCGTTTTAGCACTGGATAATTTTGTTTTGTTGTGTTTTGTTTTGTTTTGTTTTGTTTTTTGAGATGGAGTCTTGCTCTGTCATCCAGGCTGGAGTTTAGTGGTGCAGTCTTGGTTCATGGCAACCTCTACCTCCCAGGTTCAAGCAATTATCCCACCTCAGCCTCTTGATTTAGCTGGGATTACAGGTGCATGCTACTATGCCCAGCTAATTTTTTTTTTTTTTTTTTTTTTTTGTATTTTTAGTAGAGAAGAGGTTTCGCCATGTTGGCCAGGCTGGTCATGAACTCCTGGCTTCAAGTGATTGGCTGGCCTTGGCCTCCCAAAGTGCTGGGATTACAGGCATGAATCACTGTGCCCGGCCAGTACTGAATAATGTTCTATTGTCTGGATGTATCATAGTTTATCCATTCACTCACTTACTGAAGGACAGCTTGGTTGCTTCCAAGTTTGGCAATGACGAATACATTTGTTACAAACATTTGTGTGCAAGTGTCTGTGTGGATGTAAGTTTCCAGTTCACTTGGGTTAAATGCCAACGAGTGCAATTGCTGGATCATGTAGGAAGAGCATTTTAGTTTTAGAAGAAATCGCCAGACTGTCTTCCAAGGTAGCTGTGCCATTTTGCATTTCCGCAGCAATGAATGAGAGCTCGTGTTGCTCAACACCTTCACCAGCATTTGGTGTTGTCATTTTTAAAAATTTTAGCCATTAGTCATTCGGCCAGGCGTGGTGGCTCATGCCTGTAATCTCAACACTTTGGGAGGCTGAGGTGAGAGGATCACAAGTTCAGGAGATCGAGACTATCCTGGCCAACATGATGAAAACCCATTTCTACTAAAAATACAAAAATTAGCCAGCCGTGGTGGCGGGCACCTGTAGTCCCAACTACTCAGGAGGCTGAGGCAGGAGAATTGCTTGAACCCAGGAGGCAGAGGTTGCAGTGAGCCAAGATCTCGCCATTGCACTCCAGCCTGGGCAACAGAGAAAGAAAGAGAGAGAGAGAGAGAGAGAGAGAGAGAGGAGGGAGGGAGGGAATGGAAATGGAAATGGAAATGGAAATGGAAATGGAAATGGAAAAGGAAAAGAAAAGAAAAAATTTTAGCCATTCTAGGCCAGGCACGGTGGCTCATGCCTGTAATCTCAGCACTTTGGGAGGCTGAGGCAGTGGATTACTTGAGCTCAGGAGTTTGAGACCAGCCTGGGCAACATAGAGAGACCCCCATCTCTACAAAAAATTTAAAAATTAGCCAGGCATGGTGGCATGCACCTGTAGTCCCAGCTATTCAGAAGTCTGAGGTGGGAAGCTCTATGTTGGTCAGGCTGGTCTCGAACTCCCGACCTCAGGTGATCCATCTGCCTTGGCCTGGAAAAAAAAAAGAAAGGAACAAATGGAGCCTGTAATCCCAGCACTTGGGGAGGCCATGGCTGGAGGATTGCTTAAGCCCAGCCGTTTGAGACCAGCCTGGGCATCACGGCAATAAACCATCCCTAAAAAAGTTAGCTGGGTATGGTGGCGCACACCTGTAGTCTCAGCTACTTGGGAGGATGAAATGGGAAGATTGCTTAAGCCTAGAGAAGTGGAGGCTGCAGTGAGTTATAATTGCAGCACTGCACTCCAGCCTGGATGAAAGAGCCAGACCCTGTTTGGAAAAAAAAAAAAAAAGGAAGAAAGAAAGGGAGAGAGAGAGAGAGGGAGAGAAAAGAAAGACGGAGAGGAGAAGGGAGAGGAGAGGAGAGGAGGGAAGGGGAGGGAAGATGGTTCACAGACCCAAAACCCCACAAATGGCTCAAAATCTACAAAAATAAGATCAGCTCTTATCAGAAATGAATTTAGGGCTGGGCGCGGTGGCTCAAGCCTGTAATCCCAGCACTTTGGGAGGTCGAGACGGGCGGATCACGAGGTCAGGAGATCGAGACCATCCTGGCTAACACAGTGAAACCCCGTCTCTACTAAAAAAAATACAAAAAACTAGCCGGGCGTGGTGGCGGGCACCTGTAGTCCCAGCAATTCGGGAGGCTGAGGCAGGAGAATGGCGTGAACCCGGGAGGCAGAGCTTGCAGTGAGCTGAGATCCGGCCACTGCACTCCAGCCTGGGCGACAGAGCGAGACTCCGTCTCAAAAAAAAAAAAAAAAAAAAGAAATGAATTTAGAACTATGAAATGACACTACTTTTTCACCTGTCAGATAGGCTAAATGAAAAAATAACCGATAATACAGCATGTAGCCAGGGCTTGAGGAACATGGCACTGTCAGTCAGACTCAGCTTTGGATATAGTAACAGAGACAGGACAAATTGGTGGCTTCAATGAGATAAAAGTTTATTTCTCTTCTCATGTAAAAGAAGTCTATGGATTAGTTCTCCAAGGCTGGTATGGTGGGTCCTCTTTCACCAGAAATCTTGTTGCTGTCTGTCTGCTTCATCTAGCACTCCATTCTTAAATCCACATGACTCAGGCTAGTGTCTGGAATGCCATCCATCAAATCTGCGTTCCTGGAAGCAGGAAGCAGGAAGGGAGAAAAGGCTTCTGGAAGCCTCCACTCATGTCAACTTACATCTCATTGGCCAGAACTTAGACATATGACTAAGCTATAAAGTGACACTACTTTTTCACCTATACCTAACTGCAAGGGAAACTGGGAAATTTAACCTTTATTCTAGGTGGCAATGTGCTAGAATAAAAATTGGAATCTGGCCAAGCACAGTGGCTCATGCCTGTCATTCCAGCCCTTTGGGAGGCTGAGACAAGAGGACCACTTGAGCCCAGGAGTTCGAGAACAGCCTGGGCAGCATAGTGAGACCCAGTTTCTACCAAAAAAAAAAAAAAATTAGCCAGGTGTGGTGGCACGTGCCTCTGGTCCCAGCTACTTGAGAGGCTGAGGTGGGAGGATGGCTTGAGTCCAGGAGACTGCAGTGAACTGTGATTGTACCACTTCACTCCAGCCTAAGTAACACACTGAGACCCCGTCCCCCCACCAAAAAACGAGAAAAAATTGGAGTCTCTTAACACGGAGAAGGGTGAAAAATGGATGTTGGGAAAGAACTGGCCATTCCTGGATGGGTTTTTTTTACATTTTTTTAATTTTTATTTATTATTTTATTTTTATTTTATTTATTTATTTATTTATTTATTTATTTATTTATTTATTTATTTATTTTTGAGACAGAGTCTCACTCTGTCATCCAGACTAGAGCACAGTGGCATGATCTTGGCTCACTGCAACCTCCACTTCCTGGGTTCAAGCGATTCTCCTGCCTCAGCCTCCCGAGTAGCTGGAACTACAGGCGCTTGCCACCACACCTGGCTAATTTTTGTATTTTTGTAGCAATGGGGTTTCACCATGTTGGCCAGGCTGGTCTCAAACTCCTGACCTCCAGTGATCCCTCACCCTCGGCCTCCCAAAATGCTAGAATTACAGATGTGAGCCATCGCACCTCCCAGACAGTGTGTTATTCAAGTTATACAAGTGACAAAAATCACGATCAAATTGGTTATGAAGAGAGAATTCACAGACTCACCTGATAGCAAGGGTACAGTTTGTACCAGCTTCAGGTATGGATGGACCCAGAGAATAACACAGTGAGATCAGTACTGTTTCCCTATTTCTTGATTCATTTCCTTTGTGTTAGCTTCATTTTTGGCGTTTTTTTTTTGGGGGGGGTGGTTTTGGGTTTTTTTCAGACTGAGTCTCTCTCTGTCTCCCAGGCTGGAGTACAGTGGCGCGATCTCGGCTCACTGCAAGCTCTGCCTCCCGGGTTCACCCATTCTTCTGCCTCAGCCTCCCGAGTAGCTGGGACTACAGGCGCCCGCCACAATGCCCGGCTGATTTTTTGTATTTTTAGTAGAGACGGGGTTTCACTATGTTAGCCAGGATGGTCTCGATCTCCTGACGTTGTGATCCGCCCGTCTCGGCCTCCCAAAGTGCTGGGATTACAGGCGTGAGCCACTGTGCACGGCCCCCACTTTTTCTTTTCTTTTTTTTTTTTTTTGAGATGGAGCCTCACTCTGTTGCCCAGGCTGGAGTGCAGTGGCACCATCTCGGCTCACTGCAACCTCCACCTCTGGGGTTCAAGCAGCCTACCTCAGCCTCCTGAGTAGCTGGGATTGCAGGCACGTGCCAGCACACCCGGCTAATATTTGTATTTTTTCAGTAGAGACAGGGTTTCACCATGTTGGCCAGGCTGGTCTCGAACTCCTGACCTCTGGTGATCCTCCCACCTCGGCCTCCCAAAGTGCTGGGATTACAGGCGTGAGCCACCGTGCCCGGCCTGTGTTAGCTTCATTTCTTATTTTTATTTTTATTTTTTCCAGGGACTATAGGAAAGGTAAATGCTTCATTCTTAGGCATTTCCCATATGGTAGCCCACCGAGGCTCACAGTCAACCTTACATCCCACCACAAAGCAATCATGGTAGAAGAAGAACATCTCTTTTCCAGTATTTCTAGAAAACATCTCAGAACTGACTCTCACTGGACTCTCTTAGGTCACATGTCCATCTTTCGGCCAATCACCACAGCCAGAGCTGAGCTATGTTGGTGTCCGGGTTGACCTGAGTCACCTGCTCATTCCTGGAGCCCATGGGTGGAGGTCTGCCTCTCCAGGACCACAAACACCAAGTGGGTGAAGGAAACCCCACCCAGGAAACCTAGAGCTGTTTCCAGAAGGAGGAGGGGGGGTTGCTAGGTAGACCGAGCTACAAACATCTACAACAGTCATGCAGGGAACTTAAGGGAAGGCCACCCCAGAAGCCCACAGTTTCCTAAGGCGCAGCTCACTGCGCACGCAACTAACCTAGCTCTTTCTGTTGCCTAGGAACTCACGTCTAAGAAATCACAAAATGTAAACACGGACTAAAGGAGAAGTCATCAGAGGAGAAGAGTATGCGAAGGGAAGAGGTTCAGAAGGGTGGGAAAACATCCACCTCTTGGACTTTGTTACCATATTCACCTTGTCAAAAAGTTTCTAAACCTGATGAATGACATTCCAGAGGACTGAAATAATTGGCACACGTGACAGAGGAAATGCTGGCAGTAATCTTCGAGAAAGTGTGGAGAGTGGGAACAACTGGAAGATTGGAGTTGGGCAAATGTATGTAATTTTTAAAAGCTGAATCCCAAACCCTGCAGACTGATTGGTTTGGGTGGTTATTCTTCTGCTTCCACTTCCTCTTCCTCTTTTTTTTTTTTTTCTCTCTCTCTTTTTACTTTTTTTTTTTTTTTTTTTGAGATGGAGTCTTGCTCTGTTGCCCAGGCTGGAGTGCAGTGGTGTGATCTTGGCTTACTGCAACCTCTGCCTCCTGTGTTCAAACAGTTCTCCTGCCTCAACCTCCCAAGTAGCTGGGACTACAGTCGCACGCCACTGCACCCAGCTAACTTTTGTATTTTTAGTAGAGACAGGGTTTTGCCATGTTGGCCAGGCTGGTCTCGAACTCATGACATCAGGTGATCCACCCACCCTAGCCTCCCAAAGTGTTGGGATCACAGGCATGAACCACCATACCTGGCCTTTCTACTTTTGCTGCTTCTTTTCTTCCTTTCTCTCTTTTTTAAAAGACAGTTTTATTGCTATGTAATTTACATGCCATGAAATCCACTGCTTTTGTGTGTATAATTCGATTATTTTTAGTACATTTTTAATATAATACAGCTTTTTCATCACCTCAATAGGAACTCTCGGCCTACTTATCCTTATCTCTGATCCCACTCCCAGCTCCAGGCAACCACTAATCTACTTTCTGCCTTAATAATAGGTTTGTCTTTTCTGGCTGGGCGTGGTGGCTCATGCCTGTAATCCCAGCACTTTGTGAGGCTGAGGCGGGTGGATCACGAAGTCAGCAGTTCAAGACCAGCCTGGCCAATATGGTGAAACCCCGTCTCTACTAAAAATACAAAAATTAGCCGGCAGCAGTGGCGCACACCTGTAATCCCAGCTACTCGGGAGGCTGAGGCAGGAGAATCACTTGAACCTGGGAGGTGGAGGTTGCGGTGAACCGAGATCACTCTACTGCACTCCAGTCTGGGCAACAGAGTGAGACCCTGTCCCCGCCCCACCCACCCAACCCCCCAAAAAATATATATCTATAAAAATGAAAAATAAAAATAAAAGGGAAGGTGGGTTGTGATACATTTTCATTCTGATGGCCTCACCAACACAGTGTGCAGTGAGACCCAGACAGATGGGATAAGTGCTTTATTTTTGTTTAGAGACCACAGCTTTTTAAAATATTCTCTAAGAAGCAGCAAGAAAATTCGCAATTTAATTTTGAGTTATCTTAAGCCATTTCATTTTTTAAAGTCCTCATGGAATGGTCATTCAATATTAAATATGAACTTTCTATTTCTAGAAGCATGTGAAAGATTGTTTTTGTTCTTTAATTAGAACAACAATCTGTAAACTGTTTATGTAAAGGACCAGATAAATATTTTAGGCTTTTTGGGCTCCCCGTCACAATGACTCAAGTCTGCCAGTGTAAGGCAAAGCAACCACAGACAGAATGCAAATGAATAGGCAGGGCTGTGTTCCATTACACTTTATTTGTGGACACTGAAATTTGAATTTCACATAATTTTCTTTTATCACAAAATATTCTTTTTTCCCCCACCCCCTTCTCAAAATATTATTCCTTTTTGGGTTGTTTTCAACCATCCAAAAATGAGAAAACCCGGCCAGGTGTGGTGGCTGATGCCTGTAATCCCAGCATTTGGGGAGCTGAGCTGGCGAATCATCTGAGGCCATGAGTTCAAGACAAGCCCGGCCAACATGGTGAAACTCCGTCTCTACTAAAAATACAAAACTTAGCTGGGCGTGGTGGTGCATGCCTGTAGTCCCAGCTGCTCAAGAGGCTGAGGCAGGAGAATCGCTTGAACCCGGGAGGCAGAAGTTGCAGTAAGCCGAGATGGTGCCACTGCACTCCAGCCTGGGCAACAGAGCCAGACTCCATCTCAAAATAAAAAAAAAAGAAAAAAGAGAAAGAAAGGAAGAAAAAAGAGAAAGAAAGAGAGAGAGAGAGAGAAAGAATGAAAGAAAGAAAGAAAGAAAGAAAGAAAGAAAGAAAGAAAGAAAGAAAGAAAGAAAGAAAGAAAGAAAGAAAGAAAGAAAGAAAATTTGCCTTTTTGAAACCAGGCAGAGCAACAAAGTGAAATGCCATCTCTATTAAAAACAAACACACAAACAAACAAAAAACTGAACTAAAAACCATTTGTACTCACTGGCCCGGCAAAGTAAAAGTATGTGGTAGGGAAATAAATGTACTTACCTTTTCACATTTTTATTTTGTTTTCTGAATGGGTAATAATTTCAGCTTGGTTCAGAATTCAAAAAGCACAAAGGAAAATATTTTCCGACTGAGACACTGAGGCACACGGTTTCCTATCCCAGAAATAAGTAATGGGTCCACTTTCTTATGGATACTTCCAGACATCGGCTATAAATATACAAATAATTATTTATATAAATTTATATATTTTTTTGACAAATCCATACTGTTCTGAATCTTGCTTTCTTCCCTTAATCTTAGAAGTCACTGTGGCGCAGAACATAGCCACCTCACTAATTTTTCAGCTCATAATATTCCATTGAATAGATCAGGGATCAGCAAACAGGCTCATGGGCCAAATCTGGCCATTGCTTGTTTTTTGTAAATAAAGTTTTATTGGAACACAACTATGCCCATTCACTTATATATGATGTATGATGTATGACTACATTTTTTTTTTTTTTAAATGGAGTCTCGCCCTGTCGCCCAGGCTGGAGTGCAATGGTGCGATCTCAGCTCACTGGAACCTCTGCCTCCCAGGCTGAAGCAACTCTCCTGCCTCAGCCTCCCGAGTAGCTGGGATTGCAGGTGCCCAGTACCATGCTGGCTAATTTTTGTATTTTTGGTAGAGACGAGGTTTCGCTATGTTGACCAGGCTAGTCTCAAACTACTGACCTCAGGTGATCCATCCGCCTCAGTCTCCCAAAATGCTGGGATTACAGACGTAATCCACAGCACCCAGTCTGTATGACTACTTTTGAGCTACAACTGCAGAGTTGAGTCGTTGTACCAGAGCCCTCTGGGTCTGCAAACCTAGAGTACTTACTATCTGGCCCATTATGTAAAAAGTTTGCTGACTCCAAGTATAGATGTTCTTCAGTGTACTCAAACATCACTTGATAATGAACAGTTAGTGTTCATTCCAAATGTTTGTGGTTACAGATAGAGCTGTGATTCTTACCGTGTCCATGTGTAATTGTCCACGTATGCAACTTTCTCGAATGTAGGATAAATCCTAGAAGCAGAATTACTGGGTCAAAAGGTATGTGCATTTGTAATTTTGATAGAAATTGTCAAGTAATTTCTAGAGGTTATATCAGTTTACATTTACTCCCACCAGCAGCAAATCAAAGCAATCAATTTCCCAACACATTTTCTGACTTAGTCTGTTATCAGGCTTTTTGATCTTTGTCAAAGTGGCAGGTTAAAAATGGCATGTAGGTATAATTTTAATTTTCATTTCTTTTATTGTGAATATATTTGTGTCCTAGGGCTGCAATGACAAATTATCAAAAACTTAGTAGCTTTAAACAACCAAAACGTGTTATTTCGCAGTTCCAGAGACTAGAAGCTCAAAATCAAGATGTCAGCGGGGCTGGACTCCCATCTAAACCTCTAGGGAAGATTCCTTCCTTGCCACCTGTACCTTCTAGAGGTTGACAGCAATTTTTGTTTTTCCTTGGCTTGTAGATGCATTACTCCACACTCTGCCTGCATCTTCACCTGCCTTCTCCCCTTGCATGTCCATATCTCTGTGTCCCAATTTTTCTCCTTTTTCCTTTTTTTTTTTTTTTTTTTGAGACGGAGTGTCACTCTTGTCTCCCAGGCTGGAGAGCAATGGCACAATGTCGGTTCACTGCAACCTCCGCCTCCCGGTTCAAGCGACTCTCCTACCTCAACCTCCGGAGTAGCTGGAATTACAGGTACATGACACCACACCTGTCTAATGTTTGTATTTTTAGCAGAGACAGGGTTTCACCGTGTTGGCCAGGCTGGTTTTGAACTCCTGACCTCAAGTGATCCGTCCGCCGCGGCCTCTGGGAGTGCTGGGATTACAGGTGTGAGCCACGGCGCCCAGCCTAAATTTTAAAATATTAGACATCAAGTATGACGTACTACTCAGCCTTTGATTTCAGTTGCTTATTAAGTACATTTACACTATTTATGACACGAGCCTTTTCTTTCTCTTTTTCTCCCTTCCTTCCTTTTTTCTTCCTTCTTTCTTTGCTTTTCTCTTTCCTCCCTCCCTCCCTTCTTTCTTCCCTTCCTTCTTCACTCTCTCTCCCTTTCACTCTCTCTTCTTCTCTTTCTCTTCTTCCTCTTTTTTTTTTTTTTTTTTTTTTTTTTTTTTTTTTTTTTTTTTTAATGCTCCACTTCCTCAACATTCTTCCTTTACCCCAAGTTGCTGTTTCAGATCAGGAAGATTAAGAGGCCATAGATAACCTTTCTTAACTTTTCTGTAAATTATTTTTTATTTTTATTTTTTAAGACAGTCACTCTGTCACACAGCCTGGAGTGCAGTGGCACAATCTCGGCTCACTGCAGCCTCCGCCTCCGGGGTTCAAACGATTCTCCTGCCTCAGCCTCCCCAGTAGCTGGAAAAACAGGCGCAGGTCACTATGCCTGGCTAACCTTTGTACTATTAGTAGAGACAGGGTTTCGCCACATTGGCCAGGCTGGTCTCGAACTCCTGACCTCACATGATCCACCCACCTTGGCTTCCTAAAGTTCTGGGAGTACAGGCGTGATTCACCATACCCTGCAGTTTTCTGTGAATTATTATTCTGCAGGAAGTTCAACTTGATCAGATCCCGTTTGTCAGTGCAGAAGCCAAAACGAACCAATACACAACACGCACCAGGGTTTCTTAGCGCAAAGATGAGTGACAGAGCTCTCTCAACAATCCTTCAATAAAGAGATACTATACAGAAAGTGTTTAAGCCACAGCTTTAAATAAACAGTGAGCAATTGATCATCTCCCCTACTGTTTTTACACAATACATGATGGTTAAAAAAATTAGAGTGTTTCTTGAATAACTGGAAGTCGAATAATGTACTTATGTGTTACAAGAGTTTCCAGTTTCAATGCAAGAAAATATACCATAAATCGGCCGGGCGCGGTGGTTCACGCCTGTAATCCCAGCACTTTGGGAGGCTGAGGCGGGCAGATCACGAGGTCAGGAGATCGAGACCATCCTGGCTAACATGGTGAAACCCCGTCTCTATTAAAAATACAAAAAAATTAGCCGGGCGTGGTGGTGGGCACCTGTAGTCCCAGCTACTCGGGAGGCTGAGGCAGGAGAATGGCGTGAACCCGGGAGGCGGAGCTTGTAGTGAGCTGAGATGATGCCACTGCATTCCAGCCTGGGCAACAGAGTGAGACTCCGTCTCAAAAAAAAAAAAAAAAGGAAAAAAAAAAGAAAATATACCATAAATCCATAATTATATTTTCCTTTTAAGATATGATACACAGGGCTAGGTGTGGTGGCTCACCCCTGTAATCTCAGTGCTTTGGGAGGCTGAAGTGGGAGGATCACCTGAGGGCAGGAGTTTGAAACCAGCCTGGGCAACATAGTGAGACTCCAATATGTACAAAAAATTAAAAAATTAGCCAAGCATGATGGTGCCTGTTTATGGCTCCAGCTACTCAGCAGGCTGAGGTGAAAGAAGGAGTATCACCTGAGCCCAGGAGTTCAAGGTTACAGTGAGCTATGACTATGCTACTAGTCATAGTAGCATATGGAGACCTTGTCTCTAAAAAAAAAAAAAAAAAGATACAATGATACATTTTCAACATTTACATATAGTTCCATGACTTGAACCTGGTTGACACTGACCAGCTTAAGCTGACCAGTTTAAGATGAAGAGCATCCAATTGTTTTACATTCCATTAATTTTTGATGTGTTGGGAGGGAGAGGGGAAGACAGGCTTTCAAGATCTTCCTAATAAATGCATTCAGTTGAATAAATGTGCTCTGAGTTAGAACCACACCTTCTGAAAATCAAGAGCAGTCACGCAGGCTGGAGTGTCTCTGCCTGTGTGACTTTGAGTAAGTTACTTAGCTTCTCTGTGCCTCAGATTTCTTACCAGTAAGTAGGTGAAATAACAGTATCTGCCTATTGATACATGATATATAATGTTATTTTATATTTATAAATATGTATGTATCTATACAATATATAACAGTAAATATAGTAATGTAATATACAGCACACATGCATCTATACAGTATATATACTATATACAGTAATATAATGTTAATATTTTACTATTAACTATTACATATATTATAAAATATATTATACGTATAATATGTATTAATATAGTATATATTTAATAATACATAAATATATATATAAGTAGGTAGTGTTTAATAGCAATGGCTCAATTAATATTTATTATTCTTTTTTATTTTTATTTTTTATTTTATTTTATTTTTTTTTTTGAGATGGAGTCTCGCTCTGTCACCAGGCTGGAGTGCAGTGGCACGATCTTGGCTCACTGCAACCTCCGCCTCCCAGGTTCAAGCGATTCTCCTGCCTCAGTCTCCCGAGCAGCTGGAACTACAGGCACGCACCACCACGCCCAGCTAATTTTTGTATTTTTAGTAGAGACAGGGTTTCACCATGTTGGCCAGGATGGTCTTGATCTCTTAACCTCATGATTCGCCCAACTCGGCCTCCCAAAGTGCTGGGATTACAGGCATGAGCCACCACGCCCGGCTTTTATTTTCATTTTTTAACAGGACAGCGTCTTGCTATGTTGCCCGGGCTGATCCTGAACTCCTGGGCTTAAGCAATCCTCTGGTCTCAGCCTTCTAAAGTCCTGGGATTGCAGGCACGAGCCACCTCACCCAGCCTAATGTTTATTATTATTATTGGCATAGCAAGAGTTCTCACACCAGATCACAGCATTCTAACCTCCGTAACTGTCCCATGATGTTAGAAATGGACCATCACGCTGAGAAATGACCTTGTCGCAACCACATACTTGTATGGGCCCATTATCTCACATCCATACTTTTATCAAAAAACAAAAACAAGGCTGGGCGCGGTGGCTCAAGCCTGTAATCCCAGCACTTTGGGAGGCCGAGACGGGCGGATCACGAGGTCGGGAGATCAAGACCATCCTGGCTAACACGGCCCCGTCTCTACTAAAAAAAATACAAAAAACTAGCCAGGCGAGGTGGCGGGTGCCTGTAGTCCCAGCTACTCCGGAGGCTGAGGCAGGAGAATGGCGTAAACCCGGGAGGCGGAGCTTGCAGTGAGCTGAGATCCGGCCACTGCACTCCAGCCTGGGTGACAGGGCGAGACTCCGTCTCAAAAAAAAAAAAAAAAACGGTGGGAGGATTGCTTGAGCCCAGGAGTTCAAGACCAGCCTGGGCTATAGTGAGACCCCCATCTCTATGAAAAACAAACAAACAAAAAAGTTTTCTGGCCAGGCACAGTGGCTCACACCTGTAATTCCAGCATTTTGGGAGGCCAAGATGGGAGGCTCACTTGAGCCCAAGAGTTTGAGACCACCGTGGACAACATAGTGAGACCTTGTCTCTATAAAAAACAAAAATTTTTTAAAAGTTTTTTGAGCACAAAGACCTTTATGCGATCATGTTAGATACTGGTAGTTGAAATGTCTACGTGTTTGAACTTGCTGGCTGTCAACCAGTTGAGAGAATGCAGACAAGGACATCTACAAGGTATATTGCTTAAGAACAACAAAGGAAGAGGGCTGAAGTTCATGCCACTGGGTTGCACATTCTATGAATTTTTCTTCTGTTTCTTCTGTTATAGAAATGCGCATGGGGTAGGCAAGGGGGTTGAAAAGTCAGAGATCAAGGATAGTTGTATGCCGGGTGCAGTGGCTCACTCCTGCCATCCCAGCACTTTGGGAGGCCAAGGTGGGCGATCACTTGAGGTCAGGAATTTGAGACCAGACTGGCCAACATGGAAAAACAACGTCTCTACTAAAAATACAAAAATTAGCAGGACAGGCTGGGCATGGTGGCTCACTCCTGTAATCCCAGCACTTTGGGAGGCTGAGGTGGGCGGATCACAAGGTCGGGAGATCAAGACCATCCTGGCTAACACGGTGAAACCCTGTCTCTACTAAAAATACAAAAAAAAAAATTAGCCGGGCATGGTGGTGGGCTCCTGTAGTCCCAGCTACTTGGGAGGCTGAGGCAGAAGAATGGTGTGAACCCCTGAGGCAGAGCTTGCAGTGAGCTGAGATCGCGCCACTGCACTCCAGCCTGGGTGACAAAGCGAGACTCCATCACACACACACACGCACACACACGCACACACACACACACACAATTAGCTGGACATGATGGTGGGCACCTGTAGTCCCAGCTACTTGGGAGGTTGAGTCAGGAGAATCATTTGAACCCGGGAGGCAGAGGTTGCAGTGAACCGAGATCATGCCACTGCACTCCAGCCTGGGTAACAGAGCAAGACTCTGTCTCAAAGAAGGGAAGGGGAGGGGAGGGGAGGGGAGGGAAGGGGAGGGAGAAAAAGATAGTTGTGCTCAGCAGAGCCCAGTAATAAGGCCTTGAAGCTCGAGGCTTATGAGCATCATTCATGGAGTGAGGAGAAAGGTCACAGTCTTAGCTCCACATACAACCTGCTGTGGCACCTTTGAAAAGCCACTTAACCCCTCTGAGCCTTCATCTTGGTCTGGGGTCAGTGGTCCCACAAAACAGTCTCTGGGAGGGAGATTTGTACTAGAATATTTATTGGAGAGTGCTCTGGAAAACAACACCTATGATGGGACGAGGGAAGGAGGATTGGGCAGAGAGGAATTTGTGATGCAATCTCAACGAAGGCTGAGATGGCCCTCAGAGATATTCCAAACTGAGGTCAGGGGTCTGGGCCTTTGTGCTCCTGTATTAACCAGGCACTGGATACATCAGTGGTTCCTAATGCAGGGAGGGGGAGAATTTTGCCTCCCAGGGGATATTTGGTGATGTTCAGAGGTTCCGAGATATTTTTGGTTGTTGTAATAGGAGAAGGGGTCCAGCCTGGCCAACATGGTGAAACCCCGACTCTACTAAAAATACAAAACTTAGCTGGGCGTGGTGGCACACGCTTGTAATTCCAGCTAATTCAGAGTCTGAGGCAGGAGAATTGAATTGCTTGAACTCGGGAGGTGGAGGTTGCAGTGAGCCAAGATCACACCACTGCACTCTGGCCTGGGAGACAGAGTAAGACTGTCTCAAAAAAAAAAAAAAAAAAAAAGGAGGGGACTGCTAGCATCTAGTGGGTAGGACTGCTAGCATCTAGTGGGTAGGACTGCTAGCATCTAGTGGGTAGGACTGCTAGCATCTAGTGGGTAGGACTGCTAGCATCTAGTGGGTAGGACTGCTAGCATCTAGTGGGTAGGACTGCTAGCATCTAGTGGGTAGGACTGCTAGCATCTAGTGGGTAGGACTGCTAGCATCTAGTGGGTAGGACTGCTAGCATCTAGTGGGTAGGACTGCTAGCGTCTAGTGGGTAGAGGCCAGGGATGCTGCCATGCATGCTACAGGGCATAGGACAGTTCCCCCAACCCCTGCTACAAAGCAGTGATGTCAACAGTGCAGAGGCTTCTCAAGCAGAAAGGCTGTTGAACAAGGCAGCTTCCTTCAGCTAAGAGCAATTTCTGAAGAGGGACTCATCAGAGTGTGAGGCAGCAGCAGCCAACACTCCTGTCAGCTGGGGGAATGCATGCTGTGTCCTGCAGAGGGAAGGTGGACGGCGGATCACAGCATCCCATTTTTTTTTTTTTTTAAATCAGGCAGCCTCCCAGACCAGAATAGTTTCAGAGAGACTCCTCCCCGCCACATCATTTTTTTTTTTCAGTCCCTGTTTAATTACACAAATAATACTTGAATCCTATCTGCTTATAAAAATTGAAATAGGGAGGCCGAGGCGGGTGGATCACAAGGTCAGGAGATGGAGACCATCCTGGCTAACACAGTGAAACCCCATCTCTGCTAAAAGATACAAAAAATTAGCCGGGCGTGGTGGCAGGCGCCTGTAGTCCCAGCTATTTGGGAGGCTGAGGCAGGAGAATGGCATGAACCCGAGAGGCAGAGCTTGCAGTGAGCCGAGATCTCACCACTACACTCCAGCCTGGGCGACAGAGCGAGACTCCATCTCAAAAAAAAAAAAAAAAAAAAATTGAAATGATCCAGTTTCTCAACTTCAGTACCATTGCCATTTTAGGCTGGATAATTCTTTGTTGTGGGGGCTGTGCTAAGCATTGTGGACGATTTTGCAGTATCCCTGGCCTTGATCCACTGGATGCTAGTAGTACCCTCCTCCATCTCAACCATTTGTGATAACCCAAAATATCTTCAGACATTGCCCAATACTCCTAGAGAGCAGAATCAACTACTTTGGGCACACTGCCTATGGAGTAGCCCTGCTCTGCAAAAAGCAAGAGAAAAAAAAAAAAAAGTAGAATCACCCCCACCTGAGAATCATTCTAGGTAAATCTGAAGTAGCCTTCAACTACAATTCCCAATCTCAGGCCCTTTCCCTGAAGTAACCACTGTCGTAGGTTTTAGGTAGATCCTTCCAAAAAAAAAATTTTTTTTTTTTTGAGACAGGATCTTGCTTGGTCACCCAGGCTGGAGAGCAGTAACGTGATCTCTGCTCACTGCAACCTCTGCCTCCCACGTTTTAGTGATCCTTCCACCTCAGCCTCTCAAGTAGCTGGGACTACAGGTGCTTGCTACCACACCCAGGTAATTTAAAAAAATGTTTTTTGGAGAGATGAGATCACATTATGTTGCCCAGGCTGGTCTTGAACTCATGGGCTCAAGCCATCCTTCTGCCCGGGCCTCCCAAAGCACTGGGATTACAGGTGTGAACCATTGTGCCCAGCCTCCAACATTCTCAGTACACATTTACATAGGTACATAACTGCCCAGTAGGTTCTCCTTGCCCACTGCCCAGATAGAGCCAATTTATTTTTTTTATTTTTTTTATTTTTTTTATTTTTTTGAGACGGAGTCATGCTCTGTCGCCCGGGCTGGAGTGCAGTGGCCGGATCTCAGCTCACTGCAAGCTCCGCCTCCCAGGTTTACGCCGTTCTCCTGCCTCAGCCTCCCGTGTAGCTGGGACTACAGGCGCCCGCCACCTCGCCCAGCTAGTTTTTTGTATTTTTTAGTAGAGGCGGGGTTTCACCGTGTTAGCCAGGATGGTCTCGATCTCCTGACCTCGTGATCCGCCCGTCTCGGCCTCCCAAAGTGCTGGGATTACAGGCTTGAGCCACCGCGCCCGGCCAGAGCCAATTTATTAAGACAGGAGAGTTGTAACAGAGAAAGAGTTTAATATGCTTAGAGTTGGCTAAGCAGGAGACTGGAGTTTTATTACTACTCAAATCAACCACCCCCAAAATTTGAAGGCTAGGGTTATTCAAGGATAGGAGGCAGGAGGCTAGGGAATGGGTGCTGCTGATTGGTTGGGGATGCAATCACAGGCTGTGGAAAACAGTCCTTGTATACTGAGTCTGCTTCTGGGTAGGGGCCACAGAGGAGTTGCTCATCCAGGTGGAGTTACCTGCTGGTCAGAAATGCAAAAATCTGAAAAGATATCTTGGAAAGTCAATCTTAGGTTTTTGTTTTTGGGGTTTTTTTTGTTTGGTTGGTTGGTTGGTTGGTTTTGTTTTTTGTTTTTGTTTTGTTTTGTTTTGTTGAGACAGGGTCTCACTCTGTCACCCAGGCTGGAGTGCAGTTGTTGATCATGGCTCACTGCAGCCTCTACCACCCAGGCACAAGCGGACCTCCTGCCTCAGCCTCCCAAGTAGCTGGGACCACAGGTGTGCACCACCACGACTGCTATTTTTGTTTTGTTTTCTGTAGAAACAGGGACTCCCTATGTTGCCCAGGCTGTCTTGAACTCCTGGACTCAAGCAATTCTGCCTTGGCACACAAAATGCTGGGAGTACTGGTGTGAGCCACCCCGCCTGGCCCCAATCTTAGGTTTTATAATAGTGATGTTATTTACAGGACTAATCGGGAAAGTTACAAATCTTGTGACCTCCGGAACAATGGCTGGTAATTATTTAACTATGCCTACGTTTTAGCAGAATTCAGACCCCTTTTATAGTCTTAAACTTGCGGCTTTTTATTAGTTTTATAAAGGCAGTTTAGTTTAGGGAAGAGCTATTATCATTTAAACTATGAACTAAATTTCTCCCAAAGTTAGCTCAGTCCACACTCAAGAGTGACCAAGGGCAGTTTGGAGTTTAAAAACAAGATGGGGACCAGACGTGGTGGCTCATGCTTGTAATCCCAACACTTTGGGAGGCTGAGGCGGGTGGATCACAAGGTCAGGAGTTTGATACCAGCCTGACCAACATGATGAAACCCTGTCTCTACTAAAAATACAAAAATTAGCCAGATGTGGTGGTGAGCACCTGTAATCCCAGCTACTCAGGAGGCTGAGGCAGGAGAGTTGCCTGAACCTGAAAGGCGGAGGTTGCAGTGAGCGGAGATTGTGCCACTGCACTCCAGCGTAGGTGGTAGAGCGAGACTCCTTCTCAAAAAAAAAAAAAAAAAAAAAAGGGGGGATGGGGCGTGGTGACTCACACCTGTAATCCCAGCACTTTGGAAGGCTGAGGCAGGCAGATCACCTGAGGACCTGAGGTCAGGCATTCAAGACCAGCCTGGCCAGCCTGGCCAACATGGTAAAACCCTGTGCCTACTAAAAATACAAAAATTTGCCAGCTATGGTGGCCCATGTCTGTAATCCCAGCAACTTGGGAGGCTGAGGCAGGAGAATCATCTGAGCCTGGGAGACAGAAGTTGCATTGCCGGGCGCGGTGGCTCACACCTGTAATCCCAGCACTTTGGGAGGCCGAGGCAGGCGGATCACAAGGTCAGGAGATCGAGACCACGGTGAAACCCCGTCTCTACTAAAAATACAAAAAATTAGCCGGGCGCGGTTGTGGGCGCCTGTAGTCCCAGCTACTCGGGAGGCTGAGGCAGGAGAATGGCGTGAACCCGGGAGGCGGAGCTTGCAGTGAGCCGAGATCGCGCCACTGCACTCCAGCCTGGGCGACAGAGCGAGACTCCGTCTCAAAAAAAAAAAAAAAAAAAAAAAAAAGAAGTTGCATTGAGCCAAGATCACACCACCGCACTCACTCAAGCATGGGGGACAGAGCGAGACTCTGTCTAAAAAGAAAAAAAAAAAAAAAAGCAAGATGGGGTTGGATAGGTCAGATCTCTTTTACTGTCATAATTTTCACATTGTTATTATTTTTACAAAGGTGGTTTCAGATAGATATGTAGTCCATAGTAAGTATAGAATGTCTTTTTTTTTTTTTACATAAGTGTAAAAATGTAAATACCATACATATCTTTTTCTTTCTTTCTTTCTTTTTGAGACGGAGTCTTACTCTGTCACCCAAGCTGGAGTGCAACGGTACAATCTCTGCTCACTGCAACCTCCACCTCCCCAGTTCAAGTGATTCTCCTGCCTCAGACTCCAAAGTAGCCGGGATTACAGGCATGCACCACCACATCCAGCTAATTTTTGTATTTTTCATAGAGAAAGGGTTCACCATGTTGGCCAGGCTGGTCTTGAACTCCTGACCTGAGGTGATCCACTGCCTTGACCGCCCAAATTGCTGGAATTACAGGCATGAGCCGCCACGCCCAGCCACATATATTTTTCTATAGATAGTTTTTCATTTAAAAACTTGTGATTATCTTTTTTTTTTTTTTTTTTTTTGAGATGGAGTCTTGCTCTGTCACCCAGGCTGGAGTGCAGTGGCGCTATCTTGGCTCACCTTAGCCTCCACCTCCTGGATTCAAGCGATTCTCCTGCCTCAGCCTCCCTAGTAGCTGGGACTACAGGTGCAAGCCACCATGCCTGGCTAAGTTTTATATTTTTAGTAGAGATCAGGTTTTGTCATGTTGGCCAGGCTGGTCTCAAACTCCTGACCTCAGGTGACCACCCTGCCTCTGCCTCCCAAAGTGCTGGGATTACAGGTGTGAGTCACCACATCCCCCCCCTTTTTTTTTTTTTTTTTTTTTTTTTGAGACTGGGTCTCCCTGTGTCATCCAGGCTGGAGTGCAGTGGCATGATTATAGCTCACTGCAGCCTCAAACTCCTGGGCTCAAGCAATCCTTCCAAGTTGTTGGGACTACAGATGCATGTCACCACACCCAGCTTGCTCACTCTTACAGACACTGAGGATACAGAAGTGAACAATACCAGACTTCTACACAGGGAGGGTTTTGTTTTGTTTTTTGTTTTGTTTTGTTTTGAGACAGAGTCACTTTGTAGCCCAGGCTGGGAGTGCAGTGGTGGGATCTTGGCTCACTGCAACCTCTGCCTCCCAGGTTAAAGTGATTCTCCTGCCTCAGCCTCTGAAGTAGCTGGGATTACAGGCACGCACTACCATGCCCAGCTAATTTTTGTAGTTTTAATAGAGACAGGGTTTCACCATGTTGACCTGGCTGGTGTTGAACTCCTGATCTGAAGTGATCCGCCCGCCTTGGCCTCCCAAAGTGCTGGGATTACAGGCGTGAGCCACTGGGCCCGGCCGTACACAGAGAGTTTTAATTCTTGTGCAGTAGATAACATAAATAAAATACAAAAGACAATTATAAAACATAATTTTGACCAGGCACGGTGGCTCCCGCCTGTAATCCCAGCACTTTGGGAGGCCAAGGCAGGCAGATCATGAGGTCGGGAGTTCGAGACCAGCCTGGCCAATGTGGTAAAACCCCATCTCTACTAAAAATACAAAAATTAGCCAGGCATGGTGGCACGTGCCTGTAGTCCCAGCTACTTGGAAGGCTGAGGCAGAAGAATCGCTTGAACCCAGGAGGCAGAGGTTGCTGTGAGCTGAGATCATACCACTGCACTCCAGCCTGGGTTACAGAGCGAGACTCTGTCTCAAAAAAAAACAAAAAACAAAAACCATAATTTTGTAAAATAACAGAATGTCATATAACATACTAACATGGCCGGGCGCAGTGGCTCACGTCTGTAATCCCAGCACTTTGGGAGGCTGAGGCGGGTGGATCACAAGGTCAGGAGATCGAGACCATCCTGGCTAAAACGGTGAAACCCCGTCTCTACTAAAAATACAAAAAATTAGCCGGGCGCGGAGGCAGGCGCCTGTGGTCCCAGCTACTCGGGAGGCTGAGGCAGGAGAATGGCGTCGGCCCGGGAGGCGGAAGCTTGCAGTGAGCCGAGATCGCGCCACTGCACTCCAGCCTGGGCGACAGATCGAGACTCCGTCTCAAAAAAAAAAAAAAAAAAAAAAAACATACTAACATAACAATATATACTACATGATAATGCAACTACTAAGTCTGTGGGCAAAATGATTGACTTTTGCCAGTCATGGTTTTCTGGATCTAAACCTCTTGCTGCTTGAAGGCCCTTTTTTTTTTTTTTTTTTTTTTTTTTTTTTTGAGACAGAGTCTCACTCTTTCACCCAGGCTGGAATGCAGTGGTGCAATCTCGGCTCACTGAAACCTCCACCTCCCAGGTTCAAGTGATTCTCCTGCCTTAGCCTCCTGAGTAGCTGGGACTACAGGTGTGTGCCACCACACCTGGCTAATTTTTGTATTTTTGGTAGAGACAGGGTTTTACCACGTTGACCAGGGTGGTCTTGAACTCCTGAAACTCCTGACCTTAGGTGATCCCCCCCGCCTTGGCCTCCCAAAGTGCTGGAATCACATGCGTGAGCCACCGCTCCAGGCCTGAAGGCCCTATTTTCTAGGACGAATTCAGTTGAGAAATCTGAGTATAGATAGCCCTGCTTACAAGAAGATCAAACATCCAGTTGCTTACAGCAGCCTTCGGGTTATGTTTCAGGATGTGACTGCAGGTTAAAAGCCCTGGGGAAGGTGAGATTTCCATGTCAGGTCATTAGCACTTGTTAGCAGTCTCCCTTTTTACGAAAGTGCCCAGGGAATGGCTTACTAACTCCCTCTTTCATTAAATCTGATCATCACCATTAATTAACATGGCCACTATGGAAATATAATCGGAGCATTTCAGAATCAAAGACGGATTGAAACAAGTTTAAGGAAAGGCTTTCAGACTGGAAGCCTTAATGGCTGAGAACGCACGGCCTTTACTCTAAGATGACAGGAAAATATTAATTCCAGGAGGGAACCGGTTTGGAAGTGGAGAAGGTTAAGCCAGGGCTCGCCATTCTGTTATGTTGAAAGGTATCAACATATGTCTAGGTCTGTTGCTTATTGCTTGTAATATATTACATTTTTCTCCAGGCTATTTAGCTCTTGACATTTAAAAATAGTTTAGTTTGCTCTTTTGCCTGGAAAACAATTGTGCCATCCAATCAATTTTTTTATGTTTCAGAACGTGTTCCTCCGTGCTCCCCATCAATACCATCAATATTACCCATGGTATTATTCAGGCCTTAATTGTTGTTGGAATTTTAAGTGTCATAATAAGCAACATCCTCTTCCATCACCTGAATTCAGAATAGATTGAAAGACAAATGCTTATCTCAGAGAGAGAACAAATGATCACCATTATCCCCAACAATGCTGGCTGGAGAATACGGCTTTTGGTGTGTGGACAAGCGAGCTTGCAAGCATTCCACCCCAAATGTGACTTACCTTGTTCATCATTTAGGGTACTGCCAGGGTCATGGACAGAGAAGCTCCAAATCTTGATGGTTTGATGCAATCACTTAATTCTTGCTCCTATAAATTTCACAATAGGAGTTCCTGATCAATGGAGCTCCTCCTCCACCAGGTACAGATTCAGGGATCCATGTTCCTGAACACCTATCTTGTGGCTCCACTGTATAACACTTGGCTTCCAAGGATGCTTATCTGTACCAAGCCAGAAAGTGTGTGAGCCAGCGGGAACTCTGGAGAGAGTGTTCTGGGCAGATAGAGGGAAGTACAGGTGCAAAGGGAATGTGTGCAAGCCAGCAGGAGACAGCGTGGGTGGAGTAGTAAGTGACTGGGAGGGTGGGAGGAGGCTTTTAGAAGGATAAGACAGAAATGGTCCCTGACTTCTCTAGAGGCAAGACATTGACACTGAACTAACACAAGGAGTGAAATGCACCAAATGGGGACCCAGAGGAGAACATGGCTCTATTTAAAAGAGGCAGTCATGGCCGGGTGCGATGGCTCACGCCTGTAATCCCAGCACTTTGGGAGGTGAGGCGGGTGGATCATGAGGCCAGGAGTTCAAGATCAGCCTGGCAGATATGGTGAAACCCCGTCTCTACTAAAAAAATTAAAATTAGCTGCGTGTGGTGGCATGCACCTGTAGTCCCAGTTGCTCGGGAGGCTGAGGCAGGAGAATTGCTTGAACCTGGGAAGCGGAGGTTGCAGTGAGCTGAGATTGTGCCACTGCACTCCAGTCTGGGAGACAGAGTGAGACTGTCTCAAAACAAATAAATAAAATAAAAAATAAAAAAGGCAGTCACTTCTCATTTCAACCAAGAGCTGCAAGGCAGGGACGTGGGCCCAATGTGGCCCGATCCTCTGATTTTCTTAAGATTAGAAATTCGGAGGAGACAGGTCTCAGAAAGTCATTTGTGACCGGGCACAGTGGCTCACACCTGTGATCCCAACACTTTGGGAAGCTGAGGCAGGCACATCACTTGAACCCAGGAGTTCAAGACCAGCCTGGGCAACAAAGTGAGACTTCATCTCTACAAAAAAATAAAATAATTAGCCAGGTATGGTGGCATATACCTGTTATCTTAGCTACTAGGGAGGCTGAGACTGGAGGATCACCTGAGCCCAGGAGTTCAAGGCTGCAGTGAGCTGTGTTCACACCACTGCACTCCAGCCTGGGCAAATTAATTAATAATTATTAATTAAATTTTTTTTTTGAGATGAAGTCTCACTCTGTCGCCCAGGCTGGAGTGCAATGGTGTGATCTTGGCTCACTGCAAGCTCTGCCTACAGGGTTCACGCCATTCTCCTGCCTCGGCCTCCCGAATAGCTGGGACTACAGGCATCCACCACCACACCCGGCTAATTTTTTGTATTTTTAGTACAGACAGGGTTTCACTGTGTTAGCCAGGATGGTCTCGATCTCCTGACCTCGTGATCCACCTGCCTCGGCCTCCCAAAGTGCTGGGATTACAGGCGTGAGCCACCGCGCCCGGCCTGTCCCTGATCAGCTTCTGCAGGAACTCAACCCAAGACACCACCTTACTGAAGCTCCCACCTGCCACCCCAGCTGGGGGCTGAAAGTAGGAGCCAGAGAGAGGCTGCGGAGTGGGAGGAGGTTGGACTTTCCCAGCTGAAAAGCAGATGCCCACAGCACCCAGGGCCTCTCAGAGGATGAGAGAAGCCCAAGGCACTTCTGGTTTTTAAAGTTCTCACTTAATGAAAAAGAAAAAAGCAGAAAAACCAAATAGGGTTCACCAACACTGTGGGTTTTTTTTTTTTTTTCTTTTTTTTGAGACAGAGTTTTGCTCTTTTTGCCCAGGCTGCAGTGCAATGGCATGATCTCGGCTCACCGCAACCTCCGCCTCCCGGCTTCAAGCGATTCTCCTGCCTCAGCCTCCCGAGTAGCTGGGATTACAGGCATGCGCCACCACCCCAGCTAATTTGAGACAGGGTCTTGCTTTGTTACCTAGGCTGGAGGACAGTGGTGGGACCACAGCTCACTGCAGCCTCGATTTCTCAGGCTTAAGCAAACCTCTTGCCTCAGCCTCCTGAGTAGCTGAGACTACAGGTGTGCACCATGACACCTGGCTAATTATTTTGTTTGTTTTTTGTAGAAATGGGGGTTTGGGGCCGGGCACGGTGGCTCACGCCTGTAATCCCAGCACTTTGGGAGGCCGAGGTGGGCGAATCACCTGAGGTCAGGAGTCCAAGACCAGCCTGGCCAACATGGTGAAACCCCCATCTCTACTAAAAATAGAAAAGTCAGCTGGATGTGGTGGCAGGTGCATGTAATCTCAGCTACTCAGGAGGCTGAGGCAGGAGAATCGCTTGAACCCAGGAGGCGGAGGTTGCAGTGAGCTGAGCTCACTCCACTGCATTCTAGCCTGGGCAACAGAGTCAGACTGTCTTTAAAAAAAAAAAAAAAAATGAAATGGGGGTTTTGCCTTGTTGCCCAGGCTGGTCTCGAAATCCTGGGCTCAAGTGAGTTTCCCACCTCAGCCTCCCAAAGTACTGGGATTACAGGCATGAACCATTGCCCTCCCAGCTCTGAGATCTTATTTCTAGTCCCTCTGTGCAGAGAGGGAGTGCTCAGAGAAGTGCAGCAGGAGGGACAGGGAAGATAAGGGTGCTGGAAATCATTCCTCCTCCTCTCTGCTTGCCCTTCCTTCTCCTAGGCCCCTCTAGTTGAGCATCTTAATCTGATTCTACAGAGTAATGTAGTTAGGGGCATCCCTCTCTTCCTGCCCCAGGTCTCCCAGCACACATCTTTCCTGAAATTGACAGAAGGAAGCAAGAGCCCATCTGGGACACAGGGCAGAAACGCACAGTGCCGCCTCCATGCAGACAAGCAAAGCCACCTGGTTTGAGTGGCCTTCGTGGTCAGGAACCACCCCTTCCCTGTATCTCATAATGTAAGCGGCCATTTTAACCCACCTATAAGATACTGGTTAACTCATTTGGGAAACCCAGTTTGCTGCTGTGTTCTCAGCTGTGCCTGGAACAGCCCCTCTCTTCAGGTGATGACAGACGGTGGTAGTTTGGTTTTATGGCTCTGATTTAAGAACTGCTTAAACTGATGCCTGCTTTCACCCCAGCACCGCCTTCCTTTTGAGCTCCTACTACGTGGGGACAATTTGCATATTAAGAAAGAGGTAGTGTGGGCACAGCAGCTTATGCCTGTAATCCTACCACTTTGGGACCCAGAGGCAGGAGGATCGCTTGAGGCCAGAAGTCCAAGACCAGCCTGGGCAACATAGTGAGACCCCTGTCAATAAAAAATTTAAAAATTAGCCAGTTGGCTGGGTGCGGTGGCTCAAGACTGTAATCCCAGCACTTTGGGAGGCTGAGATGGGCGGATCACGAGGTCAGGAGATCGAGACCATCCTGGCTAACACGGTGAAACCCCGTCTCTACTAAAAATACAAAAAACTATCCGGGCGTGGTGGCGAGCGCCTATAGTCCCAGCTACTCCAGAGGCTGAGGCAGGAGAATGGCGTAAACCCGGGAGGTGGAGCTTTCAGTGAGCTGAGATCCAGCCACTGCACTCCAGCCTCGGCCACAGAGTCAGACTCCGCCTCAAAAAAAAAAAAAAAAAAATTAGCCAGTTGTGGTCAGGCGCGGTGGCTCATGACTGCAATCCCAGAACTTTGGGAGGCCTAGGAGGGCATATCTCCTGAGGTCAGGAGTTCGACACCAGCCTGGTCAACATGGTGAAACCCAGTCTCTATTTAAAATACAAAAAAAAGGCCGGGCGCGGTGGCTCAAGCCTGTAATCCCAGCACTTTGGGAGGCCGAGACGGGCGGATCACGAGGTCAGGAGATCGAAACCATCCTGGCTAACACAGTGAAACCCCGTCTCTATTAAGAAATACAAAAAACTAGCCAGGCGAGGTGGCGGGCGCCTGTAGTCCCAGCTACTCGGGAGGCTGAGGCCGGAGAATGGCGTGAACCCGGGAGGCGGAGCTTGCAGTGAGCTGAGATCCGGCCACTGCACTCCAGCCTGGGCGACAGAGCGAGACTCCGTCTCAAAAAAAAAAATAAATAAAATAAAATAAAATACAAAAAAAAAAAATGCCAGGCGCTATGGCTCACACCTGTAATCTGAACACTTTGGGAGGCTGAGGTGGACAGATCACGAGGTCAGGAGTTGAGACCAGCCTGGCCAACATGGTGAAACCCACCTCTACTAAAAATACAAAAATTAGCTGGGCATGGTGGCTCGCACCTGTAGTCCCAGCTACTTGGGATGCTGAGGCAGAAGAATCACTTGGACCCAGGATGGGGAGGTTGCAGTGAGCCAAGATCGCACCACTGCATTCCCGCCTGGGTGACAGAGAGAGACTCCATCTCAAAAAAAAAAAAAAAATAGCTGAGCGTGGTGGCAGGCATCTGTAATCCCAGCTAGTAGGGAGGCTGAGGCAGGAGAATCGCTTGAACTCACGAGGCAGAGGTTGCAGTGACCCGAGATCACACCATTGCACTCCAGCCTGGGTGACAGAGTGAGACCCAGTCTCGAAAAATAAATAAATAAAAATTAGCCAGTTGTGGTGGCACATGCCTGTGGTCCCAGCTACTCAGGAGGCTGAGGTGGGAGGATTGCTTGAGCCCAGAAGGTCAAGGCTGCAGTGAGCTGTGATCACACAACTGCACTCCAGCCTGGGTGACAGAGCGAGCAAGATCCTGCCTAAAAAAAAAAAAGAAAGAAAGAAGGAAGAAAGGGAGGGACAGAGGGAGGGAGGGAGCATTTAACAGTGCAGGGGCTGAGGGCAGGCTGGCCAATGAGAAAGTTACCTGTGAAGAAAGAAGGGAGGGAGAGATTCTTGGTCCTGTCTGATGGTCTCAGGGCTAAGGGAGGGAGGATGCTGGGAATTAAATGGAAAGAACATCTTGAACTAGAAACATTTTATTTCCTGGATTTTCACATCAAGTGTGCATGATAAAAAAAAATGTGGATGATTATTCTTGCTGTTATAGGAACTGGAGTTCACAATAAAATGAGGCCAAACTGCCTCTTTACCACCTCCATGAATACTGTCATCAATAACTGTGGGGATTTTTTTTTTTTTTTTTTTGCTTTTCCTGATCACTGTGTCATTCCTTTCCTGGGGGCATAAAGTGATGACTGTTGAGGCAATGCAGTGAGTGGTAATGTACATGGCAATGTTACTGTGCCAGAATCATAAAGGATTTGATTTTTCCTTGGAAAGGTAGTAATTATTGTGGCATGAATCATCTTTTTCTCGAACTTTTGCCTAATATTTTGGGAGGCTATTTCATACTTTTCCAAATGTTTGTATTCATTTTCCTATTTGATCCCTACTGCAAATAGGGAGAAATCTTTGTCTTAGTATAATATTCTTTGACCTCAGCTCTAGACAAAAGCACTATCCTACCAACCAGTGCATTTAACAAAGATCAGCGAGCGTTAAACAAAGACCAGCCAGCACCTTATATGATTCAGGGTCACTACCCTCATAGTGCCTTGGCTTTACTTCAAAGGGATCTGTACTTGGAGAGAAAAGTCAACTACCTAGACCTCTGTTCCTTCCTTGACAGAACAAGTTTCTCCTTCTGCCCAAAGCCAAGCCTTGCCTGTCTGTCTTTCTCTTTCTTTCTTTCTTTCTTTCTTTTTCTTTCTTTCTTTCTTTCTTTCTATCTCTCTCTCCTTCCTTCCTTCCTTCCCTCCCTCCTCCCCCTTCCTCCCTTCCTTCTTTCCTTCCTTCCTCCCTTCCTTTCTTCCTTCCTTCCTTCTCTGTCTTTTCTTTTTAACAGGGTCTTGCTCTGTCGCCCAGGCTTAGAATGCAGTGGCACAATCTAAGCTTACTGAAGTCTCAACCTCCCGGGTTCAAACAATCCTCCCACCTCAGCCACCTGAGTAGCTGGAACCACAGGCACAAACCACCACACAGATAATTTTTTGTATTTTTTGTAGAGGTGGTGCTTCACCATGTTACCCAGGCTGCTCTCAAAATCCTGAGCTCAAGAGATCCTCCTGCCTCAGCCTCCCAAAGTGCTGGGATTACAGGCATGAGCTGATTTCTTGGGGCTAGTTGTCAGTGCTCTTTGACCTCTGACTAGAAGAACTTTTCAAACCCCTCTTTGGCAGTTGTGTGCTGATAAACAGGCTCTCCAAGGGAAAAACAAACAAACAAAACAGGCCTGGTTTGCAGCATTTGCCAATTCCTGTGGTGTAAATACTTCCACCATGGCTAATTTCAAGCTACCTACAGTGTACAACTGACTTAAGATTCCTGACTTTTTAGGAAGTGGCTCTCGGAGCAGGGACAGGCCTATTTTGGCATTCTACTGCCTAGGTCTGAAGCATAAGCAAGGTTTTTCTCTACTCTTTTTTTTTTTTTTTTTTTTTGCAACAGGGTTTCACTGCAGCCTCAAACTCTTGGACTCAAGCAATCCTCCCGCCTCAGGCTTCCAAGTAGCTGGGACTACAGGCCCACTACACCTGGTTAGTTTATTTATTTTTGGTAGAGATGGGGTCTCACTGTGTTGCTCAAGCTGGTCTCAAACTTCTGGGCTCAAGGGATCTCCCCGCCTTGGCCTCCCAAAGTGCAATTTCTTATTAATAGGCAGCTGTGCCACTTCTAATCTTTTGCCTGCTCTACTAAAGCTGTGAAGAATAACCTTGCTGTCACAGTGAAAAGGGGGTGAAGGGTGCTCCAGGCAGAGGGGAGGATATGTACAGAGGCCTACCATGGACACCTGTTGTTTTTGCTTGCCTGCATCTATTTCCCTTCTTGATTGCCAGTGTTTGTTTCAAATGGGGCAGATTCCCCAACCAGTGCTGGTGGGAGGGTGACTGACCCAAGGCTGACTGGTCATTGAAGGCTACTGTACTGATCACAGTGATTGGTTCAGGGATGGTTGTGTCACCCCAGCTGATTCAATGAGCCTTATCCACAGGACCTTTTTCTTTTTCTTTTTTTGAGAAGGAGTAGTCTTGCCCTGCAGCCCAGGCTGGAATGCAGTGGCACCATCTCAGCTCACTGCAACCTCTGCCTCCCAGGTTCAAGTGATTCTCTTGCCTCAGCCTCCCAAGTAGCTGGAACTACAGGTGTGCACCACCACGCCCAGCTAATTTTTGTGTTTTTAGTAGAGACGGGGTTTCACCAGGTTAGCCAGATGGTCTCAATCTCCTGACCTTGTGATCCACCTGCCTCAGCCTCCCAAAGTGCTGGAATTACAGGTGTGAGCCACCGCGCCCGGCCCACAAGACCTTTTTCTAGAGCAATAAAGAGGAAATGAGAGTCCTCTTTCCACCTGGGTGGCTAATTAGGCTGCAAGCTTAGAACCATCCTTCCATCCCCTTGGGAGAAACTGAGAATGAAGATAATGCGGTGGAGACTAGGGGCAGCCAAGGGAAACTAGAGCCATCTACATCTGAATCCACCTTCTTGGGACCTACCTTTCTCTTTCTTTTCTCTCTTTCTCTCTTTCTCTCTTTCTCTTTCTCTCTCTCTCTCTCTTTCTCCCTTTCTCTCTGTCTCTCTCTCTTTCTTTCTCTCTTAGAGTTTCGCTCTTGTTGCCCAGGCTAGAGTGCAATGGTGTGATCTTGGCTCGCTGCAAACCTCTGCCTCCTGGGTTGAAGTGAAGCGATTCTCCTGCCTCACCCTCCTGAGTAGCTGGGATGACAGACGCGCACCACCATGCCTGGCTAATTTTTGTATTTTTAATAGAGACGGGGGGTTCACCATGTTAGCCAGGTTGGTCTCAAACCCCCATCCTCAGGTGATCCATATGCCTCAGCCTCCCAAAATGCTGGGATTACAGGAGTGAGCCACCGCACCTGGCCTTCTTGGGGCTTTTCAGTTGTATAAGCCCAATACACTCTAAAGGCTTCGGCCAGTTCGAATTGGGTTTCAGTCACTTGAAACTGAAAGAGTTCTGACTAACCCAGTACGAGGCCGGAAAGGGCTTGGCGCAACTTGGAGGAAGTGAAAGAAGGCGCAGAGACCAAGGGGAAGAGCAGTACCAGAAAACTGGCTACAGGCCAGGTCACAGAGGAACTTGTAGACCACGATGAGCATTTTGGTTTTTAACTCAGTGAACTGGGAAGCCATGGCCTGGTCTGAAGCAGGAAAGTCACATGAAAATGGCTTCTTCAGGGACGCAGGGCATTGAAACATGTAGTTATTAGCTTATCGGAGCCAACAAACATTCTAGCTTTCAGCGTGTCAGGTTGAAATTCTGCTGCGAAGAGCACCAGCTGCTGGGATTTTTGTGTCCAAACACCTGCAGTGATCTTTCTTTGGATATGAGCCATCAGAAAAAGGGCAGAATAATACAAAAGTATTTCAGGGATAATAGCTACAGGAAATTGCTGATCCCATTCCTGTTCTTTTGTTTTTGTTTTTAAAGAAAGGACAGAACTGTGTGTGTGTATTGATTATTGTGTTGATTGGACTATTACACTAAACTGGTAACAGTAATTGCAGTAGAAGAGTGGGCTTTCTTCTTTGTACATTTCTTTTTTCTTTTTTTTTTTTTTGAGACAGAGTCTTGCTCTGTCACCCAGGCTGGAGTGCAGTGGTGCGATCTTGGCTCACTGCAACCTCCACCTCCCAGGTTCAAGCGATTCTCCTGCCTCAACCTCCTGAGAAGCTGGGATTATAAGTGCATGCCACCATGCGTTGCTAATTTTTGTATTTTTATTAGAGATGGGGTTTCGCCATGTTAGTCAGGCTGGACTTGAACTCCTGACCTCAGGTGATCCACCCGCCACGGCCTCCCAAAGTGTTGGGATTACAGGCGTGAGCCACTGCACCCAGCTGTCTGTTAGAATTTTTAAAACATATACCTTTTTCCCTTTCCATAATGTAGGTCCTATATGATAGAGCAGAGGTTAGCGAACTTTCTCTGTAAAGGGTGCCAGAGAGTAAATATTTTAGGCTTTGTGGGCCATGCAGTCTCTGAATGACTCCATTTGGCTGGGGTACTGCAAAAGCAGCTACAGACATTATGTAAATGAATGAGTTTGCTGTGTTCCAGCAAAACTTTGTTTACAAAACAGGTGCCAGGCCAGGCAAGATGGTTCACACCTGTAATCCCAGCACTTTGGGAGACCGAGGCAGGTGGATCATCTGAGGTCAGGAGTTCAAGACCAGCCTGGGCAACATGGTGAAACCCCATCTCTACTAAAAATGCAAAAATTAGCTGGGTGCAGTGGCACGTGCCTGTAATCCCAGCTACTCGGAAGGCTGAGGCAGGAGAATCGCTTGAACCCAGGAGGCGGAGGTTGCAGTGAGCCAAGATTGCACCATTGCACTCCAACTGGGGTGACAGAACCAGACTCTGTCTCAAAAAAAAAAAAAAAAGTGCCAGGCAAGGTGGCTCACGCCCGTAATCCCAGCACTTTGGGAGGCTGAGGCAGGTGGATCACCAGGTCAGGAGTTCGAGACCAGCCTGGCCAACATAGTGAAACACCATCTCTACTAAAAATACAAAAATTAGCCGGGCATGGTGGCACGTGCCTGTAGTACCAGCTACTCGAGAGGCTGAGGCAGGAGAATCACTTGAACCTGGGAGGCAGAGGTTGCGGTGAGCCAAGATCACACCACTGCACTCAAGCCTGAGCAACAGAGTGAGACTCCATCTCAAAAAAAACAAAAACAAAAACAAAAACAAAACAGGTGCCAGACTGAGTTTGGTCTTCTGTAGGCCTTGGTTTGCTGACCAGTGTTATAGAAAAGACAACATATAAGGATATATAAGGTGACTGGGCATGGTGGCTCACACCTATAATCCCAGCACTTTGGGAAGCCAAGGTGGTGGATAACTTGAACTCAGGAGTTCGAGACCAGCTTGGGCAACATGGTGAAACCCCCTCTCTACCAAAAATACAAAAAATTAGCCAGGCATGGTGGTGCATGCCTATGTTACCAGCTACTTGGGAGGCTGAGGTGTGAGGATGAGGTTACAGTGAGGGAGGTAGAAGCCGAGAAGGTGGAGGTTGCAGTGAGCTGAGTTTACGCCGCTGCACTCCAGCCTGGGTGACAGAGCGAGAACCCTGTCTCAAAACAAACAAACAAAGGATATATAATTTTATATTATAAGGATATATTTACCAAGATGTTTGTTGCCGTTTTTTGTTTTTTTGGGGTTTTTTTTTTTTTGAGACAGGATCTCTGTCTGTCTGTATGATTGATGGAGGTCTGTTGTTTTTCCCATTCGGCAGCTATTCACCACCCAAATCCTGACAACAGCACCCTGATTTCCCTTCCCCACCTTCAGTCCCTGTGGAATGCATGGGGTGCCTCAACTGCCTCTGCTCAACAGGAGACACATGAGCCAGCCACGTGTTTGAGCCGGCTCGAACTGGCTCACTAGAGCTGATGGGACATGATGAGATTTCTGTAAACCGGTTGACACTACACTGGTAATTGAAACCAGCTATGGTTTCAAGCTGATGGGGGTACTTACATCATAGAAATCAGGAAACACTACGAATCAAAGCTTTTTTTCTCAAAAAGACTATTGTGAGACATTTATCAACACACCACTGCGTGTAGCTCAGATCTGGTCAATCAGAGGGCCACAGCTTCCTGGCCATAGAGCAGGACTGGGCACAGAACTCAAGCCAGGCCATGAAAGTCAGCTCAGGTGTTAGAAAGGGTGCTCTGTTCTACTGGGGCTCCTGGACTGGTAGGATTAAGCCCACAGTTGTGACAAGCCACTTACAGAGGATATAAGGTGTAAGGAACTAAAAGATGGTGAAAGTTCAAGTCCTGTTGGCATTATTTGAGGCCCTTGATTCAGCATTGCCTAAAACTAGAACGTCCCCTGTGCTACAAGCCAGTACATTATCTTTCTAGCATATGCTGTTGGTGCCCTATAGCAAATCCCCTTGGCTTGCTTCTGAGATCAGCTACAACTATGATGTACAGGCTGGAAGCTCCCACCTTACACACCTGTTTCTCTTCTTCTTCTTCTTTTTTGAGAAAGTCTCACTCTGTCACCCAAGCTAAACTATAGTGGCATGATCTCAGCTCACTGCAACTCTGCCTCCTGGGCTCAAGTGATCCTCCCACACCAGCCTCTTTTTTTTTTTTATTTTGAGATGGAGTCTTGCTCTGTTGCACAGGCTGGAGTGCAGTGGGGCGATCTCGGCTCCCTGCCACCTCCACCTCCCAGGTTCAACGGATTCTCCTAACTCAGCCTCCCAAGTAGCTGGGATTACAGGTGCAAGCCACTACGCCCGGCTAATTTTTGTATTTTTGTAGAGACGGGGTTTCGCCAATGTTGACCAGTCTGGTCTTGAACTCCTGACCTCAAGTAATCCACCTGCCTCAGCCTCCCAAAGCGCTGGGTTTACAGGCATGAGCCACTGCATCTGACTTCTTTTTCTTTTCTCTTGCAACGAAGTCTCACTGTGTTGCCCAGGCTGCATACAGTGGCATGATCATAGCTCACTACAGCCTCAACCTCCTAGACTCAAGCAATTTTCTCACTTCAGCTTCCTGAGTTGCTGGGACCACAGGTGCATGCACCACCCCTGGCTTTTATTTTTTTATTTTTTGGTAGAGCCAGAGTCTCCTTATGCTGCCCAGGCTGAACACCTGTGTCTCTTAACCTAAGAGCTGTCTCCAGCACAGGATGCAAGACAGCCCCAAAAAAGTGTTAGGGACTTAAAGTCACCAGACGCTGTTTTTAACCAATGGAATATAGCAGTCAATGGGTAAGTACCCCAGCTTCTCAGTCCCCTGGAGGGACAATTCTGAGTTGGGTTTTTTGGTTTTATTTTTCCTACCTGCATCAAAAGAGGAATGCAGAAAATATGTCTACTATATATTCTATAGTTTGGGGACTTTTTTTTAAGACTGGATGAGGGCCAGGTGCAGTGGCTCACGCCTGTAATCCCAGCACTTTGGAGGCCAAGGCGGGTGGATCACGAGGTCAGGAGATTGAGACCACCCTGGCTAACACAGTGAAACTCCGTTTCTACTTAAAAAAAATATAAAAAATTAGCTGGGCATGGTGGCGGGCACCTGTAGTTCCAGCTACTCGGGAGGCTGAGGCAGGAGAATGGCATGAACCCAGGAGGCGGAGCTTGCAGTGAGCTGAGATCATGCCACTGCACCCCAGCCTGGGCGACAGAGCGAGACTCCATCTCAAAAAAAAAAAAAAGAAAAAAAGACTGGATGAGGCTCTCTAACCCAGATGCATGCTAGGTTTTGAGGCTCAGAGCTTAGTGTAACTAAGCCTTGTGTCCCACAAAATTCTGATTCTCATGCAAGAAATGTCCAACTGGAGAGGATACTCTGTCCATGGATGATTTGCCCAGGCACAAATTCAGGCTGAAAATAGCAAACTAAAGTTAGCTGAGATGTTCTGCCTTGTGGCCTCCTTCAGGAACATCCTGTCCAGAGGAAAGGATATTTAAGGAGAAAGGAAACAGCACAAGTTCGACTCAGCCAAGAAACAGAGGAAGGACATCCCAAGCACGAAGTGGGGCTCCGGTGTGTGTTCCAGCGAGAGGTGTGGGATAAACAACCACAAAGCATCTACTGAGTGTGTGTATATTCATGTATTTTACAGATCATTCTCTTCTCTCACTTTGTCCTTTATGTTTTTAATTTTCTTTAAACTTCTTTTTCTCTCTGTTCACTTACACATTGTTTTTTTGTTTGTTTGTTTGCTTTTGTCTTTGTTTTGGGACGGAGTCTTGGTCTGTCTCCCAGGCTGGAGTGCGGTGGCATGACCTCAGCTCACTGCAACCTCTGCCTCCCGGGTTCAAGTGATTCTCCTGCCTCAGCCTCTCAAGAAGCTGAGATTACAGGTGCCTGCCATCACACCTGGCCAATTTTTGTATTTTTAGTAGAGATGGGGTTTCACCATGTTGGCCAGGCTGTTCTCCAACTCCTGACCTCAAGTGATCTGCCCACCTTGGCCTCCCAAAGTGCTGGGATTACAGGCATGAGCCACTGCGCCCGGCTTACTGACCCGATCTTGGAAGCACAGTTGGTCAGTGCATTTTGCTACAATGATTTGGGGTTTGTATTAGGAAACTCATTTGCAAGAAATATAGGCACATCCTAAACTAGCCTGAACAACAAGTTTGGAGGTCAACCTGAACCCAGAGGCTCAACAACATTTCTCTATCATCTCTCAGTGCTTCTCCAAGTCGGCTTTCCTCTCCTGTAGCTTTGCCTACATGCTGGTTCTGGGGTTACTTCTCACCAGCACAGCAATACCAATGGAAAGGGAAAATACCCCTGACAATAGTTCCAAGAACAATCTGAGGAGGGCTTCATTGGCTCAGTCTGAGTTACCATAAGCCAATCACTTAGCCAGGAAGATATAATGTTTTGTTTTTTGGGTGTTTTTTTTTTTTTTTTTTTTGGTGGGGAGACAGAGTTTCACTCTTGTTACCCAGGCTGGAGTGCAGTGGCGTGATTTCAGCTCACTGCAGCTTCTACCTCCTGGGTTCAAGTGATTCTCCCATCTCAGCCACCAAGTAGCTGGGACTATGCCACCACACTCAGCTAATTTTTCTTTCTTTCCTTCCTTCCTTCCTTCCTTCTGTCCTTCTCTCTCTCTCTCTCTCTTTCTTTCTTTCTTTCTTTCTTTGTATTTTTAGTAGACATGGGGTTTCACCATG
This sequence comes from Macaca fascicularis, assembly GCF_037993035.2. Taxonomy (NCBI): domain Eukaryota; kingdom Metazoa; phylum Chordata; class Mammalia; order Primates; family Cercopithecidae; genus Macaca; species Macaca fascicularis. The sequence continues at coordinate 103,470,960 of NC_088384.1, read as the reverse complement.
TTGTTCAGGCTGGTCTCAAACTCCTGACCTTGAATGATCCACCCACCTCGGCCTCCCAAAGTGCTGGGATTACAGGTGTGAGCCACAGCACCCAGCCAAACCATTTTAAAGTATACAATTCCGGCCATATATGTGTCATAATTTGGCCATATATGTGTCAGTATCAGCTGGACTTTCTATTCTCTTCTACTAACCTATTTGTCTATCCTTCTTTATTTTATTTTTTTATTTTGAGATGCAGTCTTTCTCTGTCGCCCAGGCTAGAGTGCAGTGGTAGAATTATAGCTTACTGCAGGCTTGACCTCCTGAGGCAATCCTCCTGCCTCAGCCTCTCAAGTAGCCGGGACCACAGGTACGTGCCACCACACCCAGCTAATTTTGTGTAGAGATAGCATCTTGCTATGTTGCCCAGGCTGGTCTTGAACTCCTGGGCTCAAGCAATCCTCCCACCTCAGCCTCACAAAGTCCTGGGATTACAGGTATGAGCATCGTGCCCTATATATCTTTCTGTTACCTTTTGAAATATGTAAATTGTCCATGGATACCCAATCATACAACACAATAGCCCTTGTTCATACAAGTATTTTCTGAGTCTAATCTGTGCCAGTCATTGGGCACACAATGGTGCTCAGGACCCAGCACCTTCCCTGGCCTCATGGAGCTTGGGGTAGTAAACATCTGCTGGTTTTGCCTGCTCAAAATCCCCCTGCTTCAAGCAACAACTTCTCCCTCTCCACTGGGAAGCCACCTTCCAACTACTCTCACCCCACGTGTTCAGAGAAGGCTGACCTCAACATTCCCTTCAAAAGGTGGATGCATAGGCCAGGCGCAGTGGCTCATGCCTGTGATCCCAGCACTTTGGGAGGCTGAGGCGGGCGGATCAACAGATCAGGGGTTCAATAACAGCCTGGCCAACATGGTGAAAACCCGTCTCTACTAAAAATACAAAAATTAGCCAGGCATAGTGGTGCATGCCTGTAATCCCAGCTGCTCAGGAGGCTGAGGCAGGAGAATCGCTTGAACCCAGGAGGCGGAGGTTGCAGTGAGCCGAGATCACGCCATTGCACTCCAGCCTGGGCAACAGAGTGAGACTATCTTTTTTTTTTTTTTTTTTTTTTTTTTGAGACGGAGTCTCGCTCTGTCACCCAGGCTGGAGTGCAGTGGCCGGATCTCAGCTCACTGCAAGCTCCGCCTCCCGGGTTCACGCCATTCTCCGGCCTCAGCCTCCCGAGTAGCTGGGACTACAGGCGCCCGCCACCTCGCCCGGCTAGTTTTTTTTTGTATTTCTTAATAGAGACGGGGTTTCACCGTGTTAGCCAGGATGGTCTCGATCTCCTGACCTCGTGATCCGCCCGTCTCGGCCTCCCAAAGTGCTGGGATTATAGGCTTGAGCCACCGCGCCCGGCCCAGAGTGAGACTATCTCAAAAACAAACAAACAAAAAGAGGTGGATGCATGACCCAGGTTTGGCCAGTGAGCAACATCACTGTTGCTTATTGAACGACTTTTGTCTAGACCTACCAGGAAGCTGTAGTTTTCTATACTCTGGTTTTTGAAGTTGGGGCACTACAGGGGGCACTATTGCCTGAGATTCTCCTCCTGAGAAGCCAACATGGAGGACATCAGGGTCTCCAGGTGGAGATCAACAGGTACTTACCCTGTGGCCATCATTCCGGCTGTGCCTGAAGCTCACGAGGCTCCTGGGATTTCCAATTCTATGAGTCAATAAATTTTGTTATAGTTATAATTCTGTTTATCTTTTTGCTTTTTTTTTTTTTTTTTTGAGACGGAGTCTCGCTCTGTTGCCCGGGCTGGAGTGCAGTGGCCGGATCTCAGCTCACTGCAAGCTCCGCCTCCTGGGTTTACGTCATTCTCCTGCCTCAGCCTCCCGAGTAGCTGGGACTACAGGCGCCCGCCACCTCGCCCAGCTAGTTTTTTTTGTGTGTGTGTTTTAATAGAGACAGGGTTTCACCGTGTTAGCCAGGATGGTCTCGATCTCCTGACCTCGTGATCCACCCGTCTCGGCCTCCCAAAGTGCTGGGATTACAGGCTTGAGCCACCGCACCTGGCCTTTTTTTTTTTTTTTTGAGACAGAATCTCACTCTGTCACCCAGGCTGGAGTGAGTGGCACGATCTCCGCTCAGTGCAACCTCCACCTCCCGGGTTCAAGGGTTTCTCCCTGCCTCAGCCTCCCGAGTAGCTAGAACTACAGGCACATACCACCATGCCTGGCTAATTTTTGTATTTTTAGTAGAGATGGGGTTTTGCCATGTTGGCCAGGCTGGTCTCGAACTCCTAAGCTCAGGTGATCCGCTTGCCTCAGCCTCCCAAAGCGCTGCGGTGTGAGCCATTGCACCTAGCCTTATCTTTTTACTTAACACCATTTGAGTTGAGCCTACTTGCCCTCTGCTCCATAGAAAAGAGTTAATGCAGGCAAAAAGGACAAAGGCTTGGTCAACATAGACATCTTGGGGCAATTCCTTGGCCAACTTTTGAGGCAATGGTTATGAATTCCCTCCTTTGGAGGCCTCTGTCTAGCCCCTCTATCCAATCAAATAACAAGTCCCTAGAGAACAGTATTTTTCACACTGAAGATTATGACCCACTAGTGAATCATGAAATGAATTTATTGGGTTATAGCCAGCACTTTTTAAACCATGAAATAGAAAAGAATACAAAAAAATAGAAAATATCAGAGGGCATTCCATGTTGCAAGCCTAAGTATTATTATAAAAATTTTTCTGTTGTGTGCATGTGTGTACTGAGTCACCATGTAAAATGTATTTGTTACTGTGGGATACAGTTGAATAAACTGGAAAACCTCCACCGTAGAGCAATCCGTGGCAGACCCTGTGGGCTGCCCACCCAATGCCCCTCCCTGCCTTTCTCCTTGCCGAGAGAATTATTATTTTGTTCAGGAATGGAAGCAGCCATGTGTTTAGAGGGAGGTTGAGCTGTGTGGAATTATGGGTGGGGGCTAAGCCTCTTTATAGCCCAGGGAGTGTTGTTGATGTTGTTGTTGCTGTTGTTGCTGTTGTTGTTGTTGTTGTTGTTGTTGTTTTGAGACAGGGTCTTGCTCTGTCTCCCAGGCTGGAGTGCAGTGGCGTGATCATAGATCACTGCAGCCTCCACCTCCTAGGCTCAAATGATCCTCTCACCTCAGCCTCCCAAGCAGCTAGGACTACAGGTGCACACCAACATATCCAGGTAATTTTTTTTATTTTTATTTATTTTATTTTTTATTTTTTTGAGATGGGGTCTCGCACTGTCACCCAGGATGGAGTGCAGTGGCACAATCTTGGCTCACTGCAACCTCCACCTCCAGGTTCAAGCAATTCTCACGTCTCAGCCTCCCAAGTAGCTGGGATTACAGGTGCGTGCCAACACGCCCAGCTAATATTTGTATTTTTAGTAGAGACAGGGTTTCACCATGCTGGCCCGGCTGGTCTCAAACTCCCGACCTCAGGTGATCCACCCGCCTCGGCCTCCCAAAGTGCTGGGATTACAGGCATGAGCCACTGTGCCTGGTCCTGAGACAACCGTTTGCGAACACTGACCTAAGCCACTCGTGCTTGCTTCCTTCTACTTGCCAGTGATTTTATTAGGAATGTGATGCAATTCTAGTAAATAAGATTTAAAGTTAGCTGAAGACTTCCGAGGAAGTTTTCCTGCTAGAAAATTTTTTAAAAGAGCAGCATGGGAGAAAATAAGTTCTCTTCTACTCCACTGGGTTAATGTGTGTGTGATGTGCCTCCTGGAACAGTGGCAGCCATATTACAACTATGAGGTTACAAGGTTGAGAAAAAAGCCGACACACTGAGGATGGCAGAGTGAAGAGATGGAAAGGATAAGCTTCCTTGAAGACAGTGTTGAGCCTCTGTATCCACCAGTCCAGGACCACCTATCTCTGGATTTCCCGTTCTGTAAGATAATGAATCTCTCCCCGCAGATCGTAAAATCTATAAAGCCAGAGTTTTGCTTGGATTTTCGAGGGCGGTGGCGTTGGTCTGTTTTATTCATTGCCATATCCCCAGCACCTAGAACTGTGCCTGGAACATAGTAAGTGATAGGAAAATGTTTGTAGAATGAATGAATGACTCCTTGAAGATATTCCTTGTTGTATTTTGTTATCCTTGTCACTTATAGCCAAAACACCGTGTGTGTGTGTGTGTGTGTGTGTGTGTGTGTGTGTGTGTGTGTCAGGATCTTGTTATTTCACCCAGGCTGCAGTGCAGTGGCATGATCATGGCTCACTGCAGCCTTGACCTGCTGGACTCAAGCAATCCTCCTGACTCAGCCTCCCAAAGTGCTGGGATTACAGATGTGAGCCACCACTCACAGCTCAAAACATCTTTAATTGATTCAAACGTCCAACCCTACTCCAATTTCTGCTTGTAAGAATTCTTTTCGGCCATCCTCCTCAGTAAGCCTTTCATCAAACAGTGTCTCAGCTCAAGTTGAGCATGGCCTAACTTTTTTTTTTTTTTTGAGACAGAGTTTCGTTTTTGTTGCCCAGGCTGGAGTGCAATGGCGCGATCTCAGTTCACCACAACCTCTGCCTCCTAGGTTCAAGCGATTCCCCTGCTTCAGTGGAGTAGCTGGGATTACAGGCATGCGTCAACACGCCCAGCTAATTTTGTATTTTTCGTAGAGACTGGGTTTCTCCATGTTGGTCAGGCTGGTCTCGAACTCCTGACCTCAGGTGATCTGCCCGCCTCAGCCTCCCAAAGTGTGTGAGCCACCGCGCCCGGCCAAGCATGCCCTAATTTATAGCCTTACAACACCATGGGGTTATCTCTATTTCAGAACTTGTCACTGTTTTGGGGGAGCGGGGGGCGGAGAGTAGCTGTCTCTTTGGTCTACTTCACTAGAAGTGGAGGTCAGAGGCTTATTAGTTTGAGTAAAATCTAGGCTGCTATAACAAAGAGACCTTAAGTTTAGTGGCTTAAACAAAATCAAGTATACATCTCTCTCACTAACAACCCAAGTTAGGAGGTCCTAGGGTAGCAGGGAGGCAATGACCAGCCTCAACACACAGCTTCAATCTCTGGGTCCGAGGTACCTGCTCTAGGTTCTGCCATCACACTTGCATCCTGGCCAGGGGAAAATGGCAGAAAAAAGGGCAAAGGGAGAACATATCCATTCCTTTTAATAGCATGACCCATTAAGTGATGATAAAGTGTGTCTGAGGAAAAAAATAGCATGACCTGGAAGGAGCATTGATCATTGTTGCTTACATCTCACTGACCAGAACTCGGTCACATGAACACTTAGATCCAAAGCAGGCTCAGAAATGTAGTCATCGGGCCAGGCACAGTGGCTCACGCCTGTAACCCCAGCACTTTGGGAGGCCAAGGCGGGCAGATCACCTGAGGTCAGGAGTTCGAGACCAACCTGGCCAACATGGTGAAAGCCTGTCTCTAGTAAAAACACAAAAATTAGCCGGGCATGGTGGTGGGTGCCTGTAATCCCAGCTACTCAGGAGGCTGAGGCAAGAGAATTGCTTGAACCCAGGAGTTGCAGTGAGCCGAGATCACACTGCTGCACTCCAGCCTGGGTGGCAGACCTAGACTCTGTCTCTTAAAAAAAAAAGAAAAAGAAAAAAAAAACGTAGTCGTCAGGGGCCGGGCATGGTGGCTGACCCGTGTAATCCCAGCACTTTGGGAGGCCAAGGTGGGCAGATCACCTGAGGTCAGGAGCTGGAGACCCACCTGGCCTACACGGTGAAACCCATCTCTACTAAAAATACAAAACTTAGCCGGGCACAGTGGCCGGCACCTGTAGTCCCAGCTACTGGGGAGGCTGAGGCAGGAGAATCACTGACCCGAGGTGGAGGTTGTAGTGAGCCGAGATTGTGCCACTGTACTCCAGCCTGGACAACAGAGTGAGACTCCGTCTCAAAACAAAACAAAAAGAAATATCATCATCAACTGGATAAACATGCACCCAGCTAAAACTGGTAAGTTCTGTTATTAAAGAAAGAAGGGGAAAAAAAGAGACAGTAGTGCTGAAACAGCTATATCTGCATAATACTCAGTTTGATTCTTCCTTGTATCCTCAGAGCCTCAGACAGGCTTGGCACATAGCTTTGAGGAAATGTTTAATACGAGAAGAACAAATGAGAAAGAACGGAACCCAAGAATCTTGCTTTTTTTTGGAGGGGGTGGGGGGATAAGGTCTTATTCTGTCACCCAGCCTGGAGTGCAGTGGTGCAATCACAGCTTACTGCAGCCTCGACCTCCTGGGCCCAAGCTATCCTCCCACTTCAGTCTTCTGAGTAGCTGGAGCCACAGGCATGCACCACCATGCCTGACGAATTTTTTTTTTTTTTTGAGACGGAGTCTGGCTGTCGCCCAAGCTGGAGTGCAAAGCCGCGATCTCGGCTCACTGCAACCTCCGCCTCTCGGGTTCAAGCGATTCTCCTGCCTCAGCCTCCCGAGTAGCTGGGATTACAGGCACCCGCCACCACACCGGGCAAATTTTTGTATTTTCAGTAGAGATGGGGTTTTACCATATTGGCCAGGCTGTTCTCGAACTCTTGACCTCAAGTGATCCACCCACCTCAGCCTCCCAAAGTGCTTTGATTACAGGTGTGGGCCACTGCACCTGGCATTTTTTTTTTCTTTTTTCTTTTTTTGGTGGAGATGGGGTCTCTCTATGTTGCCCAGGACCGTCTCAAACTCCTGGGCTCAAGTGATTCTCCCAATTAGGCTTCCCAAAGTGTTGGGATTACAGGTGTGAGCCACAGCCCCAGGCCAAGAATACTACTCTTGATGGATATACCATTAATCTGGAGATCAAACAGAAACCAGATGAGACAACATTATCTCATGAACACAGCCAGTCGTGTTGGCTCACACCTGCAGTCCTAGCACTTTGGGAAGCAGAGAGAGGAAGACCACTTGACCCCAGTAGTTCAAGACCAGCCTGGGCAACATGAGAAAAACTCGTCTCTACAAAAAAATACTAAAATTAGCCGGACGTGGTGGCATGCACCTTTAACCTTAGGCACTCAGGAGGCTGAGGCAGGAGAATCTCTTGAAACCAGGTGGCGGAGGTTTCAGTGAGCCAAGATCGCACCATTGCACTCCAGCCTGGGCAACAGAGAGAGACTGTCTCAAAAAAAAAAAAAAAAAAAAAAATGACATTGTGCACTTTAAATATATCCAGATCCTAAGATCCTAGCACAGCTGGAGACAGGTGCTCAAAGATGCCATCAGAATCTTCTAGTCCTTCACACTCTCAGTGTCTTCTGTGAGGCTTCACTCTCAATGTGGTGGGAGCGGCCAGCAGTCTCAAGAAAGGTGTGTCTCTGACAGTTTCAGCAGGAAGTGGTAGAAATTAATCCTCTGATTGGTCCAGTTTGGGTCATGTGCCCAGACTTGACCAATCACATTGGCCAGATGAATGAAGTCCTCCTACTGGCTAGGTCTGGGTCACATGTTCACACCAAGCGCTGAGAAACCCAGATCTGGAGTAGAAGAACGAAAGTGATTGGCAAGGGCCTGCTCAACAGGAAAAGCTCTACTGATCTACTCCACAGCTCCCTCTGTGCTGTTTCATTCTCCCCATTACAAAAATCCAGGGAAACTATTGGGCAAAGGCAGAGTCTCTTCCAAGGGCCTCAGTTGCTGGGCAGGCAAAGACCGAATGCTCTTTTCTTTAAGGGAGTGGGGTGCTATAAGCACCTATATTAATTATTCAGCCACATAAATTAACTTCCGGGACTCCGGATATATTTCGGGGGGGAGATTCTAAATAATTCATATTTGACTCATAATACATACATATTCTAATACCAAATAATTGGAAAATTATACACTAGAAATACTGTTCATGCAAATATGCGTTGTTACCCTCTGCATAAAGGAGGCATCATAGGCATAATTAATAATGATGATGCCACAGTAAGTTTAATTCTATGTTAAATTCTGTTTGATTATAATGCATTAAAAGTAAGTGTATGATTTAACGGTTTTATACATGTACATGCCCATGCATATAATTTTACATAAAATCACAAAGGTGATCACATATATATTGGAGGAAAGAACGTTTCTTTTTTTTTTTTTTTTTTTTTTTTTTTGTGAAACGGAGTTTTGCTCTTGTCTCCCAAGCTGGAGTGCAATGGCACAATCTCGGCTCACTGCAACCTCTGCCTCCCAGGTTCAAGTGATTCTTCTGCCTCAACCTCCCGAGTAGCTGGGATTACAGGTGCCCACCACCACGCCAGGCTAATTTTTACATTTTTAGTAGAGATGGGGTTTCACCATGTTAGCCAGGCTAGTCTTGAACTCCTGACCTCAGGTGATCCACCCCCACCTTGGCCTCCCAAAGTGCTGGGATTACAAGCGTGAGCCAACATGCCCAGCCAGGAAGTTTCTTCTACAGAAATCTTTTTGGTTTTCTCTTTCTTTTTCTCTTGGCTTCTCCTTCCATATTTCTCCTTTTTCTCTCTCGTTCTCACCTCGGATTTGTATACTCCCTTCTTTTTCTCCGTGCCTAGGTAATTTTATACAAATACACATATACGGCCAGGCTCAGGGGCTCATACCTTTAATCCCAGCACCTTGGGAGGCCGAGGCAGGCAGATCACTTGAGGTCAGGAGTTTGAGACCAGTCTGGCCAACGTGGTGAAACCCATCTCTACCAAAAATACAAAAATTAGCCAAGCGTGGTGGTGGGCTCCTGTAATCCCAGCTACTCAGGAGGCTGAGGCAGAAGAATTGCTTGAACCAGGAGGTGGAGTTGCAGTGAGCTGAGATTGAGCCACTGCACTCCAGCCTGGGTGACACAGCAAGACTATATCTGGGGAAAAAAAAAAGGGGGCCAGGTGTGGTGGCTCACGCCTGTAATCCCAGCACTTTGGGAGGCCGAGGCAGGCAGATCATGAGGTCAGGAGATCGAAACCATCCTGGCTAACATGGTGAAATCCCATCTCTACTAAAAAAATACAAAAAAAAAAAAAAAACAAAAAAACCCACCTCTACTAAAAATACAAAAAATTAGCTGGGCATGGTGGTGGGCGCCTGTAGTCCCAGCTACTTAGGAGGCTGAGCTTGCAGTGAGCCAAGATCGCGCCACTACACTCCAGCCAGGGCAACAGAGCGAGACTCCGTCTCAAAAAAAAAAAAAAAAAGTACACATATACATACATATTTGGATACACATACCTGTATATGTAAATATAGACATGCAAACATACATATATATGAATTGAATACACGGGGGTTTATATAAATAGCTTCATGTTATACTCATTTTTTTCTGTATCCTGCTTTTCTCATTTAACACATCACATTGACATCCCTCCAGGCCACCCGGCAAAGAGCATTTCAGTGGCTGTGCAATATTCTGTGACGTGGCTATACCGTGATCTCTTCAGAAACTCTGTACGGATGGATATTTACTTTGTTTGCCATTTTTGCCAAGATGAGCAATATTGCACAAATCTTCTTGCACACATATTCTTACACATTAGTTCCCAAGAGTGGAACTTACCCCATGGAAATGTTAAAAGGCCTTGCCCAAAGGCTGTAACAATAATGTATTAGGGTTGCCGGGGGCGGTGGCTCACGCCTGTAATCCCAGCACTTTAGGAGGCCAAGGCGGGTGGATCACATGAGGTCAGGAGTTTGAGACCAGCCTGGCCAACATGTTGAAGCCCACTCCGTACTGAAAATACAAAAAATTAGCCGCGTGCGGTGACACATGCCTGTAATCCCAGCTACTCAGGAGGCTGAGGCAGGAGAATCTCTTGAACCTGGAAGGCAGAGGTTACAGTGAGCCGAGATGGCAACATTGCACTCCAGCCTGGGCAACAAGAGCAAAACAATGTCTCAAAAAAAAAAAAAAAAAAAAACCACAATAATGTGGAGGCAGGCGCAGTAGCTCACACCTGTAATTCCACCACTTTGGGAGGCTGAGGTGAATGGCTCGCCTGAGGTCAGGAGTTCGAGACCAGCCTGGCCAACATGGTGAAACCTCACCTCTAGTAAAAATACAAAACATTAGCTGGGCATGGTGGTGGGCGCCTGTAATCCCAGCTACTTGGGAAACTGAGGCAGGAGAATCGCTTGAACGCGGGAGATGGAGGTTGCAATGAACAGAGATGGCGCTATTGCACTCCAGCTTGGGCGACAAGAGCAAAACTCCATCCACAAAAAAAAAAGTATTAGGGGTTTTTTTCCATATGGCCACCAGCAATAACTGTTACGGTTCTTTGATTTTCTTTCTCTCCTTCCCTTCCTCTGCCTTCTGCGTCTCCTGTCCCTCTCCCTCTTCCTTTTCCTTCTCCTTCATTTAAATTAAGGTGAAGTTCACATAAGGAAAAATTAACCAAAGTGGTATTTACCACATTCACAATGCTGTGTAACCACCACCTCTATCTAGTTCTAAAACATTTTTAGCACCTCAAAAGGAAACCCCATACCCAATTCAGCTATTCGTGCAAAGGCAAGGTCATTAAGCATTGAGTGGCAGCCAGAAGGACTTGGCAGAATACAGGCATGGATAAATTGGCTAATTTTAGTTCACGAATGCTGCATTTTAATAACCCTTAATAACTCACATAGTGAATTACTATTAAGTCGCTTGTGGATGCATATAGACCTGAAATGAGTTCTGGCGGTGTCTGTCATTCAGGGGCAAGAACTGAAAGGAGGACAAGAGATTTCAATATTCTAGAACACTGTGGCTTCTATGATCTTTCTTGTGACAGATACACCCTCCTAGCTAAGCCAACTACCATCCCTAACCTGTGACTCTTTTCTTCTTCCTATTTTATTTATTTTATTTATTTTTTGAGACAAAGTTTCGTTCTTGTTGCCCAGGCTGGAGTGCAATGGCATGATCTCAGCTCACTGCAACCTCCACCTCCCGGGTTCAAGTGATTCTCCTGCCTCAACTTCCCGAGTAACTGGGATTACAGGCATGCACCACCACGCCTGGCTAATTTTGTATTTTTAGTAGAGACGGGGTTTCACCATGTTGGCCAGGCTGGTCTCAAACTCCTGACCTCAGGTAATCAGCCTGCCTCAGCCTCCCAAAGTGCTGGGATTACAGGCGTGAGCCACCATGCCCGGCCATTCTTCTTCCTATTTTAGAAGCTGGAAAGCTTCACATTTGTTCTCCCAGGTTCCTTTGCAACTGCAGTTGCCAACTATGCTGTTGGATTTCCAAGAAATGTTTGCTTTCCTGAAAAAAGGGAGAGACACAACTGGCTCCAGCCCTTTTCCTGCCTCTTCCTGCTTTGAATACTCACGTGATGCCTGGAGCTGCAGCAGCCATCTTGTTTACCAAGAGAGAAAGCCAAGATGATCACAGAGTAGCCAGTACTGGTATTGTTCCGCCAGCAACAGCAGATACTTACCTCCAAATTTTGGGGGGGGAAAATGTAAGCCACTCTTTTTCTCCTTTCTTCTGTTTTTTGTTTGTTTTGTTTTTGTTTTTGTTTTTATGAGACAAAAGTGAATCACAGATGCAAAGGACGCTAGCCTGTCAAAAATGTCCTGTGTTGGGCTTGAATTGTGTTACTCAGGCTGGAATGCAGTGGTGTGAACATGGCTCACTGTAGCCTCGACCTCCTGGGCTCAAGTGATCCTTCCCACTCAGCCTCTCGATTAGCTAAGACTGCAGGCATGCACCACCACACCCAGCTAATTTATTTTTTGTAGAGTGTAGTCTTGCCATGTTGCCCAGGCTCATCTCAAATTCCTGGGCTCAAGCAGTTCTCCTACCTCAGCTTCCCAAAGTGCTGGGATTACAGGCATGAGCCACTGTGCCTGGCCATGTAAGCCATTCTAAATCATAGTTTCTGCTATTTAAAGCCCGAAGCCCAAAAAGTTCCTAATGCTTGAACCTGGGAGGCAGAGGTTGCAGTGAGCCAAGATCGCACCATTGCACTCCAGCCTAAGTGACAAGAGCAAAACTCCATCTCAAAAAAAAAAAGCAGGCCGGGCGCGGTGGCTCAAGCCTGTAATCCCAGCACTTTGGGAGGCCGAGACGGGCGGATCACGAGGTCAGGAGATCGAGACCATCCTGGCTAACACGGTGAAACCCCGTCTCTACTAAAAAAATACAAAAAACTAGCCGGGTGAGGTGGCGGGCGCCTGTAGTCCCAGCTACTCGGGAGGCTGAGGCAGGAGAATGGCGTGAACCCGGGAGGCCGAGCTTGCAGTGAGCTGAGATCCGGCCACTGCACTCCAGCCTGGGCGACAGAGCGAGACTCCGTCTCAAAAAAAAAAAAAAAAAAGCAAATCACAGGTAAGAGATGCAAAGGACACAGGCCTGTCACACATGTCCTGTGTTGTGCTTGAACTCTGGTAATTTTATTTACTTTATTTATTTATTTATTTATTTAGAGACAGAGTCTTACTGTGTTGCCTAGGCTGGAGTGCAGTGGTGTGCTCTCCAGCCTGGCCAACATGATGAAACCTCGGCTCTACTAAAATACAATAAGCCAGGTGTGGCCAGGCGTGATGGCGCATGCCTGTAATCCCAGCACTTTGGGAGGCCGAGGCAGGCAGATCACCTGAGGTCGGGAGTTCAAGACCGGCCTGACCAACATGGAGAAGCCCCATCTCTACTAAAAATACAAAATTAGCTGGGCATGGTGGTGCATGCCTGTAATCCCAGCTACTCGGGAGGCTGAGGCAGGAGAATCGCTTGAACCCAGGAGGCAGAGGTTGCAGTGAGCTGAGATCACATCATTGTACTCCAGCCTGGGCAACAAGAGTGAAACTCCATCTCAAAAAAACAAAAAAGAAAGGAAGGAAGGAAGGACAGAAAGAAGGAAGGAAGGAAGGAGAGAAGGAGAGAAAGAGAAGAAAGAGAAGAAAGAAAGGAAGAAAGGAAGAAAGGAAGGAAGGAAAGAAGGGAGAGAAAGAAAAGCAAGCCAGGCATGGTGGCAGGCACCTGTCATGATCTGATTATCTGAAAGCAAAAGGAACAAAACTGAAGTGCAATGAATGAGCTCACATGTGTCTTGTTTAGCCTTAGAATTTATATTTAGCAAAATAAATAAGCCTGTGTTCCTCACCTGAACTCCTGGATAACTCACTGTGGGTATTTACACATCACTGGGCAGCTGTCTCTCATGTCTCATTTATTCCCACACATGAATTCATTCATTCATGCAATAAACATTTGCAGACAGCCCCTTCTCTGCTGTGCCGCCCATTGCTTTTGTGCAGTGTATCTTCATACTTTCTCTAATAAATCTGCCTTTCTTTACCAAAAAAAAAAAAAGAAAAAACAAACATTTGTCCTGTGACCTACGGTATGCCTAGCACCAGGATGGGTGGGGTTAGTCTGACTTCTTTTGCCTCTGAGTGACCTAAGCCCAACTCAAATTGGTTTATGTAAAAAAGAATTTGGCTGGACACAGTGGCTCACACCTGTGATCCAGCACTTTGGGAGGCCGAGGCAGGTGGATCACTTGAGGCCAGGAGTTTGAGACCAGCCTGGCCAACATGACAAAATCCCGTCTCTACTAAAAATACAAAAATTAGCTGGACGTGGTGGCACACACCTATAATCCCAGCTACTCGGGAGACTGACGTAGGACAATCACTTGAATCTGGGAGGCAGAGGTTGCAGTGAGCTGAGATTGCACCACTGCACTCCAGTGTAAGCGACAGAGCGAGACTCCGTCTCAATAAATAAATAAGGAATTTATTGGCTTATGTAACTGAAAGCTCTAGAGCAAGTCGCCTTCAGGCTTGGTTGGTTCCGGGGCACAAATCACAGTATGAGAATTAGCCTCTCTCTTTGTCTCTCAGCTATGCTTTCTTCTGCAGAGGCCTGTTTCACCATCAAGTAGCTTCTCCTCTGAGATGGGAGCAGTCCTGGCCTCCACCCGCTCCAGCTTAACCACCCACAGAGAAAGGGAAAGCCTTTTTCCCAACAGTTCCAGTAAAAGTCCTGAATTGGCTCTAATTTGATTCAGTTTGAGTCACATGCTTTCCCTGGATTGATTGGGAGGTGCTAGATGGTGGTTGGCCAGTGTGTCGTCACATGGTCACACCAGGAAGTAAGAGACTCAGTCCCATCTGAATCACGTGGATTGAGAATGAGGGAACAGGTAGTTTCCTAAAATAATGCTAGGGCACAGTGACCAAAAAAAGGAAGAATGGATGCTGGCCATGCAAAAAACAACAGATGTCCAACTACAGACATGACAAAAATGAATAAAATACCTTTCATGGGACTCTAGAACCCCCACATGCACCTGGCAGGAGTGTGGGCTGGCAGCTGCTATGTGGGAGAGCAACCTGGCAGTGTTTTGCACCCACATAGCCTATGTCCCAGCATCTCCTTCCTGGGGAGAAGAGGCAGTGATGTGTGTGGAGGCGGCCATATGGGGGCCATTGCTAGGAGAGTACTTTGATAAAATATGGTGACTGCACAGAAGATGGGGAAGCCGAAGAAATGGACTAGATATTTACAGAGACCTGTGTTGAGATCTTCAAAACAGAGTGAAAAGAGAAACCAAAGGAGCTCTGTAACAGGAGGCTATTTGTGTAAATGTAAAACGCATGTCACGGTGAGTAATCAAAATAGCATTGCCCTTGGAGGATGTGACTAAAAGGAAGCACAGAGCTACCCAATTATTACATTTCCCAGCTTTCTTTGCAACTAGGCGTGGCCACATGACAAGGTTCTGGCCAATGGGATGGGAACAGAAGTAATGTAGGCAACTTTCTGGACCAAGACCATGAGCGGAAAAGAGAATGCCCTCCCTCTGTCTTCCTTTCTTTCCTGCAGGAGCTAGAGTGACTCTCTTGGTCCCTAAGGTGGAAGCCATGTGTTGAGGACACTGAGCAACAAGATAGGAGGAGCCTGGGGCCCAACCAAAGAACAGGAAGTCACCCAAATAGCTCTCAATCCCTTATAGATGGACTACTAAATGGGAAATAAAGTAGATTGTTCTCTCTTGATCTTTGTACAGAATCTATGTGCTAACTAATATAGTGTTCATTGGGAGGCCAAGACAGGAGGATAGCTTGAGCCCAGCTTGAGCCCAGGAGTTTGACACCAGCCTGGGCAACATAGCAAGACCTCGTCTCTACTTAAAAAAAAAAAAAAAAAAAATTTGCAGGGCTACTCGGGAGGCTGAGGCAAAATGATGGCTTGAGCTCAGGAGCCAGAGGTTGCAGTGAGCTGATATCATGCCACTGTACTCCAGTCTGGGTGACAGGGACCCCATCTTAACAAAACAAAACAAAAAAACCATAGTGCTCAATAGGCTGATATTATCATGACTTTCTCTTCAGTTGTCATTATGATGATGATTATTTTATTGACCTAAAGCATTATGTACAGTTCAGCAAAGTCTTGTGGTGCCTTAACAAACAATGGAGGCAGTAACCCTTAGAGTTCTTGAGTTGCAGGCGTAGGAAACCACTGCTGACTCAAGGAAAAATATTGGTAGAATATGGTGTCATTTATTGACTCAGAAAAAAGGCTGGAAGCCAGGTGCGGTGGCTCACGCCTGTAATCCCAGCACTTTGGGAGGCCAAGATGGGCGGATCACCTGAGGGCAGGAGTTCGAGACCAACCTGGCCAATATGGCGAAACCCCGTCTCTACTAAAAATACAAAAATTAGTTGGGCATGGCTGCACACGCCTGTAATCCCAGCTACTCGGGAGGCTGAGGCAGGAGGATCACTTAAACCCAGGAGGCAGAGGCTGCAGAGAGCCGTGATCATGCCCTTGCATTCCAGCCTGGGCAACAGAGTGAGACTCTGTCTCAAAAAAAAAAAGAAAAGAAAAAGAAAAGGCTGAAACTAGGCTTCTGGAAGGCTCGGATCTGGGGCAAGGTCTGGAATCCAGGTGACAGGAACTCATCAGCATTGGAGTAGTAGAGATCTTCAAAACAGAGGGAAAAGTAAGTATAAATAACAGGAGACTATTTGTGTAAATGTAAAACGCATGTTGTGGTGAGTAATCAAGATAGTACTGCCCTTGGGGAATGTGACTAAAAGGAAGCACAGAGCTGCCCAATTAAATATTACATTTCCCAGTTTTCTTTGCAACTAGGCGTGGCCACATGACAAGGCCACATGTGGATGTGGGGCAGAGCGGGCAGGGAGGTTGTGTTTGCACAAAAGCATCCACCTGTGACATTTAAGTTGCGATGGATGAAAAGAAACTGGCCATGTGCGGGTATCGGAAGAGAGAATCCCAAGCAATACACCGTTGGAAGGGAATCTTAGTTTGAGAAACTCAAGGGTTGCCAGTGGTGGGGGTGGTGTGGGTGTGGCAGAGGATAGACTCTTGGAGAACAAAATGATGAAGAAGGCAGAGAATGTCTGAGATGAAATCAGAGGCCAGGAAAAGATCATGGAGTAACTTGGAGGCCACTGCAAAGAGTTTGTGGCCGGACACAGTGACTCACACCTGTAATCCCAACTCTTTGGGAGGCTGAGGCCAGAGGATTGCTTGAGCTCAGGAGTTCAGGACCAGCCTGGGCAACATAGGGAGACCCCTATCTCTACAAACAAATTTAAAAATTAAAAAATTGTCCAGGCGCAGTGGCTCACACTTGTAATCCCAGCACTTTGGGAGGCCAAGGAAGATAGATCACAAGGTCAGGAGTTCAAGACCAGCCTGGCCAACATGGTGAAACCCCGTCTCTACTAAAAATACAAAAATTAGCCAGGCATGGTAGCAAGTGCCTGTAATCCCAGCTACTCGGGAGGCTGAGGCAGAGAATTGCTTAAACCCAGGAGGCAGAGGTTGCAGTGAGCCGAGATCATGCCACTGCACTCCAGCCTGGACGACAGAGCAAGACTCCGTCTCAAAAAAAATAATAATGGGCCAGGCGCGGTGGCTCACGGAGCACCAGGACGGGTGGGGTTAGTCTGACTTCTTTTGCCTCTGAGTGACCTAAGCCCAACTCAAATTGGCTATGTAAAAAAGAATTTGGCTGGGTATGGTGGCTCACGCCTGTAATCACAGCACTTTGGGAGGCTGAGACGGGCAGATCACCAGGTCAGGAGATTGATTCCATCCAGGTTAACATGGTGAAACCCCATCTCTACTAAAAATACAAAAAAATTAGCCACGCATGGTGGCAGGCGCCTGTAGTCCCAGCTACTTGGGAGGCTGAGGTGGGAGAATGGTGTGAACCTGGGAGGCGGAGCTTGCAGTGAGCCAAGATCACGCCACTGCACTCCAGCCTGGGCAACGGAGCAAGATTCTGTCTCAAAAAAAAAAAAATTAGCCATCATGGTGGCACGCACCTGTAATCCCAGCTACTCGGGAGGCTGAGGCAGGAGAACTGCTTAAACCTGGGAGGCGGAGGTTGCAGTGAGCCGAGATCGTGGCATTGCACTCCAGCTCAGCCTGGGCGACAAGCACAATACTCCCTCTCAAAAAAAAAAAAAAACCTCAGGCGTGGTGGCAGACACCTGTGGTCCCAGCTACTTGGGAGGCTGACGCAGGAGGATCCAGGCTGCAGTGAGCTGTGATCACACCACTGCACCTCAGCCTGACTGACAGAGCAAGACCCTATCTAAAAAAAAAAAAAAAAAAAAAAAATTTGGTTTTTCATTCTGGTTGTCCTGGATAACAATGTTGAATTTTAAGTAGAAAACTGGCGTGACTTGATTTACTTTTTCAGATCTGCCTGACCGCCGAGTGGAAAAGTGATTCGTGGGCCAAGGGTGGAGACAGAGAGACTAAAAGATGGGAGCAGTAGAGATAGGGGTGAGGGTGGGAGCTCACAATGCTTGCTAATAGCCTGGAAGCCAAGTGGGAGGAAAAAGAGAACAAGGGCCACTCCTTACTCTCATGCTTATGAAAGCCATATGGAAGGGGCAGAGGGTGGGCCAAGAGGCAGTCAGGAGTTCTGTTCTGGACAATTGATGGCTGAATACACCAGCCAGTCTGTAGATTTGGTTGTGTGTAGGAGACAGGAGACCTGAATGGGGAAGTCATCAGCATGGAGATGCTATTTAAAATCTTGGCACTGAACCAGATTATCTAGAAACAAGGCAAGACCCAGGCCCCAAATCCTGGGACCATACAAGGTGTCAACATGCACTTAAATTTTTTTTTTTTCTTTTCCAAGACGGAGTCTTGCTCTGTCACCCAGGCTAGAGTGCAGTGGTGCAATCTCAGCTCACTATAACTTCCGCCTCCTGGGTTCAAGCAATTCTCCTGCTTGGGATTACAGGGGCCTGCCTACCACACCCAGCTAATTTTTGTATTTTCAGTAGAGATGGGGTTTCACTATGTTGGCCAGGCTGGTCTTGAACTCCTGACCTCAAGTTATCCACCCACCTTGGCCTCCCAAAGTGCTGGGATTACAGACATGAGCCACCACGCCCGGCAAATCTTACTGTCTCACCTAGCTAGACACCTCTAGAGATGTCATTCCACGGAGGGTCCTATTTCTCTACTCCTTTGTTTAGTAAAAATTCTCAAAGGCATGTTTATCGCTACCATCTCCCCTTTCTCTCCTATTCTCTCCTCAAGGGACTCTATCATGCTGAAATAAGTATTTGAGGTTTTTCTTTTCTTTTCCTTTTTTTTTTTTTTTTTTTTTTGAGACAGGGTCTGGCTCTTCCTCTTAGGCTGGAATGCAGTGGTGCTATCACGGCTGTCTGCAGCCTCCACCTTCCAGACTCAAGCGATCCTCCCGCCTTAGCCTCCCTAGTAGCTGGGACTACAGACATGTGTTACCACACTGGGCTAATTTTTTAAATTTTTAGTAGAGATGGAAGGTCTCACTTTGTTTCCTAGGCTGGTCTTGAACTCCTGGGCTCAACTGACCTTCCCATCTCAGCATCCCAAAGTGCTGGGATTTCAGGTGTGAGTCACCGTGCCTGGCCTATTTAGTTTTTGTTTTTGTTTTTTTTTTGAGACGCAGTTCCGCTCTTGTTGCCCAGGCTGGAGTGCAATGGCACAGTCTCGGTTCACTGCAACCTCCGCCTCCCAGGTTCAACCAATTTTCCTGCCTCAGCATCCTGTGTAGCTGGGATTACAGGCGCTGGCCACCACTCCTGGCTAATTTTTGTATTTTTAGTAGAGAGAGGGTTTCACCGTGTTGGCCAAGCTGGTCTTGAACTTCTGACCTTAGGAGATCCCCCTGCCTCGGCCTCCCAAAGTGTTGGGATTATAGGCATGAGCCACTGGGGGGATCTCCTGAGGTCAGAAGTTCAAGACCAGCTTGGCCAACATGGTGAAACTCTGTCTCTACTAAAAATACAAAAATTAGTTGGGCATAGTGGTGCACTCCTGTAATCCCAGAGCTACTGGGGAGGCTGAGACAGGAGAATTGCTTGAACCTGGGAAGCAGAGGTTGCAGTGAGCCAAGACCACACCACTGCACTCCAGCCTGGGTGACAGAGCAAAACTCTGTCTCCAAAAAAAGGAAAAAAGTGAGTTTATTTCAGGCCAGGCGTGGGGACTCACACCTGTAATCGTAGCACTTTGGGAGGCCCAGGCAGGAGGATTGCTTGAGCTGGGGAGTTCAAGACCAGCCTGGGCAACATAGCAAGACACTGTCTCTATAAATAAAAAAATAAAACAAAATGAGTTGATTTAATAAAAACTGTTGAATTAGTAACAGGGTAAGTGGTTCTTGGATATGAAGAGATACATCCCACTCTATCATCAAGAGTCTAGTCTGGGCCAGGCGTGGTGGCTCACACCTGTAATCCTAGCACTTTGGGAGGCAGAGATGGGAGGATCCCTTGAGCCCAGGAGGTCAAGACGGTCCCCAGCCTGGGGAACGTAGAGAGACCCCATCTCTCTTTTTGGCGGGGAGGGGAATGGAGTCTTGCTCTGTCACCCAGGCTGGGGTGCAGTGGTATGATCTCGGCTCACTGCAACCTTCCCTTCCTAGGTTCAAGCGATTCTCATGCCTCAGCCTCCCAAGTAGCTGGGATTACAGGCCACCATGCCCCACTAATTTTTGTATTTTTAGTAGAGGGGGGTTTTCACCATGTTGGCCAGGCTGGTCTCCAACTCCTGACCTCTACCTTCCAAAGTGATGGGATTACAGCATGAGCCACCACGCCCAGCACCATATTTATTTTTATTTTTTTTCTTTTTTTGAGACAGAGTTTCATTCTTGTCACCCAGGCTGGAGTGCAATGGCACAGTCTCAGCTCGCTGGAACCTCCACCTCCCAGATTCAAGTGATTCTCCTGCCTCAGCCTCCCAAGGAGCTGGGACTACAGGCGCCCACCACCATGTCCAGCAAATTAGTAGAGATGGGGTTTCACCATGTTGGCCAGGCTGGTCTCAAACTCCTGACTTCAGGCAATACACCCCACTAGGCTTCCCAAAGTGCTGGGATTACACTTATTTTTTTAATTTAAAAAAAAAAAAAAATGCTGGGCTCAGTGGCTCACACCTGTAATCCCAGCACTTTGGGAGGCCAAGGCGGGCGGATCACAACGTCAGGAGATCGAGACCATCCTGGCTAACACGGTGAAACCCCGTCTCTACTAAAAATACAAAACATTAGCCGGGTGTGGTGGTGGGCGCCTGTAGTTCCAGCTACTCCGGAGGCTGAGGAAGGAGAATGGCGTGCAAACCGGAGCTTGCAAACCGGAGCTTGCAAACCGGAGCTTGCAGTGAGCCGAGATCGCACCACTGCACTCCAGCCGAGGCCACAGAGCGAAACTACCTCTCAAAAAAAAAAAAAAGAACTCAAACATGTTAGACAAACACACCCACGCCCCGGGGTCTTTGCTCTTACCATTCTCTTTGCCTGGAACACTTCTTCACCAGATATCTGTTCTTTCTCCTCATTCCAGGTTTTTGCTTAAGTGTCATCTCAATGACATCTCTTTATTAAGTGTTATCTATTTTTCTCCATGTGTTCTACCTATTGATTTATTCATACATTCACTGTTCTAGGGCAGGAGGGCATCCGTGAAGGCAGAGATTCTGTCTGTTCTGCTGATTTCTGTGGTCCCAGCACCCAGAATAGTACTGCACGCAAAAGCGTATCTGTTGAATGAATAATGTGTGAACAAATGCACCAGATTATGAATCGGCACCGGCATTCAGGGAGCACACCGACCTCTCATCACAACACTATAGCTTTAGTCCTGAAAATTCCTCCGCCAGGAGCGCCAGCTCACGCCTATGTAATCCCAGCACTTTGGGAGGCCCAGGCGGGTGAATCACCCCAGGTCAGGAGTTTGAGACCAGCCTGGCCAACATGGCGAAACCCCGTCTCTACTAAAAATACAAAAATTAACTGGTGCACGCCCGTAATCCCAGCTACTCAGGAGGCTGAGGCAGGACAATCACTTGAACCCGGGAGGCAGAGGTTACAGTGAGCCGACATCACGACCTTGCACTCCAGCCTCGGCGACAAAAGCGAAACACCGTCTGAAAGAAAAAAAAAAGAAAAAAAGAAAATTCCTCAGCAGAAGTCTTTGGGAAGGTCAAAGATGAAAGTCCGGATTGTTCTCAGCTGTGCTTTAGCCATTCCAGCCCCCTGAGGGCCCCAAGGCCCGGTCCGCCGCCCTTCCTTTACATTCCTGAGCTCTGAAGTCCCCACCTCCTTTCAGCACCCTGAGTTCTTTCCTAGGATGGAATGGACTGAATAATATTTTCCATGTTAGTGATGGACTCCAAGAATGCCCATGACGCATGAGACAAGAGCTCCCAGCCCGGGGAATGGAACGCTGCTCTCTCTGGAGCCACCAGGGGGCGCCATTTCTCCACGGAGTTTCGCAAAGGCCGCGCCGCAAGAAACTGCTTTCCCAGCAGGAGGAGAGGCTCTTTGCTTGCTGCAGAGTTGGGTGGGTCGGAAGGATTTGGATGTGCTCAAGCAGGTGGTGGGAGAGCTTGCTTTGATGCTCCCAGAGAAATTGCCCAGGTTCTCTCCTGCTTGTAATTAGACCAGTGTTCCAACCCAGACTTTGGCTGCAGCTGCGTGACCCTGGACAGTTCACTGTGAATGTTGCAGCCTTGGTAACCTCATCCATAAGAACACTGGGACCCCATGGGATTGTGTGAGGACCCGATGACATGAAACCTTGCAGGCACCAACCATTGCTCTGAAATGGGAGCCAGTGATGGGATCAGAGATTGTTAATTATACTCGTAATCAACTGAGCCCTGGTTCTCAAAGCCTGTTCCCTGGATCAGCAGCAGCACCTGCTGAGTTCTGATGGAATTTGATAGAAATGCAAATTCTCAGCCCCACTTCCCCCAAGCTCCTTGATTATGTTTCTTAATCTGCTGGGTGTGGTGGCTCACGCCTGTAATCCCAGCACTTTGGGAGGCTGAGGCGGGTGGATCACCTGAGATTAGGAGTTCAAGACTAACCTGGCCCACATAGTGAAACCCTGTCTCTACTAAAAATACAAAAATCAGCTAGGCATGGTGGTAAGCACCTGTAATCTCAGCTACTCTGGAGGCTGAGGCAGAAGAATTACTTGAGCCCGGGAGGTGGAGGCTACCGTGAGCCGAGATGCAGCCACTGCACTCCAGCCTGGGAGACAGAGTGAGACTACGTCTCAAAAAAAAAAAAAGTTTCGGCAAGGCATGGTGGTTCATGCCTGTAATCCTAGCACTTTGGGAGGCCGAGGTGGGCAGACCACCTGAGGTTGGGAGTTTGAGACCAGCCTGACCAACATGGTGAGACCCTGTCTCTACTAAAAATACAAAAATTAGCTGGGCATGGTGGCAGGCCCCTGCAATCTCAGCTAGTCAGGAGGCTGAGGCAGGAGAATCGCTTGAACCAGGGAGGCGAAAGTTGCAGTGAGCCGAGATCACGGCATTGCACTCCAGTCTGGGCAACGAGAGTGAAACTCCATCTCAAAAAAAAAAAAAAAAAAAAAAAAAAAAGAGATTATTATTATTTTTTTTTTTTTTTTTTTTTTTTTTTTTTTTTTTTGAGACGGAGTCTCGCTCTGTCGCCCAGGCTGGAGTGCAGTGGCGCGATCTCGGCTCACTGCAAGCTCCGCCTCCTGGGTTTACGCCATTCTCCTGCCTCAGCCTCCTGAGTAGCTGGGACTACAGGCGCCCGCCACCGCGCCCGGCTAATTTTTTGTATTTTTAGTAGAGACGGGGTTTCACCGTGGTCTCGATCTCCTGACCTTGTGATCCGCCCGCCTCGGCCTCCCAAAGTGCTGGGATTACAGGCGTGAGCCACCGCGCCCGGCCAAAAAAAGAGATTCTTAATCAAAAGGCCTGAGAATTTCAAGAAATGTAGATTCTCAAATCTTTTTTTTTTTTTTTTTTTTTTTTGAGACGGAGTCTCGCTCTGTCGCCCAGGCTGGAGTGCAGTGGCGCAATCTCGGCTCACTGCAAGCTCCGCCTCCCGGGTTCACGCCATTCTCCTGCCTCAGCCTCCCGAGTAGCTGGGACTACAGGCGCCCGCCCCTGCGCCCGGCTAATTTTTTCTATTTTTAGTAGAGACGGGGTTTCACCATGGTCTCGATCTCCTGACCTTGTGATCCGCCCACCTCGGCCTCCCAAAGTTCTGGGATTACAGGCGTGAGCCACCACGCCCGGCTCAAATCTTTCGATTAAGAAACTTGGGGTGGCCGGGCGCGGTGGCTCAAGCCTGTAATCCCAGCACTTTGGGAGGCCGAGACGGGCGGATCACGAGTTCAGGAGATCGAGACCATCCTGGCTAACACGGTGAAACCCCGTCTCTACTAAAAAAAATACAAAATACTAGCCGGGCGAGGTGGCGGGTGCCTGTAGTCCCAGCTACTCGGGAGGCTGAGGCAGGAGAACGGCGTGAACCCAGGAGGCGGAGCTTGCAGTGAGCTGAGATCCGGCCACTGCACTCCAGCCTGGGCGACAGAGCGAGACTCCGTCCCAAAAAAAAAAAAACCAAAAAAAAAAAAAAAAGAAACTTGGGGTGGGGGTGAGTCCCTCAATCAGTGTTTAGCAAGCTCCCCCACGTGCTTCTGATGCCTGCTCAAGTCTGCTTAGAGAAGTAGGGACTTCTCCTGTAGGCGTTCGGAACACAATACCCCAAAATGCGGCACTTTGGCAAACTGAGCATTTGAAGCTGAAGGAATTTGAGGACGCCATAGAAGCAGGAAGGTCACTCTCTGACCTTCTCCTGCCTTCCTCTTCTGCAGTGGGCCACTCAGGTTTTCTCTGACCTGCCTGTCCTGAAAGTCGGCCCCATTCCAGAGGGATCCAGTCCTGTCCCCGGAGACCATGAAGACTACACACACGGACCTTGCTGAGTTGCCACCGTGTACTACATCACAGAATCAAACCCTTCTGTCCTCCTGTGACGCTGCTGCATGACTGTCCATAAAAACACAGGTTCCCTGGGTCACGGTTCTTCACTTTGGAAGACTCCTGAATCACTCAAAACTTTGGTTAAAGAAATTTGTTATGCTCGGCCGGGCGCGGTGGCTCAAGCCTGTAATCCCAGCACTTTGGGAGGCCAAGACGGGCGGATCACGAGGTCAGGAGATAGAGACCATCCTGGCTAACACGGTGAAACCCCGTCTCTACTAAAATACAAAAAAAATTAGCCGGGCGAGGTGGCGGGCGCCTGTAGTCCCAGCTACTCGGGAGGCTGAGGCAGGAGAATGGCGTGAACCCGGGAGGCGGGGCTTGCAGTGAGCTGAGATCCGGCCATTGCACTCCAGCCTGGGCAACAGAGCTAGACTCCGTCTCAAAAAAAAAAAAAAAAAAAAAGAAAGAAATTTGTTATGCTCATCTCTTGTTAATCTGTCTTCAGGGGTGTCAGCCATGAAACTTGAGATGGATGAGGAAAAGATACTTTTTCTTCCCTACAACCCTAAATAATAGTTAGGAGAGGAGCTGAAATTGAAAAAAACAAAAAAATTAGACTTACTGCCTGCAAAGCTGCAACCCAGGATATGGTGTGCGTATATATACCATTAGTGATGGACATGCCAAAATGCCGCCCCTCCCCCAGCCTTTTTTTTTTTTTTTTTTTTTTTTTTTTGAGATGGAGTCTCGCTCTGTCTCCCAGCTGGAGTACAGTTGTGCGATCTCGGCTCACTGCAACCTCCTCCTCCCGAGTTCAAGCGATTCTGCTGCCTCAGCCTCCCAAGTAGCTGGGATGACAGGCGTTTGCCACTGCGCCCGGCCAAAATGCCTCTTTTTGTTTTAGTTTAAAGCTTGTAGTTTTCTAGAACAGTGGCTCTCAACCGTGGCTAAACATTACAATCAGCTGGGGCTCTTTAAAAACTATATCAAGCTGGGCGTGGTGATCACGCTTATAATCCCAGCATTTTGGGAGGCCGAGGCAGGCGCCTATAATCCCAGCTACTTGGGAAGCTGAGGGAGGAGAATTGCTTGAACCTTCAAGGGGGAGGTTGTAGTGAGCAGAGATCGCACCATTGCACCCCAGCCCGGGCGACAAAGCGAGACTGCAACTCAAAGAAACAAAACAACAACAACAAAAAAATCAAATGCTTAGTCCTCTCCCCAGACCAATCCACAATTTCTGGAAGACCCGGTGCTTTTATAAATTCTTTTTTTTTTTTTTTTGAGATGGAGTCTTGCTCTGTCGCCCAGGCTGGAGTGCAGTGGTATGATCTCAGGTCACTGCAACCTCAGCCTCTCAGGTTCAAGTGATTCTTGTGCCTCAGCCTCCTGAGTAGCTGAGATTACAGGCGCTTGAGAGCCAGTGCCTCCTTAAGTGCCTTCCAAGTTACTTGGGTAGTTCTCATTCGCTGAAGGAGGACCAGAAACAGGCAGGCTTGTTAAAAAACCAAAATTGGCCGGGCGGGTGCAGTGACTCACACCTGTAATCCCAGCACTTTGGGAGGCAGAGGCAGGTGGATCACCTGAGGTGAGGAGTTCGAGACCAACCTGGGCAATGTGGTAAAACGTCGTTTCTACTAAAAGTACGAAAATTAGCCAGGCATGATGGAAGGCACCTGTACTCCCAGCTATTTGGGAGGCTGAGGCAAGAGAATTGCTTGAACCCGGGAGGCGGAGGTTGCCGTGAGCCAAGATCACAGCAATGTATTCCAGCCTGGGCGACAAGAGCAAAACTCCGTCTCAAAAAAAAAAAAAAGCCAATATTGTGTTACAGCAACAGAATTTTCTAAGCAGAGAACAAATTAATATATGAAAATAAAAATGCATACCAGGAAGTTAGCGATTCATGAACAATTACAGAGGGCTGGTAGTGTGGCCACAGAAAGAAGTTTACATATTGGGGCTTCAAGGCAAACTGTTCAAAGTCTACACCTTGGCTGGCCCGAAGGCAGTGAGTTATCTCAATTGATTGTTCACAGTCAGTTACAGATGGACCTTTTTTTTTGAGACGGAGTCTTGCTCTATTGCCCAGGTTGGAGTGCAGTGGCGCAATTTCGGCTCACTGCAACCTCCACCTCCTTGGTTCAAGCGATTCTCCTGCCTCAGCCTCCCGAGTAGCTGGGATTACAGGTGTCACCATGCCTGGCTCATTTTTGTATTTTTAGTAGAGACGGGGTTTTGCCATGTTGGCCAGGCCGGTCTCCAACTCCTGACCTCAAGTGATCCGCCTGCCTAGGCCTTCCAAAGTGCTGGGATTACAGGCATGAGCCACCACACCTGGCCTGGAGGAGCTATTTTAAACAGAGTAGGCAGGGAGGAAACACTTGAGTGGAGACTTAAATAAAATGAGGGGAAGGGTGCCAAGAAACACAGAAGGAAGTACATTCCAGGGAGAGCAAATGGCAAGTGTAAAGGCCCTGGGGCCCCGAGTGCTTTGCTGAGAGAACAGAACAGAAGGAAGTGCCTGAAGGTAGTAGTACTGGAGTGAGCTAGGGGAGAATGGAAAGCAAATGAAGTCAGGGAAAAGTGGCTTGGGGGACAGATGTTTGGACCTGGTGGATCACGGTGAAGGGGGTGTGTGTGTCTATTTATTTGTTTTGAAACAGCATCTCCCTCTGTTGCCTAGGCTAGGGTTCAGTAGTGCAATCACAGCTTACTGCAGCCTCAACCTCCTGGGCTCAAGTGATCCTCCTGCCTCAGCCTCCCTACCAGCTTGGGCTACAGGTGTGCCCCACTATGCCTAGCTAATGTTTTTTATTTTGTAGAGATAGGGTCTCCCTATGTTGCCCGGGGTGGTCTGGTACTCCTGGACTCAAGAGATTCTCCTGCCTCAGCCTCCCAAAGTGCTAGGATTACAGGTGGTAACCACTGCGCCTGGCCTAGGATTTGTTTGTTTGTTTTGAGGCAGAGTTTCACTCTCATTGCCCAGGCTAAAGTGCAATGGCACCATCTCAGCTCACTGCAACTCTGCCTCCTGGGTTCAAGCAATTCTCCTGCCTCAGCCTCCCAAGTAGCTGGGATTACAGGTATGCACCACCATGCCTGGCTAATTTTGTAGTTTTAGTAGAGATGGGGTTTCACCATGTTGGTCAGGCTGGTCTGGAACTCCTGACCTCAGGTGATCTGCCCGCCTCGGCCTCCCAAAGTGCTGGGATTATAGGCCTGAGCCACCGCACCCAGTCGGATGTTTTTTAAAATTGTAGCAAAATAGGCCAGGTGCAGTGGCTCACACAGGAAGCTGAGGCACAGGAATTGCTTGAACCTGGGAGGCAGATGTGGCAGTGAGCCGAGATCGCACCACTCACTCCAGCCTGGACTACAGAGTGATACTCTGTCTCAAAAATAAATTAAATTTAAAAAAAATTGTTTTTAACTGTGGGAGGCCGAGACGGGCGGATCACGAGGTCAGGAGATCGAGACCATCCTGGCTAACACGGTGAAACCCCGTCTCTACTAAAAAATATAAAAAAAAAAAACTAGCCGGGCGAGGTGGCGGGCGCCTGTAGTCCCAGCTACTCGGGAGGCTGAGGCAGGAGAATGGCGTAAACCCGGGAGGCGGAGCTTGCCGTGAGCTGAGATCCGGTCACTGCACTCCAGCCTGGGCCACAAAGTGAGACTCTGTCTCAAAAATAAAATAAAATAAAAAAATTAACGTGGTAAAATATGCTTGTTGTCCCAGCTACTTGGGAGGCTGAGGCAGAAAGATGGCCTGAGCCCAGGAGGATGAGGCTGCAATGAACTGTGATTATACCACTACTACTCTGCAGCCTAGCGCAGTGGGGCAGGGGCGGGTGAAGAGAGAGAGAGAGAGAGAGAGAGAGAGAGAGAGAGAGAGACCGAGACTCTGTCTCTAAAAATTAAAAAATACAGTTGTGGTAAAATATACATAGGATGGAATTTTCCGTTGTAACCTAAAGTTTACCGTTCAGTGGCATTAAGTACATTTATGTTGTTGTGCCACCCTCACCACCATCCATCTCCAGAATTTTTCATCTTCTCAAACTAAAACTCTATAGTTTCATCTTCCCAAACTAAAACTTGTACCCATGAAACAGTAACTTCCCGTTATCCGTCACTCCCGCCTCCCGGCAGCCTCCATTTACTTTGTCTCTGCATTTGCCTATTCAAGGGACCTCACATGAGTAAAATCATACAGTATTTGTCCTTTTGTGTCTGGCTTATTTCACTTAGCATAATGTTTTCAATTTAATCTGTGTTGTCCCCGTAGACTCTCAGGCATTTGACTGAAAAATATATCCACCGCCTGGGGTCTGAGCACTTGAGTGTTCCCTTCCTGGCAGTGACCTCCTTGTACTTCTGATTTTCTGAGTCTGTTCTGTCCTTCCCAGCTGGAGTCTCACCAGTTCCAGGAACATTTCAGGTGGGCTTTGATATCAGAAGGAACACCACTCACATCCTGATTTGGCTGGGTTTTTTTGTTTTTTTGTTGTTGTTGTTGTTTTCTGAGATGGAATCTCGCTCTGTCACCCAGGCTGGAGTGCAGTGGTGCGATCTCGGCTCACTGCAAGCTCCGCCTACCGGGTTCACGCCATTCTCCTGCCTCAGCCTCCCGAGTAGCTGGGACTACAGGCGCCAGCCACCTCGCCCAGCTAGTTTTTTGTATTTTTTAGTAGAGAGGGGGTTTCACCGTGTTAGCCAGGATGGTCTCGATCTCCTGACCTCGTGATCCGCCCACCTCGGCCTCCCAAAGTACTGGGATTACAGGCGTGAGCCACTGCCCCCGGCCCTGATTTGGCTGTTTACTTGCAGGGGGACACTGGATGAGCCCCCGTGAGCTTAGGTTTCCTCACCTGTGGATGGAGACAACAATTACTCCAGTCTTGGAGGTTGTTCTGACATTTACATGAGATGACACTACTTTGCTCAGTGCCTGTTACTACCAGAGAGAAAAAATGCTACCTATTACTGTTCGCTTGGACATCCAAGCTTATCCACTATCTTGTAAAAAACAAACAAACAAAAAACCCAGGGCCAGGCACGGTGGCTCACGCCTGTAACCCCAGCACTTTGGAAGGCTGAGGCAGGCAGATCATTTGCAGTCAGGAGTTTGAGACCAACCTGGACAACATGGCAAAACCCCATCCCTACTAAAAATACAAAAATACTCCAGGCAGCCGGGTGCGGTGGCTCATGTCTGTAATCTCAGCACTTTGGGAGGCCAAGGCGGGTGGCTCATGAGGTCAGGAGATTGGGACCATCCTGGCTAACATGGTGAAACCCCGTCTCTACTAAAAATACAAAAAAAAATTAGCTGGGCATGGTGGTGCACGTCTGTAATCCCAGCTACTTGGGAGGCTGAGGCAGGAGAATTGCTGGAACCCGGGAGGCAGAGGTTGCAGTGAGCAAGACTGTGCCGTTGCACTCCAGCCTGGCCAACAGAGTGAAACTCTGTCTCAAAAAAAAAAAAAATTAAATTAATAAATAAAAATATTAGCTAGGCATGGTAGTGTGTGCCTGTAGGCTCAGTAACTTCGGAGGCTGAATTGGGAGGATGGCTTGATCCCTAGAGGTTGAGGCTAGAGCAAGCTGTGTTTGCACCACTGCACTCCAGCCTGGGTGTGGGAGTGAGACCCTGTTTCAAAAAAGCAAAAACAGTATTCTGTATCTGTTACCTGTTAGTAGTTAGCATAGGGACATTTTTACTGTTCTCTGGCTTGGAATTTTATCTCTCTCTCTCTGTTTTTTTTTTTTTTTTCTTATTTTTTGAGATGAAGTCTCACTCTTGTCCCCCATGCTGCAGTGCAATGGTGTGATCTAGGCTCACTGCAACCTCCACCTCCTGGGTTCAAGTGATTCTCCTGCCTCAGCCTCCCGAGTAGCTGAGATTACAGGCACCTGCCACCACGCCTGGCTAATTTTTGTATTTTTTTAGTAGAGACGGGGTTTCACCATGTTGACCAGGCTGGTCTCGAACTCCTGACCTCAGGTCATCCACCCACCTCAGCCTCCCAAAGTGCAGGGATTACAGGTGTGAGCCACCGTGCCCTGCCTATTTTTATTTAATTGAGATGTGGCTTTGTCATATTGCCTAGGCTGGTCTTGAACTCTTGGACTCAAGTGATCCTCTCGCATAAGCCTCCCAAAGTGCTGGGATTTCAGGTGTGAGCTACCACGCCCGGCCTGCAATTTTATTTATTTATTTATTTATTTATTTTAGATGGAGTTTTCACTCTTGTTGCCCACTCTGGAGTGCTGTGGTGAAATCTCTGCTCACTGCAACCTCCATCTCCCAGGTTCAAGTGATTCTCCTGCTTCATCCTCCAGAGTAGCTGGGATTACAGGCGTGCACCACCACACCCAGCTAAGTTTTTTGTATTTTTAGCAGAGATGGGGTTTCACCATGTTGGTTAGGCTGATCTTGAACTGCTTATCTCAGGTGATCCACCCTCACTGGCCTCCCAAAGTGCTGGGATTACCGGTGTGAACCACCACCCCCGGCCAAATTTAATTCTTTGTAGAGATTTAACTTCATCTCCAGCTTGAGTTTTCTTCTTCCACTGGGCTCTAGGTTTTGTTTTTTTGTGTGTTTGCTTGTTTGTTTTTATCCCTGTTCTCAGACCTCTCAGGAATGAATGGGCTCTACGTTTTTGAGGATTATCCTTTTGCATGCTCTAAGGGCTGAGCCCTGAGCCAGAACTGTATGAATGTGATAAATATCTTTTCTGCTAATGAATCATTAAATCCTGTCCTTCCTCCCATCTTCACAGCAGGCTGACCCCAATTGTATCACAGGGAGGGGCACCTATTCCTTGGAATGCCCAGTCCCAGGCTGGAGACTTCCTCCCCAAAGTCTCCCTGAGACGTCAGGTCTGAGGCATTGTTACCCAAAATGTCCCACCCAACACACACGAAATGGAGCTCCTAAAAAATTACATTCACAGCCACGCACAGTGGCTCACACCTGTAATCCCAGCAGTTTGGGAGGCCGAGACAGGCAGATCACTTGAGGTCAGGAGTTCAAGACTAGCCTGGCCAATGTGGTGAAACCCTGTCTCTACTAAAAATAGGAAAATTAGCTGGGCGTGGTGGCACATGCCTGTAGTCCCAGCTACTCGGGAGGCAGAGGTGAGAGAATTGCTTGAACCTGGAAGACGGACGTTGCAGGGAGCCAAGATCAGGCCACTGCACTCCATCCTGGGCTACAGAGAGAGACTCCATCTCAGAGAAAAAAAAAAAAAAAAAAAAGTTGCCTTCACATACTTTGTCTCCTCCATACATAGTCAAGAAGCCTGCACATGTCATGTGGCCATTCTCTCATACTTTAAATACAGAGATACCCTTACATATACTTACACCAATGCTTTAATATACAGAGACCTATTGACCCAGCAATTCCACTTCTAGGAATTTTTCCTATAGATAATCCTTGCCCAAGACAGATGAATTAGGAGATGTATTGTTGCGTTGCTCATAATAGCCAAAGACTGGAAGCAATCCAAATGTCCATCAATAGGAGATGGTTAAATAAATGATGATGCAGCTGCTTGGTGGATAGGACTCTATAGCCACTTAAAAACAATAAAACAGCTCGATGTGAATTGATACTAAGCAATTCTCCAGATATACTGACGACTGCAAAAAAGCAAGGAGCAGAACAGTGAGCACGGCATGCCAGTATTTGTGTCAACAAAACCAGGAAAGGCACGGTACTGTGCTTCTGCATGCACAGGCCATTTCTGCTACCTGGTAATAGTCATTGCTTCTGGGGAAGAGTATCAGAGGATCATGGTGGGAGGCAGACTTTGTTTTTCCATGGATAAATTTCATTTCTTTTCTTTTTTTTTTTTTGAGACGGAGTCTCGCTTTGTTGCCCAGGCTGAATTGCAGTGGCGTGATCTCAGCTCAGTGCAAGCTCTGCCTCCCGGGTTCAAGCCATTCTCCTGCCTCAACCTTCCGAGTAGCTGGGACTACAGGTGCCCGCCACCATGCCCGGCTAATTTTTTTTGTATTTTTAGTAGAGACGGGGTTTCACTGTGTTAGCCAGGATGGTCTCTATCTCCTGACTTCGTGATCCGCCCGCCTCGGCCTCCCAAAGTGCTGGGATTACAGGCTTGAGCCACCGTGGCTGGCCCTTTTTTTTTTTTTTTTTCTGAAACGGAGTCTTGTTCTTGTTGCCCAGGCTGGAGTGCAATGGCGCGATCTCGGCTCACTGCAACCTCCGCCTCTCAGGTTCAAGTGATTCTCCTGCCTCAGTCTCCCAAGTAGCTGGGATTACATGCGACCACCACCACGCCCAGCTATTTTTTTTTTTTCCTCGAGACAGAGTCTTGCTCTGTCGCCCAGGCTGGAGTGCAATGGCTTGATCTCAGCTCACTGCAACCTCCACCTCCCAGCTTCAAAAAGTCCTCCTGTCTCAGCCTCCCAATTAGCTGGGATTACAGGTGCCTGCCATCATGCCCGGCTAATTTTTTGTATTTTTAGTAGAGACAGGATTTACCATGTTGGCCGGCTGGTCTTGACCTCCTGACCTCGTGATCCGCCTGCCTCAGCCTCCCAAAGCTCTGGGATTACAGGTGTGAGTCACCACGCCCAGCCCCATGGATATGTTTCTATGCCATTTTAATTCTTTAGTACATGCATGTTTTTTCTTTTTCCTATAATTTTTTTTTTCAGATGAATATGCTATATGCATTATGTCTTGGTCAGGAAGTGGTACGGTCTTGGCCCTCAATCTAACAGGGTGCACAGCTCTTGAAAGGTTGGAAATTCTGCATCTA
This sequence comes from Macaca fascicularis, assembly GCF_037993035.2. Lineage (NCBI taxonomy): Eukaryota > Metazoa > Chordata > Mammalia > Primates > Cercopithecidae > Macaca > Macaca fascicularis. The sequence goes on along the minus strand of NC_088384.1, from coordinate 103,437,977 downwards.
CTCTCTGCTGAATGATGTCAGCAGAAGCTGTGCGACCTTGAGCTTTTATTTCAGGAGTGGTGTTCTTATAGAAATGCTCAGTCGGCAATCACCCCTGATCCTTAGAAGCCACTTCACAGTTTACAAAGCTGAGAGGCTCTTCACTTGTCGTGACCTCATCTATCCTTGACGACAGTGTCATGGGGTACCTGGGGAAGGCAGGAACTTGTCCAAGGTCACACAACTGGAAAATGCCCAAGCTGGGCTTCACCCCACATTTCCTTCTCTGCTCCTGTTATGTGGCTTGAAGGAGCAATTTTCTTTTTTTCCCTTATTTTATTGTTTGAAACAAAGTCTGGCTCTTTCACCCAGGCTGGAGTGCAGTGGCAAGATCTCAGCTGACTGCAAGCTCCACCTCCCGGATTCAAGCCATTCTCCCTGCCTCAGCATCCCAAGTAGCTGGGATTACAGGTGCCTGCGACCACGCCCAGCTAATTTTTGTATTTTTTAGCAGAGATGGGTTTTTGCCATGTTGGCCAGGCTGGTCTTGAACTCCTGACCTCAGGTGATCCTCCCACCTCGGCCTCCCAAAGTGCTGGGATTACAGGCGTGAGCCACCGTGGCCGGCTGTCATCTTTGTTGGTTAATTCTCACAGCCAAATGTACAAGCTGTGGAGAGCATCAGGGACTGGCCCTTGGACCCGATTCTTTCCCATCACCCAGAGTTCTAGGTGATCTCAGCCCATATGCGTCATGGCTTTAAATTCCGTCTAGATGTTGCTGCCTCCCACATTTATACTTCCAGCCCAAACTTCCCCTGCACTCCATCATCCAACTGCCTCCGTGACATCTCCACTTGGATGACTAATAGCTCACCCCCGCATTCATCCTCCCAGAGCCTGTTCCTCCCACTGCTGTCCCCATCTCAGCCCACACCAACTCCAGCCCCCAGCAGCTCAGGTCAGAAGATATTGAAGTCCCAGCACTTTGGAAGGCTAAGGTGGGGGGGAATCACTTGAGCCCAGGAGCTTGAGACCAGCCTAGGAAACATAGAAATACCCTGTCTCTACAAAAAATTCAAAATATTAGCTGGGCATAGCGGTGTGTGCTTGTGGTCCTGGCTACTCAGGAGACTGAGATGGGAAGATCACCTGAGCTTAGATAGAGGCTGCAGTGAGCCGTGATGGCACCATTGCACTCCAGCCTGGAAATAAAACAATCAAGGCCAGTCGCAATGGCTCACGTCTGTAATCCCAACACTTTGGGAGGCAGGTGGATCACTTGAGGTCAGGAGTTTGAGACCAGCCTGGTCAATATGGTGAAATCTCGTCTCCATTAAAAATACAAAAATTAGCCAGGCATGGTGGCACGCACCTGTAATCTCAGCTACTCAGGAGGCTGAGGCAGGGGAATCACTGGAAACCAGGAGGTGGAGGTTGCAGTGAGCTGTGATTGCGCCACTGCACTCCAGCCTGGGCGACAGAGGGAGACCCTGTCTCAAAAGCAAAGAAACAAACAAAACAATAGCAACAACAAAGATCTTGAAGTCATCCATGCCTCCTCTTCCTCCCTCCCACACTCCACAAACCCTGCATACTGGATTTCCCAAGTTGATCCAGAATCCTGCCCTTCTGTCCTCCTTCACCCTGCTCTGAGCCACCTGCATCTCAGGCCTGGAACATTCCAACCATCCCCACTGGTCTCCCTCCGTCTGCCATGGCCCCCTTCCGTCGATTTGCAACCCCACGGCCAGAGTGATCTTGGTGGAACTTGTCAGCCTGTGTCTCTTCTCTACAGAAAGTCTCCAGAGAGTGAAACATCCCAGCAATGATCGCCTTGCTATTCCTCCACCTCTCTTCTCCTTCTTTTTCTTCTTCCTCTTCCTTTTTTTTTTTTTTTTTAGACAGAGTCTTTTTTTTTTTTTTTTTTTTTTTTGAGACGGAGTCTCACGCTGTTGCCCAGGCTGGAGTGCAGTGGCGCGATCTCGGCTCACTGCAAGCTCCGCCTCCCGGGTTCCCGCCATTCTCCTGCCTCAGCCTCCTGAGTAGCTGGGACTACAGGCGCCCGCCACCGCGCCCGGCTAATTTTTTGTATTTTTAGTAGAGACGGGGTTTCACTGTGGTCTCGATCTCCTGACCTTGTGATCCGCCCGCCTCGGCCTCCCAAAGTGCTGGGATTACAGGCTTGAGCCACTGCGCCCGGCCTAGACAGAGTCTTGCTCTGACCAGGCTGGAGTCCAGTGGCACAATCTCGGCTCACTGCAACCACTGCCTCCCAGGTTCAAGCACTTCTCCTGCCTCAGCCTCTTGAGTAGCTGAGATTACAGGCGCATGACACCATTCCTGGCACTAATTTGGGTATTTTTAGTAGAGATAGGGTTTCACCATGTTGGCCAGGCTGGTCTCGAACTCCTGACCTCGTGATCCGCCCATCTCGGCCTTCCAAGGTCCTGGGATTACAGGTGTGAGCCACCGCGCCCAGCTGGCTGGGCCATTCTTTGTTATGGGGCTGTTCTGTGTGTTGTAGGATGGCTGGCAGCATCCCTGGCCTCTGCCCACTGGATGCCAGGAGCAACTCCCTGATATTTCCAGACAAATGTCCCCTGGAGGGCAGAATCACTCGTGCTGGGAACTGCTGTTCAACCCGTACTGCTCTCCCCCAAAATCCCCACGCCTCCTCCTTGATCTTATTCAGGCTCAGCTGTCACCTCCTTGGTGAGGCCTCTGTCTACACTGATGACCACTGTTACCCATCCCAACCCCCACCATCTCCCTTCTGCTAACACACTACCTATTTTATTGTTCTTATTTATTGGCTATTATTTACTTATTGTTCTTATTTATTATCTATTTATTGTTTATTACCTGTCTCTTCTTACTAGAATGTAAGCTTCAAAAAGCCAAGGCTTGGCAGGGTGTGGTGGCTTACTGTGTCTGTAATCCCAGCACTTTGGGAGGCCAAGGCAGGTGGATTGCCTGAGGTCAGGAGTTTGAGATCAACCTGGGCAACATGGTGAAACCCCGTCTTTACTAAAATACAAAAAATTAGCTGGGCGTGGTGGCGCATGCCTGTAGTCCCAGCTACTCAGGAGACTGAGGCATGAGAATTGCTTGAACTCGGGAGATGGAGATTGCAGTAAACTGAGATCGCACCACTGCACTCCAGCCTGGGCGACAAAGTGAGACTTTGTCTCAAAAAAAAAAAAAAAAAAAAAGGCAGGGCCTGGCATAGTAGGCACTCAACGAATAGTTCCTGAAGGAAGGCATAAATGCCAGCCCTTGTAACAGATGCATGAACATATGAACATGAGACCTCGGCCTCAAGAGACCTGCATTCCATCCTGGGTGCAGGGAGTAAACAGGTAAATAAATGTGTGCGGCCGGGCGCGGTGGCTCAAGCCTGTAATCCCAGCACTTTGGGAGGCCGAGACGGGCGGATCACGAGGTCAGGAGATCGAGACCATCCTGGCTAACACAGTGAAACCCCGTCTCTACTAAAAATACAAAAAACTAGCTGGGCGAGGTGGCGGGCGCCTGTAGTCCCAGCTACTCAGGAGGCTGAGGCAGGAGAATGGCGCAAACCCGGGAGGCGGAGCTTGCAGTGAGCTGAGATCTGGCCACTGCACTCCAGCCCGGGCTACAGAGCAAGACTCCGTCTCAAAAAAATAAAAATAAAAATAAAATAAAAATAAATGTGTGCAGTGGCAGGTGGCTATCAGAGCAATAAAGAAAAAGAAAGCAGGTGTGTCCGTTTCCTAGGGCTGCCGAAACAAAGCAGCACAACTGGGTGGCTTAAAACTATAGAAATATATTATTTCACAGTTCTGGAGGCTGCAAGTCTCAAATCAAGGTGTGGGCAGGGACATGCTTCCTCTGAAACTTGTAGGGGACAGTCCTCCTTACCTCTTCCTATTAGCTTCAGGTGGTTGCTGGCAATTTCCAGCATGTCTTGGTTTGTAGATGCATTGCTCCAGTCCTCTGTCTTCACGTTGTCTTCCCTCTGTGTCTGTCTCTGTGTCCAGATTTCCCTTCCCTTCCCTGCCCTGCCCTGCCCTGCCCTGCCTTGCCCTGCCCTCCCCTTCCCTTCTTTTTCTTTCATTTTTGAAACAGAGTCTTGCCCTTTTACCCAGGCTGGAGTGCAGTGGTGCAACCTCTGCCTCCCGGGTTCAAGCGATTCTTCTACTTCAGCCTTCTAAGTAGCTGGGATTACAGGCACACGCCACCACAGCCTGGCTAATTTTTGTATTTTTAGTAGAGATGGGGTTTTACCATATTGGTCAGGCTGGTCTCAAACTCCCGGCCTCAGGTGATCTGCCCGCCTTGGCCTCCCAAAGTGCTGGGATTACAGGCGTGAGCTACCAATGCCTGGCCATGTGTCCAGATCTTCTTTTTTGTTTTGAGACAAGGTCTCACTCTGTCACCAAGGCTGGATTGCAGCCTCAACTTGCTGGCTCAAGTGGTCCTCCTGCCTCAGCCTCCCAGGTACATGGAACTACAGGCACACACCACCAACCTCTGCCAATTAAAAAAATTTTTTTCAAACAGGCAGAGTCCTGCTATGTTGCCCAGGCTAGTCTTGAACTTCTGGGCTCGAGAGATCCTCCTACCTCAGCCTCTCAAAGTGCTGGGATTACAGGCATGAACCGCTGTGCCTAGCCCAGATTTCTTCTTCTTCTTTTTTGGCAGCAGGATCTTACTCTGTCACCTAGGCGGGAATGCAATGACACCATCACAGCTCACTGCGGCCTCAACCTCCTGTGCTTAAGTGATCCTCCCGCTTCAGCTCCTGAGGAGCTGTGTGCCACCACACCCGGCTAATTTTTGTAATTTTTGTATTTTTTGTAGAGACAGGATTTCACCATGTTGGCCAGGCTGATCTCAGACTCCAGGGCTCAAGTGATCCACCCACCTCAGTCTCCCAAGTGCTGGGATTACAGGCGTGAGCCACCGCACCCAGCCTCAGATTTCTACTTTTTATAGGAACTTCAGTCATACTGGATTAGGGCCCACCCTAATGGCCCCATTTTAACTTGATTACCTCTGTAAAGATCCTTTTTTTTTTTTTTTTGAGGCAGAGTCTCACTCTGTGACCCAGGCTGGAGTGCGGTGGTGTGATCTCGGTTCACTATAACTTCTGCCTCCCAGGTACAAGTGATTCTTGTGCCTCAGCCTCTCAAATAGCTGGGATTACAGGTGTGTACCACCACACTTGGCTAATTTTTGTATTTTTAGTAGAGATGGGGTTTCGCTATGTTGGCTAGGCTGGTCTCAAACTCATGACCTCAGGTGATCCACCTGCTTTGGCCTCCCAAAGTGGTGGGATTACAGGTGTGAACCACCGTACCTGGCCTCAGATTTATTCGTTGTATAAGGACATCAGTCACATTGGATTAGGGCCCACCTTAAGGACCCCACTTTAACTTGATTACTTCTATAAAGATCCTATTTCAGGCCAGACACGGTGGCTCATGCCTGTAATCCCAGCACTTTGGGAGGCCGAGGTGGGTGGATCATGAGGTCAGGAGATCAAGACCATGCTGGCTAACACGGTGAAACCCCATCTTTATTAAAAATACACAAAATTATCTGGGCGTGGTGGCACATGCTTATAGTCCCAGCTACTCGGGAGGCTAGGCAGGAGAATCCTTCGAACCAGGGAGGTGGAGGTTGCAGTGAGCCAAGATCGCGCCACTGCACTCCAGCTTGGGTGACAGAGTGAGACTCCATCTCAAAAAAAAAAAAAAAAAATCCCATTTCTACATAAAGTCACATCCTGGGGTACTGGGGGGTAAGACTTTAACATATCATTTTAGAAGAGACACAGTGCAATCCTTAACCGCAGGATATGGATTAGGGAGTGATGCTGGGCACTCCTTTAGGGAGGGGGTCAGGAAAGGCCTCTCTGAGTTGGTGATATTTGAGCAGAGACCTGCATGTAGAGAAAAGTCCTGCAAACACCGGGGAAGAGTGTTTCGGGCAAAGGGAACAGCAAGTGCAAAGTGGCAAAATCAATGTACCTATGTCACAGTGCTATAAGCATTCAATTACCAAACAGTTAATATAAACCATTATTATTATTATTGTTCTTCTTCTTTATCCTTTTTGTTGAAGGCTCTGTCTGACTCAGTGGCTCCACGTGGGCCTGGTTGCCTTCTTGAGGCTGGGAATCCACCGTGAATAAGCCAGACAAGGCCCTGTTGTCATGCTGCTGACAGTCGGATGACATCTGTCATCTTGGTTGCAGAGATCAAGAGACCAACAAGTTAAATATAAAGCAACAGGCCAGGTGTGGTGGCTCACACCTGTGATCCCAGCATTCTGAGAGGCTGAGGCGGGCGGATCACTTGAGGCCAGGAGTTTGAGACCAGCCTGGGCCATCATGGGGAAACCCTGTCTCTACTAAAAATACAAAAATTAGCTGGGCGCAGTGCCACAGGTCTGTAATCCCAGCTATTCAGGAGGCTCAGGCAGGAGAACCGCTTGAATCCAGGAGGCGGAGGTTGCAGTGAGCTGACATTGTGCCACTGCACACCAGCATGGGCGACCAAATGATATTCTGTCTCAAAAAAATAAGACTGGGCACGATGGCTCATCCCTGTAGTCCCAGCACTTTGGGAGTCTGAGGCTGATGGAACACTTGAGGTCAGGAGTTCAAGACCAGACTGGCCAACATGGCAAAACCCCATCTCTACTAAAAATAAAAAAATTATCCAGGCATGGTGGCACATGCCTGTAGTCCCAGCTACTCAGAGGTTGAGGCAGGAGAATTAGTTGAACCTGGGAGATGGAGGTTGCAGGGAGCCGAGATTGCACCACTGCACTCCAGCCTGGGCAATAGAGACTCAGTTTCAAAATAAAATACATTTAAAATAATAATAATAATAATAAAGTAACAGGGTGTGATAGTTGATAGTCAGGAATCCTCATAGGACAATACAACAGGTAACCTCATAGAAGGTGACTGCTGGGCAGGGCTGGGTGTGAGTGTCCTCTAGATAAGGCAATCAAGGAAGGCCTCTTTGAGGAGGTGACATTGCAGCTGAAGTATCTCTTCAGGCGTTACGGGAAGTTTATGGAGAAAAGTCCGCTAGATCAGGTCGAGATCCATGACTGGGCTGGCATTGACCGTGGGGGAGATGCATCAAAGGTGAGAACCTGATGAGCCTATTAATTCCCAAAATCACTTCCCATTTATAAAGAGTATAGGCCCTGATCAAAATGGTCTTGAAGTCCAAACTTCTCTCACCATCCCCATGGCCACCCTGTTCCTATAACTGAATAAAGAAAACATAAGTAAGAAATGGAAAATAACTCCTCAGTCAGATCCCAATGTTCATTTCTGACCGTGGGTTCAGGCAGAAGCAATTAAAAACAGATACTGGTGGACGCCCCTGCTCTACCCGCTGGACAACCCTCAAAGAGAGTTAACCAAATGGCTCCATGTTCTCCGAGGGTTGTTTGGGTTAGAGTCAGCACATCTCTTCAAAGGCCCTAGAAAATCCTTTTCTTCGGGGAATTCCTTTACGTTGTAGTTGTTTCAGGGCGATTTGCCAGTAAATGGGAGCTTACGTTAGGTGTTTTTTTTTTTTTTTTTTTTTTTTTGAGACGGAGTCTCGCTCTGCCGCCCAGGCTGGAGTGCAGTGGCCAGATCTCGGCTCACTGCAAGCTCCACATCCCGGGTTCACGCCATTCTCCTGCCTCAGCCTCCCGAGTTGCTGGGACTACAGGCGCCCGCCACCTCGCCCGGCTAGTTTTTTGTATTTTTTAGTAGAGACGGGGTTTCACCATGTCAGCCAGGATGGTCTCGATCTCCTGACCTCATGATCCGCCCGTCTCGGCCTCCCAAAGTGCTGGGATTACAGGCTTGAGCCACCGCGCCCGGCCGTTAGGTGTTTAAGGAACGCTGAATGCAACTGTGTTGAATCAGATTCTATGAAATCTCCTCTTCCTGGCTAGAAGAAAACGTGGCTGTTTTGACATTTCCATGATCATGCTGCTTTCCTTTTGAAGCTACATTTGTTATTTTGCTTCATTTGGGGAGAAAAGCCAGAAATCTGCCTTAAGCGTCATCCTCTCCTTCTCCCCACCATGTAGCCATGTAGTTGGGGCTATGGAGACAGCACAGAAAGACAGACCTGGGTTCAAGACCCAGAACATGGGACAGGGTAGACGGGTGCAGGGCAGAGAGATACAGAGAGAGAGAGAGAGAGAGAGAGAGATTGAGAGAATGGGCCTGACCACAAGTGTGTGCTCTATTATCAGGTCGTCGTGGAGACTCTGGTGGATTTGTATTCGTTCTGCAATTCTTTCTTTCTTTCTTTTTTCTTTTTTTGAGACAGAGTTTCACTCTGTCGCCCAGGCTAGAGTGCAGTGGTGTGATCTCGGCTCACAGCAACCTCCACCTCCCAGGTTCAAGCGATTCTCCTGCCTCAGCCTCCTGAGTAGCTGGGATTACAGGCACCCACCATCACGCACGGCTAACTTTTGTGTTTTGCTTTTTTTTTTTAGTTGAGATGGAGTCTCGCTCTGTCACCCCAGCTGGAGTGCAGTGGCATGATCTTGGCTCACTTCAAGCTCCGCCTCTCAGGTTCTCACCATTCTCCTGCCTCAGCCTCCCGAGTAGCTGGGACTACAGGCACCTGCCACCATGCCCATTAATTTTTTAATTTTTTTATTTTTAGTAGAGACGGGATTTCACCGCGTTAGCTAGGATTGTCTCGATCTCCTGACCTTGTGATCCACCTGCCTCGGCCTCCCAAAGTGATAGAATTATAGGCGTGAGCCACTGCGCCTGGCCAACTTTTGTGTTTTTAGTGGAGACGAGGTTTTGCCATGTTGGCTGGGCTGATCTCGAACTCCTGACCTCAAGTGATCCACTTGTCTCGGCCTCCCAAAGTGCTGGGATTACAGGTGTGAGCCACCACCCTTAGCTCCTCTGAAATTATTTCCAGAGCACCTAGTAAGCGCTAGAGCACTGTGCTGGGATCCAGGAGTCCATCGGTGAAGCCACAATTAACCTGCCCTCATGTGGCTTATAGTTTCCTGCACATTCACATCTGACAGACTCAAGAAGAGCTTTAGCAGCAGAATCCCAAAGAGCAGGACTTTTCTTCTTGGCCCTTCCACCAATTAGCAAGCCCTCAGTTTTCCGCCTCTCTGAAAAAGGTTCAGACATCCATGCCATGTATCTCACAAGGACTTGCGAGAGGCCCCTAGGTGACCATAGAGTAGAGGATGGCTGTATGAAGTTGCTTTCTATGGAGAGTGTATTCTGTGCTAAGCACTGGGTAGGTTGCCAGGCGCGGTGGCTCTGTAATCGCAGCACTTTGAGAGGCTGAGGTGGGCGCATCACAAGGTCAGGAGTTCAAGACCAGCCTGGCCAACATGGTGAAACCCCATCTCTACTAAAAATACAAAAATTAGCTGGGCATGGTGGCACGTACCTGTAATCCCAGCTACTTGGGAGGCTGAGGCAGGAGAATCACTTGAACCCAGGAGTCGGAGGTTGCAGTGAGCCAAGACCATGCCACTGTACTCCAGCCTGGCGACAGAGCAAGACTTCATCTAAAAAAAAAAAAAAAAGAAAAGAAAGAAAAAGAAAAAAATAACTGGGTAGGTCATTTATTTTTCCTTTTTTTCTCAGATGGGGTTTTGCTCTGTCACCCAGGCTGGAGTGTAGTGCCATGATCATAGCTTACTGCAGCCTTGAACTCCTGGGCTCAAGCAATCCTCTTTCCTCTGCCTCCTGAGTAGCTGGGACTACAGGTGTGCACCACCAAGCCCAGTTAATTTTTAAAATTTTTCGTAGAGAAGACATCGTGCTGTGTTGCTCAGGCTGGTCTGAAACTCCTAGCCTCAAGGATCCTCCCAAGTCAGCCTCCCAAAGCACTGGGATTATGGGCTTCGGCCACTGTATCTGCATTTTTTTGTGGGGGTGGCGGTCCTTACCCCACCCTGTTTGGCTGGTGTTGGTTTCTCCCTTACCCAGAGGTCAGAGGGGGCCAGTTTATCTTCCCAGGAGGCTCAAGACTCTGAGCAGCAGAAAGGTAACTGTGAAAGGACATTGCTGGGGAGAGTATGAGGGGAGCACACAGGCAGAGGTGCCAGATTGATACAGGATATACTTACACTAAAAATGATTCCTTGTTTATCTGAAATTCAAACAGAACTGGGCATCCTGTATTTGTATTTGTTAGACTTAGCCACCCTACAGAGTTTCCGACATCAGGCTGGTGGTGGCTTGGGCTGTAGCTGGGATGAGAGGCATTGGAGTGAGTCACTCTGTTCTCAAGGCTGGTGAGCCGAAGGGTTGGGGGCAGGCAATTCGGGTAAGAGAGCAGTGAGCAGGGGCAAGGGTGGGATGGATTCCTAGAATCTGGGCGATGTCTGTAGCTGGAAGCCTCCCGCCCCCAGGGTAATCCACCACTTCTGCCTTCAGCTTCGGGCCTTTGGCCTTCAGCTCCCTGTGGAATTCGTCCCTCTCCTCTCTTTGTTTGAGCTGCTTGCTCTGAATACCAAGTAGTCAGCTCTTAGGCTAACCCAGCCCCTGCACTGCAGCTCTCTGGGCCACGCTCCCAGTTTTGCTTTACATTGGAATCACTGCAGCTTCCTTTTGTAACCCAGTTACCCCCAGCGGGCTTCAGTTTTTCTGCACCCTCATTAAAAGCCAATTTTTCTAATTCTTTAACTTGAAAATTGGGGATTTGGGCTTCTCTGCAGCTGATTCATTCAGCTACTCTCTTGTCCAATATTCACCAAATTATTTTTGACCACCTACTATGTGCCAGAGTGACACAGAATTGAACAAAACAGACAGTAAGAACTCGACCATAGGAATTTATATCCGCCCGGCGCGGTGGCTCACATCTGTAATCCCAGCACTTTGAGATAGTTCAAGGCAGGTGGATTGCTTGGGTCCAGGACTTCGAGACCAGCCTGGGCAAGTGGCAAAACCCCATCGCTACAAAAAATACAAAAATTAGTTGGGTATGGTGGCGTGCACCTGCAGTCCCATCCCAGCTACTCAGGAGGCTGAGATGGGAGAATCGCTTGAACCTGGGATGGAGGTTGCAGTGAGCCAAGATGGCGCCACTGCACTCCAGCCTGGGAGACAGAGCAAGACTCTGTCTCAAAAAAAATAAAACAAAATTTGTACCCAGTGATTAAACATATATAAAGTATTAAATTATGATTGCCATGGGCACTATGAGGACACCATATAACTGGAGGATCTGATTTTTTTTTTTTTTTTGAGACAGAGTTTTGCTCTTGTCGCCCAGGCTGGAGTGCAGTGGCGCGATCTCCCTCACTGCAACCTCTGCCTCCCTGGTGTAAGCAATTCTCCTGTCTCAGCCTCCAGAGTAGCTGGAATTACAGGTGCCCACCACCACACCCGACTAATTTTTGTATTTTTTAGTAGAGATAGGGTTTCACCATGTTGGCCAGGCTGGTCCTGAACTCCTGACCTCAGTTGATCCACCCACCTCAGCCTCCCAAAGTGCTGGGATTACTGGCGTGAGCCAGCGTGCCCAGACTAGGATCTGATTTTTTTGGGAAATGAGTCTGAGAAGGTTGTCCTGAAGAAATGAATTTTATGTTGGGTTTTGAAGGATGAGCAGGAGTTACCTGATAGCAGTAACAATAGCAATAGCTAACTGGGTGCCAGATGCTGTGCGGTGGCACAGTGAGTGAAAGGCAGAGACAAGATTTGAACCCAGGCAAACTCGCTCAGTCTTCGAAGCTGGCTGGAGCTCAGACCTGAGCAAAAGCTGGAGAAGAGAAGCCTACAGGCCCCCTAGGGCTCGGTGAAGAATTTGAGACTTTGGCCTGAGAACAATGGGAAACCTGTGAAGGGTTTTAGAGGTGGGGGTTGGGGGATGGGGATGTGATTTGGTCCAAATTGAAATTTCAAAAGATCCTACCAGCTGCTGAGGGTGGAGGATGGGAGCAGAGTCAGGGTGAGGAGGCTGTTCCCTTCCAGCCCAGATAGCAGATAATGGTGGCTCTGGAGCAGAGCACCTCTGCAGAATGGAGCTACGCCGCCGCAGTCGGCAGTGGAAGGCGCTCAGAAGGTGAAGCCACAGGGCTTGGGATGGGAGATGGGGAAGCGGCGGTCAAGGGTGATGTCCAGATCTGGGGCTTGAGGAACCAGGTGGATGGGAAACACAGGGAGGTTTGGGGGGGCCTCAGAACACGAGATGAGCTGTGATTGAATAGCCCTTTCTGGAATTTCTGTTTGTGTTTGGTCTATTTTTTGCTGCTGTTGTTGGTAAATTGGTTCCCGATCGCCTGTAAGTGTTGGTTCCCTTTCTCCATAGTTTTAGCTTCTTGAAATTTTTGAGGCCAAGTGGGCTGAAGTTTCATTTTTCTTAGGAATGTTTTCCTTTTTTCAGATATGTAAATTACTTGATCTCTCTGCACCTCAGGTTTCTCACCTGTAAAATGAGGGTTATCCTTGTACCTGCCTCATAGGGTTGTTGGAGGGATTAAATTAATTAATACGTAAACTGTGTTTGGAACAGTGCCTGGCACATGGCACCTCAATAAGTGCAAGCCACTCTTCCAAGGTAAAGATGAGGCGGAGGAAATGTCGTCATGACAACGAGGAGGGCGATGGAGGTAGTGGTGGCAGCAGGAGGAGCTAAAGCCCATAGAAGTCACTCCAGGAACTTAGCAAGGCCACATTAAGCCGATTGTACCCAGTATTAAGCAAATTGTTTTAAAGCATTTGTACTGAGTCCCCAGGAATTGACGTTCCTTCACTCAAATCAACATACTCCCCTGTGCAGGACCTACTCTAGGCTTTGGAGATGAACAGTCTTATCAAGTGCTTATAAGATTGCTGCCCTGAAAAGCAAATATAACGCATAATTTTTTTAATTTTAATTTTTATTTGTTGAGACGGAGTCTTGCTCTGTCGCCCAGGCTGGAGTGCAGTGGCGCCATCTCAGCTCACTGCAACCTCTGCCTCCCGGGTTCAAGGGTTTCTCTTGCCCCCCTGCCTCAGCCTCCCGAGTAGCTAGGGTTACAGGCATCCGCCACCACGTCTGGCCAATTTTTTGTATTTTTAGTAGAGATGGGGTTTCGCCACGTTGGCCAGGCTGGTCTCAGACTCCTGATCTCAGGTGATCCACGCGCCTCAGCCTCCCCAAATGCTGTGATTACTTGTGTGAGTCACTGCTCACTGCCAAAATATATTATTTTATTTTATCTTATTGTATTTTATGCCTTCTTTTTTTTTTGAGTCTCCCTCTGTCACCCAGGCTGGAGTGCAGTGGCGCGATCTCAGCTTACTGCAACCTCTGCCTCCCGGGTTCAAGTGATTTTCCTGCTTTCCTACCTCAGACTTCCAAGTAGCTGGAACTACAGGCGCGTGTCACCACGCTCGGCTAATTTTTTTTTTTTTTTTTGAGACGGAGTCTCGCTCTGTCGCCCAGGCTGGAGTGCAGTGGCGCCATCTCGGTTCACTGCAAGCTCCACCTGGGTTCATGACATTCTCCTGCCTCAGCCTACAGAGTAGCTGGGACTACAGGAGTCTGCCACCTCGCCCAGCTAATTTTTTGTAGTTTGTTTAGTAGAGACGGGGTTTCACCGTGTTAGCTAGGACGGCCTCGATCTCCTGACCTTGTGATCCACCCGCCTCGGCCTCCCAAAGTGCTGGGATTACAGGCGTGAGCCACCGCGCCCGGCCCTGGCTAATTTTTGTATTTTTTGTAATGATGGGGTTTTCACCATGTTGGCCAGGCTGGTCTCAAACTCCTGATCTCAAGTGATCCGCCTGCCTTGCCCTTCCAAGGTGCTGGGATTACAGGCGTGAGCCAACGTGCCTGGCATTTCCTTTTTTTTTTTTTTTTTTTTTTTGAGAGGGAGTCTCGCTGTGTCGCCCAGGGTGGAGTGCAGTGGCCAGATCTCAGCTCACTGCAAGTTCCGCCTCCCGGGTTTTTACGCCATTCTCCTGCCTCAGCCTCCTGAGTAGCCGGGACTACAGGCGCCCGCCACCTCACCCGGCTAGTTTTTTGTATTTTTTAGTAGAGATGGGGTTTCACCGTGTTAGCCAGGATGGTCTCGAACTCCTGACCTCGTGATCCGCCCATCTCGGCCTCCCAAAGTGCTGGGATTACAGGCTTGAGCCACCGCGCCCGGCCTCCTTTTTTTTTTTTTGAGACGGAATCTCGCTGTGTCGCCCAGGCTGGAGTGCAGTGGGGCAATCTCGGCTCACTGCAAGCTCTGCCTCCCGGGTTCACGCCGTTCTCCTGCCTCAGCCTCCCGAGTAGCTGGGATTACAGGCGCCCACCACCACGCCTGGCTAATTTTTGTATTTTTAGTAAAGACGGGGTTTTGCCATGTTGGCCAGGCTGGTCTTGAACTCCCGACCTCAGGTGATCGCGAGGTATTTTCATATCTATTAATTCATTTACTCTATTTACTATACAACCCTATGAGATAGAGAGTAGTATTCCTATTTCATACGTGGAGGATCAGGTGTAGAGAGTTATGGAAATTATTTGGGGTTCTGGAGCTACACAGTGCAGAGTCACAGTCCATCTTAAGCTTGTGTGTACATGTCTAGCTACCCTTTTATAGGGCTGTCATTTGGGGTGGGTTCAGGGATGGTGTGGATTAGATGTGGAGGAGAGTGGGGATGGGAAGGTAAAGAACGTTGTGGAATATTTTGAGTCTTAGTAATGGAAAGATGGTAGAGGAAATGGTGACCTTGTCTCTGACCTTATCTCCATACTTAGGTCCTCTCGATCTTTTTCTTTTTTTTTTCTGAGACGGATAGAGTCTCTGTCGCCCAGGCTGGAATGCAATGGCGGGATCTCAGCTCACTGCAACCTCTGCCTCCTGGGCTCAAGCAATTCTCCTGCCTCAGCCTCCTGAGTAGCTGAGATTACAAGAGCCCACCACGCCTGGCTAATTTTTGATTTTTTTTTTTTTATTTGAGAAGGAGACTCACACTGTTGCCCCGGTTGGAATGCAATGGCGTGATCTTGGCTCACTGCAGCCTCCTCCTCCTGGGTTCAATCGATTCTTCTGCCTCAGCCTCCAGAGTAGCTGGGATTATAGGCACTCGCCACCAGGCCCAGCTAATTTTTTGTAGTTTTTACTAAAGACGAGGATTCACCATATTGGCCAGGCTGGTCTCAAACTCCTGACCTCTTGATCCACCCGCCTCGGCCTCCCAAAGTGCTGGGATTACAGGTGTGAGCCACAGGGCCCGGCCAATTTTTGTACTTTTAGTAGAGATGGAGTTTCACCATGTTCACCAGGCTGGTCTCTAACTCCTGACCTCACGTGATCTGCCCGCCTCAGCCTCGCCTCCTAAAGTGCTGAGATTACAGATGTGAGCCACCGTACCTGGCCTGGTCCTCTGCGTCTTATTATTATTATTATTATTTTATTATTTATTTATTCTTTTGAGACGGAGTCTCGTTGTGTCGCCCAGGCTGGAGTGCAGTGGTGCAATCTTGGCTCACTGCAACCCCCGCCTCCTGGGCTCAAGAGATTCTCCTGCCTCAGCCTCCCGAGTAGCTGGGACTACAGGTGTATGCCACCACGCCCAGCTAATTTTTTGTATTCGTATTTGTATTTATTTATTATTATTATTTTTTATTTTTTAGACTGAGTTTCACTTGTTGCCCAGGCTGGAGTGCAGTGGCACGATCTTGACTCACCACAACCTCTGCCTCCTGGGTTCAAGCGATTCTCCTGCTTCAGCCTTCGTGAGTAGCTGGGATTACAGGCATGCACCACCATGCCTGGCTAATTTTGTATTTTTAGTAGAGACAGGGTTTCTCCATGTTGGTCAGGCTGGTCTTGAACTCCCGACCTCAGATGATCCGCCCGCCTCGGCCTCCCAAAGTGTTGGGATTACAGGCATGCACCACCGCGCCCGGCCAAACACAACCACCCTTTTGTATTTTTAGTAGAGACGGCGTTTCACTGTATTAGCCAGGATAGTTTTGATCTCCTGACCTCATGATTTGCCCGCCTCAGCCTCCCAAAGTGCTGGGATTACAGGCATGAGCCACCATGCCCGGCCACTTTATTTTATTTTATTTTATTTTTATTTGTTTGTTTTTTGTTTGTTTGTTTTGTTTTTTGAGACGGAGTCTCGCTCTGTCGCCCAGGCTGGAGTGCAGTGGCCGGATCTCAGCTCACTGCAAGCTCCGCCTCCTGGGTTCACGCCATTCTCCTGCCTCAGCCTCCCAAGTAGCTGGGACTACAGGCGCCCGCCACCTCGCCCGGCTAGTTTTTTGTATTTTTTTTAGTAGAGATGGGGTTTCACCGTGTTAGCCAGGATGGTCTCGATCTCTTGACCTCGTGATCCGCCCGTCTCGGCCTCCCAAAGTGCTGGGATTACAGGCTTGAGCCACCGCGCCCGGCCTTTATTTTATTTTTATTATTTTGTTTTGAGACGGAGTCTCACTCTGTCGCCCAGGCTGGAGTGCAGTGGCGCGATCTCAGCTCACTGCAAACTCTGCCTCCCGGGTTCACGCCATTCTCCTACCTCAGCCTCCCGAGTAGCTGGGACTATAGGCGCCCGCCACCACGCCCGGTTAATTTTTTGTATTTTTAGTAGAGACAGGGTTTCACCGTGTTAGCCAGGATGGTCTTGATCTCCTGACCTTGTGATCCGCCCTCCTCGGCCTTCCAAAGTGCTGGGATTACAGGCGTGAGCCACCGCACCCGGCCTATTTTATTTTTTGAGACAGAATCTCACTCTGTTGCCCAGGCTGGAGTGCAGTGATATGATCACCACTCACCGTAGCCTTGAGTTCCTTGACTCTAGTGATCTTCCTACCTCAACCTGTTGAGTAGCTAGGACTACAAGTGTGCACTACCATGCCTGGCTAATTTCTTCTATTTTTTGTAGAGATGTGGTCTTGCTTTGTTGCCCAGGCTGGTCTCGAACTCCCGGGCTCAAGCAGTCTGCTCACCTCAGCCTCCCAAAGCACTGGGATTACAGGAGTGAGCCATGGGACCCAGCCTCTTTGCACCTTATTTGGCGTAGCCATACCTGGCCTTTTTTTGTTCCTCTGAAACATCAAGCTGCCAAACTCAGCCCAACTTAGAGCCTTCCTACTTCCTGTTCCCTCCACCAGGAAGGTTCTATGTTCTCCAGCTCCAATGTCACAGCCTCCTTGAAGGGTCTCCCCACCTCCTGCCCACACTATCTAAAGCAGATACCTGCAGGCACTGTGGCTCATACCTGTAATTCCAGCACTGTGGGAGGCTGAGGTGGGAGGATCATTTGAGCCCAGGAGTTTGAGACCTGCCCAGACCACATAGCAAGACCCCTGTCTCTTACAAATAAAAAATTAAGTCCGGTGCAGTCGCTCATGCCTATAATCCCAGCACTTTGGAGGGACGAGGCGGGTGGATCACAGGGTCAAGAGATTGAGACCATCCTGGCCAACATAGTGAAATCCTGTCTCTACTAAAAAATACAAAAATTAGCCAGGCATGGTGGCGTGCGCCTGTAATCCCAGCTTGGGAGGCTGAGGCTGAGGCAGGAAAATTGTTTGAACCCGGGAAGCAGAGGTTGTAATGAGCTGAGATCTCGCCACCACACTCCAGCCTGGCGACAGAGCGAGACTCTGTCTCAAAAACAAACAAGCAAAAAACTAGTAAAAAAAAAAAAAAATTTGCTGCGTGTGGTGGCACACACTTGTGACTCCAGATACTCAGGAGGCTGAAGTGGGAGGATTGCTTGAGTCAAGGTGGTTGAGGCTGCAGTAAGCTGTCATCTTGCCATCACACTGCAGTCTGGAAAACAGAGTGAGGACCCCCTCTCTTAAAAAAAAAAAAAAAAAGCCAGGCTTGATGACTCATACCTGTAATCCCAGCACATTGGGAGGCCGAGGAGGGCAGATCACGAGGTCAAGAGTTCGGGTCCAGCCTGACCAACATGGTGAAACTCTGTCTCTACTGAAAATACAAAAATTAGCCAGGCATGGTGGCATGTGCCTATAATCCTAGCTACTCAGGAGGCTGAGGCAGGAGAATCGCTTGAACCCGGGAGGCAGAGGTTGCAGTGAGCCGAGATCATGCCACTGCACTCCAACCTGGGTGATAGGGTGAGACTCCGTCTCAAAAAAAAAAAAAAAAAAAAAAAGAATGGGACTGTTAGTCCCGACCTCAGTTTACTCATCTAGGAGTGGGGTTGATAAGTATAATGGTTCCTGCTTTATAGTTCTGAGGATAAATGGGTTAGTTCATGTGAAGTGTTTAAAAATCATATCTGATGGCCAGGCACAGTGGCTGAAGTCTGTAATCGCAGCACTTTGGGAGGCTGAGGCAGGCGGATCACTTGAGGTCAGGAGTTCGAGACCAGCCAGGCCAACATGGTGAAACCCCTCCTCTACTATAAATACAAAAATTAGCACGGCATGGTGGCACGCACCTGTAATCTCAGCTACTCTGGAGGCTGAGGCAGGAGAATCTTTTGAACACAGGAGGTGAAGGTTGCAGTGAACTAAAGTTGTGCTGCTATACAGGCGACACAGCGAGACTCCATCTCCAGAAAAAAAAAAAAAAAAAAAAAAAAAAAAAGCCGGGCGCGGTGGTTCACGCCTGTAATCCCAGCACTTTGGGAGGCCGAGGCGGGCGGATCACGAGGTCAGGAGATCGAGACCACGGTGAAACCCCGTCTCTACTAAAAATACAAAAAATTAGCCGGGTGCGGTGGTGGGCGCCTGTAGTTCCAGCTACTCGGGAGGCTGAGGCAGGAGAATGGCGTGAACCCGGGAGGCGGAGCTTGCAGTGAGCCAAGATCGCGCCACTGCACTCCAGCCTGGGCGACAGAGCGAGACTCCGTCTCAAAAAAAAAAAAAAAAAGAATTAGCCAAGAGTGAAATAGTAACAGCAACTAAATGAGTGCTGACTCTGTGCAGTGTTGCTGCAAGCTCTTGGTAGAGATGATTTATTCAATGATTCCAGGTACTTATTATTATTGTTCCCATTGTACTGATGAGAAAATCAAGGCACAGAGAATTTAGTACTTCAAGCAAGGCTGCACAGCTGGCAAGTGGGGTGGCTGGGATCCACCCCTCTAGAGTGTGGCAGCAGCAGCCACACACTCAATCACTGCACAGTTGTGCTTCTTGATGTGGGGAAGAGAAAGGAAAAAGGTTACAGGTGCAAGAGAAATGGGGCTAGTTGTTAAGCCAGGGCTCAAATGGGAAGACATCTGATGGAGGGTGCAGCAGGGGAGACGCCTTGTTGGCTGTGGGGAGTCCTTTCAGAAGCAGGAGGGAAGATGCAGACATGTTGAGGCCCCGCAGAGGAAATGGCTTGCTGCTGGGTGGTTTGGGGAAGTGGGCAGATCTGTTGATTGTAGGAAGGATCAGAGTAGAAGATCAAGTACCACGGCTCCAAGGAGAAGAGAACAAGTTAGAGAATGGAAGGAACAGGTGGATGATCTGAGTGGCCGGAGCAGAGCGAGCCGCAGGAGGGTGGAGGGAGATGGTCAGAGATCAGAAGGGCACAGCGCCATCCGGGAGGCTGGTGGGTCATTTTCCGGACTTGGGCTATTACTGAGAAATAGGAGTCATTGATGGATTTTGAGCAGAGGAAGGACAGGAGCTGACTTGTGTTTTGAAAGGATCACTGGCAGGCTGGGCACGGTGGCTTACGCTTGTAATCCCAGCACTTTGAGAGGCCAAGGTGGGCAGATCGCTTGAGCTCAGGAGTTCCTGACTAGCCTGGCCAATATGGTGAAATTTGAAACCCCATCTCTACTAAAAATACAAAAAAAAAAATTAGCCGGGTGTGGTGGTTCGCACCTGTAATCCCAGCTATTCGGGAGGCTGAGGCAGCAGAATCACTTAAACGCAGGAGGTGGATGTTGCAGTGAGCTAAGATGACACCACTGCACTCCAGCCTGGGCGACAGAGTGAGGCTGTGTCTCAGAAAATAAGTAAATAAATAAATAAATAAATAAACAAACAAACAAATAAATAAATAAAGTAAGTAAGTAAGTAAGTAAGTGGCTGGGCACAATGGCTCATGCCTGTAATCCCAGCACTTTGGGAGGCCAAGGCAGGCGGATCATGAGGTCAGGAGATCGAGACCATCCTGGCCAACATGGTGAAACCCCTGTCTCTACTAAAGACACAAAAAAACTAGCTGGTGTGGTGGCATGTGCCTGTAATCCCAGCTACTTAGGAGGCTGAGGCCGGAGAATTGCATGATCATGGGATACGGAGGTTGCAGTGAGCTGAGATTGTGCCACTGCACTCTAGCCTGGGCGACAGAGTAAGACTTTGTCTCAAAAAAAAAAAAAAAAGGAGCGAAAAATAAAATAAAATAAAAGGATCATTGGCAGCCTGGGTGTTATGGTGCGTATGTGTGTGTGAGTGCATGTGTACAAGTGTTTGCAAGGGCAGAAGCAGAGAGCTCAGGTAAGATTCTCGCAACCATCCGGATGGGAGATGGCGTTCTACTGAGCTCTAATATATGTCAAGTGCTGTGTTCGACTCTTGAGGGCATGATGGTGAAGAATTCAGACAAGGTCCTTCCTTGCCTTGTGAAGCGCTCAGCCTGGTGCACAGCTTCTCAGCCTCTGTACTATTGACATTTGAGGCTGGCTAGTTCTCTGCTGTGGGGTCTTGTCCTGTGCATTGTAGGATGTTTAGCAGTACTAGATGCTAGTAGCACTCCCCACTTGCCTGAAAGATCTTACAACCCAAAATGGAGACAACCCAAAATGTCCCTAGACATTGCTAAATGTCCCCTTGCAGGGGCAAAACCACTGGTCTAGTGGGAGGGAGAAACACAGCGAATAAATCTATAGTCTTCTGCCCATAAAAGTAATTGCTAGGAAGAAAAAAGAGTAGGGCCTGAATTTTCCTGCTTTTATTTTCCTTGTGCTCCTGCATCCCTTGCTCGGCGCCTCACCCGCGCTGTGGCCATCTGCCTGATGAGGCGCGATCATTCACCGCCTGCCCTTTCCACCAGCCCTTTTTGTTTTCCCTCCCGCCATTTGCCTAATCCTGCCAGTCCCTCCTAGAAAGAGGTAAAAAAACAAAACAAAACAAAACAAAACCCCACACCCCTCTCCTCGTAGGCATCTTCAGCAAGGGAGGGAGGCTCTTATCTGCCTCTTTGTGGCTGTAACATGTGTGGCTGTAACATGATGCAATCAGCTCCGGGCTCTGAAGGTGAGCCCTTCTGACACCGTGCCCGAAGTTGGCCTCAGTTCTAATTGGCCAAAAAGGAACAAAATAAAACAAGATATTTAAAACACGTCCCTGCCTCAATCCTGTCCATTTCGTGTAACGGTCAGAGAGGCCTGCTGTAGCTGGAGGCTGATAACTGCAAGTGTGCTTATTTTCGGAGACAGCCAAACAGGCTATCTCGGGATGCAGCTTGTGGGGCCGCTCCTGCCGCTGCTCGCCTGGCTGGAGGCCAGCGGAACGGGCGAGCCATTTCAGGGAGGCCAGGCCTCAGCTCATAAGGTGCTGGGGGAAGGGAGCTGGGGCCAGCCCTTCCTCTCCCTCGAGACCAGCATTGTTACTGTGACACTCTGCCTGGCTCCCTACAGCCTGATTCTGTACCCCGATCCTCTCTGTACCCTGGGAACATTAAGAGAGACATGTTTTAATCTATTTTTATTAGCTCATTGCTTATTAATATCACCAAGGAACCTGCTTGTTTAGGCCTGTGCTGGCTTTTCTAGCCAGAGGCAGAATGATTGGACTTTTGTCTTCACTTTCCTTAAAGGGCTGAAAGCCAGGGTTTCCCAACCTTGGACATTTTGGATCAGATACTTCCTTGTTGTGGGGGGCTGGTCCTGTGTACCATAGATGTTTTGCATCATCCCCGGCCTCTACCCACTAGATACCAGCAATACAACCTCCCTAGCTGTGACAACCCACATGTCTCCAGGCACTGCCAAATGTCCCCTGGAGGGCAAAACCCCCCATGGTTGAGAACCACTGGTTTCATGGAATATAAAAGCCTAATTTTAGAGATGGCAAAGTGTTCTCCCTTGACATCTTGCATCTTGCTGGAGGTTGGGAGGGCGAGGGTCGCTTCCTCTGGGCCTCAGTCTGTAATGAGGGGCATTTGAATAAGTCTAATCTAAAAGTTCCCTTCAGCGCCATCATTCAGTACTGAAAACCCACCTCAATAGGGTTGGTCTTCTTCAGGTTGCAGCACTGAGTTGTGATCACGCCACTGCACTCCAGCCTGGGCAACAGAGCGAGACACTGTATCGAAAAACAAACAAAACTGGTCTACCTCCTAAAATAAAACACAGATTATGCAGTTGCTGTTGGTAGGTTTTAGCATCATTGTTTCTGCTGTGCTCGGTTCAGCTTTGCTTTTGCTCTTTTCTTTAGAGGCAGGTGAAAGTACAGAGTTTAGGGATGTGAAGTGCTAACGGGGATGGACGTCTGATCTCTGGCACTTCCCAGCTGTGTGACCTTGGGCAGCTCACTTCACCTCTCTGGGCTTAGTTCCAGGTTTCTAACAATGTCATCTACTTCAGGAATCAGTCTATGTAAAGCACTAATTTAGAAGTAGCTGCTGGGATACTCACTGCAGTGGGGCTTTAAGAGGAGCTGCTGAATGGATTTCTAGATTGAGACCTGCAACATTTGGTTTTATTTCCTGCTTATCAGCCACATTCCATCAAGCCCAGGACCAGCCCTTCGTAGGCCTCTGCCCCAGGCTTTCTTTTCAATCTGTGTTCCTCCCAGGATTCCATCTGCCACCATACTTTTGTGTCTGTCCCCAGTCGAATTACTGTTTTCCAGATAACCTCAGACCTACCCGAATGCCAACAGCATTCCTCAAACAGAGCAGAGCTGCCAGAATAAGCCAGCAGCTTCCTGCTCTTTGCCCCAGAAAACATTTCAAGTGATCAAGTGATCAGAGAGAGGGAGGGAGGCGGGGAGGATGCTGTAGCTGCTTATGCAACAAGCTTTAATCCCAGGTTAAAATCCACCACGCACACCAGCGGCATATTTTATTTCCTCATTGGTTCGTGGAATTAGCCGCATGCCAGATCTGCCACCAACCCCACAGTCCTGTTTGTTCCCCTCAAAGCAGCACCCGCAGAAACAAACAGCATTCCATATGGGATGGTGGTGGAGGGCCGCTGCCCACACAGCTAGGAGGGCGAGCACCGAGCACGCACTGCTTCACTGTGGCCTCCACCTCTCGCCTCCTCCCATTTGGTCTCCCCATGCAGCTTTCTACCTCCAGGAAGAGCAGGCCCCTCCCTTCTGGTGAGGCCCAGGCCTGCTGTCCTGAGCGCTGGAGCTTTGTCAGGTTGGGTGGCCATGGAACTGTCCCTCCCTGCAGCTTGGCCTCAGCAGTCTAAAACAGTAACAACAGCAACATCCTGTCCGTTTTCATAAAGCCTGGGTCCTGCCCTGCAGTACAGCGAGTTTCAATTCCCAGCTCGTTCCTGAGCCTGTTTGATAGGAGATTCCCGGCCAGGAAGAATTTATGTACAAGCAGTGGGCATCTGTTGTCCATGTGGGGGTTGGAAGGGCAGGGAAAGCAAGCCATGAGCTCTTCGTTTTCTTTGTGGGAACCGTGTGGGACAAGAAAGCCCACAAGTCCTAATTTTAGGAGGAGAGGGGAGACTTTATTGCTCCAGAGTTATGCCTCCTGGCATATGGCTGCGTTAACTCTGGAAGCTTTCTCCAGCCTCTAAAGAATGGTGTTTATTTAGCTTCTGTGGTTCCAGCTTGCTGTTTTAAAAAATCCTGTTAATTAAGCACCTTGTCATTTAAAATGCTGAAGAAGGAAAGCAAGCAAGAAAACTTGGACATTTTAAGGTCCTTTTGGATCTCTGGGTACGGACCAACTGCAGAGGCAGCTTTAGGGAGGAGACCGGCAAAGACCTCCTAACGCAACTGAAGTGGGTAGAATGATAAGCAGCTCTGAACAACCAGTTAATATTTTACTGGGGAGTGGTGCCAGAGATGGGGGTGGGGGGGCTGCCAAATGGAGGGCTGTGTGTGAAATCGCTGCTCCATCTGCCTTGGGGGACGAAAAGAAGCCGTTCTCTGTGCAAATAAATGGAAGCAAGAATCCTTAGGAAGCCCAGGGGATTTGTCTGCCCACCGAGGAGGGCCCAACTCCCCCAGGCACACACATACAGGGATGATTGTGGCAGGAAGGGCTGACCTACGGGGGTAGGCCTGACGCATAATGGGGGCTCTTGTTTCCGGGCTGAGCGTGCCATCTTTCTGTCTCCCTCTGGATTGAAATGGCTTCTCAGCCCGAGAGGCACTGCCTGTGCCCTGGATTCACAAGGTACACGCCTCCCTGGGAAGCAAAGGCTGAGAGACAGCGGCTCTCTCTCTCTCTCTCTCTCTCTGCATCTGCCGGGAGAGCTGCAGCTGGTATTTTTCCACAGGCCTTTGCTGCGATCTCAAGGCCTAGTTTTTCCCAGCCAGGCCCGGAGTCCGAGAGAGGGTTAACAGGCAGGAAGCCGAAGGCATCGCAGGCTAATACGGAAGTCAGATTTGTGTTTAACTGACAGGTTTAGCAGGCCTCGGCCGTGGGGGAGGGGCCGGGAGGCAAGGGAAGTTTGTAGATCCAGGCATGTGGCCTGCGAGGAGGGCTTTGGGTTTTTCTTAGGGTAAGGACGGAGAGGGGTCCCCCTTGGCATCGTGGCAGGGAGGCAGGAACCCACGTTGATTTTGCACGCAGGACTGGCTAAGCAGGGCGAGAGGCCCACGGCTCTCTGGCCTGCCTTGCAAGGAGGCATGGGGACAATGACTATGCAAACTTGACCACTCTGCTCCCCTCCTCCCCTCAGCAGCTACTCCTCGCTCCTCTGAGAAGCCAGGGCTGCTCTCTGCTGATTTTTCGTGGCTCCCCCGGTCTGCCTGCTTCCCCAGCTCCTCAGAGGCCTGCCTCAAGCCCCTTTTTCTGGCCCCCTTGGCTGTTTCCGTGGGACTCCCCACTCCCCAGCTTCCCCTTCCCCTTGGAGAGCCACCCTGCTGGACTGTTCTAGAAAACGGCTGGCCTTCCTCCCTGGACAAGGGCCGTTTCTCTGGGGGCAGGTGAGGGTGAGCCGTTCCAGCCCACTCCAAGAAACTCCCTTCCCAGGGGCCTCCAGTCCTCAGGCTTCCCTGGAGCAGGTCAGGCTGGCTGCCCTGGCCGGCCCGTGCCGGGAAATCTAGCCAGGGTGCAGGAGAAGTGCGTGTGGGGGCCCCTTTCCCAAGTTTTTCTTGCTGCAAAAGGCCTAGCTTAGCCTGTCTTTTTCTATGCACAGGATGGCTCTTGCTCACCCGAGCCTCACAAAGATAATCGCTCAGGAAGTGTTTCAGCCAATCCGGGGCGGCTTTACACTCCGATTTGCCAGGGCAGCCAATCGGGGATGAGCTTTTATTAGGCGGCCAGATCATCAGCCGAAGTGCCAAACCCTTTTTCTGTGAGAACTAGGAGCCTGTCCTCCATGTTTTATAAGTATTGACATTACACAGTGTTAACAATGCATCCACAGAGGTAAGCTCGACTTTTTAACCATCTTTTTTCCCCCTCCCTCTGAGACATCCGAATTGTGGGCGAGCAGTGTGATTTCTCTGTGGCTGGCCGTGCCACACTCACCCCCAGAGCACTTATGTTAACTTGGAACTGTTTAGAGAGAATTTTTTTGCTTTCTTGGGTCACATGGCTCAGTAGCCATTAGCCATAGCTTGATTTTGCAAACTGGCAAGGGCCTGGCACACCTTTCCTTCCACCAGGGCATGGTGTTTCTGGAAGAGTTTGAAGCTAGATCCTGGTATGCCAAAAAAGAAGCTTTTTTTTTTTTCTTCTTCTTCTTCTTCTTTTTTCTTTCCCTCTTCCCTCTCTCTTCCCCTCTCTCTCTCTCTGAGCAGTTCCCCCCCCCCCCTGCACTATTGTCTTCTCTTTTGCCACATGCCCTGCTGGGGGAAGAAAATGGAAGGTAAGCAAACAGGCTCCTCTCCAAGGAGAGCTCATGGCAGACAGCAGAGCAGGCAAGTTTGCCTCTCCAAAGAGGTTCTGGGAAGGCTGGATAAGTTTTGACAAGAGAGGAGCGTGTTTGCAAAAGAATTGAACCCTCAGCAGAGCAGTGCTAAGGAGAGTCTAGCTCCTGGGGCCTAGGTGGGTGGTGGTGTCTGTACACGGTCTTCTCTTATTCTACAGAGCTTCTGCACTTGAAACTACATTGTTCAGCCTGTTTTCCTGACTTAGGTTGCTACAGAGTGTTCTGCAAGCCAGCCTACAGCCAGCAAATGTTTCTGAAAGTGTTTTCTAGGTTTTGGAGGAAGTTTTTGGAGTAGGGATGGGGACTGGGGGGTGTGGGGAGAGAGATCTTGGACAACATCCTGCAAAAAAAAAAAAAAAAAAAAAAAAAGAAAAAATCTGCAAGGATTCTGAATCCCTTAGTTTTCTACTCTTGCATGATTTTCAAGGAACTAATGTTACCTTTTATCCTTGTTTTCATTTTCCTGTCCCTTTTATACATTGTATCCTCCTCTCTTCTCCTGTGTGATGGAGTGTAGAGGAAATAAAATCATGTCTGTGGCTCATGACAGCATTCCATATTCAGTTGTTGGGTTGTGGTGTTGTTGTTGTTGTGTGTTTTTAATAATACCATGTAACTGTTTAAAAAAATTTCCTTTTTGATCAAGTCCCAAATCTGCCAGCCTGTTCTCTCTTCCTAACTGTGGAAAAATGAGACGGTTGCTTGAACATTTGTTGGGTAAGTAAAGCAATCCATTTCCTCTGTGACCATGTTTGAAGAGTTTTGCGAACATTTGGGGTCTGTTTGTAATAGGGGGTCTTGGCTGCAGGAGTTGGGGGCTTCATTAGCAGGAACAAAATAAGGGCTTTTTAAAGAGTGTCTTGATTTTAGGTGACTGTTTGAATCCACTGTTTTTCCTGATAACCTGCAGCTAGGATTGAAGATTATACTTCCTGTTTACCCTGAGTCAGGGGAGAAGTGTTTAGTTCATTGTGACTTGACTCTAGACCTTTAATGGGGTTTGTTTGGATATTCAAACTGTGAGTAGGTGATGTGCTTGTGAAATGTAATGAAACTGCTTGTTCTTAGAGTTGCAGAGCCCTAAAAACATTGGTGGGGCAGAAGCTGGTGGTGGTGGTGGTGGTGGTATGTGTGTGCTGGGGGGTGGTGGTGGCAGTGTGCTCATGCTTTAGGACTTATGTATAGTGCAAAATCTCATCTGCCACCAGACTGGGGTTGGATTCAGGACTCACTGACCAACACATTTTGGCCTTTTTTCAGGTCTCATCCACACATCTGTATGCATGCTGACCCCACATAAGATTTGTCACTTTTTACATTTCCCTTGACTTCTTAAGGCTGCAGCTAGAAGTTAAGTGGGAAAAGTAGAGTCTTGTTTAGCATTACCTTTAGAATTTCCCTAGAAGTTCAGTACGTAAATTTTCAGCTTGGAGACCAATCTGACATGACTGTAAATGCAGGAAATATATTCAATTGCTGTGTTATGTCAACTTTATGGAGTCAGTAATCTTTTTTCTTTCAAATGAGTGTCCAGTAGCCCACTTTCTGACACCAAATTGGAAAAAGGCTCATTTAATCAGGAGAAACGTTTCGTACCACATTCTAAGTTGAAAAAAGTCTGTGCAAGGCAGGCCAGCTTAGCTTCTTAGAGTAAAACTGCAGGCAGTTAATGATGTTACATACTTAAAACTGAACAGTGCCACTGCCCCAAACAAGTAAGTTTAGACACTCAGCTATTTTCTTTGTTCTTATCTCCTTGCTGTAAATGGAAATTACATATTGAGGTTCTTGTGGCCTCCCTAGAAGCAGTGTCTAATCATAAGACTCCTGGTTTGGTGCCTTCAACGTTTGCATAATACTGTGTTTGTTGGGCTGGAAGGGAACTTAAGGGCAAGGCGTTTGTCCTCTAAAAGCTTGCATTAAAATGGCTCCCACAGGTTTGGAGAGCCAAGATGTGTTCTCAGATGTACAGCCCCCAGCAAGTTGCCAACACTGGACCAAGCTAGCCACTTTTCCTCTGGTACTGTGACCCCTACCAAGCATGAGTCTGTAAAAAGTTAATTGCTTTCAAAGTAGCATTATTTTCCAGTTTCAGGAAAGGGGAAAAAAATGTCTGCATTGCAGCAGGACTAGGTAGGGACGGCAGTACTGGCTCCCAGAGCAGCCCAATGGGGTTCTTCTCCTCTAGCTTTTAAACCAATAGACTTGGAGGAAAGGTTAAAGATTGACAATTACAGTGGCCGAACTAAGAACAGGCCTTCTGGAAATTTCTACCATCTTTGTTCCTTTTAGGAAAAGCGGATCTGCCAAACAGAAGAGTCTCCTACCTTCCATTCCTAGGTCATCTCCCTTCCCTTCTTCCCCCCCAACCCCCCTTCTTTTTCTCATCAAGGTATAATGTTCTCTCTGCCACATTTGTAAATTGCAGAGGGAGGAACAGAATGTTGGGCTGTTTTCCTTTTTCCTTCTGCCTCCTCAGTCCCCAAAGAGGATACACAGCTGCAAGGAGCAAACACAGACACACTGAAGCTTTTGATTCCTCTTTTTTTTTTCCTTCAAGACCCTCCAGGATGGGTTCACTTTCTGCTTTGGGAAATTAAGTGGCATTCACGTGGGGGAGGGGGAGTAACTGCTTTTATTAGCTCCAGAAAATGGTCAGTGTTCAGTCTGTAACTAGGAATTAATTATATATAATCACTCAGTAAACTTTCTACAGAGTTTTTCTAATTGCTGAGCCTGATCATAGTTAGCCCGTTGGCGCCAAGTCCAGTTACTTTTATAATTAACAGCTCAAAGATTTGAGTCAGAAAGAAACAATTGGGGGCCTCTTGGATTATAAATTAGGGATGAAAACAATAGCTTTTTTTCCTTTCTTTCTTGTAACCTCTTTTATTTTAAACAAAACATTCCCCCTTTTCTTTCCCTGGGAGAACCAGTGGGGAGACTGCATCAGGTCTTAAATATGAGGACGGGAGACACTTTTTAGGAAGTGGGGTGACAGTAACCTAGAAAACCCTGAGGCAAAGGTAGGTTTTTAAAAGTCCAGCCACTTCCAATGTGTGATGTCTTTGTTTCTTTTGCCCTCTTTCCCCTTCTCTCTCCTGTGGCAGAGGCAGCAGACATTTGTCAGCCTGGGAACCCTCAATCTGGCTTTGCCTCTGGTTGACTCTGGAAAGAAAGATACATTCAAAGGGGCCTTCGCTACTGAACAGCAGAGATTTAAAAAGGGAATATGTTTCGAAGCCCTTTGGTTACTCTTAAAATGCAAAATCTGAGCAAGGGTTCACCCTTGGCTCAGGTTGCTAAGATTATGGTTGCCCTCCCCCCTACTTCCCACTCTCCTTGCAGACAAACAAGCAGGCAGTGGCCATGCCAGCTCTGCAGCCAGTGTGCTGCCAGCCTGCCCCCCCCATCCCGATTACCTACCTACCGGCCGACGGGGGCCAATGGCCTGTCCTTGCCCTGGCATGGCCTTGGGCACTGTGCCCTCCTTTCTCCCCTGGAGCTAAAAAGCAGTCACCTTGAAACTCCTCACTCCCAGCACCAGAGGAGTTCTGAGGCCAATGCTCAGACCTGTAACAGTAAATGACGTTATCCACTCAGGCTGTTAGTTCGGCCTCTGAAAGCGGGTTTTGCAAAACCCATTGTTAATTCTCAGGCTCTGTTGGGGGTGGTCAGAAATCTAATTTGTGAGTATCCTGTGCATTGGATAAGGGAGTGTTTTCCTTGTGTTTCTCCTCTGCAGACTCGGATTGTCTTTCCTTGATGTTGACTGTCTTAGGACTGGCTGCTTCAGAGGGCTGGGTATTTGGTGGCTGTTTGCAAGCTTATAAACAGCCTTTTTATTTTACCTTGGCTGTAGACTGAGGTGCAGCCCTTTAGCTTGGCTTTTCAGATGCCTGCTGTCCTTGAAGCACTTTCATTTTACCTAGCACCTTTTTGGTATGGATGCAAAGCTGGTTTCTAATAGACTGAGAAGAGAAGGGGGACCGGGCTTCCTCCTCGCCTCCCCCCAGCCTGCTCCCTGGGAACATTTTTGTGTTTGCACAGACACCTGTCCGTCTGCAGTCTGTGCCACGGGGCTGCACAATTCCTAACCTTCTACCCACCTAATTCGAGGGCAAGGGGGCCTCATCACAGAGCCTCATGTTGAAAGCTCAGGATCTACAAGAGAAGGCTTTTCCTTAGGAACCTGTGACTTCACAAACTCTCCCTGTCATTGCAGAGTTTTTTTTAAGCTTCTAAACGTTGGGTTGTTGGTGTCCTTTGGTTCAGCTTTTCCTAGTTCTGGTATTTAGGAAGGTGGCTTTGAAACTAGCAGGGCTGCTTAAACAAGAGCTACAGCTATTGAACAAACTGCTACCATTTTAGCTTCAACACAGGAATGAGGCAGTGTTGCCAGACGCCATTTTAAGAATCCTGCATAAATAGCTTAGCTACCGATGACTCTGCCTGTTTTAGGTGAGTGCTTATATAAAGCTGCTCTGCTAACCATTCCCCCCCACCCCAATTTCTTAAAAAATTAATTGCAGATTTAGGGAAGCATGGTTTTTAATTTTGATGTTCACTATTTTATAATCTAGAAGAGGAAGATGTTATGCCTTGGGGATTAAATATTTCTTACAGCCTGGACCATTTTGGTATTTTGAATGAAAGTAAAAACCTGGAAAAGTCCTTTCGAATGATGCATGATTCTTGAATTGCTGTGCGATGATCCTCATCTGTAGAACCAGAGTCTTGTGCATGTTGGTTATATATTCTAGATGGCTTAGATATTCTTCTTTAAAAGTCAAATAGTAGGGGCACTTGGGGAAAAGAAATATGTGGGCATTGTGTATCCAGGCATTTTTCTGTCAAAACTAGATGCTTGCTTTTTTCTCTCTCTTGGAAGTGTTGAGGAGATGAGATTCCTGGGAATTACGGACCATCCCTGAGTCCTCAGAATTAATAATCAGAAGGCTTAAAGCATCCTGGAGGTGCAGTAGTTCATCTGCAACTTTTAATTGCTCTTTTTTCAGTGCATGCAGGTTAAGAAGTAAGCATAGGTTTTCTTGCTCAGGCATTGGGAAAGAAATCTTTTATTCTTTTTGGGATGGGATGGGGTGGTCTTGGTTATCTTTGCAGGTACTGTTATTTCTTTGAATTGCCTGAAATGTATCAGTTTGTGAAATCTACAGGCAAATGACTTGGGTAAATGTGAGTGTAAGAGGTGGTAGTGTATACAATGTATCTAACTAGTTGATGGTGTGTTTTCCTATTGGAGTGAGAAATTGTTTGTTTTTCAGCTAATTTTACCCTTTTTCTTTAGCGGGCCCCCAGTTTCCTCAACAGACCTTTAAAGGGAGAAAAGTAATGTCAGTTTGAAACAAGAGCTTGTTGTCCCATTGTTTTTGATTTAAATCATCAGGGTTGCTGGAAGCTAGCAGATATGGAAGGAAATAAGCTGTCTATGTTCTAAGACTTTAATGTATTAATGACAGAAGTTCAAAGTATTTTCTCCAGATGCAGCTGCCTTTTCTTTTTAACAATTATTTGACTGTTTTTCTTCCCCCAAATGACTGAACAGTTCTTAACCGAAATTGACCAACATCAGTGGGGCAATTCAGACAGGTACAGATCTTTTCTTGCCACTACTTTTGATGTAATATTCATGTTTTTTTTTTTTTTCCTAATAACATACTAGTTCTTAACACTAAACCAAAAAAAAAAAAACAAAAAAAAAAACAAAAAAAAAACAAAAAACACACACACAAAAACCGAAATCAGTGGCATAGGAAAAAGGAAGTCCCTTTAGATGTGGCTATTCAAAATGACTAATTTTGCATTCTGGTCTTTGCTTTTGTAAATGAAGGTTTTTTTTTTTTTTTTTCCTCTCTCCTTTTAATGCATAGACACTGCAGTTTCCTTTAGCCAAATACAGGTTATTGTGTGCGTGCATGTGTGTGCATGGGTTCCTTTTGAAAGGATGGTTTGCTGATCTGTGAAAAAGATGGTTTTCTTAAATTGTTGTGCTTGAAATCTTGTGCTAAAGCTGGTGGTGCTATTGCTAAAGTTGGGTGATTATGGTGCCCACTTGTAATGCTTGGAAAGATAAAACAACTTAACTTTTTTTTCCCTCTCTCTTCTGCTCCAGCATTGATTATCTTAAAACTCAGAAGCAAATACCCACCACATAACTAGTTTGCATTTTCCTCGTCTCTCAGCAGCATTCCTGCCTGAAGTATTCAGCTCCTCTAGGCTGTTGCAAGCCAAATAATTGTTCCCTTGAATGCAGCCTTCCTCCATGATCAATACACCTTTGAATGTTTTCATCGCTGCAGAAATCCTTCGAGTGGGTTTTTTGGGCTCAGTTCTGCATAATTGTTTCCCTCACCACTGTAGATTTCAGTTGGATCACAGATTAGCGTTTTCTCTATTACTCAAAATATGGGATCGGTTTCAAGAAGTTTAGAATTTCACATACTTCATGCTAGAGAGGGAAACAGAATTCTAGTTGCTAGAAAAGATCAAGGTTGCTATTTGTTCCTTTGAAGTGAACTGTCTACCCATCTCCGAGGGCTGCATGGGGCTTTTTGTTAAGATGTATTTCCAGTCACCCCAAGCCAGAACTCATCAACAGCATCCAGTTGGACAACCTGTGTATGTTTCAGGCGGAGTGTGTTTCTGAGTTGAGAATGTTTTCTCCTTAAGTTGGGATAGAAAGCATTAGTGCTGAAATCACCTTCAATAAATCACCGTTGTATTATTGCATATAAGTGATGTGTTTAAATTTAGCAGGCTGCTTTCTCCTGATGAAAACCATTTGTGGCAACATGTCGGTTGTTTCTTTGGTGATTTGTGTCGCAGGCTTTCTTTACAGATGCTGTGTAAATGAAATTGTTAACGGGGCTCAGCATCAGAGTGCTAAATGTGTGAATATTCTCATTTAAAACCAACTACCTTTCTTCATCTCCAAGCTCCTATAATTTAACTCTGAACTATAATCGTTTCCTTTCTATCTAGCTCCCATCCCAAATCCTCTCCTCCTAACATGGAACTCTCCTAAAATCTTCCCCTTATACTAGGGTTCGAGACATGAGGCTGTCTTTTTGGGCCTTTTGCGTTGTCACAGTCCCAGACCACGGAACACAAGCAGGACATTCTCTCTTCCCCAGCCTCCTTCCTGTCCTGGCTTTGAGTCTTCCAAATGGAAAATTCCAGCCATATCAATTGGTGATGCACCCATTTCTTCCTGTGGAACCACAGTCTGATGGAATTGCTTCTGGAGTAAATCCCTGGCTTCAGTGTCAGCCTGAATGTTCGGAAAGTTCTAGCACCTCAAACCATTTGCATCTATGAAAAGCATAACTCTATTTTTTTTCCTTTGGTTTAGCTTGTGAGTTCTCTGTAGGAGGAAGATCTCATATGGCCGGCT
The DNA here is from genome assembly GCF_037993035.2 of Macaca fascicularis. Lineage (NCBI taxonomy): Eukaryota > Metazoa > Chordata > Mammalia > Primates > Cercopithecidae > Macaca > Macaca fascicularis. Next base: position 103,404,604 of record NC_088384.1, on the reverse strand, counting down.
CTCTTTCAACTCCAGTTCCAGCAGAGAGAGAGAGAATGTTCTGGGTGACAGACCCTCCCAGCAAAGGGGCTTGCTTTATTTGCTTCTCTCCCCAACCCTCCACTCTTAGCCTTTGTCTTTTGAATAATCCTTCCTCATTCCACTTTTGTGGTGGGGGATAATTAGTCACAACTCAGTAGTAAGCCGTGCCTGCTGTAGAGAGGAAGCATTCAGGGTGTTGGAAGTGTGGAGACCCCGGTCTGATTCCTGGAATCAGTGCTCCTCGGTTCAGTGTTTTGAGACCAGGTCTTTAGCTTCTAGCTGGGCATATTCTTCTGCTTTGTAATTTAACCTATATCTTTTTTTTTTTTTTTCATGTTCCTGCCTCATCAGGGAATTGTAAGATTTAGGGGGAGGTGTGGGAAATCTTAATCTTTGCCCTAAAGTATTCAGAGATCAGAATTCTGGATACCCTGCAGAACACCTCCAACCTCCCTGCCTTTGAACCCTGTGTTAACAATGAGAAGCTTGTTTATTTGAAGGCTGGGTTCTCATTGGCCCACAGGGGTAGGTTGTAATTGTGTGTCTAAAAAATTGCCTTTTGCATTCCCCAATAGCATGACAACTGGAATAGTAATTTGACTTAAAAAAAAAAAAAACAAACAACCAACCAACCTAGTGTCTTAAAAAACTCCTTTAGGACTCTTCACACTTTGTTGAAATCAGGTGTGGGTTTCCTTCCCCGAGCCCTGGATAAGGATGAGGGAATGTCTTTAAGGTGGGTTTGTCACTAGAACTTCCCAATAGCTGCCCCCATGGGGCCAGTTCTCAGCCTTCCTAAACATGAACATAATTTGCTCTGTTTCAGCTTGGCTGAAGAGGAAATAAAAACAGAACAGGAGGTGGTAGAGGGCATGGATATCTCTACTCGCTCCAAAGGTGAGTAAAAATCTTGGTTTATCTATTCTAGAGCTAAGGAGGAAATTGGAATTTCTTTTTGTTGTTGTAGAGCAGTGAAGTGTGGCTCTCTGAGCCGACGTTGTAACTCTTCTTGGATTTTCAGATATAAGATTTTTTGATGGATGAACCTAATTTATGGAGAACTCTCCTTCTTTTGGTTTTCTTTCCCTGGTGCCTGTGTCAGTGTCCTGACAGTGAATTTTACCTGTGTGTCATGACCGAGGGTGGCTGGCTACCTCTTCGCAGGGTGACTTTCAGAAGCCACGGTTTAAATAAAGCATGTTCTGGAAGCCACCAGAGCCTCTAGCTGCCGCTTGTTTTCTGATTTTAACAACAGGCCTCTTTGGAATCCCAGAAGTGGGATGAAGTCAGCCTGCTTCATTGGAAAGTGGTGGTCTTGGGTTAGAGATAAAAAGCAAATGTAGAGCTTGCTGGGATGCTGGGGCCAGTGTTTGCATTTAGTTCAAAATTTAGCAAATTAGGGCAAACACAATTTATGCGTTTATTCACAAGCCTAGAGTAGACTCCTGAATATCTTCTAATTGAGGGATTGGTACTTTTCATTTGGTCTGTGTGAAAGAGGTTTTATGAGGCTTCCCAAAAGGAAGCAGTTATTCACTTTTACCTTCAGGGTGCTTTTACAATTGAGCTACTGGAGTGTTTTTTCTATCTTTGGTTGATGAAAAGGCTCATCTCCAAACTTAATGGTTGTACCAAGGTGTTTTCATTCCTTCAACAAGTCACTGTGTGCTTGCTTGGAACACACAGCCTTGCACTGGGGGTTATGGGGAGGGAGGAAGAGGCTGGACAGGGTTATTGCAGACTACCGGAAGGAGGTTCTCATATGGCTGCAGAGTGTTGCACAAAGGGACTCCCTAAAGGCGTCTGAAACCAAAAGCATTTTGAGGATTGTTTTAAGACAGCGTGTCGCCGGGCATGGTGGCTCATGCCTGTAATCCCAGCACTTTGGGAGGCCAAGGCGGGCGATCACAAGGTCACGCGTTTGAGACCAGCCTGGCCAACATGGTGAAACCCCCGTCTCTACTAAAATACAAAAATTAGCCGGGCATGGTGGCACACACCTGTAATCCTAGCTACTTAGGAGGTTGAGGCAGGAGAATCACTTGAGCCCGGGAGGCGGAGGTTGCAGTGAGCTGAGATCGTGCCACTGTGCTCCAGCCTGGGCGACAGAGCAAGATGCCATCTCAAAAAAAAAAAAAAAAAAGACAGCATGTCATTTTGGGGCAAAGTTGGGGGTCCAGTAGTCAAGGCTGGGACCCGGGAAGTGGGAGCTGGCTGCTGGTCTCTGACCGTGGTCACAGGAGGGGAGGCACCCCAGGTGGGAAGGCCTGGCTTACTGGGTGGGTGCTTTATGCTGGGGAGCAGCAGGAGGAGGCTGGGTGGAGGCAGAGAGCTGCTGCCCCCTCATCACAGCGCGACCCAGCCTGTGTGGGGTGGCAGGAGGTTTCAGATCCATTGATGGTGAAGAGAGCTGAGCCACCAGGGACTTCAGAGCAAGGAAGGTACCTTCTCACAGAGGTGTTTTTGATGTTGCAGGAGCACGTGCCTCTTAGCCACTTCTCAGCCCCCTTGTTGTGGTCAGAATCAAATGTGGTCCAGCAGGAGACAGGGACTGAAGAGAGGGGGCCAGGAGGTGGAGGTCTTGTCCCTGTTCTGCTGCTTACCTTCCCCGGGGGCTTGGACACTGTCTCTGTCCCTTCATTTTTGTACTTGTGATGTGGGGTGTTGGATTAGATTCTATCCAAGCATGACCAAGCTGAATGACCATTGTCTCTTTCTCTCTTCTCTCCTACTCCTATCCTCTCCCCTCAGCAGCCAGAACACGCTTCAAAAACGTGAATTGGGGTCAGGCACAGTGGCGCATGCCAATCATCCCAGCTACTTCAGAGACTGAGGTGGGAGGATCAGTTGAGGCCAGGAGTTCCAAACCAGCCTGGGCAACTTAATGAGACCCCTCCCCAACCCCATCTCTGTTAAAAAAAAAAAAAAGTGGGCTGAGTGCGGTGGCTCACACCTGTAATCCTAGCACTTTGGGAGGCTGAGGCGGGTGGATTGCCGGATCTCAGGAGTTCGAGACCAGCCTGGGCAACACGGTGAAACCCTATCTCTACTAAAATATGAAAAAATTAGCTGGGCATGGTGGCATGTGCCTATAATCCCAGTTACTTGGGAGGCTGAAGCAGGAGAATTGCTTGAACCTAGGAGGCGGAGGTTGCAGTGAGCCAAGATCACGCCTTTGCATTCCAGCCTGGGGGACAGAGCGAGACTCCGGCTCAAAAAAAAAAAGTGGATCGGGTTCTGTCTCGTTTTGCTAACTCCTTCCAATGACTTTCCAGTACCCTTCCACTCAGGTCTGAAGTCACCGTGACCTGCCTACCTGGGCCAGCACTGTTTACCTTTGTTTCCTTTGTGACGTTCTGTTCCCTTTGTGCCATTTCTTCACTTGAGCTCCTTGGCCTCCTTCCTCTTGGTTCCTTCCTTGGGGCCCCTGTGTGTCTTTTGCCAGGAGCAGGCTGCCCATTTCTCATTGTGATCTCAGACTTATCTCAGATGGTGGCTCCTCAAGGAGGCTTTTGGTGGCCACCTAGTCTGAAGGAGTCATTTTGTCATTTTCTGTTTTATATATATACATATATATATATTTATGTACATATATATTTTTTCTCTTTAAAGACAACGTCTTATTCCATTGTCCTGGCTAGAGTGCAGTGGTATGATCATAGCTTACTGTATCCTTGATCTCCTGGGCTCAAAGCTCACTGTAGCCTCAATCTCCTGGGCTCAAGCTTTCTTCCCACCTCAGCCTCCTGAGTAGCTGGGACTACAGGTACACGCCACCTCACCTGGCTAATTAAAAGTTTTTTTTTTGTAGGGATGAGGTCGCGGTGGGTTGCCCAAGCTGGTCTGCAACTCTTGGCCTCAAGTGATCCTCTCTCTTTGACTTCCCAAAGTGCTGGGATTATAGGCATGTGCCACCATGTCTGGCCAATTTTCTATGTTTTTAAAATGAACTTTTAATGTGAGAGTAGTATTAGATTTCCAGAGAAATTTTGAGGATAGTGCCAAGAGTTCCCATGTTAGCCCCTGGCTCCACACACACAATTTCTTCTATTATTAACATCATACACTAGTGTGGTGTAATTGTCACAAATAATGCATCAATTTTGATATGTTATTACCAACTAAAGGCTATCCCTTATTCAGATTTCCTTCGGTTTTCCACGAAAGTCCGTTTTCTGTTCTAGAATCCCACTCAGGATTCCTTGTTACATTTAGTTGTCTGCCTAGGCTCCTGTTGGCTGTGACAGTTTCTTAGACTTTTCTTGTTTTTGTTGAACTTACCGGTTTTCAGGAATACTGGTCAGGCATTTTGTAGATGTCCTCTCAGTTGGGATTTTTATGATGTGCTTCTCGTGATTAGACTGGTAAACTGTGATTATGGGTTTTGGGGAGGAAGAAGACTACATAGGGTAAAATGCCATTTTCATCATATCACATCAAGGGTATGTGTTATTAATAAGAGCTATCGCTGTTGGCCCAGCGCAGTGGCTCACACCTGTAATCCCAGGACTTTGGGAGGCCAAGGCAGGAGGATCATCTGAGGTCAAGAGTTTGAGACCAGCCTGGCCAACATGGTGAAACCCCGCCTCTACTAAAAATGTAAAAATTAGCTGGGTGTGGTGGCAGGCACCTCTCGTCCTAACTACTTGGGAGGCGGAGGCAGGATAATCACTTGAACCCAGGGTGGAGGGTGTGGAGGCGGAGGTTGAAGTGAGCCAAGACCGTGCCACTGCACTCCAGTCTGGGAAATAGAATGAGACTGTCTCAAAAAGAAAGAAAGAAAAAAAAAGATTTATCACTGTTGATGTTGACCATGACCATCTGGCTGTGGTAGAGCTTTCTTCTCTTTCCGTCCTTTGCTCTTTGGAAGGAAGTCACACGGTGTCACCCACACTTAAAGAGTGAAGAGCTATGCTCCACCTCCTCGAAAGTAGAGGCTTGACATAAATTATTTCGGGGCCGGGCGTGGTGGCTTATGCCTGTAATCCCAGCACTTTGGGAGGCCGAGGTGGGCAGATCACTTGAGGCCAGGAGTTGGAGACCAGCCTGGCCAACATGGCAAAATTCCATCTCTACTAAAAATACAAACATCGTATGCCTATATTCCCAGCTACTTGGGAGACTGATGCAGAAAAATCACTTGAACCCAAGAGGCGGAGGTTGCAGTGAGCCAAGATTCCACTACTGCACTCCAGCCTGGGTGACAGTGAGACTCTGTCTCAAAAAAAAAAAAATAAAAAAAAAAAATAAAATAAAAAAATAAAAATGTAGAATTCTTCTGTATGGGGTATTGGTCTCTTCTCCCTTATGTATTTATTCAGTCATTTATCTCTATCAGTGTGGACTCTGGGATGGTTACTTTATACTGTGGATTGTAATCCAGTACTACTTATTTATTTTATTGCTCAAATAATTCCAGCTTTGGCAGTTGGGAGCTCTTTCTGTTGGCTCTTGTGTCCCCTTGACAGACTCCATCGTTGCGGGGTTTATTTGTTCGTTTGAGACAGCCTCGTTCTGCTGCCCAGGCTGGAGTGCAGTGGTGCAATCACAGCTTATTGCAGCCTTGACCTGCTGGGCTTAAGCAGTCCTCTCGCCTCAGCCTCCCCAGTAGCTGGAACCACAGGCATGCATCACCACAGTTGGCTTTTTTTTGTTCTTTTTATTTGTAGAGATGGAGTCTCTCTGTGTTACCCAGGCTGGTTTTGAATTTCCCAGGCTCAAGTGATCCTATCACTTTGGCCTCCCATAGGGTTACAGGTGTGAACCACCATGCCAGGCCAGCCTATTTATTTATTGAGCACTTGCTTTTTTCTTTTCTTTTTTTTATTTGAGACGGAGTCTTGCTCTGTCACCCAGGCTGGAGTGCAATGGCACAATCTCAGCTCACTGCAAGCTCCGCCTCCCAGGTTCACGCCATTCTCCTGCCTCGGCCTCTCGAGTAGCTGAGACTACAGGCGCCCGCCACCACGCCCGGCTAATTTTTTGTATTTGTAGTAGAGACGGAGTTTCACCGTGTTAGCCAGGATGGTCTTAATCGCCTGACGTTGTGATCCGCCAGCCTCGGCCCCCCAAAGTGCTGGGATTACAGGCTTGAGCCACCGAGCCCAGCCATTATTGAGCACTTTCTTGCCTTCTGGCACTGTAAGATGCTCCAGGCTGGTTTTGTATGTCTTTGCCTCAGCCCTAAAATCATCCATTTCTCTATGGATCCTGCTTTCTTTCTTTCTCTTTACTTTCTCTCTTTCTTGCTTGCTTGCTTTCTTTCCTTTTTTTTTTTTTTTTTTTTGAGATGTAGTCTTGCTCTGTCGCAGAGGCTGGAGTGCAGTGGTATGATCTCAGCTCACTGGAACCTCCACATCCCAGGTTCAAGCAATTCCTCTGCCCCAGCCTCCCGAGTACCTGGGATTACAGGCACGTGCCACCATGCCTGGCTAATTTTTTTGTATTTTTAGCACAGAAGGGGTTTCATCATGTTGGCTAGACTGGTCTCGAACTCCTGACCTCAGGCAATCCACCTGCCTCGGCTTCCCAGAGTGCTGGGATTACAGGTGTGAGCCACCGCACCCGGTGGATCCTGGTTTCTTTTATTGGAGAATAATATTAGAAGCCAAGATCTGGGCACTAAGTGTGCTCATTTTTTTTTTTTGTTGGTTTGTTTTTGAGATGGAGTTTCCCTCTGTTGCCCAGGCTGGAGTGCAGTGGCACACGATCTTGGCTCATTGCAACCTCTGCCTCCTGGTTTCAAATGATTCTCCTGCCTCAGCCTCCTGAGTAGCTGGGACTACAGGTGTGCACCACCACACCTGGCTAATTTTTGTATTTTTAGTAGAGATGGGGTTTCACTCTGTTGGCCAGGCTGGTCTCGAACTCCTGACCTTCTGATTCTCCTGCCTTGGCCTCCCAAAGTGCTGGGATTACAGGCATGAACCACTGCACCTGGCCAATTGTGCTCATTGCTACTGGAATGTCTTTGTTCTAGATTCTCTCTCTTTTTTTTTTTTGAGATGGAGTCTCACTCTGTCACCCAGGCTGGAGTGCAGTGGCACACTCTCAGCTCACTGCAACCCCTGCCTCCCAGGTTCAAGCAATTCTCCTGCCCCAGCCTTCCAAGTAGCTGGGACTATAGGTGTGCACCACCATGCCTGGTTAATTTTTAAATTTTTAGTAGAGATGGGGTTTTGCCATGTTAGCCAGGCTGGTCTCGAACTCCTGACCTCAAGTGATCTGCCTGCCTCGGCCTCCTCCCAAAGTGTTGGGATTATAGGTGTGAGCCACCTTGCTTCTAGATTCTCTCAGTGGACAACAAAGAAGGATATATACACATACTGTGTAAACGTTTTTACATGTGTCCATCTGTGTCTATATCAGCTAAACATGAGTTCATTCTCTAGTTCGACCTTTTCCCATTACCGCATGGATCATTCTAGCCTTCTTCCCTGGTTCTCTGTAACGTCCTAATCCAACAGTGAGAAGGCTGGCTTCTACTGTCCACCGTTCATTTACTATTTTGTGGTACATTTTAACCTGATCTACAGTGTACAGTCTGATGAACTTTAACACACGTTCACGCTCGTGGGACCATGACCCAGATCAAGATAATTAAACATTTCCAGCATCCAGAGGGTTCCTCCGTCACTCTGATTTTGTTTATAGCCTTTGTCCTCACTTTGTATTTTCTTATTTGTTACTCTGCTAGAATGCCGGCCACTGTATTTTTTTTTTACGTTAAAAAAAATATTTTTTGAGACAGAGTCTTGCTCTGTTGCCCAGGCTGGGGTGCAGTGGCTCGACCTTGGCTCGCTGCAACCTTCATTTCCCGGGTTCAAGTGATTCTCCTGCCTCAGCCTCCTCAGTAACTGGGGCATGCGCTACCACGCCCGGCTAATTTTTGTATTTTTAGTAGCGATGGGGTTTCACCATGTTGGCCAGACCGGTCTCAAACTCCTGATCTCAGGTGATCCACTCGCCTCAGCCTCCCAAAGTGCTGGGATTACAGATGTGAGCCACCGTGCCCCTGGCCTTTGTTTTTTTTTTTTTTTTTTTTTCCCCAAAATACGTGCAATCTCATTGAGTTGCCCCGGCTGCAGTGCAGTGCTCTTGCCATCATAGTACACTACAGCCTCTAAATCCTGGGCTTGAGCGATTCTGCTGCCTCAGCCTCCCGAGTAGCTGGGACTGTAAGTGCGCACCATGGTTTCAAGGTCCCTCTTTAAGCACACCTGGACCACCATGCCTTTGATTTGAGAGGCCGGTGCCATTGAGATTTAAAACACCTGTCTTCTGACTGGGTGACTTACGCCTGTAATCCCAGCACTTTGGGAGGCCAATGCGGGCGGATCATGAGGTCAGGAGTTTGAGACCAGCCTGGCTGATATGGTGAAACCCCATCTCCACAAAAAATAGAAAATTAGCCGGGCGTAGTGGTGGGCACCTGTAATCTCAGCCACTCAGGACGCTGAGGCAGGGGAATCGCTGGAAACCAGGAGGCAGAAGTTGCAGTGAGCTGAGATCATGCCACTGCACTCCAGCCTAGGTGACAGAGTGAGACTCCATCTCACAAACAAAACAACAAAAAACATCTGGCTTCTAGAGCCAGATTTCCTGGTTCTGTCTTGCCCCCTTTCTAGCTGAGTTATTACTTGTGGCTAAGTTTCCTTTTGTAAATGGAGATGATAAAGATAGAAAGTTATGGCTAAGATGAACTTTTCTTACAGAGTACTCAGAATTATTCCTGGGACAGGGTGGCCGCTCAAAAATGTTAGCTGGTTTGCATCAACTTAGAGACAATGAATTTTTATTGCTACGTCTGTCAGGTGGTGAGAATGACTGTGTTCTGCCGTTTTCCCCACTTGCAGCCTCTAGGAAGAAGGTCTGGAGGCAGATGAGGAAACCATGCCCGGAAGACCCCCTGCTCAGAGGGGGCACAGTGAAGAATTGTGGGCCGGGCGCGGTGGCTCACGCCTGTAATCCCAGCACTTTGGGAGGCCGAGGCGGGCGGATCATGAGGTCAGGAGATCGAGACCATCTTGGCCAACATGGTGAAACCCCGTCTCTACTAAAAATACAAAAAATTAGCCGGGCGTGGTGATGGGCACCTGTAGTCCCAGCTACCCAGAAGGCTGAGGCAGGAGAATAACGTGAACCCGGGAGATGGAACTTGCAGTGAGCCGAGATCGCACCACTGCACTCCAGCCTGGGTGACAGAGCGAGACTCTGTCTCAGAAAAAAAAAAAAGGGAGAGAATTGTGTAGGGTTGCCCAGCAGGCAGGCTCGGGACCAGATAGGAATTAGCTTCTTTCCATCTAGTCCGGTGCTTTGCACTTCCCTGCAAGCTTCCTGTCCTGTTGGCCTCTGCAACATTTGAAGAAGCTGTTCTGCAGGTATTTGGAAGAATTTTCTCAGGTGCTTGGGAATTCTTGCTTTGGTAGGGAATCATTGAGGGGTCACCCTGTTTTGAGGGAGAACTTCCCCAAGGAATCCCTGGGGTGATTGTCATTATGTGAAACCGAGCTCTTGTGGCATTTGGTGGTGGTAGCTTCTGTTTCTGGCGCACCTTTGTGTGGAGCCACTTGGCTTAATATGCAAAGGCCTGGGGTTAAGATCGGGGTTGCTGAGGTTCCCAGAGCTGAAGTCTACATGGTGAAAATACGATTCTGTGAAGCTGACCGGGATGAAGCCTCATCTCTTGTTCAGTCCCAGTGATCTCAGCGTCCACAGTGGGATGATCTCCAGGCTCAGTGAACATGTTTTTTTCCCCCTCCAGCCTGCTTTTCTTGGGAAGTTGAGGGACTCTGTTCCCCCGTGACATAGCCCAGGTCAGGGTCCTTCGGTTCTGAGCAGGAAAGGGATGGACTGCAGGTGGTCTGTTGGTGTGAAGCTGCTCCCACGGCATTGGTGGGAAGGCTGGAGGTCCAGGCCGCTCTTGGGAGTAGAGCCAGCCCGGAGCCTCCTCAGGGACAATAGCGCAAAGTCCACGTGCACGTCTCTGCCCTCTGGCCAGGGAAGGGCTAATATCCTGGACCCCTGGACCCACCAACGCTGTCCCCACTGGGAAAGAGTTGGTTCCTCAAAAGGAGATAAGGTGACCCCTCTACCATCTTATGAACCTGGCAACGTGTTTTTCTTTACTTGCAGTTAGAAAACAGGCGCTGAGCCGTCCTCTCCTTGGGAAACTTAGAAACTGACAATAATTGGTGCGCAATTCCTCAGTCCTATTCCTACATCTAGTCCCTGTGACCTTTCAGTTTCTCTAACTGAATTTCAATTTTTACGCCCCTCTCCCCTTGACATGTACTCACTTATTAACTGAGTAATTCCCAAGCCAGTCATTGCCATTATGCCAGCCTTGGCATTTAGTAGAGCGTTTTAGCTCTCAGGAGACGAAGTTTTGAAGCTTTCAGGATGTCAGGTTGACATTTGTGTCCGAGGGTAATGATCCTGCTGAAAGATGCTCCTACATGAATGGGAAGTGCCATCTCGATGCCAGGTGTGTTTGTGTGGCTGATATTTTCTGAGTACTTCATGGCATGATTTGCTAATTACTTCATTTAATTCTCATACTAATTCCATGATGTGGGTGTGTCATTCCCATTTTACAGTTAAGGAAACTGAGGCTCAGATGAATTAAGGAAGTGTCAAAGTAGGGATGGAACTAGGGTCAGGTTTTATCTTTATTTATTAATTATATAGATGGGTTATTGCTGTGTTGCCCAGGCTGGTCTTGAACTCATGGGCTCGAGGGATCCACCTACCTCGGCCTTCCAAAATGCTAGGGTTACAAGCGTGAGCCACCACACCCTGCCCTTTGGTTTTTAAACCTTTTTTTTTTTTTTTTTTTTTTGATAAGAGTGTTTACGGTCCCTAGATTTTAAACCTTTTTTTTTTTTTGGTAAGAGTGTTTAAGGTCCCTAGATTTCAAACCTTTGTACTTAACCATGACCTGTATTCCAAGGGTTGCAAGTCAAATGCCTGAAGGGGCCCAACAGGTAGATCAGTGATTGTGGCTGGCATCTGGGGATGCAGGGGGAAGGGGAGCTTTGGTGAATGGGAGAGTGTGCCAAAGTGGGGAGGGTGCCTCCATCTGATTGCTGACCAGCAGGAATATCACCTGCTGTGGCTAGCTGGGATTTTCTTTTCCCCTGTAAAACTGCCTGATTTAGAAATGTGGTGTATGTAGACTGGCTTCTCTAAAGATCATGCGTGAACCCAACAAAACACATTTCTGGGTCAGAAGAAGCCGAGGGCTGTCATTTTGCATTCCCTGTGCGACACTGGCCATGGCACAATTCATTGCAGAATTTGGCCTCACCATGTGTGAGTCAGAACAAGCGCCTTGAAGACCAGGGATTTGCAGCCTGAGAAATGATGTACTCTGCGGGTTGAATTCACGTCTCCATACAAAGGCTCCCCTGTTTGGGCTGCTTGCATCTTGATCCTGCCATGTGTGCGTTTTGTGGTAATGCTTGTGGTGTGTGGATGCCAGCCTGCCAAAGCTGAAACCATTTTTAAAAATGTCTGTGTAATGTCACCGGCACAAGGGAATGAAAGACTTGGAAACACGCACAGATGCAGCGGAAGGAAGCCCAAGATATTAAAATCTTGAACAGTATCATTCTTGCTGAGATTTGCCGGGGTATGGATGTGTTTTCAGAGACAGGATGCTAGAGAATATACAATTATAGCAATTTGCTAACCAGCCCCAGACCTTAATTAGCACAGGATCCTTGTTCTCACTGTTGTATGTAAATTAAGATTTTCACAAAGGGATTGTTTATGAGGACGGCTGTGAGATAGAGACCTTCTGTCATTTTTCAAGGAAACTCTTTCAGAAAATATAACCACAAACACTTTTAAATCACAGCGCGATGCAGAAGTGCTGAGAATTTTTCTTTCAAAAAATGAGCATCAGTATTTTTAACCGTATTTTGGCTCCTCTCTATCTCCGACAGCCCAAGAAGTGCCATCCATGTACTGTGCAGTGGAAAGAATTTATTTGTGAGTTAGATGACTACCAGATTGTTCCTCTCCTAACAAGGTCTAAAATATCCCAGAACTCTGAAGATGTCTGATTATGGTTTTGCAAATGAGAAATCATCTACCTTCTCTTGGCCAGCATCGTCTCTACTGTGCATCTGTTCAAGGAATCCTGTCGGCAGTGTCTGTGCAATTTAGCTTTGTGGTTCACTCATGCAAACCTTGTGTTTGCCCCATTTTTGAAGCATGACCCACGTTATATGTTTATGTGGCTATTATTATTCTAGAAGACTGTGATCTAAAATCGACTGTTTCAAGCTTAGTTTAAAAAGAACCATCTCTTCTTTTTCCTCTCTAAATGCCTGTAGAGTAAGAGTATCAGGGCTGAGGCCTTTTAGAGATCTGGGTACTTTTTATTGCCTGAGAGTTTAAAATAGTCATTCCTTCATTGTTCTCCATTGGTAATGGATCCTTTACCAATGACTTGAGGTTATCAGTTTGGAAAGACCAGGTGTCATGGCGGTGGGGCGGGTGAGTGGAATGATAATAAGCCCCCTTCAGCTTCCTGTGACTTCCCTCACCTATCCTGGGCTTTCCTGGGAACCTAAAGATCCAGCACTTTACAGACTTAAAAAAAAAAAACCAAAACCTTTATTGACATATAATTCACATACCATACAATTCTCCTTTATTTTTGTTTGTTTGTTTGAGACAGGGTCTCTCTCTGTCGCCCAAGCTGGAGTGCAGTGGGGTGATCTCGGCTCACTGCAGCTTTGATTTCCTGGGCTTAAGCGATTCTCCCACTGCAGTCTCCCGAGTAGCTGGGACTACAGGCGTGTACTACCACCCCTGGGTAATTTTTATGTTTTTTTGTAGAGATGAGGTTTCACCATGTTGCCCACGCTGGTCTTGAACTCCTGGGCTCAAGCGATCCTCCTGTCTTGGCCTCCCAAAGTGCTGGGATTACCATTGTGAGCCACCACCCCTGGCCTAGTTATCCATTTAAAGTGAATAGTTTTATGGTTTTTAATATATTTTCACGGAGGCTGGGTGTGGTGGCTGACGCCTGTAATCCCAGCGCTTTTGGAGGCCGAGGCGGGTAGATCACCTGAGGTCAGGACTTCGGATCAGCCTGGCCTACATCATGAAACCCTGTCTCTACTAAAAATACAAAAAATTAGCTGGGTGTGGTGGCGCGCCTGTAATCCCAGCTACTCAGGAGGCTGAGGCGGGAGAATTGCTTGAACGCGAACGCGGGAGGTGGAGGTTGCAGTGAGCCAAGATTGCGCCCGGCACTCCAGCCTGGATGACAGAGCAAGACTCTGTCTAAAATATATATATATATATGTATTTTTTTTTTGGTTGTTTTTTTCACAGAGTTGTGCAGCCAACATCACAATCAGTTGTAGATTTTCATCACCCCCAGTAAGAAACTTCATACTCATTAGCAGTCACTTCCCATTTCCCGCTTACCCCAGTGCCTGGCAAGTACCTACTTTCTGTGCCTGTGGATTTGCTTACGCTAGACATTTCATATAAATGGAATCATACAGTTTGTGACCTTTTGGTCTGAGTTCTTTCACTTTGAATAATGTTGTCAAGGCTCATCCACATTCTTGTAGCATAGATCATCAGTACAGACTGTCCCTGACTTACAATGGTGCGGAAGTGATACTTTCAGTACAAACAGTACTTGGCATTTTGGATTTTTGATCTTTTTTTTTTTTTTTTTTTTTTTTGAGATGGAGTCTCGCTCTGTCGCCCAGGCTGGAGTGCAGTGGCCAGATCTCAGCTCACTGCAAGCTCCGCCTCCCGGGTTCCCGCCATTCTCCTGCCTCAGCCTCCCGAGTAGCTGGGACTACAGGCGCCCGCCACCTCGCCCGGCTAGTTTTTTGTATTTTTTAGTAGAGACGGGGTTTCACCGTGTTCGCCAGGATGGTCTCGATCTCCTGACCTCGTGATCCGCCCGTCTTGGCCTCCCAAAGTGCTGGGATTACAGGCTTGAGCCACCACGCCCGGCCTGATGTTTTCTCTGGCTAGCATCAGGATGAGACTCTCTTGGGGTGCCAGGCACCTCCCAGTCAGCCACATGATCACAAGGATAAACAAACAATCTATACGACTATTCTGTTTTCACTTTCATTATGGTATTCCATAAATTACATGAGAGAGTCAATACTATTATAGAGTAGGCTTTGCATTAGATGATTTTGCCCAACTCTTAACTGTTCTGAGCACATTTAAAGTAGGCTAGGCTAAGCTATGGTGTTCCCTAGGTTAGGTATATTAGATGCCTATTTATTTATTCATTCCTCCCTCCCTCCTTCCCATCCTTAATTTCCTTTTTTTTTCTCTTTTTTTTTTGAGATGGGGGTCCCACTTTTATACCCACACTGGAGTGCAGTGGTGCAATCTCAGCTCACTGCACCCCTCTGCCTCCTGGTTCAAGCGATTCTCCTGCCTCAGCCTCCCGAGTAGCTGGGACTACAGGTGAGCACCATCACGCCCAGCTAATTTTTGTATTTTTCTTTTTTTTGAAACGCAGTCTCACTCTGTCACCAGGCTGGAGTGCAGTGGCACTATCTCGGGTCACTGCGACCTTTGCCTCCCAGGTTCAGGCGATTCTCAGTCTCCCGAGGAGCTGGGACTACAGGCACGTGCCACCATGCCCAGCTAATTTTTATATTTTTTTAGTAGAGACGAGGTTTCACCATGTTGGCCAGGATGGTCTCAATCTCTTGATGTGATCCACCCGCCTCGGCCTCCCAAAGTGTTGGGGTTACTGGCATAAGCCACTGTGCCCTGCTGTGTATTTTTAATAGAGACGGAGTTTCACCATGTTGGCCAGGCTGGTCTCAAACTCCTGACCTCAAGTGATCTGCCTCCCTCAGCCTCCCAAAGTGCTGCCTGCCTTACTTTCTGATGGGATCTCACAATGTTGCCCAGGCTGGAGTGCAATGGTGGGCTCAAGGGATCCTCTGGTGTAGCTGGGACTACAGGAGTGTACCACACTATGTCTGACTTAAATGCGTTTGTCTTTTTTATCTCTCTCTCTCTCTCTCATATATATATAAAATACATGTTTTGTAGACACAGAGGTCTCACTGTGTTGCCCAGGCTGGTCTGGAACTCTTGGGCTCAAGTGATCCTCTGGCCTTAGCCTCCTGAAGTGTTCGGATTACAGGCATGAGCCACTGTGCGTGGCCTCGTTTTTGACTTCCGGTACTTTGATTTTATGGGTTTATCATCTGTAACTCCATCATGAGTTGAGGAGCGTCTGTAGTTCATTTCCTTTTATGACTGAATAATGCTGCATTGGATGGATATGCTATACTTTGTTTATCTATGTATGTGTTGATGGATGTTTGAGTTGTGTCCACTTTCTGGCTAGTAGGGATAATGCTGCAGAGAGTGTTTGTGTCTGAGTTTTTGTGCAGACACCACACATTTTCATTTCTCTTGGGTATAGATTTAGGAGTGAAATTGTGGGGTCATAGGGTAACTCTTAACCTTTTGAAGAATATACACATTTAAATTTTTTGTGTTGTCTTTGTTTTTTTTTTTTTTTTTGAGATGGGAGCTTACTCTATTGCCCAGACTGGAGTGACTGGAGTGCAGTGGCATGATCCCAGCTCACTGCAGCCATGAACTCCTGGGCTCAAATATCCTCCCATCTCAGCCTCTTGAGTAGCTGGGACCACCTGTACATGCCACCATGTCTGACTAATTCTTTAATTTTTTGTAGCGACAGAGTCTTGCTATGTCGCCCAGGCTGGTCTCCAATTCATGGGCTCAAGTGATCCTCCTGCCTTGGCCTGCCAGCGTACTGGGATTATAGGTGTGAGCCACCATGCTTGGACTCACAGACTTTTAAAGGCACTTGTCTCCCCTCTCTGCCATCTTGACCCCCACATCTTTCCTACTATGGCAACTGCCGTATTTCTGTACTCTTTCTTCAAAACCAAACTTTTTTTTTTTGAGATGGAGTCTCACTCTGTTGCCCAGGCTGGAGTGCAGTGGTGCAATCTCAGTTCACTGCAACCTCTGCCTCCCGGGTTCAAGCGATTCTCCTGCCTCAGCCTCCTGAGTAGCTGGGATTATAGGTGCGCGTCACCATGCCCGGCTAGTTTTTGTATTTTTAATAGAGACGGGGTTTCACCATGTTGATCAGGCTGGTCTTGAACTCCTGACCTCGTGATCTGCCTGCCTCAGCCTCCCAAAGTGCTGGGATTATAGGGGTGAGCCACTGTGTCCAGCAAGCCAAACTTCTTAGAAGCGTCTGTATTTATGTCTTTGTTCTGCCGGCTCCAATGTGGCTTCCACCCTGACCTTCCACATTCACATCCCCACTGTTCCTGGAGACTCTGTGTTGCCTTTTCCAGGGGAGGTTTTCCATCCTCATCTGCCGCACTGTCTCTGCAGTACTGGAGATGCTGATTATTCTTGTGGACACTCTCTTCCTTTGCCTTCTTTGCCACCACAGTTCTGATTTTCCTTCTATTTCCCTGGCACCTTCTCCTCCTCTCTCCGGCCATTAAATGCTGGAGTCGCTGAAAGCTTGGCACTGTCCTTGTCTCCCCTAGCATATTCCTTCTCTGGGTGATCTTGCCCACATCTGGAGTTTTATGACTCAGACATTTATGTTTCCAACCTAGATTGCTTCTGAGTCATGGTGCAGAAGGCCAGCTGCCTACCTGACCGCCTTGCCTGTTCATGGGCGTCTCTAACTCAAGATGTCCACGAGAGATTTCACATCTTCACCCCCAGAGATACGGACTCATTCCCCATTTTTCTGTCCTTTGCCCTTTTGTGTCATTTTCTAAGAATATCTTATCCTCAATGTCACTCCACTTCAACCAACCTATCACCATTGAACTACAGGGGCCTTGTAGTTGTTCTCAGTATCTCCATCTGTCCCACCCTCCCAGTCTTTTGAAAATAACATCTTCCTGGCTATCCCTTCCTACTTTAAACTCTTAAGTGTTTTCTCCTTGGCTTTTAGATTCACAATCCCAAAACCCTCCTATGCTGGCCTCTGCCCATCTTGCTAGTCTGCGTTCTCTCCGTGTTCCATTCTCTCGGTGTTCCCCTTCTGTCTTCTCCAACCACACTGTGCAGATCCATCAGAGAGTCATTTATGGCCTCAGGGCCTTTGCTTATACTTTGAAGGTCCCCTCCTTGCCTTCCTCTCCTTACTCCCCATCAGTTCTAAGGCTCAAAATGAGGATGAGTTCTGCCTTTCATTTTTGTTCATCCTGTTTTACTGCCACCTTGCCTGCTGCTGGTGAGTGTATAATAAATATTTTTTTAAATGAACGAATGACTTGGCTCTGTCTATCAGATGGGTAGAACTTCTGTCCTAGAGACTGAAGTAAAAGCAGCCTTTCGGCTATAGAGGATGGCTTTGTTTTCAGCATTAATCCAGTGCCTGGAAATAATTACCCAGCTCAAGTGTCTGTTCTCTGCAAAGCCACTGGTGGCCTTTCTATTCCCTCTAGGGATATAGTACTCTTTGAAATGGCCTCTTCCCTGGTTTCTTTCCTTTCTGAAATATTAGTATAACTTCTAATGGGCGCCTTCTAAAACACAAGTCAGATTGTCCCACTCTCCTTTACATTTGCAGTGGCTCCTTAAGAACACAGCCTTAGGGGCATGGTGTCTCACGCCTGTAATCCCAGCACTTTGGGAGGCCAAGGCAGGAGGATAGCTTAAGCCCAGGAGTTCGAGACCAACCTGGGCAAAGTGGCAAGACCCTGTTCCTAAAAAAAAAAAAAAAAAAAAGCCAGGCACGGTGGCTTGTCTCTGCAGACCCAGCTCCTTGGGAGGCTGAGATGGGAGGATAGCTTGAGCCCAGAAGGTGGAGGCTGCAGTGAGCTATGATCTTGCCACTGCACTGCAGGGGCCCTGCAGCATCTGTCTCTCCTGGACAGCCTGCCCGGCCCTGTGAGAGTCCTGTGATGTGCACCTTGCTGAGACACACTTGGCACTGCCTTCCAGACTGACCTTCATGAGGACCATCCTCACTGTGTCCATGGACAGCCAGGCCCTCTCTTGGCCTGAACCCTTTATTTACAGTCTCCCACAGAGAAGTTCTTTTAGGTTACAAAGTCAAAAATCACTCTTCAAAGTACCTTGAATTGCCCGTGAAAGTATTCAGCTTTGATCAGAAATTTGTATGCATACTAAAGGGTTAACAACTGCCAAGCTAGACTAAAGGAGGAATGAAAGGCAAATCCATAGTCACATTTCTGTGCATCAGGTGCCTTGAATTCAGCTGCTCAGTCCCTAGAGGCAAATTGGGATGAGTGGATGATTCCGCAGTGTCCTGCTCGCCTGCAAGGCGTGCTTCTTTGTCTTAATATTAAGCTTCTGCAGCTGTGCCAGCCAACACAGTAGCCACTAGCTGTACGTGGCTCTTTAAATTTACGTTAACAAGCCAGGCACGGTGGCTCGTACCTGTAAACCCCAGCACTTTGGGAGGGCAAGGCGGGTGGATCACCTGAGATCAGAGTTTGAGACCAGCCTGACCAACATGGAGAAACCCTGTCTCTACTAAAAATACAAAATTAGTTAGGCATGGTGGTGCATGCCTGTAATCCCAGCTACTCAGGAGGATGAGGCTGGAGAATCGCTTGAACTCGGGAGGAGGAGGTTTTGGTGAGCCGAGATCATGCCATTGCACTCCAGCCTGGGCATAAGAGTGAAACTCCGTCTCCAAAAAAAAAAAAAAAATTACATTAACAAAATACAGTTCATTCCTCAGCTGCCCTGGCCACGTGTCAAGTGCCTGACAGCCACAGGTGGTTAGAGGCTGCTGTTATTAGACAGCACTGATAGAAAACAGATCGAGAACATTGCCATCATTTGAGCAAGCTTGATTGGATCACACTGTTCCATAGCCTTAGTAGATTAATGGATTTGTTGTGCGTGCTGTGCTGAATGCTGCAGGTGAAGCTACGTCGCCGGGGGACACAGCACTGAACATGTTCCACGTATGATTATTGAGTTTAAGTTTTGCTTGGTCATTACCTCCTGAGCTTGCGTATTCTTTGAAAAGTTTTGCAGAGAACGCAGTCCTCTTTCTATCTTTGCAAGTTAGTGTTTTTTATCCAGGCCCTGCTGAACTCCCTTTTTGCCAGGCCCCCTTGGCACCTATACCTGACTGGGGTAAAGTTCCACAGGATGTGTCAGGGAGCTGGGCAGCCCTCCCTCCACCCTTCAACATGCTTTACCGTAATTCTTCATTTACCTGTGTGTCTCTTCTAGACTGATAGACCAAATAACTCTCACCTCTTTAGACTAACAAGGGACTGGCATTTCATGGTAGTGCCCATTAAATGCTTTGTGAATGAAGGATCTCTTCCAGTAACTGGAAACAAACTTGTCTAGGCGCGGTGGCTCACGCCTGGAATCCCAGCACTTTGGGAGGCCGAGGTGGGTGCATTACCTGAGGTCAGGAGTTCAAGACCAGCCTGGCCAACATGGTGAAAATACAAAAATTAGCTGGGTGTGGTGGCACGCGCCTGTAATCCCAGCTACTTGGGAGGCTGAGGCAGGAGAATCGCTTGCACCTGGGAGACAGAGATCCCAGAGAACCTGGGAGACATTGAGCTGAGATCATGCCACTGCACTCCAGCTTGGGCAACAGAGTGAGACTCTGTCTCAAAAAAAAGAAACGAATTAACTTTTTGCGGGGTGGCAGGGGGCGGGTGGGGGTTAAGGTTTATTGGATTTTCCTTTCAAATGATAAAAATCAGTGTATCTCCTTGACAACAAGCCAAAGTGTACAAAGAAAAAGCTAAAAGTCTTCTCCTGCCCAGGTAACCAGTGATAACAGTTTGATATGTTTTTGTCTATACTACCCTCCCCATGTTTATAAAAATGTCAAAAAACTTATGCAATACCTGTATAACAGGGTTGAACTTTCTAGAACCTGGCCATCCTAGCAAAACATCCCTTGTCTCTGACCCCTCTCTTTACCTTATTATTTTTCTCTGCTTCCCCTGTCCTGTTAGACCCTTCAAGGGCCTTTCAAGGTTAGATTTATTGATCTGGGGTAGGCATGGTAGCTCACGCCTGTAGTCGCAGCATTTTGGGAGGCCAAGGCAGGAGAATCACTTGAGCCCAGGAGTTCAAGACCAGCCTGGGCAACATAGTGAGACCCCATCTCTAAAATTAAAAAAAAATTGCTGAGCTTGGTGGCACCCACTTGTAGCCTCAGCTCCGTGGGAGGCTGAGGCTGGAGCATCACTTGAGCCCAGGAGGTCAAGGGTACAGTGAGCCGTGATTGCATCACTGCACTCCAGCCTGGGCGACAGAGCAAGACCTTGTTTCCGGAAAAACAAACAAACAAAAAATCAATAAGTTATAGATTTAATTATCTGAAAGTTAAGAATAATGGAGACCTTGGCAAACAGGGATTCTAGAGTTCTACCCAAAGTGGGCAGGCAGGAGGATTGTTCCATGTGGAAACAGGGGGTCCTATGTGGAGGGATCTTGTGATTTTTCTTTTCTTTCTTTTTTGAGTCTTACTCTGCTACCCAGGCTGGAGTGCAGTGGCACAATCTCTGCTCAATGCAACCTCTGCCTCCTGGATTCTAGCAATTCTCCTGCCTCAGCCGCCCGAGTAGCTGGGACTACAGCTGTGTGCTACCACACCTGGCTAATATTTTTGTATTTTTAGTAGAGACAGGGTTTCCCCATGCTGACCAGGCTGGTCTCAAACCCCTGACTTCAAATCATCTGCCTGCCTTGGCCTCCCAAAGTACTGGGATTACAGGTATGAGCCACCGTGCCCGGCTTATTTTTTCTGTAACCCCTTGTTTCATCTGTGAATGACCTTATTCTAAAAGAGAAGCTAGAGCTTCTCTTTAAAGGCAGTGGCTTACGTCTGTAATCCCAGCATTTTGGGAGGCTGAGGCGGGTGGTCAGGAGTTCGAGACCAGCCTGGCCAACATGGTGAAACCCCATCTGTACTAAAAATACAAAATTAGCCAGGCGTGGTGGTACACGCCTGTAATTCCAGCTACTAGGGAGACTGACTGGTTTCCTGGCCACTGATTGCTTCTTTTCCAGATCACTGGTTCATTGCATCAGCTATAAGTAGTGCTGTCTTCTAATAAGGCTGACCTGGGTTTGTACCCTACCTCCTTAATGACCCTCCCATAACTCCCCATCCTCAGACTTCAAGTTTGGGTACGGTCATTTCAAACCAGGTTGCTGTTTCTTGACTTGGGACCAGATACAGTAGCAGTTGGTAAGAGCCGAGGGACTGTATTGTAAGACAAATATGTATCCTTGAAAATCTAGACCCATCTTATGCCTGGTGAGATGCTGACACTCCAAGAAGCCCGAGGGAACTAGATGGAGACAGGAAGGAGCAGATTGAATTTCTCTTGACTCATGTCCATGGGATGCAGGGAAGATGAACTTGAAAAATAATTTTTTGCTTTTCCCAGTCGAGGCTGAGCCTGTCTGCACATAGATTAGTACCTGTATCTGATCCTTGCTTCTCGGAGCAGGGGCAGGCTTGGAGAACCCAGAGGGAGACTGAGGATCTGTGGAGGTTTTGGAAAAAGAGATCCTCAGACTCAGACATATAAGAAAAAAGGCCCAGAACCAAGACTGAAGATTTGGTTAAATGGCCATCTCAGTGGTGGGTCTCCTAGAAGGGAATATGTTTTCCCTGGAGAAAGTCATGCTTCTTTTATTTTTATTTTTTGAACTGTTAAATAATTCTGAAACAATAGCCCTCCTCAAGAGTAACTGGGAGGCTGGGCATGGTGGCTCATGCCTGTAATCCCAGCTGTTTGGGAGGCCAAGGCAGGCGGATCACCTGAGGTGCGGAGTTCAAGACCAGCCTGGGCAACGTGGCGAAACCCCATCTCTACTGAAAAATACAAAAATTAGCCGGGCATGGTAGCGGGCACCTGTAATCCCAGCTACTCAAGAGGCTGAGGCAGGAGAATCGCTTGAACTTGGGAGGCAGAGGTTTCAGTGAGCCGAGACTGCGCCATTACACTCTAGCCTGGGCCACATGCAAGACTTCGTCTCAAATAAATAAATAAATAAATAAAATAAAATACAATTAGCTGGGTGTGGTGGCATGTGCCTGTAATCCCAGTTACTCAGGAGGCTGAGGCAGGAGAATTGCTTGAACCAGGAGGTGGAGATTGTGCCATTGCACTCCAGCCTGAGCAACAAAAACGAAACTCCGTCTCAGAAAAAAAGCAAAACATAATGAAAAAAGAATTATTGGGAGAACGAGGAAACTGGTTGTCTTAGAAAACCTCCTGAGATATCCCCCATTGATTTTTTCAGTAATTGCATTTAGCTGAATGGCCCCATCCCATTCAAGTTATACATATTTACTTGCTCCCCTACTCTTCGGGGAAATGGGTTCTTTAGGCAAGAGAATGACTGAGTACCTGTTGAAAGGGGAATGTCCTGTTCTGGGGTCCCTTTCAGAGGCTGACATGACCAGGCTCCCATTTGTGTAATCTTCCCTGTTGACTTTGCCACCCTGCTGCCTTCCTGATTTGCTGGAAGAAATTCTGAGACTGGGGAAGAAAAACTGGAATTTGCTGTGAGTCAGGTTGACTGGCCCACCTTAGGGCTTTGTTAACCCTGTACAGTCACTCAGTTGGTCGGTCCAATATGTACTTTGGGGCACTTCTGAGCCAGGCCATGGGCCTGGCGCTGGGATACAGCAAAGAAGGATGGATAAGCTGAGATTGAGTTTGTCAAGCTGAGACTGGGTTCACACTCTGGAGGAGAGACACAACAGAGCAGTGAACCAGCAAAAGAGGAAAATAATTTTTGATAATTTTCAGCTATGGGCCAGGTGTGGTGGTGGCTCATGCTTTAATCCCAGTACTTTGGGAGGCCGAGGTCGGTGAATCACCTGAGGTCAGGAGTTTGAGACCAGCCTGGCAAACACGGTGAAACCCCATCTCTACCAAAAATACAAAAATTAGCTGGGTGTGGTGGCGCACGCCTGTAGTCCTAGCTACTCGAGACGCTGAGGCAGGAGAATGGCTTGAACCCGGGAGGCAGAGGTTGCAGTGAGCCGAGAACGCACCATTGTACTCCAGCCTGGGCAACAGAGCGAGACTCCTTCTCAAAAAAAAAAAAAAAAAGGTAATTTTCAGCTATGTATGAGTGTAATAAAGGGAAAAAAAACAACTTCAGGATTATATAATAAGGAGCCTGGAGGCTGGAGGCTGGGGTGGTCAGAGAAGGCCTCTCTAGGGCAGTGAGCCAAAAGATGAAGTGGCAACTATGGAGAAGACTGGGCACAGAACATTATAGATGAAGGGACCAGCAACATGCGAAGGAGCTTGGCTTGTCTGAGGAGCGGAAAGGAGGCCATTGGGGTTGGAGCTGAGTGAATGAAGGAGAGAAGGTGGGCAGCACCAGGTCACCAGGGGCACTGTAGGTCTTCATAAGACATTAGGTGCCTACAGTAAGCTCCTTGGAGGGTTTTAAGCAGGGAGTGCACTGTCTTACTTAGGTTTTATTTATTTTTGTATTTTTTGAGACAGAGTTTTGCTCTTGTTGCCCAGGCTGGAGTGCAGTGGCTCAATTTTGGCTCACTGCAGCCTCCGCCTTCCAGGTTCAAGCGATTCTCCTGCCTCAGCCTCCTGAGTAGCTGGGATTACAGGCACCCACCACCATGCCTGGCTAATTTTTTGTATTTTTTAGTAGAGAGGGGGTTTCGCCACGTTGGCCTGTCTGGTCTCGAACTCCTGACTTCAGGTGATCCGCCTGTCTTGGCCTCCCAAAGTGCTGGGATTACAGACGTGAGACACTGCGCCTGGTCAAGGTTTGGCATTCTTTTTTTTTTTTTTTGAGATGGAGTCTTGCTCTGGCACCCAGGTTGGAGTCCAATGGCTCCATCTCGGCTCATGGCAACCTCCGCCTCCTGGGTTCAAGTGATTCTCCTGCCTCAGCCTCCCGAGTAGCTGGGATTACAGGCGTCCACCACCACGCCCAGCTAATTTTTATATTTTTAATAGAGACGGGGTTTCACCATGTTGGCCAGGATGGTCTCGATCTCTTGACTTCGTGATCCACCAGCCTCAGTCCCCCAAAGTGTCGGGATTACAGGTGTGAGCCACCATGCCTGGCCAGGTTTGGCATTCTTTTTTTTTTTTTTTTTTTTTTTTTGAGACGGAGTCTTGCTGTGCCCCAGGCTGGAGTGCAGTGGCGCGCGATCTCGGCTCACTGCAAGCTCCGCCCCGCCGGTTTCACGCCATTCTCCTGCCTCAGCCTCCCAAGTAGCTGGGACTACAGGCGCCGGCCACCTCACCCGGCTAATTTTCTTGTATTTTTTTTAGTAGAGATGGGGTTTCACCGGGTTAGCCAGGATGGTCTCGATCTCCTGACCTCGTGATCCGCCCATCTCGGCCTCCCAAAGTGCTGGGATTACAGGCTTGAGCCACCGCGCCCGAGGTTTGGCATTCTTAATAACACTTGTCAGATGACTAGGAATCTGAGGCTCAGAGAGGTGAAGTAACCTGTTGAAAGACACACAGCCATGTGAGTCCAGACCAGCTCTCTCCCTGGCTTGATGAGCCTCATTTGAGTGGAGAGGGGAGTGCAGTTGGAGGAGCCCTGGGGGAAGGTCAGTGGGGGCGGGGTGGGGCTGGGATTGTGGGCCACCTGGAGAATTCTGCTTTGATTTTTAAGGAAGTTCTAAGCCCTGGAGGGATTTTGAGCCTGGCTTCCTTGAATTCCTGACAGCCTGAGGGGGTTTATTGTAAATGTTTGTGTTTCTTATCTGCGAACCCTTTTTAAAAACAGGCTTGGAAGAGGTAGTCTGAAGGTACAGAAAGATTTGGGGGCCAGGTGCAATGGCTCATGCCTGTAATGCTAGCACTTTGAGAGGCTGAGGTGGAAGGATCACTGGAGCCCAGAAGTTTGAGACTAGGAGATCCCATCTCTACAAAAAAAAAAAAAAAAAAAAAAAAAAAAGAAAAAGAAAAACAAATAGCTGGGTGTGGTATTGCATACCTGTGGTCTTAGCTACTTGGAGGCTGAGTTGGGAGGATCACTGGAATCTGGGAGGTCGAGGCTGCAGTGAGCCATGATTGTGCCACTGTACTCCAGCCTGGCTGACAGATTGAGACCCTGCCTCCCCCCCAAAAAAAAAGAAAAATTGGGGGAAATGAGTTTGAAATTTCTTGGTTATTGCCTTTTTCTGTGCCCTAGCCTCTCCTTTCCCCCAGGAGAATAATGGTAATAAAGTATGGTGCTTTGATGTGCCAGATGCCTTTCACTTTGTATGCATTATCTCATTTAATCCTCACAATCCTTTTGGGAAGAGCCTAATAGTTCCAACTGAATGACTGAGTCACAGAGAGGCTAAGAAACTTGCCCAAAGTCACACAGCTGGCAGGTGCCAGCACTTGGATTCAGACCTAGTAGTCTGTCTCCAGAGCCCACACACTGAACGACAATGCTGTGTTGAAATTGGCCAATGCCAAGCATGCCCTTTATGATGGAGAATTACCAGGTGGCACTTACAAGCCTAGGAGAGACAGTTGACCTGTATAGTGAAGGGCTTTGGAGTGATGGCGGTGGGGTGTGCTGCATCAATCTACTTGCCTTGGAGCACATAAATGACTTTGCCTCTCTGAGCCTCACCGATAAAATGGGTACAGAAATGCCATCCTGGTTGGGTGTGGTGGCTCACGCCTGTAATCCCAGCACTTTGGAAGGCCGAGGCAGGGGAATCATGAGGTCAGGAGATAGAGACCATCCTGGCCGACATGGTGAAACAGGTATGGTGGCGTGCACCTGTAGTCCCAGCTACTTGGGAGACTGAGGCAGGGGAATCGTTTGAACCCGGGAGGTAAAGGTCACAGTGAGCCAAGATCGCTCCACTGCACTCCAGCCTGGAGACAGAGCGAGACTCTGCCAAAAAAAAGAAAAAAAGAAAAAAAAAAAAGAAATGCCATCCCAACCTCTTGGGATTCTTGGGACAGTTCGTAGCTTCTCCATAAACAATAGCTGTGAACTACATGAAACCCCTTCTGCAAAGGAAATAGAGGAATATTTTCCTGTCTACCCTCACACCTGCTAGGTGTATTCACAAACTCCTGATATTTTTCCTGTTCAGCGGTTTGTCCATCTGTAATCAGTTTCTCAATCATTCTGTACTTAATAGCTGCTTTACCATGAGCCTGTTTTTCTCTGGGATTTAGTTACCTTATCAATGAAATGGGGAGGCTGGGCGAGGTGGGTTGGTCACACCTGTAATCCCAGCACTTTGGGACGCTGAGGCAGAAGGATTGCTTGAGCCCTGGAGTTTGAGACCAGTCTGGGCAACATGGCGAGACCCTGTCTCTACAAAAAATACAAAAATTGGCCGGGCATGGTGACCTGTGCCTGTAGTCCTAGCTACTTGGGAGGCTGAGACAGGAGGATCTCCTGAGCCTGGGAGGCTGAGGTTGCAAATGAGCCGAGATTGTGCCGCTGCACTCCAGCCTGGGTGACAGAGTGAGACTCTGTTTCAAAAAAAAAAAAGAAAGTGTGGCGAGTTTTAAATAAATTGATATTTGTATTTATAACAATGCCTCCCAGATAATAAGTGCTCAATAAAAGGTAGCTGTCACAACTGTATTTCTAGCTTTCCTTCCATCAGAGCAGAGGCCTTCCTGGAACAGTTTTGCTGGTAGCCCAGATGTCTAGTTGTTGCCTAGTGACTATTTGTTAACTGGCTGGTCCCATTGTTTTCTTCTCTTTGAAATCTGTCAGGGCCACCAGGTTAGGAATCATTTTCCTTCTTAAAGAATACATGCGCCTCTGTGGGTGGTGTGTTTACATAAGGTGAGACCTGCCTGGTAGCTCACTGAAGTTTCTTTCTACCAGGATTTCTCAGCCTTGGCACTGTCGACTTTGGGCCTGATCATCCTTTGTCTTGGAGCTGTCCTGTGCATTGTAGGATGTTCGGCAGTATCCCTCACCTCTACCCACTAGATGCCTGTCGCAACTCCTCTTCCTGCCCAGTTGTGACAACCAAAAATGTCCCCAGACATTGCCAGATGTCCCCTGGGTGTGCTGATTACTGCTTCCCACTCTTCTAAACACCTGAGCCCTGTAAAAGTGTTTGTTTGATAATGGGAGCGTGTACTGAGCTCCTGCTGTATGCTGGGTACAAGGGATACAGACGTGATCCCTGGCTGGGCAGTGCCTAGAATGCAGTGAATGTTCCATAAATATTGTCATTATCACCCAGTTTCCCCAAAGCCATTAATAAATACTTTCGTTAAATACGTAAACATGATCAGAAATAATTCAGAGGAGTCCAGTGTTTACTGGGTTTCCTGGTTGTTCCTCCATCTCTCTGCAAACCCAGAAGCCTCAGAGACCAAACTTTTACCCTGGTCCTATTTCTGGTCTCCTTTCACTTGGATTTTGGACCATGCCCGTCTACGCAGACGGGATTCCGTCTTCATTCCATTTTATGGCTGCATCACGATGTTTCGCATATGGGCATCAATGTTGCTTCCTGTCTGGTTTTTCTACAAAACCCTGTTGCAGTGGCTACCCCTGTCTGTCCTTCTGTGCACCCATGAGCCCTGCAGACAATAGGACATGTTCTTAGAATCATCCCACTACTATCTGAGTGATGTTAAGCATCTGTCTTTATTTATTTATTTATTTTTGAGATGGCATCTCGCTCTGTCGCCTAGGCTGGAGTACAGTGGCGCAATCTCAGCTCACTGCACTTCAGCCTCCTAGGGTCAAGCGATTTTCCTGCCTCAGCCTCCCCAGTAGGAGTAGCTGGTACCAAAGGTGTGCACCACCACACCCAGCTAATTTTTGTATTTTTAATAGAGACAGGATTTCGTCATGTTGGCTAGGCTAGTCTCGAACTCTTGACCTCAGGTGATCCGCCCGCCTTGGCCTCCCAACGTGTTGGGATTCCAGGTGTAAGCCACCATGCACAGCCACAGCATCTTTACGTGATGGTTGGCCAGGGTAATTTGGGTGACATATTGGGTCTGAACTCTTTGCTTCCTCAAAGGAATGTGACAAGGTGACTGTGGAGGGCCTGTTCCTTTATCCCTGGCGTTTCAGTAGAGAATTTTGCCTTCTTTTTTTTTTTTTTTTGAGATGGAGTTTCGCTCTGTCGCCCAGGCTGGAGTGCAGTGGTGCAATCTCGGCTCACTGCAAGCTCTGCCTCCCGGGTTCCCGCCTTTCTCCTGCCTCAGCCTCCCAAGTAGCTGGGACTACAGGCACCCGCCACCACGCCCGGCTAATTTTTGTATATGTAGTAGAGATGGGGTTTCACTGTGTTGGCCAGGATGGTCTCGATCTCTGACCTTGTGATCTGCCCACCTCGGCATCCCAAAGTGCTGGGATTACAGGCATGAGCCACCGCGCCTGGCCGAATTTTCCCCCTTCTTTAGGTGACTTTTAGAGATAGCACCCAGGGCAGGTGGGGACCTTGGTTGGTTTGCAGTGGCGTCTCTTCCTTCATCTGCCCCCTTTCTGAAGCTAATTTCCCTTTGCTTCTCCCAACCCACTTCTGTGGTTCAACTGCTGCCAGCACAGAACTGTCTTTTTGTTTCTGAATTGCCCTCTGATGCCGTGATTCCCCATTGCAGTTTGGAAGCCACCATCACTGGAGATTTCTAGAACCCAAGCCAGGCAGGGGCTGGATAAATAGTGCCAACAGGTGCCAGCCACCAGAACCAGCTCCTCAGCCAGCCACAATGTAAAGGCCAAAGGCAACCGGTTTCTCCACATTCTTTGTGGTGTTCTGGTCGAGTTTGAAGGGCCTCATGTACACATGTTGGAGGGAGCCTTTGGGGCCTGGGCCTGCTGAGGGGGTGGGTGGTGGGCAGTGCGTTCTCATAGGGAGTCCGGCCCTGCCTCAGTAAAATTGGAAAGAACTTGGCATTCTTGATCCAGGAAATTCCTGTTGCGATGTTGTCGTTTTTCCAGAGGGCCTCATCCCAGCTGGGGAGGAGAAAGGGCCGCGGTTGCAATTGCCTCTAGTTGTTGAGGGCTAAACACTGAATTCATTTGTAAATCAGCCTCTTTTCTGTAGATTGAAGCAATTTCTGTCCTGCCAGGCGAGTTTGGAAGTTCGCCTTTTACATATGAATGTGCCCTTTAATCACCACTTCTGCATTATTGAGAGAGGGTGGAGGAGGCTGTGTCTAGTGGGAAAGGATTATACCTCGAGTATAAAAGATGGGTTTTCTCATTTCTAGGAGAGGGGCATCAGAACTAAAGAGAATCTGAAACAATTACTAAAAATATTAAAAACACCTTCAAAATGCAAACCACAGCTGTTTCCCTCCCCCCAGGCTCCCTTCTGATATTGTCACTTCGGCCAGCAGAACAACTCCAGTTCCTCGTATTTATTCACAATCCCAGGAAATAAATGGCTCTTCGGTGCCCTGCACCGAAGACTTTCAGCTCAGCCGAGCTGCTGTCGAGGGTGATAAATTATAGGTGAAAGCCCGGGGACATGAAGGCAAGTCGTTGGGCTTCAGACTGCCTGATTGCAAAGAGGTGACAGTGTCCTTGCCCCGCCGGGCGACCTAATGTGTACAAGACCGGGGCTGGCCTGGTAAGTGGTGACTCTTAGCCTGTTCTCTTTGCTTCTTCCTCCTCCCCCTGGGAGAGGCCGCTGAGGATCCGGAAGCAGGAATGTCTGCTGTGGGTGAGCCTCTGTTCTCTTTTGAACAAGAGAGGCTAGGCCCTCTGAGCAGCCACACTTTCTCAATGGCAGGTAAGTGCCTCCTCTCGGCGTTCCCTGCCCCTCGCATGTTCTGTCTCCGAGGTGAAATGCCATTTTCCCCAAGTTGAGAGTGACCTTTCATTCCACGGCCTCATTTCCATTCCAGCCCTCCCTGTCCCGGCTCTGGATAAGAAGTTCCTGTTGATTTGCAGAGATTCTTTAGAAGCACAGTTCAGGCCAGTGCAGTCCTCCGGAGAAGCAGGCTCAGCCCGGCAGCTCTGGCAGGGCCAAGTCAGCCAGGGTGCATACCGGTCCTCAAGTTTCTGTGGGTCTAAGAGATGGTCAGCGTTGGAGGAAATAATCATTTGCTTATGCGAGCAGTTTTCATTTACAAGTTCCTCCTGGCTTAGGCATTATCTGCTGCGAGGACAATTTTGCCTCCTCCCCACCCTCCAACCTTTGCTCCTGATTTTTTACTTCTGTTCTCCGCCAGGAGGAAATTCCAGACTTTTGTCTCTTTATGATGTAATTACTGGTTGGGGAGGGCCCCAAAGATTCCTGGGGAAGGGAGGCCTGTTTGGGTACCTGCTCTGTGTCTTTGGGAAACACTTTGAAGTGATTAACCGTGCTCTGCTTTGCTGCTTCTGGGAGAGCAGCAGTGTGTGGTCATGTTTGAAGTAGGCCAAGGGGAGAGGACTGGTGATTACGAAAAGTGTTGCAGAGCAGGCCTCTGCTTCTGACCCTGCCTTCACAGTTCCTGGAGGAAACCTGGAATTTTCAGTCTGATTGAAATGCAGAAATCATGTCCTGGGCTGATTCTGGTCTCCAGTCTACACAGGCCGGCATTTTCCATAGCTTTGAACTTGTGGAATTGATTTAACATGCTTCTTCCAGAAAGCAAGCTGTGTTTTTGGAGTGGGGGTGGTAGTCGGGGAGGAGGTGGAAGAGAAGCAAGAAAAGGAGGAAGAGTGATTGGTTGAAAAATAGAGTTACCTATTAGTTACCATTGAATGGGTGCTTACTATTTGCCAGGTATTATACTAAGAGCTTTACATGAATTAACTCATTGACTTATTCGATAACTTTACAAGGTACCATTATCTCCATCTCAAAGAACAGAGCACAGAGAGGTTAAGTCGCCTTTTTAAGGTCACACTGCAGGGGAGAGCACAGCCAGGTTCTGCATGCATTTTGACACCAGAGAGCTGATTCCCCACCACTGTGGCATCCTGCCTCTCTGTCGTTTGCAACCTGGCCCATCAGAGCATATGCCCTTGACCTATGGGTCCTGGTCTGCCCGGGACACAGCTAAGCACATGGTTGGTTGCCCTACTCCTGTGGCCGGTCATGCCTGTCTGGGCCTGTGGACCAAGCTTCTCTTTCTGTTCAGGCCCCAGCAGGCTTGCTGTCGACATCATTAAGGAAATTAAACACCCACAAAAACACAAGAAGCTCCCGGCCTTTCAGCTGTGGCCCTTTCCCTTGAGGGAGGAGACAATTCCTTGTAATGGTGTGTCATTTCCTAGCCCCTGGAGAACAGCATGTGCTGTGACTCAGGCGCCGGATGTGGGGGCAGGAGTGGGGTGGGGGGCGGGTACCTGACGTGGCCTGCTGGGGAGGCCTAGCCTTGATGGAGGCTGGAAAAGGGGAGGTAAGATGGCCCTGGAGCCTCCAGACTATTTCAGGGACTGATGCCACCATTTGGAAATAGGGAGGTGAATATGCTTTCTGGGGACTGCCTTTGAGAGAACGGTGTCATCAGTGAATGACATGATTTTCCACCTTCTCCCAGTTCCTGGAACTCTTTGTTGGACCTTCCCCACCCCCATACCTCCATCTGCAGTTCAGGGGAAAAAAGGCAAAATGAGAGTGTACTCTTAAATCATAGACCCTAAATTAGGGAGTCCTCTTGCTACAGAGCTGAGGATGAGGCCCTCCTGGTGCGAGGCCTTGTGGTGCAGAGGTTAGAAGCTGGCCCTTGGAGTCCCATTGCCTGGGTTCAAATCCCAGCACTGCTCCTTGGTAGTTTTGTGATCTCAGTCTAGTGACTTAGTGGGAACTACAGGAAGTGCATTTTGAACAGTTCCTAGAATATCGCATATAATCAAAGAAACTCTTAGCCCTCTTTGTTTTTTTTGTTTTTTTTTTTTTTTGAGACTGAGTCTTGCTCTGTCGCCCAGGCTGGAGTGCAGTGGTGTGATCTCGGCTCACTGCAACCTTTACCTCCCTGGTTCAAGCAATTTTCCTGCCTCAGCCTCCTGAGTAGCTGGGATTACAGGTGCATGCCACCATGCCCGGCTAATTTTTTTTGTATTTTTAGTAGAAATGGGATTTCACCACGTTGGCCAGACTGGTCTTGAACTCCTGAACTCAGGCAGTCTCCCGGCCTCCCAAAGTGCTGGGATTGCAGGTGTGAGCCACCACGCCCGGCCAAAACTCTTAGCTCATTATACTCTTGGCTCAGAAAAGCTATAAGCCTGAGTTATCTTGAAGGAAGATGCCCCTTAAATCAAAGACATCCAGGAAATGCTGAGCTCCGGGATGATTTCTGGTGGATCACAAGACATAGGCCTGGGAAGGATCTCCTCACATGCTTGGTTCCTTTTTTTTTTTTTTTTTTGAGACAAAGTCTCGTTCTGTTGTTCAGGGTGGAGTGCAATGGCATGATCTTGACTCACTGCAACCTCCGCCTCCTGGGTTCAAGCAATTTTCCTGCCTCAGCCTCCTGAGTAGCTGGGATTATAGGCTCCCACCATCACACTCAGTTAATTTTTGTATTTTTAGTAGAGATGGGGTTTCACCATGTTGGTCAGGCTGGTTTCGAACTCCTGACGTCGTGATCTGCCCACCTTGGCCTCCCAAAGTGCTGGAATTAGAGGCGTGAGCCACCGTGCCCGGCCTCGTGCCTGGTTCTTAATACCCAGTAGACCTTCCCATATTGTTACAATTTCAGCAAAATGTCACAAGGAGGGGAAAATTCTGCTGCTTTCTGCTCCATGCCAAGCTGTTTTCCTGAGTCACTGCTCTGTCCTCTCCACAAGGCTGCACTCCTCCCTCACCCACATTAACTCATTCAGAACCACTCATTTTTGTTAGAGGATAGGTGGGAGGCAGAGGGTTGTGAGTGAGCCAGCCCAGTGGGGTCGCAGGTCCTATTCCCTCAGAAAGCAGCAGAAAAGTCTTTCAGATCCAGGGTGAACCAGTGATTCAGTCGACAGTGGCTGTTTGTCATTGTTCCAAGTTTATAGATGAAATGCGCTGAGCAATACATCTTGTCAGAATTAAATCATTAAAGAAGAAAAAATTGACTCAGCTTTCTGGAAAGGGTCCTTATAGAGCCTGGTTACCATGGCTACAGTCGGGCGTACACCCACCAGTCCATCACCACCGGAGGCCCAGCCCCCACTGGAGTGGGGGGCAGTTAAGTCATAATGCCACCCTGCTGTCTCATCCCTCCGAAGGATACTGAATCCAGCAGTCATTTCCTAATTCTTCTCCCTATGAGCCTTCATTGAAATCCCCTGCTGTTGACTGATGTGTCTGTTGTTTGGAACCTATCAAATTTCGACCCCTTGGATACAGCCACTGAACTCTCATCAACTCCAGGGGGAATTGGTGTGTTTGTA
Organism: Macaca fascicularis; assembly: GCF_037993035.2. NCBI lineage: Eukaryota > Metazoa > Chordata > Mammalia > Primates > Cercopithecidae > Macaca > Macaca fascicularis. The sequence continues at coordinate 103,371,283 of NC_088384.1, read as the reverse complement.
ACAGCGAATAGAATTGGGGTTTTTATGTTTTGCTGAAGCTAGAAGGTTTGGAATACTCTCAGATGTGGGCATCCTTGGGCTAGGACCCACCTCCCCCTACCTCTTGCTGAGCAGAACCTCAGTTTCCCCCTTTGTTTCCTGGTGGGCTTGGGTGATATTCCCTTGCCAACTCTAAATCGCTTACAAGTATATTAATTTCTAGTGATTTTTTTCCTCTTTCTCATTAAATTAAATAATTTTAATGTTCAAGAGGGACTTTTACATCTTATGGGGGCCCTGAAGTTTTTATTCATTGGAGCTGAGGACACCTTTGCAAAGGTGAAGTAAGCTATGGCTCCATGTACCTAGAAGCTGCACTCCTGTATACAATGATGGCCTGTTCAAGGGTCCCTGGAGCACTGTCTGGCCGTTAAATGAGAACTTCCAGTCTAGTCCCTTTCTCCCCCTCTCTTCCCATTTTGCAGGTGAGGCCCTGAGGCCCTGAGAGGTGGAGACTTGCCTGGGGTTGTTTGCTGTTTAGCCTTATTCTCCAGCCTGGCCCCCTTGCTTGACCTCTATTCCCTGAGTCCTGGACCAACCCCTCACATAGTGTCTGGAAGGTAGAGGCCATTGGCTCTGGCTTGCCAGTGTGGAACAGGATTGTGTAGAGTTGAGAACTCAGACCCAGTCTCCTAAACACATACACATACTCTAGCATTTCTCAAACTAGTGTACCTCCCAGTCTTTGGGAGGACTTGTTAAAACACAGATTGCTGGGCCCTACCCCAGAGTTTCTGATTCTGTAGATCTGGTGTGGGGCCTGAGAATTTGCATTCTTTTTGTTTTGTTTTGTTTTGTTTTTAAAGATAGAGTCTCTCTCTTTCGCCCAGGCTGGAGTGCAGTGGTGCACTCTCGGCTCACTGCAATCTCTGCCTCTTGGCTTCAAGTGATTCTCCCACTTCAGCCTCCCCAGTAGTTGGGACTATAGGCGTGCACCACCACACCTGGCTGATTTTTGTATTTTTAGTAGAGACAGGGTTTCACCATCTTGGCCAGTCTGATCTCGAACTCCTGACCTCAAGTGATCTGCCTGCCTGAGCCTCCCAAGGTGTTGGGATTACAGGCGTGAGCCACACCGCCTGACCAATTTTCTTTATTTTCCTAACGTCATCCAGGCACATGATAAATACAGTACAAAAGGGTATAGAGTGAAAAATCATCCTTCCCTGGTCTCCCTGCTGGCAGTCCTCCCAAGGCAACTAGTAGTCCCCAAGTCGAGCTTTGTTGTAGTTTTGTGTTCATCCGGGAATATTCTAGGTTTGTGCAAACATTGATGTGTATATTAAATCTTTTTTGGGGAGGAATATTGGTCCGTTAATGGTGCTAGATACAGTTTATTTATTATTTATTTTTTTGAGACGGAGTCTTGCTCTGTCACCCAGACTGGAGTGCAGTCATGCAATCTTGGCTCACTGAAACATCTGCCTCCTGGGCTCAGTCGATTCTCCTGCCTCAGCCTCCCAAGTAACTGGGACTACAGGCAAGTGCCACCACACTCAGCTAGTTTTTTGTATTTTTAATAGAGATGGGGTGTCACCATGTTGGCCAGTCTGGTTTCGAACTCCTGACCTCAGGTGATTCGCTTGCCTCAGCTTTCCAAAGTGCTGGGATTATAGGTGTGAGTCACCACCCCCAGCCTAATTTTTATATTTTTTGTAGATACAGGGTTTCACCATGTTGCCCAGGTGTTTTTTAATCTTTTTAAATAAGTTTTACATTTTTTTAATTAAAAAATTTTTTTTCAGAGACAGTGTCTCTCTTTTTCACCCAGGCTGGAGTGCTCCGACATGATCATAGTTCACAATACCCTCGAACTCCTGGGCTCAAGCAGTCCTTCCTCCTCGGCCTCCCAAAGTGCTGGGATTACACAGTGCTGCAGTGCAGTCATCTTGCCTTTGCTCCTTTTCTACTATTTTGTAGAATGTGTTTCTAGAGGAGATTGTTGGGTCAAAGGCCAAGTGGAGAAAAAGTTTTCAGGAACAGTGGTGGAAGTCGGGTGAGGACCCATGTGGGAGGTTTCTCTGGGGGAATGTGCTCACCCCGGGCTGCACCTCTCTCTCTCTCTCTCTTTTTTTTTTTTGAGAGGGAGACTCGCTCTGTTGCCCAGACTGGAGTGCAGTGACGTGATCTTGGCTCACAGCAACCTCTGACTCCAGGGTTCAAGTGATTATCCTGCCCCGGCCTCCCAAGTAGCTGGGATTATGGGCATGCGCTACCACGCCTTGCTAATTTTTGTATTTTCAGTACAAAAGTACGGGGTTTCGCCATGTTGGCTAGGCTGACCTCTGTGTCTCTTTTTGTGAGTTTTCCCACTAACTAGCTGCTGTGTGCCTTTGGTCCAGTGCTTTGGGCTCTCTGGGCCTCCCTTTTGATGTCTGTGGTTTGATCTCTGGACTCTCAGGTCTGTTCACTCTCAAGGTACCTGTTGTTAGCATTTAATTTCTACTCATGACTGGGTCTCCACACAGCACCCTGAATATTTGTTCAGGATTGTCCAGAAGCTTTCACGGTGAGGCTGGAGAGTTCCATCCCGTGGATTGGGTTTTGAGAAAGAGTTCTCTGTCTTCCTTTGTGAATCTGCTGGAAGATGCTTTGCCTTTTCACCAAAATCAACCACTAGGAGGCCTTGCGTGAAGCACATTGGATGCTGTCAGTCTGCTGTCCGCGACTGCTGCAGGCAGGGAGACAGGTGCACCACGCAGCCTACATGCTGAGTGATAAAACTGGGGCAGGAGCGTCTTTGGTAATTGACATCTTTCCGGATTTCACATCCCATCCCACCCCATCCTCCTGTGGTCTTGGCACAGCTCACCCCTCTTGTGGTGTTGGTAGCTTTCGTTCCTCAGGATGTCAGTTGCACCAGGCTGTGTCATTATGTCGTCCCTAAGTTACCAAGACCACCATGCGGCATGGTGGATTCAAGTCCTTGGAGGTGAAGATTGAGTGGATGGTAGTAGAAGTGTACATGTTTTTTTTTTTTTTTTTTTATTATCATTTTTGAGACAGAGTCTCACTTTTGTTGCCCAGGCTTGAGTTGCAATGGCATGATCTCAGCTCATTGCAACCTCTGCCTCCCTAGTTCAAGGGATTCTCCTGCCTCAATCTCCCAAGTAGCTGGGATTACATGCATTTGCCACCACACCCAGCTAATTTTTTTTGTATTTTTAGTAGAGACGGGGTTTTACCATGTTGGCCAGGCTGGTCTTGATCTCGTGACCTCCCGCCATTGTTCGTGAAAACTTTTTCTCCACTTGGCCTTTGATCCAACAGTCTCCTCTAGAAACACTTTCTACAAATACAGTGGAAAAGGAGCAAAGGCAAGATGACTGCACTGTGGGCTGTACCCAAAGCACTTGAAACAAACATCTGCAAACAGAGGACTGGTTTTACTATGTTGGCCCAGCTGGTCTTGATCTTGTTACCATGGTTTTACCATGTTGGCCAGGCCGGTCTTGATCTTGTGACCTCAGATGATCCGCCTGCCTCGGCCTCCAAAGGTGCTGGGGTTTACAGGTGTGAGCCAGTGTGCTTGACTGAAGTGTACATGTGTTTAAATGAAATGCTGAAAGGTGAAAACAAGGGGTGCATGAACAAGAGTGGGGCTGGCATTTTCCAGGTGAGAATCCACAAGGATGTAATTTGTATTGATCTTTTTGGAGGAGGGTCTCAAGCACAAGGCCCAGTGGCGGTGGGGCCACGGAAACCTCCCAGTGGGTGGGGTGTGTTCTTTTCACACAGTTACAGTACATAGCCTATTAAACACGAATAAATGATGTTGTTTTCCACAAAGGAGAATGTGTGCCTTCATTTCCTTGAAGTATGTAGCCTTCCTGATCTATCTTCTTTGGTTTCCTGTTTTTGCAATCAGGCGTGGGCATGGAGAAGTCATGTTTATCTGGGGTAAGAACAACACTGGTGCCTGTGTGACTCTTGGCAGGTTGGCGTCGGTCTCATCAGCAGGGACATAGTGGGGAAGAGTGGTGATTGCGCATGTTTCCATCTAAAAGTGGGGTACTCAGCTCTATCTGGTGCTTTGGGGGCCTGCAGGTCCTAATTTGTTTTTTTTTTTTTTTTTTCCGAGTCGGAGGCTTGCCCTGTTGCCCAGGCTGGAGTGCAGTGGTGTAATCTCGGCGCACTGAAACCTCAGCCTCCCGGGTTCAAGCAGTTCTCCTGCCTCAGCCTCTTCAGTAGCTGGGATTAAAGGCATGTGCCACTACACCCGGCTAATTTTTGTACTCTTGGTAGAGATGGGGTTTCACCATGTTTGGCCAGGCTGGTCTTGAACTCTTGACCTTGTGATCTGCCCACTTTGGCCTCCCAAAGTGCTGTGATTACAGGCGTGAGCCACTGTGCCCAGCCCTCCTAATCTGTTTTTTTAAGAAAAGCGAAAAATCTAGGTTATTACACGAAGTTTCCTGATTTTTGCATCTTGGCAACAAATTAAGATTTTTACAAAAATGTTATATAGGTCGAAGAAATGCTTGTCTGACTGTTGAGGCAGACAGCCAAGAAGGGGGCACGTATATTCTGGGAGGAGGAACACTGAAGTGGCTTCGGGTTTGGGGGACAGAATGCACTCTGTTCCCACACTCTGTTCCTCCACACCTCCTCGCTGTGGGGCCCAGGCCTCCCTGACTGCTTTAAAACGTGTGGTCCTGTGTCTCTTTCAGATCCTGGCTCTGCAGAGAGAACAGCCCAGAAAAGAAAGTTCCCCAGCCCTCCACATTCTTCCAATGGCCACTCGCCGCAGGACACATCAACAAGCCCCATTAAAAAGAAAAAGAAACCTGGCTTACTGAACAGTAACAATAAGGAGCAGGTAAAGCAGCTGCCTGGAACAGAGTCCTCACTGCCGGGACAGAGGCCAGCCAGTAGCGCTGAACCTCTCTGGGTCCTTGTAAACGCCAGCTTTCTTGGCATTGAGCTAGCTGCCTTGCACTGGCTGTCATTTGCCTTGGAGAAAAAAAGGTGGCTCAAAATGGGCCTGTGTAGAAATTTCCAGTGGGTTTTCAGATCTGTTTTGGGGACGGAGCAGGGACCCAGATGTGATGAGGGTATATAATTCTTTAGGGTTTGGGGCATTTCCTTGTATTAGTTTTTTTTTTTTTTTCATGCTTTTAGGACTGTTTCTCCCATGTGGCCTAAGGAGTTTTCCCCTCCTGGGCCATGTCCATAGGACTAGTTCTCAGCTCTATCTGGAAGTGGTTGCTTGGCTGAGGCAAGTTCCCTTCTGGCCTCAGTTTTCTCATCTGTAAAATGAAGGGTTTAGAGGCCGGGCGTGGTGACTCACGCCTGTAACCCCAGCACTTTGGGAGGCTGAGGTGGGTGGATCACGAGGTCAAGAGATGGAGACCATCCTAGTCAACGTGGTGAAACCCCGTCTGTACTAAAAATACAAAAAAATTAGCTGGGTGTGGTTGCACGCGCCTGTAGTCCCAGCTACTCAGGAGGCTGAGGCAGGAGAATCGCTTGAACCTGAGAGACGGAGGTTGCAGTGAGCCAAGATCGCGCTACTGCACTCCAGCCTGGTGACAGAGCGAGACTCCATCTCAGGAAAAAAAAAAAAAAAAAAAAAAGAAGGGTTTAGGTCTCCGTTAAGAGGCATTGCCAGGGGCAGACTTAGGTAATTGGTCACAGTTCCTTTTCATGGAAGCACATGGGATTCTTTCCAGAACCCACCCTCCCTTGGCAGCTAGCACCAGTCAGCTAGATAGGAAAAATCCGTTCACTGTTTGGATCTTTTCTAAGGGACCTTCCGGCTTTAGAATTCTCTGGGGCAGGCTAGATACTCTTCCAATTACAAAAATGGAGAGGCATTTTAGTGGACTTACTGGTGGATTGTATCTATCCCCCTGGACTATGAAGTCAGATCTCATAGCACTGAAGGAAACAGTGTCCCACTGGTTCTGATGCCACTTGTTCTTCAGCAGTGATTCCTAGGGATGCATTCATCCATTTTGTGCATTATTGAGTAGAGGAGTGGGCCCTGGGGATGGAAAGTTGAATTAAACAAGATTGTTGCTTCCATGGAAGGAGACGTAGCAACGGTTAAATACCCAGGCCTGTGAGAGGTGTGTGTTTCTGAGCATGAATCTATTTTCACTCTCAAAATTACATAGTGAAATGCCAGCCCTGCTTTTGCTGTGTGGCTGTGGGCAAGTTAACCTCTTTTGTGCCTAGTTTTCTCATCTACTGAAATGGGGATAATGATACTACTACCATGAATTTCACAGGGTTGTGAATATTGAGCTAAATGCCATAAATAGCAATATTAAAAATGAAACATAAAGTCAGTTTATCTGCTAAGTAGAATAATCATACAATCTATATATGAAATAAACAATTCCTGTAAAAATGCTCATGTCCGGCCGGGCGCGGTGGCTCATGCCTGTAATCCCAGCACTTTGGGAGGCCGAGGCGAATGATCGCCTGAGGTCAGGAGTTCAAGACGAGCCTGGCCAATGTGGCAAGAACCCCGTCCCTACTAAAAATACAAAAAATTAGCCAGGCGTGGTAGCGTGCGCCTGTAAATTGCTTGAACCTGGGAGGTGGAGCTTGCAGTGAGCTGAGATGGCGCCACTGCACTCCAGCCTGGGTGACAGCGAGACTCCATCTCAAACAAACAAAAAAAAAAAACCTCATGTCGAAGATGGTAGCCACAGGTCACATGTGGCTCTTCAGTACTTGAAAATGGCAAGTGACTGAGGAACTGAGTTTTCCAATATTTTTTTTTTGAGATGGAGTCTTGTTCTGTCACCCAGGCTGGAGTGCAGTGGTATGATCTTGGCTCACTGCAACCTCCACCTCCCAGGTTCAAGCAATTCTCCTCCCTCAACCTCCTGAATAGCTGGGATTATAGGCATCTGCCACTGCACCCAGTTAAATTTTTTATTTTTAGTAGAGATGGGGTTTCTCCATCTTGGCCAGGCTGCTCTCGAACTCCTGACCTTGTGATCCACCTGCCTTAGCCTCTCAAAGTGATGGAATTATAGGCGTGAGCCACCGCGCCTGGCCTTATTTTTTTTTTTGAGACGGAGTTTCACTCTTGTTGCTGAGGTTGGAGTGCAATGGCGCGATCTTGGCTTTCTGCAACCTCTGCCTCCCAGGTTCAAGCGATTCTTGTGTCTCAGCCTCTGCGTAGCTGGGATTACAGGCGCCTGCCACCATGCCCAGCTAATTTTTGTATTTTCAGTAGAGATGGGGTTTCACCATGCTGGCCAGGCTGGTCTTGAATTCCTGACCTTAGGCGTAAGCCACTGTGCCTGGCCTACCCTCTTTTAAGAGATGGGGTCTTGCTATATTGCTCAAGTTAGACACTCAAGTTATCCTCCTGCCTCAGCGTCCTGAGTACCTGGGCTCTCCGGGGTTCCTTTATTTATTTGTTTATTTTTTGAGACGGAGTTTCTCTCTCATTGCCCAGGCTGGAGTACAATGGTGCAATCTCAGCTCACTGCAACCTGCGCCTCCTAGGTTCAAGCGGATTCTCCTGCCTCAGCCTCCTGAGTAGCTGGGATTACAGGCATGCGCCACCACACCTGGCTAATTTTTTTTTTTTGTATGTTTAGTAGAGACGGGGTTTCGCCATGTTGGCCAGGCTGGTCTCGAACTCCTGACCCTAGGTAATCCACCCTCCTCGGCCTCCCAAAGTGCTGGGATTACAGGCGTGAGCTACTGCGCCTGACCAAGTTCCGGGGTCCCTTTTTATAAGGGCACTAATCCCATTCATGAGGGCAGGGCCCTGATCACCTCTCAAGGCCCCACTTCTCTAATGCCATCACCTTGGGGTTAGAATGTCAACATAGAAATTTGGGAGGCACACAAGCATTCAGACCATAGCACTCAGCAAAATCTAGCAACAGCTGGAGCTAAGTCAAGCCTGCCCTTTTAGACACAGGCCTGTGGTTGATTGTTTGCCACACTCCCCACCCTTCCCTGTCGTCTCTGAATTTCTTGCCATGTCCACGTTCTTTTGACTTTGGCATATGTGAAGATTCTCCACTGTCTTCCTCTCTTTCTTCACTTTAGTTTCTCTTCTTCGTTCCATTGTTCTAGAAAGAAAGCCATTCGCACCTTATAAAGAGCAAATAGGCTGGGCGTGGTGGCTCAGGACTATAATCCCAGCTACTTGGGAGGCTGAGGCAGGAGAATCCCTTGAACCTGGAAGGCAGAGGTTGCAGTGAGCTGAGACTGTGTCACTGCACTGCAGCCTGGGCGACAGAGTGAGACTCTGTCTCAAAAAAAAAGAAAAAAAAAGACAAATAATTCATATTCCATTTGGATAGAGATGTTTTATTACCATGTGGAAATATGGGATGAGTTTTAAGTTTGGTCCCTATTCCACCCATTTATCATATATTAGGAATTCATTTTAGGGAAGTTTATTTTTATTTTTTGAGACAGGTTCTCACTCTGCTGCCCAGGCTGGAGTGCAGTGACATGATCATGGCTCGCTGCAACCTCAACCTCCCCGGCTCTGCAGCCTCGACCTCCCCGGCTCAAGCAGTTCTCTCTTCCCTCAGCCTCCCAAGTAGCTGGGACTTTCAGCCCCTTTTGGCACACCGGGTTGGTTTTTTGATTTTGTTATAGAGATGGGGTCTCACTTTCTTGCCCAGGCTGGTCTCAAACTCCTGGGCTGAAGTGATTCTCCTGCTTCAACTTCCCAAAGTGTTGGGATTACAGGCATGAACCACTGCACCGGGCCAGAAGTTTAAAGAAGAGCTTTAAAACACATTTTATTTTCAGGGTTTAAAAGCATCCTAAGGTTTACCATGCATTTTCTGAAGACCTTTGGTCCAGTGTTTTCACCCTTTGGAGGGTTTGAGAATGTATGGGAAGATGCTCCCGGCGTTTTGTGAAGGAGGGTCAGGTTGCTAAATGGATGTCCTGTAGCATATGGGGCAAGAAATACCTTGCCCAAAATGACGTCAGGGTCTTTACAGATAAATACCACTCTGCTCTTTAGTTCTGACACATTTGAGTTCAAACGTCCTTTTGGGAGGTGTTTTGGTTTTTTCCCCTTGCATTAAAGGATTGAGAAATAACGTGCCAGCAGATTTGTACAGAATGGCCTTAGGTGTGTCTTTGATCAAATACAGCAAAGAAATGATGGGGCCCCTCTTCACCTTCTCTGAGTATAGGGTGTCTACATATCATGAATGAGTGGCTAGTACTTATTTTTTTGGGCCCACACATTGTCCTAAAAACTAGGACATTTCACAGAAGTCTTTCTTTTCTTTGTTTCTTTCTTTCTTTTTTTTTTTTTTAAAGAGACAAGGCTTTGCAGGGCCAGGCTTGGTGGCTCATGCCTGTAATCCCAGCACTTTGGGAGGCTAAGGTAGGCGGATCACCTGAGGCCAGGAGTTCGAGACCAGCCTGAATAACATGGTGAAACCTTGTCTCTACTAAAAATACAAAAATTAGCCAAGCGTGGTGGTGCACACCTGTAATCCCGGCTGCTCGGGAGGCTGAGACACGAGAATCACTTGAACCTCGGAGGTTGTAGTGAACCAATATCACACCACTGCACTCCAGCCTGGCTGACAGAGTGAGACTCTGTATCAGGGGAAAAAAAAAAAAAAAAAGAGACAGGGCTTTGCTCTATTGCCGAGGCTGCTGGAGTACAGTGGTGTCATTGTGGCTCACTGCAGCCTTGACCTCCTGGGCTCAAGCAGTCCTCCCACCTCCGCCTCCCAAGTAGCTGGGTCTACAGGTGTGCCCCACCATGCCTGGCTAATTTTTTTTTTTTTTTTTTTTTAACTTTTTGTAGATACAAGGTCTTGTTGCCCAGGTTGGTCTCAAACTCCTGGGCTCAAGCTATTCTCCCACTTCATTCTCCCAGATTGGTGGGATTCCAGGCGTGAACCACTGCACCAGGCCCACAGAAGTCTTTTGTTTGGCTGACACAGTGTATTAACAGTTGAGACAGTGCAGGGGAGTGCAGGGATTGCCAGTTTCTCCCCAAGGTCAGGCAACACTAGGAGTATGTGTGTTTGCCCAACTCGCTGGATCACTGGAGCTGAGTGGGTGCTGCCTCTGTAAGTTGGGTCTGAGCTCTGCCCAGCCCTGCTGTCTTCCCCACTTTGAGGTTGAATGCCAGTGCATCCTCACACTCCAGGTCTAGGTGGTTTTTTCTTACATACTTCACAGTATTCGTGCTTTTACCAGATGTAGGAGAATGAGAGGTGAAGCTATGGTTTTTTTCACTCAGGTATGGCCTCTGTGTGGCCTCTGTAGGAACTGGAGTCTATGGTCCTCATACTCCACACATGGACCTTGTGTTCACACACAGCCAGAGAACCCATACTCTGGTTTATGTAGACCAGGTGTCTGCAACTACAGACTGTGGGCCAGATGCTGCCTGAAGCCTGTGTTTGTAAAGTTTTATTGGCACACAGCTACAGTCATTCACTTATGTACTATCTGTGCGTGCTTTTGCGCTACAGTGGCCAAATTGAGTATTCGCAATAGAGACCTAATGGCCTGCGAAGCCTCAAGTATTTACTATCCTTATAGAAGCCTTTATAGGAAAAGTTTGCCGTTTCCTGGTATCATTGAAGGTATTCCAGAAGCAAATAGACAGGGCCTTTTCTATTTTCTTGTTAGCCAGCCTGTGGAAGGAGTAGGGAAATAAGAAGATTTTCTCTTCTGCAGTATCCCATAATAACCTGCTATGATTATGGGATAATACAGGTTGATAACACAACCTGTATTATCAGGATAATAACCATGATAACACAGGTTGCAACCTGTTTCCCTAGTTATCAGACTGGTAACACATACTATACATGTAGGGGAAAAAAATAATAACTCAGAAATGATTTGCTTTCCCTTTATAAAATGTTCCATATTTGTTATCAGATTATTTTTATGGAACAGGAAACACTTACAAGCAGCAGATAAGGAAAATATCTGATTGATAAGGAGATTAACCAGGCATCTAGCTCTCAGCAACTGCTGCTGCTTCAGGAAGGGAGAAAATCTTCTGAAAAGAGTATGGAGCAGCCAGGCTGTCCTCAGGATCCTCCTAGGGGCACCCAGCCCCAGCCAGAGGGTAGTGGGGTTGGGAGGGGAGCACCAGGAGAAACTTAATTCTGAAGGATCAGTACCTCGGCTAATATCAGACAGAGAGGACTTGAGTTGCTGGTTAGGGAGATGAGCAGTCATATTTGATTCTTCCAGCTTCTCTTTTTTTGTGACAGAGTCTCCCTCTGTTGCCCAGGCTGGAGTGCGATGGTGCGATCTTGGCTCACCACAACCTCTGCCTCCTGGGTTCAAGCACTTCTTCCTGCCTCAGCCTCCTGAGTAGCAGGGACCACAGGCACCCACCTGTAGTTTTAGTAGAGACGGGGTTTCACCATGTTGGCCAGGCTGGTCTCGAGCTCCTGACCTCAGGTGATCCACCCGCCTTGGCTTCCCAAAGTGCTGGGATTACAGGCGTAAGCCACTGCGCCTGGCCGATTCTTCTAGCTTCTTAACAACTCTTCCTATCCTATTATTAACTTACTGAAAAGAAGTCAGATACTGAAAATACAGCTTAGTGTTATCTTACAAAAACCACAGTAGCATCCTTGAAGACCCCACTGAGGTTAGAAATAGTTCTGAAAAAAAGAAAAAAAAAAAAAAAGAAAGAAAAAAGGGAAATAATTCTGCATGCTTGGTATGTATAGTTTATCTTTCAACAGGAATTCCCCGCCCTCTCTTCCCCTTCCTGCTGCTCCTCCCCCATCTCCTCTTCAGCATCCGCATACCCCTACAATAAATTCAAAGCAACCGTTTTCCTAGGCAGATAGCAGACCCTCTACATTAGTGGTTCTCAACTACGGACAGTTTTGCCCTCCAAGGGACATTGGGCAAAGTCTGGAGACATTTTTAGTTGTCCTAATTTTATGTGTGTGACAATGTTAGAGTGTTACTGGAATCTAGCCAGGTATGCTATCTGCCCTGCAATGCATAGGACGTCTCCCACAACAAAGACTTTTCTGGCGTCCAGTGTCACCAGTACCAAGGTTGAGAGCCCGTGCTCTGGATGCTGTTCATGTCCCCTTCTGTCAGGTTTTTAGTTGTCATCTTATATTTCAGACGTTTTTTCCCTCTAGGTTTGTGCATTAAGCTGAACTTAGTTTGCATTACAGATAATGTTCTCTGAGGGGGTCTCTAAGTCAACGCAGGCTCTCCTGGATTCAGCATTGTCTTGTGAGGGCTATAGGGAAGAGAGGGTGTGCTGGGAGACCCAGGTTTGAGTCTTTGCTCTGGGCTTCAAGGTCAGATAAATCTCTTTAACCAAGTAACCAAGTTTTTCTACATGTCAAGTAAGACTAGTACGGGCTGGGTATCCCTTATTCATGCTTGGGACCAGAAGTGTTTTTTAGTTTTTATTTGTTTATTTTTTAATTTGGAATATTTGCATATACATAGTGAGATATCTCAAGATGGGACCCAAGCCTAAACACGTAGATATATATTTTTTTGAGATGATGATGTCTTGCCCTGTCACCCAGGCTGGAGTGCAGTGGCCTAATCTTGACTCACTGCAACCTCTGCCTCCTGGGTTGAAGCGATTCTCCTGCCTCAGCCTCCTGAGTAGCTGGGATTACAGGCATGTGCCACCATGCCTTAATGCACAGGTTTGTGCATTAATTTTTATATTTTTTGTAGAGATAGAGTTTCACCATGTTGCCTAGGCTGTTCTGGAACTCCTGACCTCAGGTGATCCACCCGTCTCGGCCTCCCAAAGTGCTGATGTTATAGGCGTGAGCCACTGTGCCTGGTCTAAACTTAAAATTCATTTATGTTTCATACATACTATATTAGTTTGTTTGTTCTCATGCTGCTAATAAAGACATACCCGAGACTGGGTAATGTGTATAAAGGAAGGCAGTTTGACTTACAGTTCAGCATGGCTGGGGAGGCCTCAAGAAACTTAAAATCAAGGTGGGGAAGGGAAGCAAACACGTCCTTCACATGGCTGCTTCAAGGAGAAATGCAGAGAGAAGAGGGGGAAAAGCTCCTTATAAAACCATCAGATCCTGTGAGAACTATCACCAGAACATCATGGAGGTAACCACTTCCATGATTCAATTACCTCCCACCGGCTCCCTCCCATGACATGTGGGGATTATGGGAATTACAATTCAAGATAAGATTTGGGGCCGGGCGCGGTGGCTCAAGCCTGTAATCCCAGCACTTTGGGAGGCCGAGACGGGCGGATCACGAGTTCAGGAGATCGAGACCATCCTGGCTAACACGGTGAAACCCCGTCTCTACTAAAATACAAAAAAAAATTAGCCGGGCGAGGTGGCGGGCGCCTGTACTCTCAGCTACTCGGGAGGCTGAGGCAGGAGAATGGCGTGAACCCGGGAGGCGGGGCTTGCAGTGAGCTGAGATCCGGCCATTGCACTCCAGCCTGGGCAACAGAGCTAGACTCCGTCTCAAAAAAAAAAAAAAAAAAAAAAAAAAAGATTTGGGTGGGGATGCAGCCAAACCATATCACATACCTTATACATATAGCCTGAAGGTAAATTTATACAATATTTTAAATAATATATGTGACTCATCACAAGAGGTCAGATGTGGAATTTTCCACTTGTGGCTTCATGTTAGTGCTCAAAAACTTAAGGATTTTGGAGCATTTTTGATTTCTGATTTTCTCATTAGGGAGTGCTCTTAGTACCTTTTTGGGTGATTGTCAGGATAAAATGAAGATGGTGTGCAACAGCATGCTGAAAATGTAACATGAAAAAATATTGTAGCAGTGATATTGGTATTCCCTGGAAACCAAGTAGAGCTCTATCTTTTTTTTTTTTTTTTTTTTTGAGACGGAGTCTCGCGCTGTCACCCAGGCTGGAGTGCAGTGGCCGGATCTCAGCTCACTGCAAGCTCCGCCTCCCGGGTTCACGCCATTCTCCTGCCTCCGCCTCCCGAGTAGCCGGGACTACAGGCGTCCGCCACCTCGGCCGGCTAGTTTTTTGTATTTTTTTAGTAGAGACGGGGTTTCACCGTGTTAGCCAGGATGGTCTCGAATTCCTGACCTCGTGATCCGCCCGTCTCGGCCTCCCAAAGTGCTGGGATTACAGGCTTGAGCCACCGCGCCCGGCCGAGCTCTATCTTAAAAGTTGATATGACACAGGGAAATAACTGGGCTAAAGAATTATGCGATCGGGAGCAGCGGCTAACGCCTATAATCCCAGCACTCTGGGAGGTAGAGGTGGGCAGATCACCTGAGGCCAGGAGTTGGAGACCATCCTGGCCAACATGGTGAAACCCTGTCTCTACTAAAAATACAAAAAATTACCTGGGCGTGGTGGTGGGTGCCTGTTATCCCAGCTACTCAGGAGGATGAGGCGGGAGAATCACTTGAACCTGGGAGGCAGAGGTTGCAGTGAGCTGAGATTGCGCCATTGCACTCCAGCCTGGGCAACAAGAGCGAAACACCATCTCAAAAAAAAAAAAAAAGGGCCGGGCGCGGTGGCTCAAGCCTGTAATCCCAGCACTTTGGGAGGCCGAGACGGGCAGATCACGAGGTCAGGAGATCGAGACCATCCTGACTAACACGGTGAAACCCCGTCTCTACTAAAAAATACGAAAAACTAGCCTGGCGAGGTGGTGGGCACCTATAGTCCCAGCTACTCGGGAGGCTGAGGCAGGAGAATGGTGTGAACCCGGGAGGCGGAGCTTGCAGTGAGCCGAGATCGCACCGCTGCACTCCAGCCTGGGCGACAGAGCGAGACTCTGTCTCAAAAAAAAAAAAAAAAAAAAAAAAAGTAACGTTCTAGTTTTAGACAGGAAAAGACAAAACCGGTGTTACTTAGAGTTATATGATTTTCAGTCAATAAACTATTGGAACTGTCTATATATGAGGTCGGTATTAGAAATCTGACAACATTTCTATGTATCAATGATAACCGTTTAGTAAATCCCCATTCATAGTATCATCAAAAAGTATGCAGTATCTCAACAACATAGAAGATATTTATGGAGGACACCATCATGTTTTACTGAAGGACAGAAAAGAAACGTGTTATACAGTGAGAGTTATTTGAGGGTGGGGAATATGGTTGTGGCTAAACTGTTCTCCATGGTTTTATTGCCAGGGAATTGAGGCTCAAAGTGGGTTGAGTCGCTTTCCTAAGACCACACAGCTAGTTACCATGTCGTTTTGACCCTTCCCACTGGACTTACACATGTACTTCCTAAATAGGATTTCGTATTCATTTCTGATAGACATTTTCATTATGAGTTTCTCCTGAGTGACTTTTTGTGTTCAAGTGTGGCTTTGCTGGATTCCATAATATAACATAGTATTCCATAATATACCATAATATACCAGGAAGAGGTCGAGCTCCCATGAGTTGGCCACCCATCTCATCTTTCTGCCATTGCTGATGTCAAATAAGAGATATGGCTCCCTGGCAAAAACAAGGACCTACCATGTTCAAGAATTATGGCTTTAGGAAGCCTCTTGTTGGCTCATAAACACTTTATGTATTGGGGGTAAACTTAAAAATTAGATAACTGGCCGGATGCAGTGACTCACGCCTGTGATCCCAGCACTTTGGGAGGCTGAGGCGGGTGGATCATGAGGTCAGGAGATGGAGACCAGCCTAGCTAACATGGTGAAACCCCATCTCTACTAAAATTACGAAAATTAGCCGGGCGTGGTAGCATACACCTGTAGTCCCAGCTACTCGGGAGGCTGAGACAGGAGAATGGCTTGAATCCGGGAGGTGGAGGTTGCAGTGAGCTGAGATCACTCCACTGCACTCCAGCCTGGGCGACAGAGCGAGACTCCATCTCTGAAGAAAGAAAAAAAAAAAAGATAACCATTTTTTGGTGACTCAAACCCTATTGATCTGTTCTCTAAATGTCTGCCATTTAAAGAATCCCGGGGCAAACTACTGCGCTTTTATTGGCTTTGTAAACTGGGACTTCCGTAAGCTGGGCTTCCAACCACATTAGCACTGTTAGTATGGTGGCATTTTGATCAGTAGGCATAGATTATATCACCCCATTTAACAGCAACACAGTACCATGAAGTAAGTGTTAGGTATTATCATCTCCATTTTACAGATGAGAAAATTGAAGCTGAGAGGTTAAGAGACTTGTCCAAGGTCATGCACCTGGTTAATGGTAGAGTTAAAATCTGAACCTAGGTAGATCTGGGTTGTAGGCAGTGTGCCGTTCTGCTAGGGCTGCCTTGTGACTCTTAGATACCAGCTTTTAATCGTGGCCTCTTAAAATAGAAAAAAGAAAAATCTTCATAATTTTAACAACTTGCTAATGCAGTATTTAGTAACGTAAGATAGTTTGGCTTTTTAATGAATTTGTGAAATACTGTAATTTTCTTTTGTTGTTATTGATGTACTTGTTCAAATTCCTTTTGAGAATGCACATTTGTTTTGAAACCAAACCTGTCTTTCTTGCCTACATTTCAGTCAGAACTAAGACATGGTCCGTTTTACTATATGAAGCAGCCACTCACCACAGACCCTGTTGATGTTGTACCGCAGGATGGACGAAATGATTTCTACTGCTGGGTTTGTCACCGGGAAGGCCAAGTCCTTTGCTGTGAGCTCTGTCCCCGGGTTTATCACGCTAAGTGTCTGAGACTGACATCGGAACCAGAGGGGGACTGGTTTTGTCCTGAATGTGAGGTTAGTTCTTGATGAATGAATGCATTACCTGCCTCGTTTCCTCTCCTTTCTCTTTCTTCCTTTTATTTTTAAATTTACAAATAATCCAGATAGATGGAAAAGAGAAATTTCTTGCTTTCCACCTGTTCTATCCGGGTCACCCGCTTCTCGACCACCACCGGCAGTGGCTGCAGTACTGCAGCTCTTGGAAAGACAATTGCACGGAATATTATTTCTGGTTTCTCATGAGTCCTTGGATTCCTTGGAGATCTGTAGTCATCATCTCTGCATCTTCTATGAGGAACTTTTTGAACGTTAACTCCTAAATCATGAATGGCTCACACATTTTGAAAAGATCTCATGCTGTTCTTCTCTATCTTGGATGTTGTTGCCTGCCTCATCATCGAATCATCAGCAGTAACTAAGCTGAGAAGACCACGTTTGGTTGCATGTTCCCTGTGGTGGCCATCTGATGCTTTCTTTTGTGCAACAAGTATTTCTTGAGTGCCTGTTAGGTGCTGGGGATTCGACAGTGCACAAAAACAGGCATGAATCTTTTTTTTTTCCCCCCCAGCAGAAAAGGACAAAAACCAAAATAAATAATGTTTCATATAATGAGTTAAAAGAAAAGTGCTGTGAAGAAAACAAATTCAGGATGGGAATAGGAAGTCCAAAGGGGTGCGAAGTGTTTTCATTTTGAATGTGGTGGTCTGGGAAAGTCTCACTAAAGTTTGAGAAAGACTTGATGAAGGAGTGAGCCATGCAGCCATTTGGGGGACACCTTCTAGGCAGACGGCCGGAGGCAGCAGTGCACGGGTATAGTCGGGCACTGTGTACGCCTCCTATGTAGCAAAGCCCAGGCACCCTTTATTAAGCCAACTATTAGGGTTTCCACTGTTCTGAGGTGGCTCCTGTTCTTGGAGACCCTCAACTCTGATGTTTGTTTTGAATTGCTGAAAATAAAAATGTCGTCTCTACAATTATTTAATGTGGAATGTCTCTTGGATTCAAAGATGCATCGGAGGCTGAGTGTGGTGGCTCGTGACTGTAATCCCAGCACTTTGGGAGGCCGAGGCAAGAAGATTGTTTGATCCCAGGAGTTGAAGACCTGTGTGGGCAACATAGGGAGACCCCCGTCTCTACAGAAAGTTTTAAAAAATTAGCCAGGCATGGTGGTATGTGTCTGTAGTCCTGGCTACTTGGGAGGGTGAACTTGGAGGATCACTTGAGCCCAGATGGTTGAGGCTGCAGTGAGCTGTAATCATGCCACTGCATTCTAGCCTGGGCAATAAAGCAAGACCATGTCTCAAAAAAAAGAAAAAAAAAAAGGTACATTGGAGTTTGATCTCAAATGAGGAAGCTTTCTTTTTTTTTTTTTGAGACAGAGTCTCGCTCTGTCGCCCAGGCTGGAGTGCAGTGGCCGGATCTCAGCTCACTGCAAGCTCCGCCTCCTGGGTTTACGCCATTCTCCTGCCTCAGCCTCCCGAGTAGCTGGGACTACAGGCGCCCGCCACCTCGCCCGGCTAGTTTTTTGTATTTTTTAGTAGAGCCGGGGTTTCACCGTGTTAGCCACTAGGATGGTCTCGATCTCCTGACCTCGTGATCCGCCCGTCTCGGCCTCCCAAAGTGCTGGGATTACAGGCTTGAGCCACTGCGCCCGGCCATGAGGAAGCTTTCTATGTGTGAAATGGAAAGATCATCCAGATGCCTTTAGTAGGGAAAAAAGCAAGCTATAGGACAGTGTCTGTCATGCTTTTGTGTAGGGAGAGGAGAAAAATAAGAAATATACACACAAAAAAGTAGACATCAAATCAATATGATGACGATGATGCTGTAATGGTGTCCTCTCTAATATGGCAAAAGGTGGCTGCTATTCTCTTTGGGTTACTCTAGATGGAGAAATATGTAGGGTTTGCATCGTACAGCGGCGTTGTCCTCTGCACTCAGAGGCTGACTCCATTCTACTACATTGTCATGGGATCTGGAACCTTCACCGATTTTCTTTGGTCTTGGCCAGCTTTTTCCAGTTGTTTAATGATATTGCAAAGATGACAGCAGCTCTGATAGGATGCTTTTGCTGCAAATAATAGTTCTTTTATTTTTATTTGAGACACGGTCTTCTTCTGTTGCCCAGGCTGGAGTGCAGTAATTAGATCATGCTCACTGCAGCCCTGACCACCTGGGCTCAAGTGATCCTCCCACCTGAGCCTCCTGAGTACCTGGGACCATAGGTACACACCACCACACCTAGCTACTTACTAAGTCTTTTGTAGAGACAGAGTCTTGCTATGTTACCTAGGCTGGTCTTGAACTCCTAGGCTTAAGCGATCCTCCCACCTCGACCTCCCAAATTGTTGGGATTACAGGTGTGAGCCACTGTGCCCCGCCAACAAAAAATAGTTATTAATGCAAGCACTAGTTCCTGATGGAAGGGGGCTGAAACAATATGGATTTATTATCATCAGAACCCAGAGGCAGGGCCAGGCCAGAGTTTATTTAGAGCCAGACGCTTTCCATCTCATTGTTGAGGTGACACGTTCTCCAAGCCATAAGTTGGCTGCTGGGGTTCAGGTATTATGTGTGAATAGACAGAAATTCTCCCAAAAGGAGGGTGTCTCTCCTTACATCTCTTTTTATCCAGCAGAAAGATTTGTCCATCATCCCCCAGCTGATTTGCCCCTGGGCTCATTGGTCAGTATTGCATCACGAGTCCTTGCACAAAAAAGCCTTGAAAATTGCTTATGTGGTGCTTTTTGTGTTGTGGGAACCAGGCACTGCCAGCCAGGAAGAAGGAGTGCGGGGCGAGAGGGAATGAATGATAGTTCGGCAGGCAGCCCAAGTGTTTGCCATGGATAGGTTACCTGGAAACAAACCAGATTCAAACAAACAGGTGCTCTGTGTTTGAGATTCAGGGCCCTGAATTTCTTCCAGGGAAGGGTTGTTATGGCAGTCAACTGGGAAGACTGAATGTTGCAGGCTCTGGTAGCTAAGCAAATAGATGCGTGCGTCATGCACTGTTTTCAGCTTCCGAGTGACTCTTGTGTTGGCCTTTTCCTCGACAACCAACGAGACACATCTGAGAGTTCCTTTTGGAGGCCCCAGAGATGTGAAAAATGGAAACTGAATCCAAATTAATTGGAGAAAACTTTTCTCAGCTCTCCCTACACAGATGGTTAAAGAGTGTTTCCTGACATGATCAGAATTTGCTATTTTTGTTGTTGCTGCTACATAAGGATTCTGAAGCCTTAAGATATAGTACCAGATTTACATAGCAGAATCTGGTTTCAGACGTTCCTCTAGGTCTCTTCTTTGGTGGGAGTTTCCCTTATGAGCTGATATCTATTGCCCATGGAGATAGACGGTTAGGTTAGGTTGTGCTTCTTTTGTAGTTTGACACAGCGCCTTAGGTGGGTTCAAAGTAAGGGAGATGGACAATGAAGTCATAGGTATTATTAGTCCACTGCTTTCCCTTGTAATCTTTCCGCAGGGAAGTCTGTCCTTTTCCATCAGTGATGCCATTGAATTAATGCCTTGTCAGTTTCCTGAATGACAGCCCAGAACCTTAAGAGGATCAGGATAAATGGTTGATAAGTGTTAATCCTGTGAAGTAATCACCCTGAAATCATCCATGGCCTTTACTTTCTTTTTTTACGCATATATATTTTTGAGACAGGATCTCACTCTGTCACCCAGGCTAGAATGCAGTAGTGCAATCATGGCTCACTGCAGCCTCTGCCTCCCAGGCTCAAGCCATCCTCCCACCTCAGCATCCCAAGTAGTTGGGACTATGGACGTGTGCCACCATGCCTGGCTAATTTTTGTACTTTTTGTAGAGATGGAGTTTCACCATGTTGCCAGGCTGGTCTCCAACACCTGGGCTCCAGCAATCCACCCACCTCAGCCTCCCCAAGTGCTGGTATTACAGGTGTGAGCCACCATGCCCACCTGGCCTTTCCTTTCATATCCCATTCCTGAAACCTAAAGGTTATAATAATGATGATTTTTCAGGCCCCTGTCTACCCCACATCTTTTCTCAGATCATGTCATCTTCCTGAGCTAAAAATGCTTCCTGATAAGGAAAGAGATTGATAGGTTTTTTAATAGTTACCCACTGATACGGTACATTTTGTTCCAGTAGATCTGTTACATTTTGTTCCAGTAGATCTGTTACATTTTGTTCCAGGAGTCTTTGCTAAGTGAAACAACAAGTCTCATTTGGATGAGAATTGCTTTTTGTCCCTGAGTTGGCTGAAAAAATAGAAATCAGTACATGGATGGTAATTTCTTTTTTCTAACCGGACATTTGTGTATGACTTTGACTTGTAGAAAATTACAGTAGCAGAATGCATCGAGACCCAGAGTAAAGCCATGACAATGCTCACCATTGAACAGTTATCCTACCTGCTCAAGTTTGCCATTCAGAAAATGAAACAGCCAGGGGTAAGAAGAAAGTTCCTCTTGGTATAAGCGTAAATGAATGTAATGACATATGTTTTGTTCTGTTAATAGCTTAGCTTTTTAGGCACCTGACGTATTCTTTGGGCCTCCTTGTGTCCCCAAATTCAAGTATGTGTAAATCACACATGAGGTATGATGCCATTCAGTTAATTCTCTGTAGTAGTAAGCACTGTATGTCTCAAAGGAGTTTAATTGGTACATTTGTCTCTTTCCACACTATTGTAAAGATATTACCTGAGACTGAGTAATTTATGAAGAAAAAAGGTTTTTTGTTTTTTTGTTGTTTTTGAGACAGAGACTTGCTCTGTCACCCAGGCTGGAGTGCAGTGGTGTGATTGATCTCGGCTCACTGCAACCTCCACCTCCCAGGTTCAAGTGATTCTCATGCCTCTGCCTCCCCAGGAGCTGGGATTACAGGCTCCCGCCACCACGTGGGCTAATTTTTTTTTGTATTTTTAGTAGAAACGGGGTTTTATCATGTTGGCCAGGCTGGTCTCAAACTCCTGACCTCAAGAGATCCTCCAGCCTCGGCCTCCCAAAGTGCTGGGATTACAGGCATGAGCCCCTGCGCCTGGCCAGAAAAGAGGTTTATTTGACTCACAGTTCTGCATGGCTAGGGAGGCCTTAGCAAACTTACAGTGATGGTGGAAGGTGAAGGGGAAGCAAGGCACGTCTTACATGGCAGCAAGAGAAGTGGGGTGGGAAGTGCCAGACACTTTTAAACTACAAGATCTTGTGAGAACTCACTCACTATCACGAGAACAGAATGGGAGAAACCACCCCCGTGATCCAGTCACCTCCCACCAGGTTCCTCCCTTGACATGTAGGGATTAAAATTTGAGATGAGGTTGGGTGGGGACACAGAACCAAACTGCATCATTTGGGCAATGACGTAGTAAAACATTGAGGGGGATTGAAAATTCTGATTGGTTGCAAAGTGAAACCTTGTACAGCACCCAGCAAGGGGAGCTTTGTGCTCCTTCCCATGGGAGTTAGGAAAATCCATTTCAGTGAGGAAGCTGAGCACAACACAGTTTATGTATGTCCCAGATCTGATGATGGAACTTTCAAGGAAAACTCAATCAGTGACTTTTCCATAGAGGGTGAGATTTTGGTTAGTTCCTTCAATTTTGAGATGGGATTTGATATACAGCCTTTGCCCCTTGAGGAAAATCTGCATGTGGGGCAGGGCTGGCCAGTTGTGTACCTCACATAGGTGCCCCACCTGTTTTGAATCCCAGGTTATACCATAGCCACTGTGGTTTGTATATGTATCATAATACTTTTCAGGAAAATGGCAGAAAAATAACTTGTTTTTGAAAGTAATATTATTTTGACAATATAATAAGCATATTATGACATTTTTTCTATAGATGAATATTTTCCCTCCCTCCCTCCCTCCCTTCTTCCTTCTTTTCTTTTTTTGGAGGCAGACTGTTGCTTTGTTGCCTAGGCTGGAGTGGGCAATCATAGCTTACTGCAGCATCAACCTCCTGGGCTCAGGCAATGCTCCCACCTCAGCCTCTCAAGTAGCTGGAACTATAGATGCACACACCGCCACACCCAGCTAACTTTTTTATTATTGGTTTTTTGTAATGACAGGGTCTCGCTATGTTGCCAGGCTAGTCTTAAACTTCTGGCCTTAAATGATCCTCCTGCCTCAGCCTCCCAAAGTGCTGGGATCACAGGCGTGAGTCACTGCGCCTGGCCCCTACAGAGGAATCTAGAGAAACTTGCGGATGTGGCGCCCCGTACCTGATTTGCACAAAGGCACCATAGGGGCTAGTGGTGACCCTTTGTAGAACTCCTGAGAATTTGCTGTCTAAATCCATTACTGTACAAAAGTGTAGATTCTTGGGACTAAATTTAGATTTTTTTTTTTTTTTTTTTGAGACGGAGTCTCGCTCTGTCGCCCAGGCTGGAGTGCAGTGGCGCGATCTCGGCTCACTGCAAGCTCCGCCTCCCGGGTTCACGCCATTCTCCTGCCTCAGCCTCCCGAGTAGCTGGGACTACAGGCGCCCACAACCGCGCCCGGCTAATTTTTTGTATTTTTAGTAGAGACGGGGTTTCACCGTGGTCTCGATCTCCTGACCTTGTGATCCGCCCGCCTCGGCCTCCCAAAGCGCTGGGATTACAGGCGTGAGCCACCGCGCCCGGCCTAAATTTAGATTCTTGGGGCTAGTCACTGTGGTTTTATTTCTTTAATAAAAAAGAGCCGGGCGCGGTGGCTCACGCCTGTAATCCCAGCACTTTGGGAGGCCGAGGCGGGCGGATCACAAGGTCAGGAGATCGAGACCACGGTGAAACCCCGTCTCTACTAAAAATACAAAAAATTAGCCGGGCGCGGTTGTGGGCGCCTGTAGTCCCAGCTACTCGGGAGGCTGAGGCAGGAGAATGGCGTGAACCCGGGAGGCGGAGCTTGCAGTGAGCCGAGATCGCGCCACTGCACTCCAGCCTGGGCGACAGAGCGAGACTCCGTCTCAAAAAAAAATAAAAAATAAAAAAAAAAAAGAAGCTTTTGCTTTGAGATTATATTCTGAAATTTTGATGAGATGATAAAAAAAAATTTAGAGCATGCCAATTGGATACCCTTCAATTGAGAACCTTTAACAAATTAGGCTCTTTTAAATACAATCTCAATCAGTGGAAGCACTAGTTTGCTTAGTTTGGTTTGCACAATTTTTTTTTTTTTTTGCTATGGTATAATTTTTATGTTGAGTGTGGCAAGGAATTACTTTCGATTTTTCATAGGCTAAATTATATGTGCTAATGACTGTTTACAAAAAGAATGAGTCATGTAGACTTGTCAATCCATAGAATTAAAGACCAAGAAGAAAAATTGAAGAAGGCATTAATTTCTCAAATAAATCGTTGAACGTCAAATCAGTCAGGAGAAAGTTGCTGATTTCGTTAAAGCATCTTTTTAACTTACAGCGCATATTGTAATTGTCAATCTTAATGTAAGAAGACAGGATCTGTTTCTTGAGTGTGTATTGAAAACCAAGAATAAAATCGGATCACAGTTGGGCTCATTATTATCAATAACCAGGCAGAATTAGAAGGTAGACAATTTGGAGCTCCCCAAGGTCATCCTTTATGGAAACCTTCAGAACTTTATTATCTGAAAAGTTGTCTCCGTTTTTCAAGCCGTTTGTTAGCATTAATGCTTGGTTCTCCATAGTAATGATGGGTGTGCATATCTTCTCTTTTGTAGACAGATGCATTCCAGAAGCCCGTTCCATTGGAACAGCACCCTGACTATGCGGAATACATCTTCCATCCAATGGACCTTTGTACATTGGAAAAGGTTGGCCTCCATCAAAGAACCTCACCATTGTAGCCCACAGCTGAGACGCCTAAGGCTCTTCCCTCATTGCCCATGCTGTATCTCAAGTTGGACATAACAATCTTAAATTGTTTCTCTGCATTTTCATTGCTCCTTTATTTGGATAGAAGAACTCTTGATTCTCTGATGTCTTTCTTTTGTAACATTCTTCCAAGATTGCAGTGGAATGTTGAAATTCTTTGGTAATACTTTCACGAGTGATTCTAGCTTTTTACCTGCAAAAGCTATAGCTTCTAAGAGTTAGTGATTTGATTGAGTTGAACGTTACCTCCTCTTTCTTTCGGAGGTGCTAATGAGAGCAGCAGGAAGGAAGAAGAGAAAATTAAGTGTCTGGGAAGCCTCCAGATTAGCAATAAAGATGTGGCTTCTTAGAATTTGACTTATTCTACTGATCAAGATATTTCTTGAATGCCTGAAGGTTTTTTTTTTTTTTTTTTTGAGACGAAGTCTCTCTGTCGCCCAGGCTGGAGTGCAGTGGCCGGATCTCAACTCACTGCAAGCTCCACCTCCTGGGTTTACGCCATTCTCCTGCCTCAGCCTCCGGAGTCGCTGGGACTACAGGCGTCTGCCACCTCGCCTGGCTAGTTTTTTGTATTTTTTTGAGTAGGGACAGGGTTTCACCGTGTTAGTCAGGATGGTCTCGATCTCCTGACCTCGTGATCCGCCCATCTTGGCCTCCCAAAATGCTGGGATTACAGGCTTGAGCCACCGCGCCCGGCCAAATGCCTGAAGGTTTTAAAAGTTGATGCTGAAATTCCACGCTGAAAATTATACTTGGAACACTTTAGATTGTCCACATCAAACTGATGCTGATTTTCAAACTGTTTGCAGCAAAATATGGGCAGTGAAATGCATCCATGAGGAAGAAACATTACTTCATATTGTCTTCCCTGATAACTCCCAAACCATAAATCTAGTCTGTTTTTAGGAAATTGCACATACCTTCATGGTGTGGTGGAAAAAGGAGGCATTCAAAAGAGATGGAGTTGGAAACCTAACTTTATAAGTTAAGAGCTGTGGAATTTTAGATAACGTTCCTTAACATTACTGTACCTCAGTTTGCCTTTCTGTAAAATGGGTATGATAATAAGTACTTCATTAAATTATTGTGAGGTTTGTGTGAGACCATAAGACTAATAATAAATAATGTAAAAATATATGAAATGTCCTGTTTGGCCGGGCGCGGTGGCTCACGCCTGTAATCCCAGCAGTTTGGGAGGCCAAGGCGGGCGGATCACCTGAGGTCAGGAGTTCAAGACCAGCCTGACCGACGTGGAGAAACCCTGTCTCTACTTAAAATTAGCTGGGCATAGTGGCACATGCCTCTAGTCCCAGCTACTCGGGAGGCTGAGGCAAGGGAATCGCCTGAACCCAGAAGGCGGAGGTTGCAGTGAGCCGAGATTGCGCCACTGCACTCCAGCCTGGGCGATAAGAGCAAAACTCCACCTCCAAAAAAAAAAAAAAGTAAATAAATAAACTACCCTGTTTATTGGAAGATGCTACATGATAAATGACAGCTACTATGAGAAAGTTCCAGTTATTGTGATAAATTCAAAGAGTGCATTTTTATAGGGTTATAGATCTAAAAATTAAAAGCATTCTTTAGTCGGTGTGTGGTAGGTTAAAAAGAAGCATCTTGGGAAATGAGTGGAAGAACACTAATTGATTTGGCAAATGACTGCTACAAAAATTATGTGGGGACACAAGAGTCACTGACTGTGGCTTGTCTAGACTCACTGATTATGCTCTATCACTTTTCTTCCCAGAATGCGAAAAAGAAAATGTATGGCTGCACAGAAGCCTTCCTGGCTGATGCAAAGTGGATTTTGCACAACTGCATCATTTATAATGGGGGTGAGTGGCTTAGATGACTCCTAAGAAAGAGAGTATGCTGTATATGTGTTGCACAAATTCCTGCCCTTCATCAAAAATCAGGCTCGTAATTCATACTGAGAATACTTGTGTATCGGTTGTGCTAATATGTGTGAATAGGAGGCAGTGACCAAGTTCATTTTAAGGTATGAGCTGACATCTAAAGTGGCTCGTGGCTGCATGGTGCTGCTACCTTTTAGTGTTGTTTCTACAAACCCTGTTTTAATGGAAGTATAATTGCATAAAATAAAACACAGATTTTATGTTTACGTTCGTTGAATTTGACAAATGTGTAACCACAAGATCCAGAACGTTCCTATCAGCCTGTTGGATTCTCCTACATGCCCTTTTCTAGGAAACCCACTCTCAAGAGGAACCCCTCTCAACAGTTCTGCTTTGTGTTAGGGTAGATTAGCTTTGCTTCTTGTAGAATTTCATATAATTGGAGTCCAAGGTAGTGCTCTTGTGTGTCTGGCTGCTGTCGTACAGTGTAATATTTTGAGGAGTCATCTGTGTTATGTGTTATTAGTGGTTCCTTTTTTTTTTGTTGCTGACTGATTTTTCTTTTCATTCGATCAATATGCCGCCATTCATCCATTTACCTGGTTGATGCTGATGGATATTTGGGTTGTTTTCAGCTTTGGGCTGTTAGGAATAAGCTGCTGTGAATCTGCTTGTGCAAGTCTTTGCATGGACATAGGTTTTTCTTTCTCTTGGGTAAATACCTAGGAGTGGTGTTGCCATCTCAGGGAGTAGGTTTTTATTTAACTTAGTACGTTTCACCAAACTGTTTTTGCAAAGTGGTTCTATCATTTTACATTCTGCCAGCAGGGTACATTAGATTTTTCTTTAGCTCCACACAATATAAGGCGAACACTTGATATTGTCTGCCTTTTAAATTTTACCTGTTCTTGAAGGTGTAAAGTATTATGTCATGATGGTTTTAGTTTGCCTTTTCCTAATGATCAGTGTCTTTTCCTGTGCTTACTGGTAACTTGTATGTCTTTGTAAACATCTATTCAGATATTTTGTTCATTGCAAAAAGAGGATTATTTATTTATTTATTTATTTTGAGACAGAGTCTCACTTAGTCGCCCAGGCTGGAGTGCCGTGGTGTGATCTTGGCTCGCTGAAACCTCCATCTCCTGGGTTGAAGTGATTCTCGTTCCTCAGCCTCCTGAGTAGCTGGGATTACAGGCGCATGCCACCACACCCGGCTAATTTTTTGTATTTTTAGTAGAGATGGGGTTTCGCCATGTTGGCCAGGCTGGTGTCGAACTCCTGACCTCAAGTGATTTGCCTGCCTTGGCCTCCCAAAGTGTTGGGATTACAGGTGTGAGAGACCATGCCAGCCTGTTTGCTAGTGTTTAAGGAAAGATATATGTATATCTGCTTTACGCACACATACTGCATTATTAACTATAGCAGGGCTGAGAGTGAAAGGAGGGGAAAAAGGTGAGGCACTAGGCATTAAGAATGTGTGGGCCGGGGCAGTGGCTCACGCCTATAATCACAGCACTTTGGGAGTCTGAGGCGGGCAGATCACTTGAGTCGGGTTCAAGACCAGCTTGGTCAACATGGTGAAACCCTGTCTTTACTAAAAATACCAAAATTAGTTGAGTGTGGTGGTGCATGCCTATAATCCCAGCTCCTCTGGAGGCTGAGGCACAAGAATCACTTCAACCCAGGAGGCAGAGGTTGCAGTGAGCTGAGATCTGCGCCCCTGCACTCCAACCTGGGTGACAGAACGAGACTCCATCTCAAGAAAAAAAAAAAAAGAATTTATGTAAAGATTATATACTCAAATATATAGAAAGGCCCAGCCTATCAGATTATATAAACAAGTGGATGAGGTCAGGTAGAAGAACAAAAACATTAGCACAAGCCAAGAAGGCTGCAGGTCAAGTGATGTGCTGTGGATCATGGAGAACAGAGAACTCCTACCTGGACTGGAAAGGTTGCTGTTGGCAGCTCCAGTGCTCCATTGATTATAGTTATCGGATCTTCTGAGTTTTCAAGGCAAACCAGAAATGTAGGTATATTGTGTGTTTGTGTGTGTGAAATCTTGATGTCAACAAATTTACAACTTCTAAAAATACCATAACGTTGAAAGAAGACATGACTTTTGGACCATCTTGTCCTCTGTTTTAGTGTAGAGTTAGACCTGGGGCTAGATGGTTACTTTTTTAGCTAAGTAATGTAAATTATGACTCCTGAACCTTGGCTTACTCATTCATTAAATGGGCACATTTTATTCCTGCTTCCTAATATGGCTTCTTGAGGAGCTGAGAAGAAAATGTGTGTGTGTGTGTGTGTGTGTGTGTGTGTGTGTGTGTGTGTGTGTGTGTGTGTGTGTGGCTTTTTTCTAGAGATGGGGTCTTGCTAAAAAGTTGCCCAGGCTGGTCTTCCACTCCTGGGCTCAAGTGATCTCTCTGCCTTGGCCTCCCAAGGTGTTGGGATTACAGGCATGAGCCACCACATCTGGCCCAAGAAGAAAATGTGTTTTGAAGCACTAGCCACACCAGAGCTATTCAAGAAATGTCTCTTCTTCTTTCTCTTGGATTCTTCTTGGACTGGCGTCTGGGACAATGCGTAGAATAAGGCCTTTTTTCATTAATTCGAACCTTTGGAGTGTCAGAGCATTTGAAAAGTATTAATCTATGATCTCTAGAGAAACCCACATAAATTGCTCAGTTGCAGAGAAGATGACATCGAGGCGCCAAAGAGTCATCGACATTGATGGGAAGAATCACATAATGTGAATCACTATTAGAAGCCAGGAACTTCTGGTTTTAGCCTTTAAAAGCTTAATCCTGGGGGAAAAGCAAGTAAACACGTTGTTAGTGCAAGTAAAATCCCCAGGCCTGGTGTTGCAGCATTTCCATTAGAATTAATCCTGTTTTCTTATTCCCTTAGGAAATCACAAATTGACGCAAATAGCGAAAGTAGTCATCAAAATCTGTGAACATGAGGTATGTGTTTCCCACTGTCCTGTTTTAGATGCACCCAGAGGGAGGGGATGGGGCAGTGAGGTTTCCATTTGCAGAATCTCCTATTAGGTAGCCAAGGTGATTTTGGAATTTGTTGAGGCCGTACCCCTACTCTTCAAGGAAAGTAAAAAGAACAAAGAGCGGCCCCAATGTATTATAAAACACCCTTACTGTAGCAGTGATCTAAGGGAGATGGAAAGGATTTTTTGTTTTTTACCCTTGAGTCACCAGGAAGCACTGGGCCTCCTGTCTTTTCCTGATTGCCTAGATAGAACTCGTAATTTCTGACCTTGGCCTCACAGCCTGGTATTGTGTCAGGTGCCTTTTGGTCCTCTTGCAGAAGAGGATTTGATATCTGAGGGCATGGCCTTGACTGCTTCTGGGAGAGTGGCCCAGGTGTCCAGGAGAACCTGTTTTCTTACAAATGCCCATAATTGTGATAGTGTGGATGGAACAGACATCTCAGGCATGTGAGCCATGAGGCGCTCTGGTGGTTGTGGGACAGGCTCACAGCCAAAATGGTATGAGGGAGGCTTTCTTTATCAGATCTCATTGTGAGAATAAAAAACTGAGATGGGATGACCTTCAACGTGTCAGTGTGCTCTCATTCATTCATAAAGAAAAACTGTTCAGATAGCATTGGGACCCATCCATGTCTTTTTATATAAGGATATATAGATCTAGATCTAGATATATCCAGATAGATAGATAGATACCTGGCCGGGTGCAGTGGCTCACACCTGTAATCCCAGCACTTTGGGAGGCTGAGGCAGGCAGATCACTTGAGTCCAGGAGTTCGAGACCAGCCTGGCCAACATGGCAAAACCCCGTCTCCACTAAAAATACAAAAATTGGCTGGGTGTGGTGGAGCACGCCTGTAATCCTAGCTAAACCGGGAGGCTGAGGCAGAAGAATCACTTGAACCTGGGAGGCAGAGGTTGCAGTGAGCTAAGATAGCACCACTACACTCCAGACTGGGTGACAGAGTGAGACTCTGTCTTCGAGAAAAAAAGAAAACAAGTTATCTATCCATATAAATTTATATATAGATATAGTTATCTATGTATTTTTTGAGGCAGGGTCTCAAATTGTACTGGGTACACCATCACACTCAGCTAATTAAAGCCTGGGTAATTTTTTTAAATTTTTAATAATTTTTTTTTTTTTTTTTTTTTTTTTTGTAGAAATGGGGTTTTGCCATGTTGCCCAGGCTGGTCTCAAACTCCTGGGCTCAAGCATTCCTTCTGCCTCAGCTGCCGAAGATTCTGGGAATATAGGCCTCAGCCACCAAGCCCAGCTTATGTCTGTGTATTTATATAGAGAGAGTTTTATAAACTGCTTTTTCACTTAGTTTATTTTATGTATTTTCTCTGTTTCCTAGGTAATTAAACTCGTAGGAAGAACAGAATTTTTCATGGCTGTATAGTATTACGTACAACTCATGGACATTCATTTAATTACTCCTCTTGTCATTAAGTAGTACCCAGTTTTATCAGCATTTTAAGTAACAAGGTGATGAATATCATTGTGCGTTTAATGATTTCCTTAGTTTAATTTTTAGAAATAAAATTACTATGAGGCTGTGAACATGTCAGATGTTCCAATTACAGTGAGGGTATGTCCTTTCCAATATTGGGAGTTGTAATTACAAAACTGTATGTATATTTGTGCCCCCTTGCCCCAACGATGTAATTTGTAAAAACAGTAGGCATCTGGCTGGGTGTGGTGACTCATGCCTGTAATCCCAGCACTTTGGGAGGCCGAGGTGGGCGGATCACAAGGTCAGGAGATCGAGACCATCCTGGCTAACACGGTGAAACCCTGTCTCTACTAAAAATACAAAAAATTAGCCAGGCGTGGTAGCGGGTGCCTGTAGTCCCAGCTACTCGGGAGGCTGAGGCAGGAGAATGGCATGAACCTGGGAGGTGGAGGTTGCAGTGAGCCGAGATCGTGCCACTGCACTCCAGCCTCGGCGACAGAGTGAGACTCTATCTCCAAAAAAAAAAAAAAAAAAACAGGAAACAAACAAACAAAAATAGTAGGCATCTTACTGTGATTTTAGTTTTCATTTCCTTGACGACAAGTCATACGGGCTATTTTGGATATGTTCCTTTGGAACAGCCCAGAAGTAAAGTAGGCTAGAAGCAGGAGGTGTACTTTGCCATCCATGCATTTGTTCACACATTCATTCACTGACTTATTCACTGACCTGTGAAGTCTGTTAGTCTTACAATTATTGAGCACCTATTACATATATGGCACCTTGCATGATGATAAGAGTTAAAGAGAAGAATAAGGCTGATAATGGTAGAAAGGAATAACAAATATCAGTGCAGTGGTGACCTGCATGGATTTTGGAGCCCGACTGCCTGGGTTCAAATCTTGACCGTGCCACTTTGTTGCTGTAAGACCTTGGGCAGGTTACTTAACTTTTTGGGGCCTCATTTTTTTTTTTATCTCATGGGGTGTATGGGATAAATGAGTTAATACTTACAGAATTCTTAGAATGCTACCAGCACACTCTTAAGTCTTCAATAAATGTTAATGGGCGAAATTGATTACTCTGTCACTTGAAGCACTTTACATTTATCTCATTTAATTTCTTATAACAGCCCTTTGTGGTGGGTGCTGCTTTTTTTTCCTCTTCAATATATCAACAAGTTGGGGCTCCGAGAAGAGAAGCAGCTTACCCTAAAGTCACAGAGCTAGTAAATGGTGGAGTCTGACTTGAGATCCAAGAAGGGAGCTTCTGGGGTCTTTGGCTCTAAGCCACAATGTTACTCTAGGGGAATGTACTTTCTTATGAGAGAAAAGGACAATAAGTTAATTGAATTTTCAGATTGTTGTCAGTGAAGATGAAATAGGGCAACGTGGTATTAATTAGCTACTGTGGACATAGAATTGAGCTTGGCAAGCAGAGCAGGCCACAGTGGCTGGAAGGGGTTGGGGAACGGAGCTGCTGCAAGGTGAGCCCAGACAGGTGGGCTAAGGCCCGATCACATGTGGCTTTGAAGGAACCTGTCAGGTCATTAGACTTCACTGTTAGTTTCTCAGCTTGGTACTGCTGACACTTAGGGCTAGAGAATTCTTAGTTGCAGGGACTATCGTGTACCTCTTAGATTCCAGTAGTCCCCCCTCCCTCCTTTGGCCCACTTGTCATTGCTGTGTGATCCCTGTGGGTGGGGGGAATGGTTCAAGTGCTCTGACAGAGAACTACTGGGTATAATGGGAAGTCACTGGGGGCTTTTAAGCAGGGGAAGGACAGGATCAGTTTTATTCTATAAAAGGTGGCTCTGGGTTGGGCCCGGTGGCTCACACCTGTAATCCCAGCACTTTGGGAGGCTGAGGTGGGTGGATCACTTGAGGCCAGGCGTTTGAGACTAGCCTGGCCAACATGGTGAAACCCTGTCTCTACTAAAAAATACAAAAATTAGCTGGGCGTGGTGGTGTACACCTGTAATCTCTGCTACTTGGGAGGCTGAGGCATGAGAATCACTTGGACCCGGGAGGCGAAAGTTGCAGTGTGCCCAGATTGGGCCACTGCACTCCAGCCTGGGCAACAGAGTGAAACTCAGGAGGAAAAAAAAAAAGATGGCTGTGGCTGCTCTGCAGAGAATGTCTATAATGGGGGTAAAAGTGGAAGCAGGTGACATGGGGAGTTAGCTGTTGCACTGGTCCGGAGAGAAAGGACTATGGCTTGGAGTGGGTGGAAGCACTGGGAGTGATGCATAGCGGTTGGATTCATCTCCA
The DNA here is from genome assembly GCF_037993035.2 of Macaca fascicularis. Lineage (NCBI taxonomy): Eukaryota > Metazoa > Chordata > Mammalia > Primates > Cercopithecidae > Macaca > Macaca fascicularis. Next base: position 103,338,200 of record NC_088384.1, on the reverse strand, counting down.
AGGTGTTCCCTCTGTGGAACTTTAAAACATCGTAACCTTCAAAATCATCAAGCATGGATTGAGGTCCACAAGGTATCCACCTCTGGGGTGACACATTCTAATGTATTTTTGCTTTACAGATGAATGAAATCGAAGTATGTCCAGAATGTTATCTAGCTGCTTGCCAAAAACGAGATAACTGGTTTTGTGAGCCTTGTGTAAGTTGGATTTACTTTGCTTGTTTCATTTACGGAACCCTGTGCCTTGGATGACTACCCCGAGACAGCTTTTTCCAGGTGGCTTATTAGATGAAACTTTGGATGGAGTTTTAAGATAATTTTTTGCTGATAAAGTTATGGCAGAGGGAAAGCAATCCAGGTAGGATAAACCTCTTAGGCTGAAAGTTCATGTGCCAGAGATAGCATCATGGTTTCCTGGGTTGATTAGCCTGGGCAGACTGCAAGATGCAGCATAAAAGGGAGCTCATCAGAGATGTGGGATGCAGCAAAGCTGTTCAGATAATATGAGCTTAAATCAGTGTGTGATTTACAAATCATGTTGGTTCTATTTTAAGAGGTTTGAAAATACTTCCCTGGATTAACTCCATAGTTCCTCCAAAACATGGTTCCTTGGGGAAATAAAGTCACCCTAGTTTCCCCATGTATCTGCCTTTTCCAGACTGGGGTACTGCAGAGAGAAGTACGTTGTTGGGATGCACTGGTGTGTGTGTTAGTGGGGGTGGCGGGTTGGTATGGGTTCGGAGGCAAGATTAGGCAAGGAAAGTTGAGAAAATACACTTTGCATCTCTTCGTGTCTTTGGAGATTAACATGGGAATAGCGAAGGCTCTGCATAGCCTTCAATAAAGAATAAAGGTAGCAAAATACTGCCCCTTATCAGACGCTAGGTATGATGCACATTTAATCCAAATGTGACAGAAGGTACTGGCATCATTGTCTCTGTGTGTTTGTTGCACAGTAAGGTGAAATGTCTTGCTCGTGCCTGCCCAGGTAATAATGGTACAGCTAGGACCCAACCCTGGTTTAGTCATTGTTCTTTTTTTTTTTTTTTTTTGAAGTGGAGTCTTGATCTGTTGCCCTGGCTGGAGTGCAGTGGCGTGATCTTGGCTCACTGCAACCTCCACCTCCTGGGTTCAAGTGATTCTCTTGCCTCAGCCTCTTGAGTAACTGGAACTAACAGTGCTACCACATCCGGCTAATGTTTCTGTTTTTAGTAGAGATGGGATTTCACCATGTTGGCCAGGCTGGTCTCGAACTCCTGACCTCAGTGATCCACCGCCTTGGCCTTCCAGAGTGCTGGGATTACAGGCGTGAGCCACTGTGCCTGGACTTCATTCAGCTTTTGATTTCACCATTTAACTCCGTTTGCAGTTTTGTCCAGGTGTCTTGGCCACACACCTTTTAGGGAATACCACACGGGCCGACCCTGCTCGAAACTCTTTTTCCACTCATGGCCTATGTCCCACAATCCTGCTTCATCCTCACATACCAAACTTTGGTGGGCATCTTGCTGTCAGATATGTACAAACTCTGGATCTTGTTTTTCTTTTCCTAGAGCAATCCACATCCTTTGGTCTGGGCCAAACTGAAGGGGTTTCCATTCTGGCCTGCAAAAGCTCTGAGGGATAAAGATGGGCAGGTCGATGCCCGATTCTTTGGACAACATGACAGGTGGGAGTTAATAACAGGCTTGGAACATGTAGCTTTCACTGAACTTTGATACTGTTATTAGGTAAGAAAAGAATTGGAGGCTGTAGCTACTATTCTGATTATTGTCATGATACCAACCATTGATCTTGCTGTAGAAATAAATTTCCTGTGGTATGTTAAGCTTGGTAATGGTGTGGACTAGTTTTCTCAGGTGTGTTAGAAAGTCATCTTACTTTACTGGGTCTGTTGATGAAACCAAAATTGGAATGGGTTCTGTGGCTGTTTGAAGTGCTGCTCTTCTTTTTTGTTTTGTTTTGGTTTTTGGGAGGGGTTTCTGAAGTAAATTAAACCTCCATGGAAACTGCTTTCCAAATCATTTTTTCAAAGATTAGAAGTAGTTTCCTAGATTGCCAGTAAATGAATCTCTTATGATCATGCTGAGTAGTTCTCTCCTGTTCCCTTTTCTCTGAAGCTACAATGGGAAATTATAAGGGGTTGCTGTTTTGACAGGTGTGAACCCTCCCTCCCAGCCTTCCTGCCCTCCCCTTCCCCTCGGCACGCGGCAGAGTGAATTATTCCAGCTAATAGCAGTTCCCTGTAGAGCAGAGCCCTCTGCGTGCTTGAGAACAATAGGTAGGCAGAGATGAGCAGTGGTTAATATCTTAGTTCTTTTTTATCAAGTTATGATTAAGTAAGGCAAAGACCCTTTTGAAGCCCTACCGATTGGTTTGAGAAAGCGTGTTAGTGTGTAGGGGAGACTACTTAAGATACATATACTACAAATTATGTACACACACAGAGTGTCCAGAAGCTGAAATTTGTTTCCCCTGCTAAATTTTGCTAGTCGTCTTGCAGACCAAAAGAGTGAATTCCCAAAGCAAACTCATGTACTAGGAATCCCAACAGTCTACTGTCAGAAGACAAAATGGAAGTTATTGAGATAGTGCTGGATTTGGTAGGAAGTATTGCACCTTGACTTTAATTCCTTTATTCCTTCATTCAAAGAAATACATATTTGATGCCTGCTGCATGCCAGGCTGTGTAGTGGAGGCTGGTGATTCAATGTTGCTGCCCATGTGAAGGCTGACATCCTAGCGGGGAAGAAGGATGATACACAAGTGAACTAATAGGCAAGATAATCTCAGATCAGGAGGTAGTGGTGGGGGCCTGGTACGAAGATCTGGGATGAGGGACCAGGAAGAGCAGAGGCTTGGGAGGGGAAGGGCTGAGGCTGAGAGGGTTCAGGAAATGCTGGGAGGATAGTGGGATTTAAACAGGGTCAGGGGAGGAGAGGATGCTTGGAGCTGCAGTTAGAGGGCTAGGCAGGAGTTTCTTTTTTATTTGAAGAGCAGGAGTAATTGGTGACAGGCTGTACATCCCTCCTCTTCATCAGAGCATAACAAATGTGACCATCTTGATGATGTGGGATTCTTACTCTATAGGTTGATACAGTATGAGTAGATATACTTAGGACACAGGCAGGATCGGAGAAAATAATACCTACCCCCTTGTACCCAGTATTCCCAGACTCTTAGGGTTGATGGCTCTAGTCTCTCAGCTGTGACTGCTCTGCAGGGACCTCTCTCTCTCACCCGTCAGACAGCCACTGAAGGTGGCTTACAGAGCATGAAGAGCGGTGTGTGAGTTGGTCAGCTCTGTGTGCAGAAGCTGTTTCCCAAAAGCTTTTGTGTGTTTAGGTCTTGGTTCTGGATGAGAGCTATCGTGGAAGCTGACCCCCTTCTGTTTGTGAAAAAGAAAGCAGCATGGGTCTGATGGTCACCAGTTTCCTAGCCCCTCTTAGCACCTGCTTTAAGGGAGTATACCGCATTGTTCGGCTTGTTTTGGGTGAGGGGATCCCTTGTAGGGAGTTGTTCAGGACCTTCCACAGTGGTAGAGAAACAACTTTGGAGGTCTTGGGATGTTTTAGTAGGCTTTGGGCAGGGAGTCTCTGACCACCATTCTTTTTTTTTTTGGAACAGAGTCTTGGTTTGTCACCTAGGCTGGTGTGTGCAGTGGTGAGATCTCGGCTCACTGCAGTCTCCCCCTCCTGGGTTCAAGCCATTCTCCTGCCTCAGCCTCCCAAGTAGCTGGGTCTACAGGCATGTGCCACTATGCCCGGCTAATTTTTTGTGTTTTCAGTAGAGACAGGGTCGCCATGTTGCCCAGGCTGGTCTTGAACTCCTGGATTCAACCGATCCATTCTGCCTTGGCCTCCCAGAGTGCTGGGATTACAGGCGTAAGCCACTGTGCCTGGCCTAGTTTTGTATTATAGGTGCACAGTTATATAAAAATATAGAAAATATTTTATTAAATGCCTACAGAGTAAAAAAAAAAAAAAAAGCGGACACCAACCAATTGCCTACTATGTACTGGGCAGTGTTTTAAGAGCTTTTTTGTGGAAGCTGCTTTTATGTCTGTTTTATCAATGAGAAAACTTAAGGTCAGAGAGTGCCTAGGGTCACATAGCTAGGGAGAAGCCATCATGGGGTTAGAAACTGAGATAATGTGAAGCTGGATATTGTCCCTTGCAGAGACTCATTTTGTCAAGCAAATCTAATTTCCCTTGAAATACTTCCTGGGCTTGTTTTTATTTATCTATTTATTTGAGAAGGGGGTCTTGCTCTGTCACCAGGCTTGTTTTATTTATTTATTTATTTATTTATTTATTTGAGGCGGGGGCTCGCTTTGTCGCCCAGCATGGAGTGCAGTGACTTCTTCAAGCAATTCTTCCAGCTCAGCCTCCAGAGTAGTTGGGATTATAGGGGCGTGCTGACACATCCGGCTAATTTTTCTATTTTTAGTAGAGACGGGGTTTCACTGTGTTGGCCAGGCTGGTCTTGAACTCCTGACTTCCACCTCTGCTTCCCAAAGTGCTGGGATTACAGGTGTGAGCCACCATGCCCAGCCCTGGGCTTGTTTTAAAGAAAAGAGACTCTTTTTTTCTTCCCTGCCAAGCAATTTCATGGAAAATACTTGCAGGGAGGGGACAGTGAGGGCCTTGGATAGTGGGCAGAAGTGTGTGGGTGAGGTGGGTGTGGAGCAGGTGGGGGGTTCGAGGTTATGATACCAGGACCATCTGGTGATAAGCTCCTGGTGGCCCTGCCTCTTGATTCTCCAGTTAAGGACTCACTCTCCTTTTTCTCAGTGACAGAGCTGAGACTAGCTCAGGAAGGGGAAGTCATTTGCCCTGGGACAGCCCTGGAGACCCCGATGCCTTCTCAGATCTGTCCTGTCTAGTAGTCCTGATCTGTGCCCACTCACTTTGAACGCAGAATCTCACCGTGAGGCAAACCCTTACCTTGAGGGCATCTGGCTTCTGTTCTGCTCTGCCCCTCTTGCTGGAGGTATGGTTTTTCAGGTTTCAGCAGAAAGACAGCAGTCAGAATGGATGAGAAGCTGGTGATTTCCAGCACTCTGATAGAGCAGATCGATATTTTTGGGGTGTTTAGTTTTAGTTTGTGTTGTGATCTGGTATCCCCAAACCTTGCGAACAATCCGCCTGTATTCTGAATTCTGTCCCAGGGATATGCTTTATTTCTCCTGGGTTGTTTTCTCTTAGATGCCAACTGTTGAAATGGGGGTAAAATGTAACATAAGAAGTCTCTTTTTCCTTCTTCTCTTTAAAATGTTGGAGGACGTGACAGTGTTGGGTCCAGATTCCTATATGGTTGCTTTGGACAGCAGCTGAGTAGTTACCACTTTCTCCCTTTCCACCAGACGTGAGTTTTCTGCTTCTGCAAAGTCCCCTTTGTTCCCTACTGCTTTCTACCGGGCTTGAGTTCGTGGTCTGTGAAATCTAAAAGGCCACCTTGGAGGCTGGGTGCGGTGGCTCACACCTATGATCCCAGCTCTTGGGGGGGCGAAGGTGGGAGGATTGCTTGAGTTCAGGAGTTCAAGACCATCCTGGGTAATGTAGCGAGACCCCATCTCTACAAAAGTATACAAAAATTAAAAATGATCTGGGTGTGTTGTGGTGTGTGCCTGTACCCCAGGCTACTTGAGAGGCTGATCTGGGAGGATTCCTTGAGTCCAGGAGTTCGAGGCTGTAGTGAGCCTTGATCATGTTTCTGCTTTACAGCTTGGGTGACAGAGGGAAACCTAGTCTCTTAAAAAAAACAAGCCAAAAAGGCCAGGTGCGGTGGCTCACACCTGTAATCCCAGCACTTTGGGAGGCTGAGGTGGGTGGATCACGAGGTCAGGAGTTCAAGACCAGCCTGGCTAACATATAGTGAAACACCATCTCTACTAAAAATACAAAAATTAGCTGGGCATGGTGGCACACACCTGTAGTTCCAGCTACTTGGGAAGCTGAGGCAGGAGAATTGCTTGAACCCCAGGAGGCGGAGGTTGTGGTGAGCTGAGATAGTGCCACTGCACTCCAGCCTGGGCGACAGAGCGGGTCTCCGTCTCAAATAAATAAATAAATAAATAAATTATAAACCAAAAAATCCCCCACGAAAGCCCTCCTTGGAAAGCTTATTCTCACCAGTTTTCCCAGCCAGGAACTGTGTTGAGGCCAGTGGGGTATGGACGTTAGGAAGATGGAACTGGCCTGGGATTGGGGGTGGAAAGTATACGCTTGGAGGCTAATGGGCTCCTTTTTCAGTGATTTTCTATGTGAATTATCTCACATTCAAAAACATGTGCCTTCTTTTAGGAACGCAGTATTCCAAAGTTTCCTTCTGGTCCTATTTAGAATGGCAGTGGGAAGAGGAAACTCTTTATGTCTGAGTGCGACCTGAGGAATAAGTCTCTTTTCAGAAGTGTTGTCGGATGCAGTGGCTGATTTATTTTTCTCTACCAAGAGAAAACCAAAGAGGATTGTTTCTTTAATGGCTCACAATGACTAAGTCTATTGCACCTTTAAATGTTTTAGCTGAAGTTTTGTTGTTCATGTTCTGTTATGGTAGAACTTGCTTGTTAAATGGATCAGTAATTAATCCTTCAAACCAAGTTTTTTTTTGTTTTTTTTTTTTTAAATAGAATAAGAATCTTGGCAAACATGCTTGGCTAATTTGGTTCACATCAAGAAAAAAGCAGTCTTCGAAATTACTGAAGTTGACTTAAACTCTCTCTATCTTTTGCCCTCCTAGGGCCTGGGTTCCAATAAATAATTGCTACCTCATGTCTAAAGAAATTCCTTTTTCTGTGAAAAAGACTAAGAGCATCTTCAACAGTGCCATGCAAGAGATGGAGGTTTACGTGGAGAACATCCGCAGGAAGTTTGGGGTTTTTAATTACTCTCCATTCAGGACACCCTACACACCCAACAGCCAGTACCAAATGCTGCTCGATCCCACCAACCCCAGTGCCGGCACTGCCAAGATAGACAAGCAGGAGAAGGTCAAGCTCAACTTTGACATGACGGCGTCCCCCAAGATCCTGATGAGCAAGCCCGTGCTGAGTGGGGGCACAGGCCGCCGGATTTCCTTGTCGGATATGCCGCGCTCCCCCATGAGCACAAACTCTTCCGTGCACACAGGCTCTGATGTGGAGCAGGATGCCGAGAAGAAGGCCACATCCAGCCACTTCAGCGCGAGTGAGGAGTCCATGGACTTCCTGGATAAGAGCACAGGTCAGCTCCGTGCGGGGAAGTGGGGAGGAGGCCCCTTGGACACGGGGGTTTCCCATGGGTACACACCTGGTGGGCCCAAGCAGGTAAGCATTGAACAATCGTGGGGAACTGTAGGGGACCACAGAGCAGATTTTCAAGAAGTCACCAGATGGAATTCTTCCTGCTAGGGACCCAGAAATGAGAAAAGTGTCTCCAAAAGGCCACCTGGAGGTTATACCTAGAAGTAGATGGAGATGGCCAGAAATCTTTTGGCGTTCTGTTCAAATGTCACTGCATTTTGGATTATTGACTTTCCATAACACAAATAATTTTTAGTTGAAATTGCATTTTTCTATCAAAACCCTACAGTCACACTAAATGGCACAAATGTGAGAGAAACACATATTATAAAAAATAATACTTGACTAGGCGCTGTGACTCATGCCTTGTAGTCCCAGCACTTTGGGAGGGCAAGGCAGTCAGATTGCTTTAGCTCGGGAGTTCCAGACCATGCAACAACATGGGCAACATGGCAAAAACCTTGTCTCTACCAAAAATACAAAAATTAGCTGGTCATGGTGGCGTGTCTGTAGTCCTAGCTACTCTGGGACTATAGTTGAGGTGGGAGGATTGCCTGAGCCCAGGAGGTTGAGGCTGCAGTGAGCCATGATTGCGCTACTATATTCCAGCGTGAAGGTGAAGTGTGACCCCTTGTGAGACCCTGTCTCAAAAAACAAAACAAACAAAAAAAGGTAAAAAATAATAGTGCTCTGTCTTCCTAGCGTGATCCCATTCCCTTAAAGGTCATATCCTTTAGTAGTTGTGTCATTGTTCTGTTGGTTATTTTTTTTTGAGATATAGTCTCGCTCTGTTACCCAGACTGGAGTGCAGTGGCACCATGTCAGGTCACTGCAACCTCCACCTCCTGAGTTCAAATGATTATTGTTCCTCAGCCTCCCGAGTAGCTGGGATTACAGGTGCGCACCATTGAGTCCAGCTAATTTTTGTATTTTTAGTGGAGATGGGGTTTCACCATGTTGGCCTGGCTGGTCTCGAATTCTTGACTTCGAGTAATCCACCCGCCTTGGGCTTCCAAAGTGCTGGGATTACAGGTGTGAGCCACTGGGCTTGGCCCAAAGTCTGAGTTTTTAAGTAAAACCTCTAATTCTTAAATGTCAGGTTTTTAAGTAGAATCTCCAATTATTAAATGTCAGGCTAAAATGTCTTAGAAGATTTTCTAGAATGAATAAAGCAGGTTGGAGTACCAGGTTTAGGCTTCTGGCCAAAGACTTAACCTTGGACAGCCTTTCACACTCAACTTCCTTCCTTAGTCTCTCTCTCTCCCTCCCTTTCTCCCTCCCTTCCTTCACACAGGAATTCTTTAAGGAGCAAACATCAGTTCTTTAAGATACCATGAATGTCCCCAAAGGTTAAAATAATAAGGACTTAGTCAGTTGTGAACTCAAATAATTCTTCTGACTTTGCTTGTGTTGTTTCTTGGGACTTTTTTTTTCTTTTTTCTTTTCCTTGGTTTATTTTCAAGAACTGCTTCTAGCTGCTCCCCAGATGGTAGTAGGAGGGGTAGAGAGAGCCTGTGGCTTTTGGTTCTGTAAAATAAAGGCTGCAGTCTGTCTTTCTGTCGTTCTGATTCATAGCCGTGTGGTCCTAGATACTCATGGTTGAGTCGTAGAGTTTTGTTTTGGAATTGACATAATTTGTGTTGACACAGTTTCAGAAAAGTCTTCCTTTTTACCCCCTTGTTTCTGACCAGAGTCCTTAAAAGCTTACTTTGTTCCATGACACAGTTCCATTTAAGCCAAGTTCACAAAACATGGTAGTTAATTACACAAACCCTTGGGCACATTAGTTCCCATAAAGAGCATGCTTTTCAGGAAATGTTTTAAATTTTAACCTTGGCAGCGACTTTGTGAATTAGTGTTGCCTAAACTTTCATTGCCATGGTTTTCTGCCATATTTTATTACATACTTAAATATTAAAATTGTAATGCAGCTTTGTCCTAAGCTAAACACAATGTATAGGCTCATGTGTTTAAATTGCTTGTTGTGGTTTTTCCTAATGTATGTGAAATTAATACATAACTAGTAAAATGAAATGTGGCATATATACGACTATTGGTTCTCCTGCACCACATTTCAAAAAATTCAGTTTTATAGGAATATAAGAACAGGGATAATGTGTTTAATTTAGCTTTTCTCTTCGCTTGGGAGGTACCAAAGGAGAAAGATAATGACATCAGACTTCCTGGAAAAATACCTCATTCTTTGAGTGGCTTTTTAGGTGAGAAGTTAGTGGAATCCCCCATTTGAGTAGACTTTAAAGTCCCTTTCCTAAAATATAATCTCCTTGCTGGTAAGTGCTTAGGTCATTTTAGTAATCATGAATTAGCCAATGTGTAGTGTAGGAAGAGACAGTGATACTGAAAATTATTTTACTCTTACAAATTGCCCCCTTTTCTGTCAGGGGCCAGATAGTATGTATTTTAGGCTATTTGGGTCTTTTTTCCAACTCTGCAACTATTCAGTCATTGTTGCACTAAAGTAGTCACAAGCTGCTGTAGTCCCAGCTACTGAGGAAGCTGAGCTGGGAGGATCAGTTGAGCCTAGGAGCTTGAGGCCACAATGACCTATGATTGTGCCACTGCACTCCAGCCTGGACAATAGAGTGAGACCCCAGCTCAATAAACAGATAGCTAGCTAGATAGAAGAAAATAGAGCAGCCATAGACAGTGTGTGGCTGAGTTCCATTAAAACTTTTTTAATGGATACTGGAATTTATTTATTTATTTAAATTTTTGTATTTTTTGAGATGAAGTCTTGCTCTGTTGCCCAGGCTGGAGTGCAGTACCATGATCTCGGCTCACTGCAGCCTCCACCTCCTGGGTTCAAGTAATCCTCCCACCTACCTCAGCCTCCCGAGTAGCTGGAATTACAGGCGTGTGCTACCATGCCCAGCTGTTCTTTGTATTTTTAGTAGAGACAGGGTTTCACCATGTTGGCCAGGCTGGTCTCAAATTCCTGACCTCAGGTAATCCGCCCCCCTCGGTCTCCCAAGGTGTCCAGACACTGGAATTTAAATTTCATATAAGTTGCATGTTTCATGAGCTATTAATTCTTTTCCCCCCCAACCATTAAAAAAATGTTAAAATACCTTTCTTCGCTTGCAGGCCAGGCAGGAACAGGTGGTATGCCCAGTTTCACCCTTGAGCTGTAGTTTGCCAACCACTATTACAGACTAAGAGGATTGGAAGAAACTGAGTCAGTCTCCCCATTTTACAGAAGGCAAATTGAGAGCCATGCAGAGTGTAAGGGAGGTGTGAAAGTCCCCACAGCCAGATTCTGTATCCAGACTGGTTTCCTTTCTCTGCACCCTACTGCCCTCTGCTGTTAGCAGTGATAATAGTATTTAGTGGAGGGAGACGGGAAATTTGTATTTAAATGCTTCCACAGTCAGGATAATATAATTGAGATAAGGCAGTAGTTCATCCAAAATCGTGTAAAAAAATTGCAGTGTCGTAGAATAGAAAATAATAGAAGTAGCCTCACTAGTGAAAGTTTTGTAACCAGCAACATAAAACTACAGATTGAAATGTTATTACGTAAAACTTTTACAACAGTGTAGAAATCTTGTTTTTGTTTAGAAGATTGGAGAACTCAGAGCTGTGTGCCTATAATCCTTAGAACTGGATATTTAGCTTTCTAAGGAGCACTTTGCTCAGCCAGAAGCCTTTAACTCACAGTGTCCTATAATCTTGCTAGCTAGATGACCTAAGTGGTTAATATTTTCAGTGATTTTTGTAGTTCCCCCTTTATGTAGACCTCCTGGCCAGAATGGTTACCTTCAGTGGTATTTGCTTGCACGATCTCAGTGTAAGTTATTAATATCTATTACAGTCAGAGTCGGGGGGCCTGACATTCACCACCCTCTGGGCTAATGGTCCTTTGGTCTCGTAGCTACACTGCGGGTTACCATTTAAGAAAGGAAAGAGGGTCTGGGTGTGGTGGCTCACACCTGTAATCCCAGCACTTTGGGAGGCCGAGGCAGGGCGGATCACTTGAGGTCAGGAGATCAAGACCATCCTGGCTAACACATCTCTGCTAAACCCCATCTCTACTAAAAATACAGAAAATGAGCTAGGCATGGTGGCATGCGCCTGTAATCCCAGCTACTCGGGAGGCTGAGGCAGGAGAATTGCTTGAATCCGGGAGGCAGAGCTTACAGTGAGCTGAGATTGCACCACTGTACTCCAGCCTGGGCAACAGAGTAAAACTCTGTCTCAAAAAAAAAAAAGAAAGGAAAGGTTTCATAAACTCCCTTTTTAAAATAATTATGAAATCAATATGTTTTTCTCGTAAAATAGTTCTTAATTACAGAATTTAAAGTCACTGATGGCCGGGTGCAGTGGCTCATGCCTGTAATTCCAGCACTTTGGGAGGCCAAGGTGGGCGGATCACTTGAGGTCAGGAGTTTGAGACCAGCCTGGCCAACATGGTGAAAACCCATCTCTACTAAAAATACAAAAAATTGGCCAGGTGTGGTGGCACACACCTTTAGTCCCAACTATATACGACACTGAGGCAGGAGAATCACTTGAACCCGGGAGGCGGAGGTTGCAGTGAGCTTGACATGGCGCCACTGCACTCCAGCCTGGGTGACAGAGCAAGACTCCATCTCAATCAATCAATCAGTCAATAAAATAAAGTCACTGATAATCCCACCTCCCACAGCCAGCCCTTAGATTGTGTTTCCAGAGCTTTTTCTATGTTGGTTTATAAGTCCTACTGTTAAACTGAAAGCTCAAATACAGGGATCAGGCAGATACAGCAGTGAGTGAGGTTGGGGAGTGCTAGGTAGAGACTGGGATGAATGAAAGCAGACATACATTTCTCACCATACCTGGTACACATCCTGTGCTTGTGTGTGCACATGGGTGTATAACACTTAACTCAAGGGGTAGGGACTCTTCTGATACATAGTGCATGCTAGAGGTACTACAGCAGCTTGTGGCTACTTTAGTGGTACAATGAGCTCTTTCATAAGGAAATACAGTAGTGCAAATGCTAGCACGCACCATGCATCAGAAGAGTCATTAGCTCTTGGGTAAGTTTTACACACCCATGTTACCCGTAAGTGTTATACACGGCTAATAGGTCACGAGCTCCCAAGACGTTGAGCTAGAGAGTTGTGCCTTTCTGAAAGGGACCAGAGACCTTTTCCTCCTGCTGGTTCTTGCCACATAGGAGTATGGGCTCCGTATTGAGAGATTTCTGGTTTTTCTTTTTTCTTTTCTTTTTTTTTTTTTTAGATAGAGTCTCACTCTGTTGCCCAGATCTCGACTCACTACAAGCTCCACCTCCCAGGTTCATGCCATTCTCCTACCTCAGCCTCCTGAGTAGCTGAGACTAAAGGCGCCCGCCACCATGCCCGGCTAATTTTTTGTATTTTTAATAGAGACAGGGTTTCACCATGTTAGCCTGGATGGTTTCGATCTCCTGACCTCGTGATCCTCCCACCTCCGCCTCCCAAAGTGCTGGGATTACAGGCATGAGCCACTGTGCCCGGCCGATTTCTGGTTTTTCAAGAGAAGCTTCAAATTAAAAAAAATGGGAACTACTCCAGCTTTTTTTTTTTTTTTTTTTTTTTTTTTAAAAGAGACAGGGTCCTCACTATGTTGCCCAGGCTGGCCTCAGACTCTTGGGGTTTAAGCAATCCTCCTGCCTTAGCCTCCTGAGTAGCTGGGGCTACAGGCACATACCACCACACCCAGCTATCAACTTTTATGTACTGGCTCATATTTTTAAATAAATAAAAGCTACGTCACATTAAATGCACCTGTGAACTGCTTGGTTCATGGATCACCTGTTTGCAATGTCTGGTGTAGACTGTAGAATTTATTTTTTTAAAGCTTAACCTTGTATTCTTTTTTATTTTTTATTTTTATACATTAAAGAAAGCTTTTTTTTTTTTTTTTTTTTTTTTTTTGAGATCGAGTTTCACTCTTGTCTTCCAGGCTGGAGAAAATGGCACTATCTTGACTCACTGTAACCCTCCACCACCTGGGTTCAAGCGATTCTCTTGCCTCAGCCTCCCAAGTAACTGGGATTTTTTTTTTTAAGAGACAGGATCACAGTCTCACTCAGGCTGGAGTTCAGTTGTGTGATCATGGCTCACTGTAGCCTTCAACTCTTGGGTTCAAGCAGTTCCTGCTGCCTCAGCCTCCTGCGTAGCTAGGAGTACAAGTGTGTACCACCACACCTTGAGGTCTCCATTTCTCTTCTCACTACTATGGTTATGATAAGCAATAAACAATGACGAGGCTGGTCGCGGTGAGTCACTACTGGTCCAGCATTTTGGGAGGCGGAGGCAGACGCATCACTTGGGGTCAGGAGTTTGAGACCAGCCTGGCCAACATGGTGAAACCCCATCTCTATTAAAAGTACAAAAATTAGGCCGGGCGCGGTGGCTCAAGCCTGTAATCCCAGCACTTTGGGAGGCCGAGGCGGGCGGATCACGAGGTCAGGAGATCGAGACCATCCTGGCTAACACGGTGAAACCCCGTCTCTACTAAAAAAAAATACAAAAACTAGCCGGGCGCGGTGGCGGGCGCCTGTAGTCCCAGCTACTCGGGAGGCTGAGGCAGGAGAATGGCGTAAACCCGGGAGGCGGAGCTTGCAGTGAGCTGAGATCCGGCCACTGCACTCCAGCCTGGGTGACAGAGCAAGACTCCGTCTCAAAAAAAAAAAAAAAAAAAAAAGTACAAAAATTAGTCGGGCGTGGTGATACCCATTTATTTAAAAATCTGGCCAGCGCAGATCCTGCTTTTTCAGGGCAGGGGAAAGGGGAAAAAAAATTTTTTTTCCCCTGTAGAGATGATGTCTTGCTGTGTTACCCAGGCTAGTCTCAAACTCCTGGGCTTAAATGATGTGCCTGCCTCAGCCTCCCAAAATGTTGGGATAATAGGCATGAGGCACCATGTCTGGTCCATATCCTTGTATTGTGAATATATTTCTGTGTTAGTGAATAACCCTTCAAAACAGCATTTTTACCAACACCTCCTGACCCATCCTAGACCATCTGGCCATGCTCTGCTCATCTGTGCATGGCACCATAGGAGTTGCGCAAGGTGCGGCACTTTGAACGTACAGGTTGTTTCTGAGGTTTTATAAGTGGGGGACGTTTAGCATGAATCATTCACTCCACCTCTCCACCCTGCCCAGAGTGCTGGGGTGCATGGGAGGGAATGGACATTTTTTTCCTAATTTAATTTCAAGGCTCATGTTTCCTACTGTAGTCAGAAAAGCCCTTCACGCAGGCTAGGATTTTATAAATGTAGATAATAAATGATGTGTTTTAGCCCACACTTGTGAATTGTACATCAAAGTATGAAATCTGGTTAAATTATTTGTGACTTCAAAGGCAATTAGTTCTTCCTTTGGGCAAGATGTATGGCTTTATAAAAGGATTGGCATCTGTTTCAAAGTTTAATTGAAAGAAGCATTTCCAAGTCTTTTTGCTTTTGAAATGTCTGGAGTGATTCGAATCAGGTTTTTCTCAACCTCAGGACCATCGACATTTAGGGCCAGGTAATTCTCAATTGTGAGGCTGTTCTGTGCACCTAGGATGCTAAGCACCATCTCTGACCTCCATGCCAGTACCACCCACACCCTCATGTATATTGACTTGGATTTTTTTGTGATCTGCTTAGTCATACCTGTTTTTTTTTCCCCCCCGCGAGATGGAATCTCGCTCTGTTGCCCAGGCTGGAGTGCAGTGGTGTGATCTTGGCTCACTGCAACCTCCACCTCCTAGGTTTAAGCAGTCTCTTGCCTCTGCCACCCAAGTAGCTGGGATTACAGGCATGTGCCACCACACCTGGCTGATTTTTGTATATTTAGTAGAGATGGGGTTTTGCCATGTTGGCCAGGCTGGTCTCGAACTCCTGACCTCAGGTGATCTGTCCTCCTTGGCCTCCCAAAGTGCTGGGATTACAGGTGTGAGCCACTGCACCAGCCCTTGTCATATCTCTTCTTCGGATTGTTAATCACTCTCTTAGCAAGCATTTTGTTTTTAGTTGATGTATAACATTGGGGAGCTTGTTTAATTTGATATTTTTTGTATGAAAAAGGTTTTATCTGGTTGTCATTGTTTCTGGTTTTTTTGTTTGTTTGTTTGTTTGTTTTTTTTTTTTGAGACGGAGTCTCTGTCACTCAGGCTGGAGTGCAGTGGTGCAGTCTCGGCTCACTGCCACCTCCGCATCCCAGGTTCAGGCGATTCTCCTGTCTCAGCCTCTTGAACAGCTGGGGTTACAGCTGTGCACTACCACGCCCGACTAGTTTTTGTATTTTTAATAGAGATGGGGCTTCACCATGTTGGCCAGGCTGGTCTCAAACTCCTGACCCCAAGTGATGCGTCTGCCTCCACCTCCCAAAGTGCTGGACCAGTAGTGACTCACCGTGACCGGCCTCGTCATTGTTTATTGCTTATCATGACCATAGTAGTGAAAAGAGAAATGGACACCTCCTTTTTCAACTATTTTATGCACTGCTCATTCAATAAATATATTAGGCACCTGATAAGCATCCAGAGGTATCCTGGACGCCTGCTGGCCAGCGCAGATCCTGCTCTTTCAGGGCCATTTTATTCTGGGGAATGAGGTGACTCTGGATGGTTTTAGGTGATGGAGCAATATGCCGTCATTTCAGGGGTTCTGCCCTGGCTGCTGTGTGGAGAGTGCCCTGGGAGAAGGGTGCCGTGCACGTGGTGGGGAGACCTGTGGGAAGTGCTTACGGGGTCTCTGTGGGAAATGATGGGCAGGGCAGTGTTGCCTAGTGTTTAAATTGCCGCGCCGGCCCCCCCTCCCCCGCCCCACACCATTTTAGACATTTTCTTCGTAATTACTCCTCTTGAGATCTTTTAAAAAATTGAGGTCAAATTCACATAACATAAAATTTACCATTTTAAACAGATCAGTGGCATTTAGTGCATTCACAGTGCTGTGCAGCCATCACCTCTATCTAGTTCTAAAACATTTCTGACACTCCAAAATAAAACCCTGTACCCACTAAACAGCCACTCCCCGTCCCCCACAAAATTCCACCACTACCTCTCACCCCACAGCCTGCCCCTGACAACCACCAATTTTTGTTCTGTTTGAATTAACTTACCTATTCTGGGTATTTTGTTTCAGTGAAATGAAAGAACACGGGCCTTTTGTGTCTGGTTTCCTTGACTCAGCATCATGTTTTTAAGTCAGCCATACTGCAGCACATATCAGAACTTCGTTCCTTTTGTGACTCAGTAACATTCGATTGTGTGGCTACCTCAGTTTGTCCATTGATGGACAGTCGGTTGTTTCTGCCTCTTGCCTATTGTGAATAGTGCTGCTGTGCACATTCGTATCCAAGGATTTGTTTGGGTACCTATTTTCAATTTTGGGCAGATACTTACCTAAGAATGGACTCTCATGAAATTTGAAAATATTGTAGATCTGTTTATGTACTGTCTATGCGCACACACACACACACACACACACACACACACACACACACACACGTGCTTTGTACATAAACGGAATAGTAAGATTTTTTCACCGCCCCAAGAATTATTTTTGCCCCATTGGGGGCCACACGGTCCCTGTTGAGACTGCATGGACTAGGGTGATAGCAGTGGAAGTGGAGATGAGCGCAGAGATGTAGGATATGTTTAGGAAGAGGAGTGCAGAGACCTTGCTGAAGAGTTGGGTAGTTCAGGCATGAGAGCAAAGGAGGAATTAAGAATGGGCTGGATGTAGTGGCTGACACCTGTAATCCCAAGCACTTTGGGAGGCCGAAGTGGGTAGATCACCTGAGGTTACCAGTTCGAGATCAGCCTGGCCAACATGGTGAAACCCCCATCTCTACTAAAAATACAAAAATTAGCTGGGCATGGTGGCGGGTGCCTGTAATCCCAGCTACTTGTGAGGTTGAGGCAGGAGAATCGTTTGAACCCGGGAGGTGGAGGTTGCTGTGAGCTGAGATCTCAGCATTGCACTGCAGCTTGGGCAACAAGAGTGAAACTCCATCTCTCCCCCCGCCACCCTTCCCGTCCCCCAAAAAAAGAATGATCCAGGTATGCTTGGCCTTGAGTCACTGGGTGGGTGGCCATGGCATCCATGATATTGGGAGGACAAGGAAGGTGCAGGGTGTTTCACAGATGAGGGAGGTAGGATTGGTGGCACTAGGAGGTAGACATAGGAGACCTGTTTCTCAGGGAGATGCAGAGGAGGGTTTTGCGGTGTGAGGCTTGTGGGTTGCTAGTGATTGTCATCTATGTCCTTTTCCTGACTCCATGAAGCTTTGCAGTCCCAGATGCCTTAGGAGAATGGGCCCTGCCCTTTACTGGCTAGGGAGCATGAACCAGACCCATCTCCATGGGAAGCCAGTGTTTTCCCGCCACGCTTGTTCTTGCCATATCCAAGTGCTATGCTTAAAACCATTTTTTAATATTTAGAACATACCTCTTAAATCTCAACACTTGTTTATTAACAAAGGAAATATATCTCAAACTAAAGGCTTGTTCTAGTTACTATTTTTTTAGCACACATGAATGTATATACAGAATTATAAAAATAGGCTGGGTATGGTGGCTCACACCTGTAATCCTAGCACTTTGGGAGGTCGAGGCAGGTGGATCACCTGAGGTCAGGAGTTCGAGATCAGCTTGGCCAACGTGGCAAAACCCCGTCTCTACTAAAAATACAAAAAGATTAGCTGGGCATGGTGGCGCACACACCTGTAGCCTCAGCTACTTGGGAAGCTGAGGCAGGAGAATTGCTTGAACCTGGCAGGCAGAGGTTGCAGTGAGCTGAGATCGCCCCACTGCATTCCAGCCTTGGCAACAGAGCAAGACTTGTCTCAAAACAAACAAACAAACAAACAATCAAACTTGACCTGTCGAGCAGGAAAATGTGGATTCACTTGGCTGTGTTCTATGTGGATTCACTTGGCTGTGTTCTATGCCCAACGGCATCTTTGCTTGCTTTTGTTTGTTTATTTGTTCCTGCTACCCTTTAGGGTTTGGCGTCCTTGTCAAAGTTCTCTGCAGTCCCAAGCAGGGTACTCGATAGTATAGGAAGGCCCTTCCTGTTAGACCTTGCTAGCTTGCTTACGGGAATACAATTAGGAATACAATTAGAGAAGCCACGATCTTGAATCCTCAAGGGAAATGTATTACACAGATATTTGAGCAGCTGCAAATTGCTTTTGGAATGAGGTAGAACATAAATGAATTGATAATGTTAAAAATTCGAATGCTAAAGATTTTATTGGTAATACTTCTCTTAAAATGCCTTTATTTTCATATATTCTCTTTTTTTTTTGAGACAGGATCTCCCTCTCTGTCCCAGGCTGGAGTGCAGTGGCATGATCACGGCTCACTGCGGTCTTGACCTCCCAGGCTCAATGGATCCTCCCATCTCAGTCTCCCAAGTAGCTGGGTCTCCCAAGTAGCTGGGACTACAGGCATGTGCCACCATGCCCGGCTAAATTTTTTGTATTTTTAGTTGAGACGAGGTTTCGCCATGTTTCCCAGGCTGGTTTCGAACTTCCGACTCAAGTGATCCTCCCACCTCAGCCTCCCAAGGTGCTGGGATTACAGGGGTGAACCACCACAGCTGGCCTTTTCTTGTTTCTTTGTGTAACAAACACTTCAGTTCTACTTCTTACAGTACCAGTGAGAGGACTAGTAATAATAGCAACCCCCCAGTGAAGGAATGTGGCATGCCGTGTGCTAGGCCAATTCTATTAATTCTTGCAGTAAAACAGATTTATTGTTTTAAAAACTTAATTCTAGGCTGGGCACAGTGGCTCATGCCTGTAATCCCTGCACTTTGGGAGGCTGAGGTGGGCGCATGGTTTGAGGCCAGGAATTCCAGACCAGCCTGGCCAACATGGTGAAACCCTGTCACTACTAAAAATACAAAAAATAGCTGGGTGTGGTAGCAGGAGCCTGAAATTCTAGCTATTCAGGAGGCTGAGGCAGAAGAATCACTTGAATCCAGGAGGCAGAGGTTTCAGTGAGCCGAGATGGCACAACTGCACTCCAGTCTGGGTGACAGAGTGAGACTCCATCTCAAAAAAAACAAAAACAAAGAAAACTTATTTCTTAAAACAATTTCTCATATTTATTGAGCACTTGCTGGGCACCAATTGACATAGATCAAAGACATTGATCCTCACTCCCTTCTCATTTCCGGATGAGGAAGAGGATTCCCAGCTGCATGCCTACTTCATCCCTATGTGGTGTGTCAGTTTCAGCACTGTTGATGTTCGGGGCCAGATAACTCTTTCTTGTTGGGGGCCGCTGTGTGCATTGTAGAAGATTTAGCACCTTTTTAGTCTCTAGCTCCTAGATGCCAGTAGCAACCCCCCACTCTCTTAAAACGTCTGGATGCAATGCCCAGTGTGCCCTGGAGAGAAGAACTGCTCATAGCTGAGAATCAGTGGTTCAGAGGATAACCCCAAAGCCCTGGAGGTTAATGGGAAAATAGAAAATAAAACCACTTTAATAGCAAGTAACAGAGTACTTACTGGATGCCAGGCACTGTTCAGATGATTGATTTAATCCTCACAGCAGCCTGATGAGATGTAGCTACTGTTATTGTCCCTTTGTATCATATTATTAGTGTCTCTCTTTGCTGTTGCCAGGAAGAGAGAGGCAGAGGTGCCAGTAACTGGCCCAGGGTTACACAGCAGGGCAGCAGCTGAGCCAGAGCTTGAATCCACGGTGTCTGGCTTCTGATCCGTGCTTGAATCCAGGCCTCTTTACGTCTGGAGTCTTTCCCACTATATTACATTAACAGTAATGCAGGCAGGTCCTGGCATCAGAGCTGCCTAGCTCACTTGGATTCACCAGCCGAGTGATGTGTGAGTTTTAACACACTGAAGCCTTGTTCTGAGTTTTCTAATTTGTCAGGTGAGGAAACTGAGGCAAGTGCCCACACAAGTGTCCCAGCATTTTCGAAGACCCTGGGAAGTCTCAGTTCCTAGCTCCAATTTGCCATCCAGAAATTTCTTTCAAGCACCAGATCACCTCAGAATGTTTCTTGCTCTTCTTGGAAGAGTTGGCTGTCATTGTTGTCAGCGATGCCTTTAGTCCCAGCTGTTTTTAAATGGACCTAAGAGGCATTAACAGGACAGTCCCACCACCATGGAGGGGCAAGGGCAAAGGGGCAGGATTTGAAGGATCTTTGGGACGCTCGTTGGCCCCTATGAATGCTTGCTTTTTTAAACGTAAGTGGTTTCTTGTCCTAGCCCTGTGACATAAGGCAGAGGAGAAGCAGGTTGTAGGTCATTTTAAGGTATTTTTAAAAGCCTTAGGCATAGGTACAGTTCTCTCTCCTCCCGTAAAAGTTTGAAATACGGTAAAGAAGGACATAATTTACCAACGTCTCCCTCACTGCATCTGGTACTGGGTTTGGCTTTACACAGCCTCAAGAACTTTTGAAATGGGAGCTGGAGATTTCCCAAGGGACCAAGTTGGTCCCTGGCAGGTGCAGCGGCTGCATGCGAGCTGGCCATGGTGTCTTTCCACAAACGAATGACAAGCATTTGTAAGTCTGGCTCCCGTTTTCTGCATCTGGACCATGTGGGGGTTGGTTTAATCGCTATTTATGTTGAGATTTATACCCGTGAATGGGCCAAACCAATTTCAGTGGCAGCTTAGCCGATTTGTCTTAGAGCTTTGTGCTTAATAGAGTAACTGGGGAGACCGTCTTCATTTGTGGCTTTAACGGTTTCATGTCGGGTTAAAGCCCTTTGCTGAAAATGAATGGCCAACCTGCCACGCCCCACTCCACCCCATCCGTGATGCTGTAGCGGCCTTGTTGAAATCAAACACAATTTCATAATCTCTCCATTCTCTCCCTACGCCACACCTACGCATTTTACTTATTTGTAAACCTGTCTTTTAACACTGCCATACTTTTTCAGCTTCACCAGCCTCCACCAAGACGGGACAAGCAGGGAGTTTATCCGGCAGCCCAAAGCCCTTCTCTCCTCAACTGTCAACTCCTATCACGACGAAAACGGACAAAACCTCCACCACTGGCAGCATCCTGAATCTGAACCTGGGTCAGTTGGAATTTTTGCCAGCATCTTTCTGTGGATATTTTTGCAAATGACGTATCCTCTTTTGTATGTGGTTCTTGAACCTTCAACTCTTTTCTGTATGCAAAAAATGCAAAAGTTTCAGTGGATGAAGGTGATAAAAGATCTGTGAAAAGAACAAGGACGGACTTTCCTGGGGCTTATTGACATACAAATTACTTTTGTTTTTTGAGAAGGAGTTTCGCTCTTGTTGCCCAGGCTAGAGTGCAATGGTGCGTGCGATCTCTGCTCCCTGCAGTGTATGCCTCCTGGGTTGAAGCAATTCTCCTGCCTCAGCCTCCTGAGTAGCTAAGATTACAGGAATGTGCCACCCCACCTGGCTAAGTTTTGTATTTTTAGCGGAGACAGAGTTTCACCATGTTGGCCAGGCTGGTCTCAAACCCCTGACCTCAGGTGATCCACCCACCTCTGCCTCCAAAAGTAATGGGATGACGGGCATAAACCACCATGCCCGGCCCAAAGTGCTTTTATCCAGGCCAGTGTTTCCACCTCATTTGCCCTTGACCACATTAACCCTGTTCTATTTGTAAATTATACCCATGGCACAGAAGCAAGTAGGAGGAATCAGTACTTACCTTTCCTACGTGCAGCATACTCTGATATTCCTTAATTCTCTTCTTCTAATTCTTACACTCTGGTCTTTATTCCCTGGATGATGATGATGATGATGATGATGATGATGATGATGGTGATAATAATAATAACTCTTTTTTTAGAGATGGAATCTCACTGTGTCACCCAGGCTGGAGTGCAGTGGTGTAATCATAGTTCAGTGCAACCTTGAACTCCTGGGCTCAAGCTATTTCCTGCCTCACCCTCCCTGAGTAGCTAGGACTACAGGCCTAGCTAGTTTTTAGCTACATACTCAGCTAATGGTTTGTAGTGGTTGGGTCTTGCTGTGTTGCCTAGGCTGGTCTTGAACTCTTGGCCTCAAGCAGCCCTCCCACCTTAGCCTCCCAAAGTGCTGAGATGACAGGCATGAGTCACGGCACCTGGCCCATTATTGATTCCTCCTTCTTCTTCTTCTTTTTTTGGAGATGGAGTTTCGCTCTTGTTGCCCAGGCTGGAGTGCAATGGTGTGATCTCAGCTCACCACAGCTTCCACCTCCCAGGTTTAAGCGATTCTCCTGCCTGAGCCTTCCGAGTAGCTGGGATTACAGGCATGCGCCACCACGCCAGGCTAATTTTGTATTTTTAGTAGAGACGGGGTTTCTCCATGTTGGTCAGGCTGGCCTCGAACTCCTGACCTCAGGTGATCCACATGCCTCAGCCTCCCAAAGTGCTGGGATTACAGGCATGAGCCACTGTACCCAGCTGCTATTGATTTGTTATTGATTGATTCATTGCATCCTCAGTGCTGATTTTTCTTGAACATCTGTTATGTGCTGTGCACTATTCTAGGCATGGAGATAGAGTGGAAAGCAAGTCAGCTAAGGACCTGCTCTTGTAGAGGTTGGGTTTTTAGAAAGATAGAGAAAATAATAAAGACAAATAACAAGGCAGTTCACAGTATGAGAGACAGTTCACACCAAGATAGACAGTTCACACCACGATGGATGTCTGGAAGGTAATGTGGTGAGGTGAGAGATGGGCAAGTTGCGAGGCAGATGTCACAGTTCCTTAGGTGGAGGGGTTAAACAGGGCCTCTTTGAGAGGTGATATTTGAGCTGAAGTTTACATGACAAGAAAAATCAGCCATGCCAGTATCAGTAGGAAAAAGATTGTAGAAGGCATAAGAGATTAAAGACTCTAGGGTAAGGATTAAGTTGGTGTGCTTATAGGAGTAACTGGGTGCGTTGTAGGATTAGCAAGGAGGCCAGGGTGGCTGCATCCCAGTGAGTGAGGGTGAGGCCAGTCCGTGGAGTCAGAGACAGTACAGACCTTACAGACCCTGGCGTGGAGGGTTCAGCGCAGGAGGGATGTGAATGGACTTCACATCTCAGAGGAAGCCGTCGGAGCTGTGTTTCAAATAGTCCACATCAGTCAGCCATTCTCATCTGGGGATAATTCTGTAATACTTCCCCACCCCCTGGCAATGTTTGGAGACATTTTTGGTTGTCACATCTGGGGTTGGGGTGCTCCTGGCACCTAATGGAGAGAGGCCAGGGATACCACCAAACATCCTACAACATGTAGAACAGGCCCCACAACAGAGAATTTCTAGATTGCGTCAGTAATTGTGCTGACAGATCTGGGTATGGCAGGATAAGTCAAGGATCCAGTTTAGATTCTGTAAATTTGAGTTGCTGTTACACCCCTAGGTGGAGAGGTCAGTAGGGTAGCTGGAGGCAGGAATTAGGGTGCCCTGTGGCCGGGTTCAGGCAGGAGGTATAATTCTGGGAATCTCGATGTGTACGTGGGATTGGGTTAGAGTGGTAGTTCTCATGACTTTGAGGGGGTGATGGGGACGCTGCTGGCATCTAATGATTGGTGGCCAGAGTTTCTGCTAATTATCCCCCAGTGCATAGGACAGCCTCACTCAGCAAAGACTCCAGCCCCATTGGCTTACTGAGGTTGCGAGTCAGGAGTAGAGCAATGAGCAGCAGTGAGGCCCTGAATTCTGGTCGAGGAGGAGAAGCAAAGCAAGGGGTGGAGGAGCCACACCAGGGGAGTGTGTTGCCCTGAAGCTCCAGTAAGGGGGTTTCAGAAAGAAAGGGCAGACACCTGTGCCCAGTAACGCTCGTGTGAATTCCACGCCTTTGGTGGTTGGTGCCTTCCAGGTCCATCTTGTCCTACAGTGCCATTTTCAGATGGAGAAACTGAGGGAGGTCTGGAGAGGAGGCATGGGGTGCCCAGGATCCCAGAGGCAGCAGGGCCGGAACACAGCCTGGCTCCAATCCTGGCTCATCTGTGAGTACAGCTCAGATGTAATAGAATAGTCAGGGCAGTTGCTTTCAGGGCTCCAATTCAGATCAACTGGTTGGTTCCTCACTTGAGTGAAAAGGGACCCATGTGCTTCCTTGGGAACATTCATTGTTCCCAAGTATGTGGTTTGCTTTCTTATACCCTCCTTCCACCTCCACACCCCGAAAAGAAATGCTGTTTGGAGGCGTTCTCACAGTGACATTTCCTCTCTGCCAGTCATGCTTGTCAAGAATAGCTCTTTCCTGAAACCGGGTGGTCATTGGGCTTCCTCGTGACACTGTGGGTCTTTCAGTTTGGCTTGATCTGTTGTGAGAGTGAAAGTTTTCTTCCTGTCATGTGTCTTGGTGGGCAGGCATGGTGGTGTGTGGGCACCAGGGGAACCGAGGCCCTCTTGTGTCTCCCCTGGAAGCTCTTCCGGTCCCAGGACACACTTCTTATCTTCGTCAGCAAGAACAAGAGCATTGGGAATGTGGGCGCTTTGTGGGCTGCGATTGCAATGACCTAACGGGAAGAGGATCAGCCAGGGACTGATGGAAGTGCTGTGGGTGGGGAGGAGATCAGAACAAAGAGGGCAATGTTAAGGAATTCTCAGTGACTGCCCAGCTTTATGGGAAAATGCTATGGGCAAATGACTGAGCAAATGCTTTATGGGGCTTGATTCTGTCTGTCAGCCATGGAAATACTTTCCACAGACAGGGAGAATGAAAGGGAGCACCCTGGATAATGATGAAATTATTGTAGCTAACAAAACAGGATTTAAAAAAAATATATATCAGAAAAGGCAGAATTACAGAGATAGGGAACAGATCAGTGATAGCCGGGGGTTGGAGTGGAGGAGGGTTTGCCTACACATTGGGAGGGGATTCTTTGGGAGATGGACTTGCTCTGTGTTTTCGTGTGGTGGTGGTTACAGGAATCTATGCAGGTGTTATGACTCATAGAACTTTATTCCCCCAAAAGTGAATTTTACTCTCTGTAAATTAAAACTATTTTTTTTAAAAAAATTACAACAACCTTTTAAAGTAGGTGATATCTCTGCTTCACAGAAGTGTAAACTGGGGCACAGAGAAGCAAGTTACCTACCCAAGGATCAACCATGGTTTGTGGTAGAGTTCGGCCTTTGGGCCCAGGCCTGTCTGCTGCAAAGCTTGAGCTCTTAGCTGAGATACCTAAATGTCTCCTGTGCCTATTGGATACGTCAGCTTTTTTTGGGGCCAGGGAATAGGGTGAAGTTTTGGAATTTGTAAAGGATATGGCTTTTGCCAGCTTAACCCGCATTGCCAGACTGAATTGTCAAGAAAAACAGGACTCTAGATTATTACAGGAACTCTCCTAGTTTTTAAAAGCTGGCAGTCAATTTCATTAGAAACAAAAACTGGCTAGGCTTGGTGGCTCATGTCTGTAATTCCTGCACGTTGGGAGGCTGAGGCAGGAGGATTGCTTGAGCCCAGGAGTTCAGGGTTGCAGTGAGCTATGACTGCATCACTGCATTCCAGCCTGGGTGACAGAGTGAGACCCTGTGGTACAAAAACAAAAACAAAACCCCAAAACTCTATCTGGGCCAGACAAACACATACAACCAACAATACAAAAACAATCCATAGGTTGTTAGTTTTTTATTTATACTATACTATAATTATATTATGCTGTTATACTGTAATTAAGAATATATGGTATATGGCCGGGCGCGGTGGCTCAAGCCTGTAATCCCAGCACTTTGGGAGGCCGAGACGGGCGGATCACGAGGTCAGGAGATCGAGAGACGATCCCGGCTAACACGGTGAAACCCCGTCTCTACTAAAAAATACAAAAAAATAGCCGGGCGAGGTGGCAGGCGCCTGTAGTCCCAGCTACTCGGGAGGCTGAGGCAGGAGAATGGCGTAAACCCGGGAGGCGGAGCTTGCAGTGAGCTGAGATCCGGCCACTGCACTCCAGCCTGGGTGACAGAGCAAGACTCCGTCTCAAAAAAAAAAAAAAAAAAAGAATATACGGTATATAGGTATATGGTATTTTAGTATATGTATGTGTGTATATGGTATATGTATGTATATTGGCTATATGGTATGAGCATATGTATGTGTGTATATGGTATATGGGTATATTGGGTATATTTGAGTATATGTATGTATGTGTATGGTATATAATGAGTATATGGTATATGGGTGTGTGTATATACTGGGTATATGTATTATACGTATGTGTGTATGGTATATGAATATATATGTATGTGTGTATTGTATTTGCATGTGTGTATATGGTGAGCATATGGTATATGGGTATATGTATGTGTATATGGCATATGAGTATATGGTAAGTGTGTATATGGTATGTGAATATATGGTATTTGTATGTGTGTGTGTATATGGTGAGCATATGTATTTGTGTATATGGCATATGAGTATATATATGTGTGGTATATAGTATATGGTATTTGTGTGTGTGTATGGTATATGACTATATGGTACAGGATGGAAAGGTTTGTACAGAGACCTGGTGCTTGCCCTGGTTGCTAATTCACTGTTTCCCCTCATTTGCTCTCTGGGGCCTCTCCTCTCCTCACTAAAAAACAAGGAGCTGAGCCCAGTGTATTATTACGAGCACCCTGTATGACTCAGCAGTGATTATAAATAAGCCATAAATAGAAATGAGTTTCTGAGACTAGAAGAGAAGAGGTGGGCCCGGTCCTTTTCTTCTTCCAGACTCCTGTTTGCTTTCTCTGCTGATCCCATCTCCTCTTAATTCACAGAGGGTGTTTACTTTGAACTGAACAAACTCAGCAGTCAGTAGTTCTGTTAGTGAGAGAAATGCACCTTGATGCTCTGTTGAAGATGCAGGCAGGGCCAGGGAACATCGTCACACCCCAAGCCTTTCTGTTTATTTCTCCACTGTTACTGACAGGAGGCCTCCTTTCTTTTTGTGCACAAAGCGGCATCTTGGAAGTCGGGCCTTCTTTGAGAGCATACATGGTGTGCCTGGGCCCAGATTTTTCAGATGTTGTCTTGATTTTCTTTAGAGTGAATGAAGTGGGGAAGATCTCTGTTTGGCTTTGCCTGAAAGATAGTGTCTGCCAGGGTCTCTCTCTCTCTCTCTCTCTCTTAAATAATATAGAGACAGGGTCTCGTTCTGTTTCCCAGGCTGGTCTCAAATTCCTGGCCTCAAGCAATCCTCCTGCCTCAGCCTCCCAAAGTGCTGGGATTACAGGCGTGAACCACCACACATGGCCAGCTAGGGTCTCTTGTCTAAATGATATTGCTCCCTTGAAGGAGCTGCCATTTTGTAGTTCCTGGAAGTCCATCCATTGTAGTTTGTGTTCAGCTTTAGAACAAAGATCTGTCTTTTTTTTTTTTTTTTTTTTTTGAGACAGAGCTTTGCTCTTGTTGCCCAGGCTAGAGTGCAGTGGTACAATCTCAGCTCACTGCAACCTCCACCTCCTGGGTTCAGGTGATTCTCCTGCCTCAGCCTCCCAAGCAGCTGAGATTACAGGCATGCGCCAGCAGGCCCAGCTAATTTTTTGTATTTAGTACACCATGTGGGCCAGGATGGTCTTGAACTCCTGACCTCAGTATATGGTATATATATGCTGAGTAGATGTATATGGTATATATATACTGAGTATATGGTGTGTGTGTGTGTGTGTATATATATATACACACACACACACACACACACACACCCGCCTCGGCTTCCCAAAGTGTTGGGGTGTGAGCTACCACGCCCGGCCCTGTCTCTTTTTTTTTTTTTAAATGGAAAAAGAAGTGCTTAAATTTTTCTTTTATAGAGTTTGTTTTTATAAGTTATGAGTACATATGGTAACAAAAATTTCAAAGCATAGAAGGACATTTCATGAAAGGCCAGTGTGTCTATAACCTCTGACCACCTGTCTCTATACCCCTCTTCCCACATGTCACCACTGTTGCAAGTTTTTAGTTTCTAGAGCCCTTCTAGATATACAGCATGAGTTCTGAGTGATTTTTATCTCCCAGGTGACATTTGGCAGTGTCTGGAGATATTTTTATTTTTCTTTTATTTATTTTTTTGAGATGGACCATTGGTCTGTTTGCCCAAGCTGCTGTGCAGTGGCACGATCTCGGCTCCCCGCAACCTTTGCCTGATTCTGCCTCCTGAGTAGCTGGGATTACAGGCGCATGCCACTACGCCCAGCTAATGTTTGTATTTTTAGTAGAGATGGGGTTTCACAATGTTGGCCAGGCTTGTCTCAAGCTCTTGACCTCAAGTGATCTGCCCACCTTGGCCTCCCAAGATGCTGGGATTACAGGCGTGAGCCACTGTACTCGGCCTGCAGATATTTTTATTGTCACAACTGGTACATAGGTGCTAGTAGCATCGGGGGTAGAGGCCAGGATGCTGCTAAACATCCTACAACACACGGGACAGCCTTTCAACCCCACCCCACCCCCACCACAAAGACTTATCCAGGACCCAAATATCAATAGTGCCACTGTTGAGAAACCCTGAGAATGTATAGTATTCCCAGCTATGTTCCATTTCCTTCTTGGCTCCCCTACAGCAGTGCTAAGGTGCTCCACCAGTTGTTGCTTTTTCATGAAACAGGTTGGCTTTTCATATCAACACACAGAAATCAGCCTTCGTTTCATTTTAGCAGCTGTATTTAATTCCATTTAAAGGTAAACTGTAACATTTATTCAGGCGCCTTACTTACTGACGCTACACTTCTTTCCATTTTTGCTATTGAAGACAACTGCAATGAAGAACCCTTTTGCCCACGTGGGAGGGTAATCCATAGGATAAATTCCTAGAAGTGGAATTGAGCATCAGAGGCCACATGCGGCGACATTTTGAGAGGTATCGCCCAACTGCCCTCTAAAGAGGTGGTTCTGATTTATGTTCCCTCCAGAAATATAAGATCGTGCCTTTTTCTCTAGCGTGAGTATTTTTCATCCCTGGTTTCCATTTATAGCCTAAGCTGTCTTCATATCAGCTGAAAAGTTCAAAATGTTGGCAGCAAGGGTGGATTCTGAAGATATTCCCGATATAGAAGGGCAGGGGTGGAAGAAGTCCCGATAAGCTACATGAGCTAAATGAGAAAGTGAAGCTCTTCTTTTCTCTCCGCGGAGGAGAGGAGCGTCAAATGCAGCTGCAGGTTTGAAGAAAGATTATTACATTTGGTTAAACTCCTGAAGGTCAGCTTCCAGGGCCTGGGCCGCCCAGCCATTTGGTGGTTTATTCTAACAAGAATAAACATAACAGCAGCTTATTGACCAGAGAAACCTTAGTTTGTAAAATGAGGTAATTTACCTTTTTTGCATTTTTCTTGATTATGAACATTCCAGTGCTCAATCTTTTTAGGCTAAAGTTAATGGGTCGCATTTACTGTAGGCATATGTGTAGACGTGCAGGTGCACACACACACAGAGCTCAGTTATTCAGGTGAAGTCTTAGGTCTCTTTATGGACCCTAAGGTTTAGAAAGGTGGTCCTGTTAACACAGACACACAGGAGTTAAGGCAAATGGTGAGTTTTCTGTACTCACATAGAAGATTGGTCTGATACAGGGGTTCTCAGCCTTAGCTGCCAATTAGGATCACCTGGCAAGTTTATTGTTGTTTTTTTTTGTTTTGTTTTGTTTTGTTTGAGATGGAGTCTCACTCTATTGCCCAGGCTGGAGTGTCATGGTATGATCTCGGCTCACTGCAGCCTCCTTCTCCTGGGTTCAAGTGATTCTCCTGCCTCAGCCTCCCAAGTAGCTGGGATTACAGGCATGTGCCATCACGCCTGGCTAATTTTTGTATATTTAGTAGAGACGGAATTTCACCATGTTGGCCAGGTTGGTCTTGAACTCCTGACCTCAGGTGATCCACCCTCTTTGGCCTCCTAAAGTGCTGGGGTTACAGGCATGAGCCACTGCGCCTGACCTCCTGGCAAGGTTGTCAAAGGCATCATGATGCCCAGGCCTTCCCCCCAGCCTGTTGAGTCAGAGTCTCTGAGGATGGGGCTCAGGCCTCAGGAATTTCTAAAACTTCACAGGCAATTTTGGTGTGCAGCCAGGGTTGGCAGTCACTTGACTAGTATAGAAGATGGCAGATTTTACGGCTTTCAGGCCAAATCTGGCCCCCACCTGTGTTTGCAAATAAAGTTTTACTGGAACACATCCACACCCATCTGTTTATGTAGTGTTCATGGCTGCTTTTGCAACAGAGCCTGTATGGCCTGCAAAGCCTGAAATATTTACTCTCTGGGCTTTTATTTTATTTTTTTGAGATAAGGTCTGGCTCTTTTGCCCAGTCTGGAGTGCGGT
The DNA here is from genome assembly GCF_037993035.2 of Macaca fascicularis. Lineage (NCBI taxonomy): Eukaryota > Metazoa > Chordata > Mammalia > Primates > Cercopithecidae > Macaca > Macaca fascicularis. Next base: position 103,307,695 of record NC_088384.1, on the reverse strand, counting down.
GGCGTGATCTCGGCTCACTGCAACCTCTGCCTCTTGGGCTCAAGCGATCCTCCCACCTTAGCGTCCTGAGTAGCTGGAATTACAAGCATGTGCCACCATGCCTGGCTAATTTTCATATTTTTAGTAGAGACAGGGTTTCACCATGTTGCTCAGGCTGGTCTCAAATGTGAGCTCAAGGGAACTGCCCACCTCAGCCTCTCAATTGCAGGGATTACAAGTGTGAGCCACTGTTCCCGGCCGTCTCCAGGCTTTTACAGAGAAAGTTTGTTCTCTTTTGTAAATTTTTTCAGTAACTGTGTAATCTAGTAGTATATAGGAATATTGAGGACACTGATGAACGTGTCACTTGGGTAGCCATGGAAAGTATTTTTGTGAGATACATTTCCATCTTTATTCTTGAAAAGGCTGGCTTTTCCCTTTGGAATCTAGCACGCTTCTTCATTTCTGAAAGTGGAAATTCTGAGGGAGGCCTCAAATCCCTCCCGCTTTGCTGTCACATTTGCATGCAAGTCAGCTGTTAAGTCCTTGATTCCTGCCTACTGGAACTCTTTAATCTGGGCTTTCTCTTTTTTTTTTTTTTTTTGAGACAGAGTCTTGCTCTGTCGCCTAGGCTGGAGTGCAGTGGTGCGGTCTCGGCTCACTGCAACCTTCGCCTCCTTGGGTTCAAGTGTTCTCCTGCCTCAGCCTCCTGAGTACCTGGGATTACAGGCACCCACCACCATGCCTGACTAATTTTTAAATTTTTAGTAGAGACGGGATTTCATCATGTTAGCCAGGCTAGTCTTGAACTCCTGACCTCAAGTGATCCTCCCACCGTGGCCTCCCACAGTGCTGGATTACAGGTGCAAGCCCTCATACCTGGCATTTTTCTTTTCTTTTCTTTTTTTTTTTTTTAATAAACTTTTAATTTAAAAGTAAACTTTAATGTCGAAAATGCAGACTTGGGGAGGGCACACACAAGGCTGCCACTTCACACCTGGAGGGTTGCACAGCGGCCAGACAGAGGCACTCCTCACTTCCCAGACGTTGCGGGGGCCGGGCAGAGGTGCTCCTCACTTCCCAGATGGTGCAGCGGCTGGGCAGAGACACGCTCCTTGCTTCCTAGATAGTGGGGCGACTGGGCAGAGGTGCTCCTCCTTTTTCTTTTAATGTTCCTCATTCCTTGTTCTTTTTTAAAATTATTTTACTCCATAATTTCTCTTTGTTAAACTACTTCAGATCTCTTGCCAGACAGAGACAGGTATAAAGAGTTTTCTAGTTCTTTCTCCAGTAAATTTTTTTTTTTGGAGACAGGATCTTGCTGTTACCCAGTCTGGAGTGCAGTGATGCAGTCATGGCTCACTGCAGCCTCAAACTCCTGGGCTCAAGCAATCCTCCTACCTTGGCCTCCCAAGTAGCTAGGATTACAGGCATGCACCACCAAGCCCAGCTACTTTTTGTACTTTTTGTAGACATGGGGTCTTGCTATGTTGCCTAGCCTGGTCTCGAACTCCTGGCCTCAAGCAGTCCTCCTGCCTCTGCCTCCCAAAGTGCTGGGAGAGGTGTGAATCACTGTGCCCGGCCCCACTGCAGTAAAGTTGCACGTTCTTCTCCCTCTCAGAGGTGGCTGTGTGAATGTCTGCAGTCCTGTCTCTAGTAGCCTCTCTTTATAGCCATGATCAGTGCACATGTACATACATATGCACACGCGTGCATACACACATGCATGCACACACAGATACTATTTTTGGTATTTTTCTTGAATTACAGGGAGAGTGTCTCTGCTTGCTTTGAGCACTCACCTTCTGGAATCTCCCTGGGTCTGGGAGGGGCAGTCTGTAAGTGTGATTTGGGAAAAGACCAATCTTTTCCCTCCTTTAAAAAAAAATATAAGTCTTGCTTTGTCGCCCAGTCTAGAGTGCAGTGGCGTGATCATAGCTCAGTGTAGCCACTAACTCCTGACTCAAGCCATTCTCCCGCCTCAGCCTCCTGAGTAGCTGGGACTACAGGTGCATTCCACCACAACTGGCTGAGAAAAGACCCCTTTCTAATCTTATCCTGGGGGCTGATAAAATTAAGTTGGAGCAATTTATTGCTTCTGGTCACCTGTGAGTGGATTGGGTGGGGCTTTTGGGAGGCTGCTTCTGGTCACTTTGAAGGAGCTAATTTCTGGGTATGCAGTGTTTGAGAACTCCCCTTACTGCGTGAACAGGAAAGTAGTTGGGTCAGGCCAAAGGAAAAAGGTAGGAGAGAGTGATGGCTTTAAACAGCACTTCCAGCCCAGCTCTCACACTAGATTCCGGGGCCTCTTTCATAGCCTAGTGACCGGAGGTGGCCTGAGGTGTGGCGGGAGCAGGGAGATGAAGCGCGAAGTCCGGGGAGCAAGCTGATGGCTGTTGGGAACAGGCTCAGAGGTGGCTTCTCCTCTTTGCGGGTTGATTGGATGCCACTTGCTTTCTGACTTATTTTCTGGGATCGGCTGGGGTAGGACAGATGCCCCACACTTTGCTTTGGTTGGGTTGGAGGGGATGCCAGAGGGTTGCAGGCACAGTGGAGGACAGTAGGCCCCACCTGCAGAGTCGCTTGTGTTTTTGGGACCTTTGCAGCCACTAAAACTCTTAATAGGGGGCGCTGGAGTAGGTGGGAAAGGAATCCAAGAAATGTAAGCTCTCTGACTCTTTGGAATCTGTCCTGCTGGTCCTACAAAGAGCCCTCACAGAAGTGAGGGGACAGGACCTCCGGCCTGAGTCACCCCCCAGAGACCTCTGCCTGTGACTAGGCTGAGGACCTTAGAGCGAGACCTGTTAGAGAAAGGTTGAGTATCCAGGGCTAATCTGTTCCCCTTGCCTCACGTAGATGCTGTGAGCCACAGAACACTGGCTGGAAGGTCTGCCTATCTTGTATTCCCCACTCTTTCTAGTTTCCACCCCAGACTAGGTCCACTGAGAATGAAAACTGAAGCCTCCGTGGCAAATAGGCATCTAGGGCCCCCAATTGTCAGGGTGTTTTCGAGGGGGTCGCCATCTTTCTTGGGATACAAGTCCTCTTCAATCTGGACCTGAAGTTATAAGTGCACCCTGACCAGGCTCGGTGTTGCTTTGTTCACTGAAATTGAGATTGAATATCTGCCCGTAACCTTTGTCTTTGGAGGGTCCCTACTGGTGTTGACTTCCACACACTGAGCCATCTGGCTGGGATTGTCCATTTTAAATATTGAAAGTCACCCAGACGATTGTTCAGTGGACTGTTTAAACCTGCCAAACATGTTCACGCGGGCCATTATCTTCATGTCACCCCATGTGGTTGAGCAGATGATATTGTTGGGACGAATGACAAAAAAAGTATCCCCCCTCCCCATGTTCTAAAATGTGTGTTTTGCTCTGACTTTGCAAGGACAAAGCTCTGTGATGAGCATGGTGTGTGCCTGGTCTTACGAGGGTGTGATGGTCTCTTTCAGATCGAAGCAAAGCCGAAATGGATTTGAAGGAGCTGAGCGAGTCGGTCCAGCAACAGTCCACCCCTGTTCCTCTCATCTCTCCCAAGCGCCAGATTCGTAGCAGGTTCCAGCTGAATCTTGACAAGACCATAGAGAGTTGCAAAGCACAATTAGGTATATCTTTGGTTTTTTTTTTTTTTTTCCCAGCAGTATCATTGTTACCATTACTGGTAGGGATACTACCCTGATGAAATCAAGGTTGAATCCTGGCTGCTTTTAGCAGCTGCTTTAACTTTGAACGATTTGCTCAGCTAAAATATATTTCCACTCATGGCAAAAGACTTCAGACTTGATAGTTAATTCGGGGCTCTTTGAACTCATCAGTTTATTCTTTGGTGAAAGCAGCCTGGAAACTCAAGATACAGGTTTGAAGCATCAAGGTTTACGAGCAGAATGAGGATCTTCTGAGTTTGCCTCTGCTCTCCTTCTCAGTACACATCAGTGTCTCCACACGAGTAGTCAGTGTGTTCTGCAGGTGTCCGACACGAAACCCTTTCCCTCCAGACTGGTCTCCTCCCTACCTGGTAAACCCTGCTTCTGTAGCTGTTGCCTTCCTTCCTCTTCCCTGTGCTGCCTGCCTTCATACTGCCTACCTGAATCCTGCCTTCTGTGAGGCTGAGCTCAGATCTCACCTCCTCCAGGAAGTCTTCCCTGACTGCCCTCCCCATCTGCCCTCCTCCTTTGGTACTTTATTGCTCAGAAGTAGCAACGTTCCCTTTGTGTGGAGGTGTCCCTCCCAATCTAGACTGGAAGCTCCTTGAGGGCAGGGAGGCTGTTTTATGAGGATTTGCCTTCTCTATGGTACTTGGTCTGTGCACATGGTAGATGCTCTGGAATGTTTGTTGAATAAGTAAGTAAAGCTAGGAGGGCATTTGTAAAGAAGTTAGGGATGGCTGGGCCCCTAGAGAGCAAGTTTCTCTGAGCATCTTCAGGTGAGAAAGCAGCTAGAGTTAGGGACCATCTGGGGCTGTCCAGAGGACACCACTTCCCATTGGGTTGCCTGTTTGGTGAGGACATTGGGTGGCATGGGTGAAATTTGGCATGCCATTTAAATTATCCTCTTGGGTCCTTCCATGCAGCTGGTCCAGCTCTTGATTTATTTTTATTGCTAATAAGAATTGTATTATTTCTATTTACTGAGTGTTTCCTTTGACACTATGCTAAGCACTGCATATAGATCGTCTTGGGAGGTTGATACTTTATCAGTCCCATTTTGCAGATACAGAAACTGAGGCTCAGAGAGATAAATAACTTGTTCAGGGTCAACCAATAATAAAAACAGAAGAGCAGGATTTGAATTCATGTCCTTTGGACTCCAGTACCCAAGCTTTTCCTATCACATATGTGGTTACACTTTTCGTTCTTGTTTCCAATCATTAGCTACCAGTAGCGCAAGCCTAGGATCCCAGACTTATACCAGATCTGGGTGTTTGTATTTTGGCTTGTGTTCTTCCCGTGTTGCCCTGGCTAGCCTTGAACTCTTGGGTTCAAGCAGTTCTTCTGCTTCAGCCTCCTGAATATCTGGGACCACAGGTGCACACCATTGTGCCTGGCTGGACTTGTGTTTTTGATTGAACCCTGGTGGAGGCAGATATATTCCCCAGTGATCCTGCTGATCCCCCATGCCCTGGGCTGTTCATGGCTCTGATACTTTTGCAGGTTTCTTTTTGGTGTGTCTGGGTCGGACAGTGGCACCATTCACAGTGGCCATTGCTCTGGAATGAAGAGATTGCACAGACTTGATTGGGTTTTCTTTCCTCTTTCCAAAAGTTTAGGATATAGTATTATCTCCTACAGTATGATGGCATAACATATGGTTGGGAGCAGGAGCCATAAATGGGTTAAATGGAACTATTGTTAGAAATGTGCTTTTGCCCATTTTGTTTGTGAAATACCTGCTAGTTTGTGCTTCTCCCTTTTGAAAGAAACAGAAGTATGTGACTTTTCTCCTGACTCCTTTACCAGTGGAAGAGCAGTGCACACCGAGTGGCAGTTGACTTTCCACATGAGTGCAGGGAACAAGAGAGAGGGCCGGGCACCCGGGTCACCTGGAGACAAGTGTGTCCCCTGCCTAGTGGAGCGATTGGCTTTCCTGTCCCAGCCAATGCCTGGCAGGCCGGTGACCCAGAGCAGCTAGATTTTCTGCTCTTTCATCAGAAGCCCCTGCTTTGATTTCTATGTGAAATTTCCTCATTTGTGAATTGGACAACACATTTATAAATTAAAAGCAGACAAGATACCCTGTGGAGCAAACCAGTGCCTCTCCCATGAAACATGTCTGCAAGCTAGATGTGGCTTGTGGGCTGTTTGCAACCTCTGCTTTAAGGCTTTGGCTTATTTTCTTTGGCCTAGACACAAAGGATCAAGAACTTTAACGCTTTGGAAACCCAAGGGAAGAGTGTTGGTGGGGAGCCACGAACGCAGGGTACTGGCCTGGCCTCTGTCTTGTGTCCTAGGGCAGGTGATATCCCTGGGCCTCTGTTTTCTAATCTGTAAACTGGATCAGTTTGAACAGCTTATCCCTGCTGTTCCCTTCCAGCCCTCTCATTCTCAGTAATCCCAATTAGTTATCAACGTTGCGAAAATTTGGCACCACATATTTAGCGCCATATAAATTTAAAATTTCTGTTGGTAGGTCCTGTGTCTCCTTTGAATGTTAACACCCAAAACCCTCTCCAAAGGCAAGTGCAGCCACAGCCAGTTGCCACTTGGGTTTATTACTGGCCCCATTCAGGCCAATGTGATATGATTTGAAATGTGCTTTTCTTATTCCAGCATTTGCTGTGGAAAGTGTTTGCATTTTTCGTCCTGCTCTTTATTTTGTGACTACGCCACATGCTGGGTTTTCTTTTTGAATTTAGGCATAAATGAAATCTCGGAAGATGTTTATACGGCCGTAGAGCACAGCGATTCGGAGGATTCTGAGAAGTCAGATAGTAGCGATAGTGAGTATATCAGTGATGATGAGCAGAAGTCCAAGAACGAGCCAGAAGACACAGAGGACAAAGAGGGTTGTCGGATGGACAAAGAGCCATCTGCTGTTAAAAAAAAGCCCAAGCCTACAAACCCAGTGGAGATTAAAGAGGAGCTGAAAAGCACATCACCAGCCAGCGAGAAGACAGACCCTGGAGCAGTCAAGGACAAGGCCAGCCCTGAGCCTGAGAAGGACTTTTCTGAAAAGGCAAAACCTTCACCTCACCCCACAAAGGATAAACTGAAGGGAAAAGATGAGACGGATTCCCCAACAGTCCATTTGGGCCTGGACTCCGATTCAGAGAGTGAACTTGTCATAGATTTAGGAGAAGACCATTCTGGGCGGGAGGGTCGAAAAAATAAGAAGGAACCCAAAGAACCGTCTCCCAAACAGGATGGTAAGTGATTGTATCCATTTCCAGTTTTCTTAATTTGGTTTAGAATCCTACCTCGTACACTTACTATCAAAACTTATATGACCCTTAAACAAACAAACCAAAAGTTATGTGACCCGCTAACACACTGAGAGAGAGGCACAGTGAAGCTGTGTTTGGTTTAAGGTTACCTAGCTAGTCACAGAACAGGACCTGGACTCAAACACGGGCCTACCTACCTTTAAGCTGCTCGGTATCCAATATGATTGACTTTGAGTACAGAAAGAGAAGTCTCTTAGAAAATGGTGGTTACTTTTAGTGACCAAGTCATTTTTAGTCTGAGCAGCTTCTTCTCCAATATGCTCATTTATTTCCTCAAAGTGTTTGGTAACATTTGGATCTTGTCAAATGGTCCTTCATTGCTCCATTCCACAGACATCTCGTTCTCTTTTGACAAGTCTTAAATGGTTAGAAGTGTTCATTTCAAACTGGGCATGGTGGCTCACGCCCGTAATCCCAGTACTTTGGGAGGCCAAGGTGGGTGGATCATTTGAGGTCAGGAGTTCAAAACCAGCTTGACCTACATAGTGAAACCCCGTCTCTACTAAAATATAAAAATTAGCCGGGCGTGGTGGCAGGTGCCTGTAATCCCAGCTACTAATGAGGCTGAGGCAGGAGAATCACTTGAACCCAGGAGGCGGAGGTTGCAGTGAGCCGAGATTGCGCCACTGCACTCCAGTCTGGGTGACAGAGCAAGACTCCTCTCCAAAAAAAAAAAAAGAAGTGTTCATTTCAAAGGTTTTGACGATTGCAGCATATCTTTCCTCCCTTCATGCCACCTAGGCATCTCCAAGTATATTTTCTTAAAATAGTAGGACACTATTTGGGTGGGGTGCCAGAATACTGAGTGCTTCTTAGGGCACTAGAAAATGAAGTATGGTAGATATGTGTATTGGCTTTTTTGGGGAGACAGACAGAGTTTGGCTCTTGTCACCTAGGCTGGAGTGCAATGGCCCAATCTCAGCTCACTGCAACCTCTGTCTCCCGGGTTCAAGTGATTCTCCTGCCTCAGCCTCCCAAGTAGCTGGGAGTAGCCTCCCACCACCACGCCTGGCTAATTTTTGTATTTTTAGTAGAAACAGGGTTTCACCATGTTGGCCAGGCTGTTCTCGAACTCCTGACCTCAGGTGAGCCACCCAGCTCGGCCTCCCAAAGTGCTGGGATTACAGGCATGAGCTACTGCGTCTGGCCATATTGGCTGTTAATCTTTTAATCTTACTGCATCTACCTTAACTGAGTCCAGAGTTTCACAACCTTGCACTCTGACAGTTTGCCCTGGATAATTCTTAGTCCTGTGTATTGGAGGATATTTTCCTGTATCCCTGGCCTCTACCAGCCAGATGGCAGCCTTACCTGCCCAGTTGTGGCAGTCACAAATGTGGCAATCAATTATTGTCAAATATTCCCTGAGTCTCAGAGGCTGCTGTTATATTCTGAACCAGCAGTGACTACCCCACAGCGTAGTGCAGCCTGGGCATGTTAACAAGCCCTCAAAAGGGGTGTGTGAATGATCGGAAGGATGTCCTTCCCACTGACAAAGTATTCAGCACATTTTTCGGTTGGCTTGGCAGGTAGGTTAGAGGATTCAACATGCTCAGTAAAGACACTGAAGAATTAACTGAGGGCCTAGAAGAAACATTGCCCAAGGACAGATGACAGGTTGTAGCCATAAAACCTTATGTACGTGGCGAGTGACTTAAGGGATAGCCAGGTTTAAATCTTGACTGTGCCTAACTTCTATCAGGAGCTAACCTGTCAATCAAACCCTTGAATAAGATGTAACTCCATGTCCTTTGGGATTTCCGTAGTCTGGTGGCTTAAAGCAAGTCAGGGATGGGCCTTGAGAATCTTTCTGCTGTGGTTATGGTCAACCTGGAATTGATCATCCATGGTCAATTCTGGAACCTCAACTGTCAGAGTGAGAGAGGATTCCTGCATTTCAGCTAAAGAGAATGTCTGTGAGAGATGCAGTGGAGGAAGAGAGAGATGCAGTTACATAAGGGAGGGAGGATAGGCCATCAAACCATCCTGACCCATCTGTTAGATTTATAGATGGCCTCTGAAAAATATGAGTATGTCGTGGATTGGGGTTTGAGAGACTGTCTCTGTTGTTGCAGAGAACAATAGGAGTAGGAGTAGTATTTATTTCATGAGGATTGTAGGAATATTTGGGTGCAGATGGCAGTGCTCCTACAAATGACATATTTATACTGATCTTTCTTTTTGGAACTCATCTTTTGATTGATTGGTTTTATGCGTCCTACCTCTTCCAGAAAGAATTTGCAACAGATTGACAAGGATACATAACCATGTGAAACAAGATGAAAATAAAGACATCCATGTAAAAGGAAAGTGACAGTAGAATAGCAAGTGGTCTGGGGAAAGGTTTTATACAGAAATCTGTACTATTTCAACCTTCAGAGTTAGGGAAGTTGGCTCTGAAAGCAGAATGGGAAACACAGTACCTTAGAAGATCTCATACTTTCCGAAAAATAAAAAACCATTCTAGTTGATTAAAAGAAGTAGAGCTCTTCCTCACACTGATGTCTGAAGGGAATTTCTCCAGGAAGCTTTAGTGGACAGTGGACAATTAAGCTGAAGATGATTCTAAAACACAGTTCAGTTAGAGCAGCTTCCTAAGGCTTGGGGCAAAACCAATTGATCTTAAATTCAGAGCTGATGGTGGTTTGGGTCTTGAAAAATTTTCATGTCGGGCTCTGCTAGAGAGCATCTTTTCAATGATGTGTTTTCACTTAAGAGTTTAGTAAGTGAAGGGCATTTTGGATTGCGCTGTTGTGACCTCCAGCTCACCTTCCACTAGGGATGCAGCTTATGGGTAGAATATGAATCTTCAGATGGCAAAATAGCTTTTATAGCTAGTAACCTCAGAACAGAAGCAAAGAGAGTACACTGAAAGACTCTGCTATGCTTTCACTGGCACATTAGTAATTTCCATCCTTCTACAAAGGGGATGCTAATTTTTCTCTTAAAAAGTCGTTGCTTTATAAATGAAAAACAGTGACCAGTGACAGATTCAGGAATAAGTAGGTTAATTTGATAGGGCAGCTTCTCAGGTGCTGACCCTTTAAAAAAATTTGCCCTTTTTTTTTGCTACGGGTGATTGATTATGTACTCCAAATTTCTGGGACAAATGAAATTTCCTATAGCCTCATTTTGTCTCCATAAACCATCAGGATTCCTAGAAATTTAGATATTTTGGTATCTAAATAACTCCATACAATTTTGAGCCTGGAATCTTATCAGATTGTATACTCCAGTTCTTTATTTGGCAGAGAGCCAGCTGTGATCACTGCAGAGCAGTAAGCCCTCTGCCCTGCTGGCTGTTTCAGGAGAACAAATCAGGAGAGAGAAAAACGACCATTTTGAGGTTGCCCTTATAGTGGGGAGACAGGCTAGCTAATCAACAATAACAGTATATTTTTTGGTGATGTGGCAGGAAAAAAAGGCATTGAAGGCACTTATGCAGGTTAGAAGCTCTGCTAAGGCACTGCCCCCGTGCCCTCCTCTTAGAAGGGCCCAGTTCAACACCTCATCTGCACCTGGAAGAGGCGGGGACAGTGCCCCATATCTGGCAGGTGGCCCTGGAAGCACCGGAGTTCTTCACTGCAGGAAGCCCTCCTTCTGGACCCACCCTGGGCTCTTGTCGACCAGCTTGGCTGGATTCTCCTCTCTGGGGAAGTAGGAGGGCCAGCAACAAGTGATAACCATCGAGAACTCCCCCTGAAGTCAGAATAGTCAGCTTGTCTCTTCTCCTCCTTGGCTTCTTAAAACCCACAGCTTACTGAATGAAAATCCTTGGAGTAATTAAGCTCATGTCTTTTTCTGGGTAATACTGATCTTAAAAAGACAGACATAGGCCAGGCACAGTGACTCACTCCTGTAATCCCAGCACTTCGGGAGGCTGAGGCAGGCGGATCACGAGGTCAGGAGATCAAGACCATCCTGGCTAACACAGTGAAACCCCGCCTCTACTGAGAATACAAAAAATTAGCCGGGTGTGGTGGCGGGCACCTGTAGTCCCAGCTACTCTGGAGGCTGAGGCAGGAGAGTGGTGTGAACCAGGGAGGCAGAGCTTGCAGTGAGCCGAGATCGCGCCACTGCACTCCAGCCTGGGCAACAGAGTGAGACTCCGTCTCAAAAAAAAAAATAAATAAAAAAGACAGACATAATCCTTATTTAAAGGAGTTTGATGTCAGGGAGCATAGTCCAAGATCAGGGGTGCTAGCTTGTACCTGGGTGTGGTGTGTGTTCCCCAGATATCCTCTCTGGAGCACAGGCTCACCTAACCGGGGGCTGAGGCCTGTGCATCCATAACTGAGCCACCTTTACAAATAAGCACCCATGTGGTCATCCCCTCTACCTGCTGCTGAGTGCTTCTGGCTCTAACCTGCCTTCCAGCCCCTCCTCCTTGCCTGCCCTCACTTACCCAAATGCTTTCTGTTCCTACACATATCTTGGCTGATGCTGTTCCCTCTAGATTCTCACTTTCCGCCTGTTGAAATCCTACCCTTTATTCCTTACCAGCCCAGCTCTTCCAAGATGACATACTCCATATGGCAGTATTTTTCAAACTTGAGTCATTCACATTCATTGTCTTTCCCGTTCTCAAGTCCTGCTTGTATAATTTTTGACTTAATATTTTTATTTAAAGAATCTGTGTTTTTTTTTTTTTTTTGAGATGGAGTCTCGCCCTGTCACCGAGGCTGGAGTGCAATGGGGTGGTTTCAGCTCACTGCAACCTCTGCCTCCTGGGTTCAAGCGATTCTCCTGCCTCAGCCTCCCGAGTAGCTGGGATTATAGGCACACACCACCACACCCGGCTAATTTTTTGTATCTTTAATAGAGATGGGGTATCACCATGTTGGCCAGGCTGGTCTCAAACTCCTGACCTCGTGATCTGCCCGCTTCGGCCTCCCAAAGTGCTGGGATTACAGGTGTGAGCCACTGCACCAGGCCAAGAATCTCATTCTTTAAACATATAATTAAGCACATTTAAAACGGGACACGGTAGCACGTCCCATATAGTCCCAGCTACTCGGGAGGCTTAAGTGGCTCACTTGAGCCCAGCCTGGGTGATATAGCAAAACTCTCTCTCTTTAAAAAATAAAATAAAATAGACTGGGCATGGTGGCTCACGCCTGTAATTCCAGCACTTTGGGAGGCCGAAGTGGGTGGTCATGAGGTCAGGAGTTCAAGACCAGCCTGGCCAAGATGGTGAAACCCCGTCTCTACTAAAAATAAAAAAAATTAGCTGGGCGCAGCGGCAGGCACCTGTATCCCAGGTACTCAGGAGGCTGAGGCAGGAGAATCGCTTGAACTCAGAGGGCGGAGGTTGCAGTGAGCCAAGATAGTGCCACTGCACTTCAGCCTGGGCAACAGAGTGAGATTCCATCTCAATAAATAAAATAAAATAAACTCTTCATTTATTTTTCATTTATTATTATTTTGAGACAGAGTCTCACCTTGTCACCCAGGCTGGAGTGCAATGGCATGGTCTTGGCTCCCTGCAACCTCCGCGTCCCGGGTTCAAGCAATTCTTCTGCCTCAGCCTCCCGAGTAGCTGGGATTACAGGCATGTGCCATCATACCTGGCTAATTTTTGTATTTTCAGTAGAGACGGGGTTTCACTATGTTGGCCAGGCTGGTCTCGAACTCCTGACCTTGTGATCCACCCACCTCAGCCTCCCAAAGTGTTGGTATTACAGGCATGAGCCACTGGGCCCAGCCTATTAGTGATGTTTTTTGAGAAGGAGTTTCATTCACTCTGCCTCACAGGCTGGAGTGCAGTGGCGTGATCTCGGCTCACTGCAACTTCCGCCTCCCGGGTTCAAGCAGTTCTCCTGCCTCAGTTTCCCGAGTGCACCACCACGCCTGGCTAAGTTTTTTGTATTTTTAGTAGAGACGGGATTTTGCCATGTTGGTCAGGCTAGTCTCAAAATCCTGACCTCAGGTGATCCGCCCGCCTCAGCCTCCCGAAGTGCTGGGATTACAGGCGTGAGCCACCATGCTTGGCCTCAATTTATTTTTTTATTAAAAAAATTCCCCCTGAAAAAACCATCTGCAAGTATAAAACTCATTTTAGACTTGAACACCACCCAATAAGAACAGTAGCGCACAGTATACATAAAAGCTGGTGATAGGAATAAATCCAATCAAAACCAAAGCAATGCTACTCAATCCTAGATCAGTACCATTACGTTGGGGGAAGGTTCTGGCCTTGGGGCAGAATTTATGTTCCTGGTATTGTCATGGCTATCAGTACCGCCTTCAGACTTTGTCCTGGAGGGAATCAGAAGAGATAAAAAGAATGCTTTTCTTTCTGGGTGATTGAGTGTTACTTACTTCTTTGACCATTAGGAGGCCATCTGGTTCGTTGGAGTATTGCTTTCTACCTTCTCTAGCCAAAGAATTTCTGTTCATCTCTCGATTCACTTCCGCTGGGCCTCTCTCAAGGTGCCAACTAGATTTTAACTTTGCGAAAAGGGCGTGAACATAGATTGAATCTGTTCGCCCACTGCGTTGTCCACTAGGTGTAGGGGAGCTTGAGCATAGGAGCCGGGTCTTGTTTGCCTCATTGGCCCCCAGAGGTGTTGACTTGTATCTCAGATGTGAGCCGGCGCTCAGTAAAGGAGGCCGGTGCTCGTGGAGATGGAAGACGCAGCAGAAGTGGCCTCAGCGTTAGGTGAGACTGTACTCCTCCAGCGCGGTGTGCGTGGCACGTCGAATTGGTTCGGCTTTCCTGGCTTTCGTAGGTTTTACCCAGAACTTGCTGGCGTCAAGACCCTGCAGGCGAACCTGAGTGAAATCGTGGTTTTTGTTTGTTTTTTTCTTCATGCATTGGCTAGTTGTAGGTAAAGCTCCACCATCCACGACGGCGGGCAGCCAGTCTCCCCCGGAAACGCCGGTGCTCACCCGCTCTTCCGCCCAAACTCCCGCGGCTGGCGCCACAGCTACCACCAGCACGTCCTCCACGGTCACCGTCACGGCCCCGGCCCCCGCCACCACAGGAAGCCCGGTGAAAAAGCAGAGGCCGCTTTTACCGAAGGAGACTGCCCCGGCCGTGCAGCGGGTCGTGTGGAACTCATCAAGTAAGTTTCAAACGTCCTCCCAAAAGTGGCACATGCAGAAGATGCAGCGTCAGCAGCAGCAGCAGCAGCAGCAAAACCAGCAGCAGCAGCCTCAGTCTTCCCAGGGGACGAGATATCAGACCAGACAGGCTGTGAAAGGTACCGAGCCTCCCCTTCTGTTCTCCGTGGCGCCCGCTCCCATTTTGCCACATCGACAGGAGAAAGTCATTGCTCTCTTGTTTTTTTTTTTTTTTTTAGTTCTCGTTTGTTTCCTGGCCATTGTATCTTGAAGGCCTTGCACATTTCATTTGGCATTATTTTTAAAAAGTGTTTTGCTACTTGCTTTTTTACTTTCGAAAAGTTTTTTTGTTCATTTTATAAATTATACATGCATATATTCTCCTTAAAAGGGGGGCAGAAAGTTTTACATAAAAGTTTATTGTCCCGTTTACCTTCCATTTCATTCTCTCCCTTCCACAGTGACCAGTATCAACCGTTGTAAAGGCTTTTCTATGCATGTATGCATGTATATGTATATATACATATCTGTATGTATATATGTGCGCGTCATGTATATGATGCCATAAAATTAGTCCTTTTTCCCCCTTTTTTTTTCTTTTTTAAAACGTAAAAATGGTACCATACTTGCTTTTTTTTTTTCCCCACCCATTAGCATGTTTTGGAGGTCCATCCATGTCAGCACATAACAGCCCTGCCTTGTTCTTTCGGACTGCTGCGTAGTATTCCATAGTTTATTTAAAGCATTCCCCTCCTGATGGGTATTTAGGTTGCTTTCAGTTTTTTTTCCACTGTGAGCAGTGCTGCAGTGAATATCTTTGTATAAATTTCCTTGTACACATGAGGGAACCTCTTGGAATTATTTTGGAAAAAGTACAGTGCGAGAAGTTGATAGCGAAGGTTACCTTAGTAACTGGAAATTCCTCACGCACAAAAGATGAGCCAGCCTCGAGAACCACTTGCTGAAGTTGCAGAATCAGAACTCCCACCAGCACTACAGGAGGCTCCATCTGGAGCTGAAATTAGGCCAAACACAGTGCTGATCTGACTGGTTGATACCAGTTTGTCTGGCTTTTGTGAGCATTGATGTAGATCTCTTTCTATCAGGAAACCTGCATCTAGATCCTCAAAGGCTGGGTTCTTCAACGGAAGCTCATAGTGAGTGCGCCCCTGTGAGTGGGGTTCGTGAGCAGCAGGACGTGAGGTTGAAAGGTGGCCAGGTCTTGAATTGGCCCCCAGTGAAACACTTCAAAGATGGCAAGGGAGTGGGTCCTGAAAAATTGGCCAGGCAAAATTGAGAGTACAGTTGGAGTAATCTTGCTGTTTAAAAAGTTGGTGGGGCAAAGCCAAGTCTAGGATATTTGAGATTGGGATTGCTGCTTCCTGTCTTCTGTCTTCATATCTCGTAAGCAGGAGGCTTCCCCAGGGGAGTTTAATTGCTACCAAGAAGAGGGTTGGGCGCGGTGGCTCATGTCTCTAATCCCAGCACTTTGGGAGGCCAAGACAGGCAGATCACTTGAGGCCAGGAGTTCAAGACCAGCCCGGCCAACATGGTGAAACCCCATCTCTACTAAAATGGAAAAGAAAACATAAAACTAGCTGGGCACATGCCTGTAACTCCAGCTACTCAGGAGGCTGAGGTGTGAGAATCCCTTGAATCTTGGAGGTGGAGGTCGCGGTGAGCTAAGATTGCGCCATTGCATTCCAGTCTGGGCAACAGAGTGAGACTGTCTCAAAAAAAAAAAAAAAAAAAAACCAGAGAAACAAACAGACAAAAAAGAGTGCTGCCAAAAAGAGGCTCATTGCTTCAGATAGTCTTACACCAAAGTAGGCCCTAGTTAAAAGGGTAAAGACAGATTTAAATCGGTAATACACTACTGTAATGGGGCAAGAGTCTAACATAAACTGAAATTAACTTTGATTTGTACAGAGGTGACTGGGCATTTTAAAGGGAGAATGAGGGAGTAGGGATGGGAGCAAGTCGTTGAAGTTAAACATCACAGAAGCAAGATGAGGGGTTGGTCTTTGTGAAACCCATCTCGATTTGCTAACGGGCACTTCATGAAGTTGGGCCCCTACTCTCCCATAGAGACTGGGATGCTGAAGTCCTGTCTTCAGGTGTTGGTTGGAAGAAAACTGTCAGTTCTTTTGCCAGCATTGAGTTTTCCCAGGCAGGTGCTTTAAGTGGGGGTTGGGGTCATCCTAGCATGCACTCTTGAGCTCTTAGAAACTGTCAGTGTTTGCTCAAGTCTTTCCAGGCCAAGGTTAGGGCCTAGTCGAGAAACCTGGATAGAGTTTGGTCAAGGGGAGCATCTTTGTCATTTAAAAGTAGAAAAGTTCTCAGGACGTATATTAGGGGCTTTGCTTCTACACCACAGCTCTATGCTGGGACGGGTCCTTCCCACGTGGGATAATCAGGATGCTTTGCCTTCCTAGCTGTCCAGCAGAAGGAGATCACACAGAGCCCGTCCACGGCCACCATCACCCTGGTGACCAGCACACAGTCATCGCCCCTGGTCACCAGCTCGGGGTCCACGAGCACCCTTGTGTCCTCAGTGAACGCTGACCTGCCCATCGCCACCGCCTCAGCCGATGTCGCCGCTGATATTGCCAAGTACACTAGCAAAGTGAGTGGATGGGAGAGCTGCCGCAGAGACGGCAGGCATCTGGCAGGTTGCCAGAACCTTGGCCTTGCAAGGGGAAGCATGAGCGTCTTAACCTCGTAGGCTTTAGGGAGTGTTTAGGAAGGAAGACCCTTTTTATTTTTTAAACAGAATCTCCAAGACCACATTCTTTCATTTGGGTCTAACAGAGAAACATTGGAATGGACTGAATCTTAATCCAAGTGGGCTTAGATTCTAAAGTCAGTTTATGAAGTGCAAATGACATATAATCAGAATTACCTTCGAGAATTCAAGTCACTTATTAAGGCACTGGAACACATGACTGATCCTTCAGTGAACAACTGACCAGGGGTTTGGTTTGCATTTAGAGCTTTGCATGTGGAGCAGAAGTGACAGAGTCTTAAACATGACACTGGCAAGGTGAAATGCCCACACTTTAATTTTTCCAGGAATCAAGATGGATGAGGAGGGGGACCGAGGGGACCCCCTCTCCCTCTTCTCCTGCCCTCTGGGGCACAGTCCCTATTAAGTGGCCTGGTGGGCAGGATTGCCTGTTGTGGGCAAACTCATGGTCACTGTCTCAGCACAGGCCCCTTCTTTTTTTCTCTTAATTTGCCAAGTGCTTTTTTTTTTTTTTTTTTTTTTTGAGATGGAGTCTCACTCTGTTGCCCAGGCTGGAGTGCAGTGGCACGATCTTGTCTCACTGCAACCTCCGCCTCCTGGGTTTAAGCAATTCTCCTGCCTCAGCCTCCCAAGTAGCTGGGACTACAGGCATGTGCCACCATGCCTGGCTAATCTTTGTATTTTTAAAGTACAGATGGGGTTTCGCCATATTGGCCAGGCTGGTCTCAAACTCCTGACCTCGGGTGATCCACCCACCTCGGCCTCTCAAAGTGCTGGGATTACAAGTGTGAGCCACCACGGCCGGCCTGCCAAGTGCTTTTATGGTCATTGTTGAATTCAGGTAGATACCATCTGCGGTTCTCAGCGTCATGTGAGAGTGCCCTGGACTGATGTACTGTGTACCTTGTCATTAGACCACATTAGTAATAATAACCATGAGAATGTCAGCTCCGCAAAGGCAGGGATTTTGGTCTGTTTTGCTTACTGCCAAGGCCTAGAACAGTGCCTGGCATGCAGTAAGTGCTTAACACATAATTGGGCTTTCTTTTTATTGGCCTCAGTTATTATCAATAACTTAACAATAGCTATTGATTTATAATCTACTGAGATTATTTAGTAAATTACTAAGTAGGTAATAATTTACTCTTTACTGATGAGTAGATTATTAATACTGATGAGTAAACAGTTCTAGTTTTCAGAGAGAATGGATGAAAATAATTGAGGATGGTTGTTTCTAGAATTCTTTCTCTTTTAAAAATGCAAACAGGGTCTCATTTTGTTGCCCAGGCTGGTCTCAAACTCCTGGCCTCAAACTCCTGATCTTCCTGCCTAGGCCTTCCAAAGCGTTGGGATTACAGGTGTGAGCCACCACACCCAGCCTATTTCTAAAATTCTTATAGTCTTACTGATAAAGAATAAGCTTTATTATATTGAGTTAAGGGAAGAGGAATCTTTTTAAATTCTCAATGGTGAGAGAAATATATACGAATTTTTTTTTTTACCCAAATGAGTTTTCATTGGTCATGTTTCTTTTTGTTGCTTCTGTGTAGGTGTAATTGTTATCTATTGCTACAGAACAAATTTCCACAAAACTTAGCAACTTTAAACAGCACACACCTTTATTATCCTACAGTGTTTGTGGGTCAGGAATCTGGGCCCGGCTCCACAGGGCTCTCCGCTTCAGGATCTCTTGCAGTTGCAGTCGTGGTGTCTGCAAGGGTTGGGACTCACACAAAGGCTCAACTGGGATCCACTCTCCAGGTCATTTAGGTGGTGACTGGCAAGATTCACTTCCTTGAGGGCTGGTGGTCTGGGCCACCCTCAGTTCCCTGCCATGTGGGCCTCCCCAGCATGGCAACTTGCTTCATCGAAACCAGCAATGGAGACTGGGCACGGTGGCTCACACCTATAATCCCAGCACTTTGGGAGGCCGAGGTGGGTGGATTGCATGAGCTCAGGAGTACAAGACCAGTGTGGGTAACATGGTGAAACCCCGTCTCTACTAAAATACAAAAAATCAGCCTGGCATGATGGTGTGCGCCTATGGTCCCAGCTACTCAGGAGGCTGGTACACAAGACTTGCTTGAACCTGGGAGGTGGAGATTGCAGTGAGCCGAGATTGTGCCACTGCACTCCTGCCTGGGCGACAAAGCAAAACTCTGTCTCAAAAGCCAGCAATGGAGAGAGCCTGCTGGCAAGACAGAAGTCACAGGCTTACTTAGGCCAATCACAGAAGTGACACCCCATTACCTTTGCTGTATTCCATTGATTAGAAGCAAGTTGCTAGGTCAGAGGGAGGGGATTACAGATGGGCACAAAATAGTACTAGGTTGGGATCATCGGCAGCCTTCCCACCACATAAGGTAGCAATATGTCTGCATAGTATTTACTCTGGGCTAGATGCTGTCCTAAGCACTTTTTTATGTTACTTACTCAGTCTTCTTGACAAATTGATGAAGTGTAGGTACTGTTATCACCCCAATTTTATAGATGAGAAAACTGAAGCCCAGTGATGCTACACAGTGTGTCTAGGGTCACAGACTAGTGAACGGCCAAGCTGGACTTTGAATGATAGCAGCCAGGCCCTAGACAGCGTGCACTTAACCTGGCTTTGAGTTGCTTTGTGCATTTCAAACAAGCCTGCTGATCACAAATGTTCATGCCACAAACTGTTGCCACACGACTTTTATAAGCAACTGCTCTTAGGATTCAGTGTGGCTGTTTGAGCCAGTGGCTGTAACCACAGCACTTTGGAAGGCTCAAGTGGGAGGATCGTTTGAGGCCAGGAGTTTAAGACCAACCTGAGCAAGACATGGAGATCATGTCATGTCTTTACAAATAAAAAAAATTAGCTGGGCATGGTGGCATGTGCCAGTAGTCTCAGCTATTCGGGAGGCTGAGATGGGAGGATTACTTGAGCCCAGAAGTTTGAAGCTGCAGTGAGCTCCGATTGCACCATTGCACTCCAGCCTAGGTGGACAGAGCGGGACTGTGTCTCAAAAAAAAAAAAAAAGAAAAATAAAAGGCCTGGTGCAGTGGCTCACGCCTGGAATCCTAGCACTTTGGAAGGCCCAAGCGGGTGGATCACCTAAGGTCAGGAGTTCAAGACTAGCCTGGCCAACATGGTGAAACCCCATCTCTACTAAAAAATACAAAAATTGGCCTGGCGTGGTGGCAGGCACCTATAAACCCAGCTACTCAGGAGGCTGAAGCAGGAGAATTGCTTGAACCCAAGGGGTGGAGGTTGCAGTGAGCCGAGATTGCGCCACTTCACTCCAGCCTGGGCAACAGAGCGAGACTCTGTCTCAAAACAAAACAAAACAAAACACGGGGGAGGTTGTCACGAAAGTGTTCAAGGCCTAACAGTACCAAACTGAGACTTCTTGCTAAAGCGATCTGTAGGATTCTGTAGGATTATTAGAGAATTGAAAGGGGGTAATTTTCTCGTTAGTGATTTAAGTAGGTGTCTGGTTTTGCCTGAATGATCTCTTGTTCTACCTTACGTTGTCCTTACATCACCTTCCTTTGATTTGGTCCCAGCTGTTGCTCATGAATGGGAAAGCTGAGGTCTGCTGAGTGGATCTGATTAGTGGTTTGCAGGAAGGCTGTTTTCTCAGCTCCTGCAACCATTTTAATTCTGTTACCTTCTGCATCCCCTTTGTTCTTTAAAAAATTGTTAAAAAAAATTTTTTTTTAAGAGATGGCGTCTTACCCGGCTAATTTTGTATTTTTAGTAGAGATGAGGTTTCACCATGTTGGCCGGGCTGATCTTGAACTCCTGACCTCAGGTGATTCACCTGCCTTGGCCTCCCAAAAGTGCTGGGATTATAGGCATGAGCCACCGTGCCTGTCCAGGAATGATTTTTTTGATAGGTGTTTTCTTTGAAGTTAAAAAAAATGAACACAGTGACATTTTTTGGGAGCCGATAAACTTTTCCTGTCTCTGAGGTGACCTGGAGTGGAAGACGCGGTTCTGTGTGTTTTGGCAGAGTGGTGTTCTTTACTGATGTTGAAGTCTTTGCTATATTTGGAAGTTTAGAGTAAAAGGCAGTCCACGAATGCATGATATCTTTGAAATGGAATGTGACCATTGCATTAGCGATGTATTGAATTTCGCCCACTTTCTAAAGTTTTCTTGTAAAGCCATTTAGTTGTAATTTTTAAAATGGACACGGTGGGTGCAACAGAGCAAGGAGGCAAGTGCAGGAGGCTGCAAAGCTGTGGAAAGTGCACAGTGTTTTCGCTGATAGTGGCCTGGTGTGGACTCCACAGCAAGCTGAGCGTGGAAATCTCAACAGAGGTTTTATTCATTTTACTCCATTTTGCAGCGAATTTGGGCCTACTATTTTGGGGCTTGGCAGCAATTACGCAATTGCATACTTGTATGAATATCTTTTTCTTTAAAAATAAGATGAATGGGTATTTCTTTATGAACACCTGCTCCATGGCAGGTAACGAGACACAGTCCTTGCGTGGTTTTTTTCATTTAATCCTCGTGCACACCCTACCGGGGGGCATGCAGTTCTTGTTTTTTTGTGGGGAAACCGAGGCTTAGAGGCCATGGATAGTGAGGCATCAGATACGAGGCTGCTCTTTGTCCCGCCTTCTCCCTGAATTGGGGCATGTAGAAGGCGCTGGAGAGGCTTCATACCAGTCAAGCCGGGCCTGAGACAGAGCCTGATCTCTTGTCTCCTCCTCTTTCTGCTGTGATGGGGGAAGGGTCAGCTGGCAGGTGGGAGGTAGAAGAGAAATTCATCCTACGAACATAGTCAGAAAATCCCTGGGTGCCTGCTGCATGGACCTTAGCTGATGTCACCAACTGGCTGATGCCTTCAAGGGTCAGATAGTTAAAGAAAAAGAATATGGGAAATGAACTGCAAAGACAATGTCTTGACTGAAGGCATTAAAATGACAAACCAGCCATATCTATAAAATGGACTATAAAAAGGAATGAAGTTCCGCTGCCTGCTGCAGCACGGATGCGTGAATCACAGAGGACCTTGAGTTGTGTGATTCCATTTATATGAAATGTGCAGCCTGAGCAAATGTGGAGAGGCAGAAGGCAGATCAGTGGTTGTCAGTGGCTGGGGGAGGGGGGATGGGATACCGGGAAGTGAAGACTAAGGCTGGGGGGAATGGGATTTTCTTTCTTTTTTTTGTTTTTGAGACGGAGTCTCACTCTGTCGCCCAGGCTGCAGTGCAGTGGCCGGATCTCAGCTCACTGCAAGCTCCGCCTCCCGGGTTTACGCCATTCTCCTGCCTCAGCCTCCCGAGTAGCTGGGACTGCAGGTACCCGCCACCTCGCCCGGCTAGTTTTTTGTATTTTTTAGTAGAGACGGGTTTTCACCATGTTAGCCAGGATGGTCTCTATCTCCTGACCTGGTGATCTGCCCGTCTCGGCCTCCCAAAGTGCTGGGATTACAGGCTTGAGCCACTGCGCCCGGCCTGGAGTGGGATTTTCTTTACGGGATAATGAAAATGTTGTGAAATGATTGTGGTGATAGATACACAACTCTGAGGTACTAAAAGCCATTGAATTGTATACTTTAAATGAATGAATGGTGTAGTATATGCATATACCTCAGTAAAACGGTGCTGGTTTTTTAAGGGGAAATAATGAAAACTAAAACAGTAATCCCTCTCTTGAACCTACCGTGCTGGCCAAATAAAAGACATCTGGGGGTTGGGCACGGTGGCTTCAGCACTTTGGGAGGCCGAGTTGGGTGGATTACTTGAGGGTCAGGTGTTCAAGACCAGCCTGACCAAATGGTGAAACCCCGTCTCTACTAAAAATAAAATAAAAAAAATCGCTGGGCGTGGTGGTGTGCGCCTGTAATCCCAGCTACTTGGGAGGCTGAGGCGGGAGAATCGCTTGAACCAGGAGGCAGAGGTAGCAGTGAGCCAAAATCGCGCCACTGCACTCCAGCCTGGGCGACAGAGTAAGACTTCCCTTAACAAAAAAACCAAAAACAAACGAAAAAAAAAAACACCACACATCTGGGGGCCAAATTTGGCCTCTCCAGTTTCAGCCAAACTGTGGTATAGAAACTAGCTTTATGTGGGTATGGAAACTAGCTTTATGGTTATGAAGTGGCACCACAATGCAATACATGAAATTTCTTGGAAATTTTTACCCTGTTAATATTGGGGTTTCTTAACTTCAGTGCTGGTGATTTTGGACTCAAAGGTTTTTGTTTTTTGTGCGGGGTCCTTGTGTGCATTTAGCATGGTTTAGGTAGGAAGTTTAGCAGCGTCCCTGCCTCCACCCTCCAGATGCCAGTAGCAGCCCCTTCTCCTCGCTCCTGCACCTGTCACGACAACCAGAAATGCCCAGTGTCTCATGTGGGACAAAATTGCTCTGAGTTGAGAACCTCTGCTTTATACAGATAGATTTTAGGTATTTGTCTCCAGGAAAAGCCTCCAAGAAGTGATCAGCTGAATTGTTTCTGTTTTTATCTTTCAGATGATGGACGCAATAAAAGGAACAATGACAGAAATATACAACGATCTTTCTAAAAACACTACTGGAAGCACAATAGCTGAGGTCAGAGGTGACACATGAATTCCTTATTTGCTAAGAGTGTTTTATGGGCTGCTTTAAAGGTGATACCCTGAAGAAGCTTCTCTGGAAACCCCTCTTGGATCCTGACTTGGTCACTAAGCTGGCTCTACTGATTGTGATTGTCGATGAGGGTATTTTTTCTTTTAGCCAGTCAGCTGGGGCTGTGGAGACATGCCCTGCTTTGTGTGATCAATTCATTTCTAATAAAACAGCCAAAACCAGAGCTTCAGTTAACCTACTGGTGAAACTGGACACCAGTTCTTTTTGCTTCATGTAAAACTGGCTCCTGAATCTTCTCTGTAAGTTTGGACTTTTTAATACAAGTGCTTCTTGTTGTTCAATACTTTGTGTACTGGAGTCTCCATAATTATGTAATTGCGTAGAGAAGAAAGTGGTTAAGACATTTCATTGGCTAGGTGTGGTGGCTGTAATCCCAGTGCTTTGGGAAGTTGTGGTAATCCCAGCACTTTGGGAATCCTGAGGATTGCTTGAGGCTAGGAGTTTGAGACCAGCCTGCACAACATAGTGAAACCCATTTCTACAAAAATTAAAAAAAAACAAGCAGGAGATGGTGGTGTGTTCTGTAGGAAGCTGAGGCAGGAGGATTGCCTGAGCCTAGGAGTTTGAGGCTACAGTAAGTTGTGATTGTGCCACTATACTCCAGCCGGGGAGACAGAATGAGACCCTGTCTCTTAAGGAGAAAAAAAAAAAAATCAAGCTATCCACTTATAAAGTGTCCACCTATAAAAATATACCTCCCTGAACTTCCCCTTTAGGCTAATTCCCTATCAGGGCTTGGAGAGTGGGCCACTTCCCGGTTGTCTGTGGATGGTACAGTGTGGGCCAGATACAAACAGGTTATCAGATGAAATGACAAGTGGCAGGACTTATAGAGGTCATCTAAGGTGATGTTGGAGAACTGTGGGAATCCTTTGCAGAGCTATTGACCTTTTAGGACTTGGCAGCATTAGGCTGGTGCTCAGATGAAGAGGAGAAGATCTTCAGGAAGGCAACCTTGTGGTTCCTTAAACAGAAAACATTGTGAATACAAAGATTTAAGAGAGGCCCCAAGAAAAATCAATGAATCCCCTTAATAGTTTTGCAAATATGACCTTTATGATTATGCTTCAGACATCAAAGAAGAAGGGAAAAAATAATGCTTTAGAAACAACTTCATTCTTGTTTGTATACATCGTAAGAATTGGTGTGTGGTTGAAAATATGGGTTCATAATATCTCACCTGAAACCTTGGGTCTGGATGTATGCCAGAAGTTTTTTGGATTTTAGAGAGGTAATATGCAACCCCCCACAATTAGAGACACCATTTCTGCAATGAAATGTGATTGTTCACACTACGTGAATAAATCATGTTTTCTCAGCCTTAGCTATACTGACGTTTGCACCAGGTACTTTTCTGTTGTGGGGCTGTCCTGTGCATTGTAGGATGTTGAGCAGCATCCCTGGCCTCTACACACAGATGCCAGCAACACTGCTCAACTGTGACAACCACAGATGACTCCAGATGTTCTCATGACAGGGGAGAGTACTTGAAATTGCCCCGGTTGAGAACTACTGTGATAATTAAACACTGTTTATTATTATTTTTTAAATTAATTATTATTATTTTTTTGAGACAGAGTCACCCAGGTTGCAGTGCAGTGGCATTATTTTGGCTCACTGCAACCTCCACCTCCCGGGTTCAAATGATTCTCGTGCCTCAGCCTCCCAAGAGCTGGGATTACAGGCGTGCGACGCCATGCCCGGCTAATTTTTGTATTTTTAGTAGAGATAGGGTTTCTCCATGTTGGCCAGGCTTGCCTTGAACTCCTGACCTCTGGTGATCTGCCTACCTTGGCCTCCCAAAGTACTAGCATTACAGGTGTGAGCCACCGCACCTGGCCGAAACACCGTTTAGTTAGTTTCCTATCAGATCAGGTCGAGTTTATTTTCCCTTCAAAATGAGTTTGGCCCCAAAGCCACACCACCCCTGCCCAGAAATACCCTTTGGTTTTCAGAGATGTCAGGCTTTGGAATTTCAGGTGAATAAGTGTGGATCGCACCACCTAAATGTTGTTATGTAAGAGCGAAAATCCAGCTATCTTTGTATTTGTTTCATATTTATAGACCAAAATCCTAATCAAACCCTTACTATATTATTTATATGAAAGTCTGGTCCTTGTCACTTTAAGTGGCTTTCCCTCGTGCCAGTATTTCTTGGAATCAGTGGCCTGTTTATACTTGGTTTTCTGAACCAGTGTTTCTGGTAAATTTGGGTTCACTCACTACTCACCTCTCTGAACTATAGTTGTGGGAAGGTTAGCATGATTCCCGTACCCCTCACAGCCAGCCATGGTTGAGCTTCTGAAACCTGCTGGTGAACTGCATGAGACAGCTTTTGAAGATGCTCGCTCTCCCTCTTCCAGATTCGCAGACTGAGGATCGAGATAGAGAAGCTCCAGTGGCTGCACCAGCAAGAGCTCTCCGAAATGAAACACAACTTGGGTAAGGCCTGACACATTGGTCTGGACTGAGGAGGGTTTTGTGTGTGAACTTGTTTGTACCTCTGGAGTCAAGCCCAGATGTGAGTGCAGTTAAAACTAGGCTAGGATTGTATGACTTGTAGGAGACCACAGAATCCTGAGAGTCTGGCCTGGAGAAACCAGGTATAAGAGCGGGTATTGGTGGGAGCCCCCCTTTCCTCTGTTCAGAACACCAGCCTCAACAATAAAATAATGAGGGTTGGTCAGCTCACACTGTAATTCCAGCCCTTTGGGAGGCCCAAATGGGAGGATCACCTGAGCCCAGAAGTTCAAGGCCAGCCTTGGTAATCTGGCGAAGCCCCATCTCTACACAAAATTTTAAGCCATTAGCTGGGCCTGATGGTATGCTCCTGTGGTCCCAGCTGCTTGGGAGGCTGAGGAAGGAGGATCACTTGAACCTGAGAAAAGTTGAGGCTGAGTGAACTTAACTAATTTCATCACACAAACTGTTGTGATAAAGGGATCTGTTATACCCCTGGTTTTCCTTTTCTTTTTTTCACACTCTGCATGCTGTGGATATATCCCCAGTTTTCAAGGGAGGAAACTGCCGTGTTGAGGAAGTTATTCAAAGTGACATGGCCACAGTTCAAGTCTGGGCACTCTTCACCCTGTTCATCATTGAATGCCGGGCCCTTTAACAATATCTGGATGCTTCCCGTGCACTGTTCAGTGTGGAGAAAAATACTTTATTGGTCCCTGGGTTAGATTGACAGATGTTTTGGCTCATCATTCTGTATAGATAAGCTTTTCCCCAAAGGTAGGAGTGATTGCTTCAGATCCTCACATAGCATCAGATGGGCTGCTGGCAGCAGCAGAACTCTTAGGTTGAGGACCCATGCCCAGATGCGCCTACCTGCTCACCTGTGATCTGCATCGAAGTCACAGACATGAATCCTTTCAGAGCCCCCTGGAGAGGAGCCCTTGGTTCATTCTTTCTGGACGCGTATTTGGGTGTTGTTGCTTCTTCTCGTTTTCTTTTTTTTTTTTTTTTTTTTTAAAGACAGAGTCTCACTCTTGTTTCCCGTGCTGGAGTAGAGTGATGTAATCTCAGCTCACTGCAGCCTCTGCCTCCCAGGTTCAAGTGATTCTCCTGCCTCAGCCTCCCGAGTGTCTGGAATTACAAGTGTGCGCCACCATGTCTGGCTAAGTTTTGTACTTTTAGTAGAGACGGGGTTTCAGCATGTTGGCCAGGCTGGTCTCAAACTCCTGGCCTCAAGCGATCCACCCACCTTGGCCTCCCAAAGTGCTGGGATTATGGATGTGATCCACCGCCCCTGCCACCACTTCTTGTTTTTCTAATAAAATCAGGGAATCTTACTTTCATAAAATCCTTTTCTTTTTATATGTTGACTATACATTTGAAAAAATTACCTGTGGGCTGGCCAAAAGTTAGCTATGGTTTGCAGGCCCATAGTTAAAGGTAGTTTGATTGACTCAAAGGTTCTGTCTGGCCACAAGTAGTTAACTTCTTTATGAGGGGTTAATTTTCTTTTATAAAGTTCAGGAAGAGTATTTGAAAGAATTGAGGGACCATTTCCCTTCCCTCCTCTCCCCTCCCCTCCCCTTCTGTCCCTTTCCCTCTCTTGTCAATGGAGTTTCACTCTTGTTGCCTGGGCTGGAGTGCAGTGGCATGATCTCAGCTCACTGCAACCTCCACCTCCTGGGTTCAAGCAATTCTCCTGCCTCGGCCTCCCAAGTAGCTGGGATTATAGGCACTCACCGCTGCGCCCAGCTAATTTTTGTATTTTTAGCAGAGACAGGGTTTCACCATGTTGGCCAGGCTGGTCTCGAACTCTGACCTCAGATGATCCATCTGCCTTGCCCTCCCAAAGTGCTGGGATTATAGGCATGAGCCATCGCACCCGGCCTATTTTTCTTTTATTACAGCCTGCAGGTCACTCCTAAATGAATTACCAGTGGACTTACTGAAGTAAAATTAGAGAAATCTTGGTAGACTGAGTAGGTTCATAGTTGTCCTGTTAGTATAATCTTCAACCACAGTCCCATCTGGATCCAGTGCCACAAGAGATGCCTACAAGAAAGCATGCCTGAGTTCTAGGCCCAGCTAGCTGTGTGCCTCAGTTTCCTCATCTGTGAAAGAGGTAGAATAGTAGTACTTACCCCGTAGGATTATTAGGATGAGGGTTACTTGAGTTAATATTTATGAAGTTCTTAGAACAGTGCCTCCATGTAGTGGGTGCTATATAGGTATAGATTGATAGGGGGGAAATGGTTTATGTTAATGAATAATAGGATGGAAAGTGAGTTTTGGTGGCAGTTGTTTCAAGGGTTACTTTGAGGAATTCCCAGAATGTAGTCTGGTGTTGAAAATCCTCTGGGGCTGCAGTTATCTCCACACTGGGCGCCTCATGTCCACTCTCAACAGGCAGCACCATCTGGTCGCTATGATGAATGCCCTATTTACAGATGAAGACTCGGGCTAGGTTATTGCCCATGGGCACACAGCCAGGGCTTCTCCCAGCCAGGTCTTGTACCCACATCTGCCTGAATCTGGGGGCAGGAATAGCCCCACAGCCCGGGCTGGGGTCAGGTGATGAGCAGTGTTCCTTCCCCTCCTCCACCAGAGCTGACCATGGCGGAGATGCGGCAGAGCCTGGAGCAGGAGCGGGACCGGCTCATCGCCGAGGTGAAGAAGCAGCTGGAGCTGGAGAAGCAGCAGGCAGTGGATGAGACCAAGAAGAAGCAGTGGTGTGCCAACTGCAAGAAGGAGGCCATCTTTTACTGCTGTTGGAACACCAGCTACTGTGACTACCCCTGCCAGCAAGCCCACTGGCCTGAGCACATGAAGTCCTGCACCCAGTCAGGTAATGCACTGTGGGACTGCCTCCCATCCTGGGCTGCAGTGGCTGGGCATTGGTCTCCCCTGTGGACCTCAGGGTCTCAGGGCTAATTGACAAGGGAGGTTGCCTGGTTTCTGGTCACTTTCACTCAAAAACAACTGTGTCTCTTACACATAGGTGAGCAGCATGCAGGCTCATAGCTAAGACTGAGCCAGGGACATTTTGAACCTTTGATTTTTGCAGAACCCTTGATCTCTTCTCAGGCCTAAGATGTCAGTAGTACTGAAGTTGAGACACTGTGGTTTTTTTGGCGGTAATGGACTTGTGGCTTTAGACAATATGGATTCCCAATTTCTTTGTTAAGTAAAAAGTGTTGGTATGGAACTAACCTGTCTTTGACACTGCTGTAATATTTGTAATTACCCTTTCCAACATAGAACAAGCAGTCCCTAGGCCTACAGCTTCCATGAGGAAGCACTATCTACTTAGAATTTATCAATTCTTTTTTTTTTGGAGACCGAGTTTCACTCTTGTTGCCCAGGCTGGAGTGCAGTGGTGTGATCTTGGCTCACTGCAACCTCCGCCTCCTGGGTTCAAGTGATTCTCCTGCCTCAGCCTCCGGAGTAGCTGGGATTATAGGAATAAGCCACCACGCCCGGCTAATTTTTTGTATTTTTAGTAGAGACGGGGTTTCTCCATGTTGGTCAGGCTGGTCTTGAACTCCTGACCTCAGGTGATCCGCCCACCTCGGCGTCCCAAAGTGTTGGGATTACAGGCGTGAGCCACTGCGCCCGGCATCAATAATATTTTATAAATTATTATTATTTTGAGACAGAGTTTTGCTCTTGTCCCCCAAGCTGGAATGCAATGGTGTGATCTCGGCTCCCTGCAACCCCGCCTCTTGGGTTCAAGTAATTCTTCTGCCTCCGCCTCCCGAGTGGCTAGTATTACAGGCACACGTCACCATGCCCAGCTAATTTTTGTATTTTTAGTAGAGACGGAATTTCGCCATGTTGGCCGGGCTGGGTCTTGAACTCCTGACCTCAAGTGATCTGCCCGCGTTTACCTCTCAAAGTATTGGGATTATAGGCGTGAGCCACCATTCCCAGCCAATAGGTGATTTTTTACAATTAGCTTTAATTTGTGGCAAATGGTACTAGCTTTGTATGGTTGGAATTAAACGCTTCCATTTTAAAGAATTTCAAGTGTCACATAAATAATACAATAAGGTAGTATGTCTACAGATTGGCAAAATTTGCAAGATGGTACGTAAATGACTCAAGGGTGAGCTTGACCAGGGGTTAGTAAACCTTTTCTGTGAAGGGCGAGAGTGAATATTTTAGGCTTTGTACACCATGTGGTTTCTGTTGCTACTACTTAACTCTGCTGTTGCAGTGCAGAAGCAGTCTTAGATGATATGTAAATGGATGGACGTAGATGATATGTAAATGGATGGATGTGGCTGTCTGCCAATAAAACAGGCAGCACTAGCTTGCCAGCTCTTGCTCTAGACAAATCTGTCTGTTTTTTAATTATTTTTTAAAAGGCATTATTGGAGCATACCTTGCCCTGTTCTTTAGTCTTTAGGGAGACGTCTTCTTTGTAGAGACTTTTGGTCTCTCACTGGAGTAAAGTCTCTTTGTGGTTTCCCTACGTTCTGGAATGTGTCTGATAAGCCTTTTGCTGTTTTGCCAAGATGGCCAAAATGTCCTTCGGCTTTCCTTTTTTTGTGATATAATTACATCTGTTCTTCCTAAATTCCTCCCCAATGCCCTGTTTTTCTATGTGTCCAAGTTTCTGCCATTTCCAGATGCTCTGGGCCTCTGACAGCGTGTCGCCTTTCATGTGGTTTTCCTGTCCCACCTTAGAAGGAAGCAAGCCCCTGGGGCTAAAAATACAGGTCTCCACCTAGAAATTACTAAATAGAGTAACCCTAAATTGGCAGTTACAGGTTGGCTCTTGTTGATGGGCTTTGTTTGTTCCCAGAATGATTTAATAAAACTTGAATTGCTAACCATTAAAAATCAACGTGTTGGCTAGGCGCGGTGGCTCAAACCTGTAATCCCAGCACTTTGGGAGGCTGAGGTAGATGGATCACCTGAGGTCAGGAGTTCAAGACCAACTTGACCAACATGGTGTAACCCCATCTCTGCTAAAAATACAAAAATTAGCCGGACGTGGTGGTGTGCACCTGAGTCCTAGCTACTTGGGAGGCTGAGACAGGAGAATCACTTGAACCCGGGAGACAGAGATTGCTGTGAGCCGAGATCATGCCTCTGCACTCCAGCCTGGGTGACAGAGCGAGACTCCGTTTCAGCATGTTTATGTTAAAATTTGGAATTCCAGCTTCTGGAAAACTCTGGCAATCCGGCCCCCTTGAGCCTACACTTTTATGCCCTGGGTGGGGCTGAGCCTTGGGTGCCACTGGGTGCAGGGCGGGGCTCCATGCATGTTTCAAAATCATCATACTCTGTGTATATGTGGCATCTCTTTCTCCTTTGTCCCCAGCTACTGCTCCTCAGCAGGAAGCGGATGCTGAGGTGAACACAGAAACACTAAATAAGTCATCCCAGGGGAGCTCCTCGAGCACACAGTCAGCACCTTCAGAAACGGCCAGCGCCTCCAAAGAGAAGGAGACATCCACTGAGAAAAGCAAGGACAGTGGCTCGGTGAGGATCCCCCTGTGCCTTTGGCTAGTGACATCTACCCTTTGTGCCAAGTGGACTTAGGACCCCCTGTCTGCCGCCCTGAAAGTTGCATGTTTTGGGAAGCTTGTCATAACAGTGTGCCAGAATTTCCAGTGGATGTGTGGGAACATGGAGCCTGAGCTGGTGTGTGTAGGACCTGGCAACTGCTCCCTAGTACTTTCCCCTGGGGCCCTCAAAGTGTAGAGTAGTGTCGCCCAGGAAGACTTTCTGCGATGATGGAAATGTCCTATACCTCCCACCCAGAATGGTAGCAGCTAGCCACATGCAGCTTTTGAGCACTTGAAATGCAGCCAGTGTGACCCAGGACTGTATTTTACAATTTTATTTAATTTTAACTAATTGAGATTTCAGTAGCCACATGTGGCTAGTGGCCGCCACATTGGGCCACGAAGGTTTCACCTCCTTGTTTGCCAGGGTGTGATGTATATGTATGTGACATCGGTGGTATGCGAAGACTATTTTCATGAGTATATAGTTGTTTACATTTTTAGTCATTGTTCGTCTATTTCAGTGCATGTTAGGAAAAAGATAAATCGTTAGACTGTCAGTTAAAACACATTGGTTTAACTGATAGTATTAGCTAGTCAGAGGCTAGCATGAATTAAAAGCAGACTGATAGAAGTTTGAACTCTGTTCTTAGATATGGCAAAAATCTGGAGGGGAGTCTGTTAGTGAGTGGAGTTTAGGAAACAGTGGATGTTCTAGGGTAGAATGAGGGGCCACCCTGGTGCTGTGTTCCAGCCTGTTCAGTGTGGGAAATGGCACCCGGGGTTTGGCCACCTGGCCGCCCTGTGCCCATCACTCCCACCTGACCGTGCCAGGCAGAGGGCACTGAGATGCTTTGGGGGCAGCGATGAGCACCCCCATGACTCCCTGGATTTCCCTGTGGGGGCGACATTAGCCTCAGTGCCTTGAGTCCATCTTTTTCTTTTTGTATTTCTAGACCCTTGACCTTTCTGGCTCCAGAGAGACGCCCTCCTCCATTCTCTTAGGCTCCAACCAAGGCTCTGGTATGTTGCCCCCTGGTGGGCGAACGGTGCTTTCACATTTCAGATGGGCAGATGGGGAGCCATTTTGTCAGGGAGAATTTGAAGAGTTTATTCCAATGGTTTCCAAATGATCATGGATCCTTAGAGGTGCCTGGGGTGGGTCAGTGGGGGTGAGTGGGTAGCTGAGCATGTTAACTTTCAGGTACCTCTTCAAACTGATTGGTATTACCTGTTGTATTTACTGGGATCCACATAAAACTCCATTTGGACAGAGGCCTCTGTTGCTGACCTGGGGTAGGGTAGAAGAAGTGCATTTGAATTGGGGAGTTTTTTTTTCTCTCAGGGAAATGAGCATGGTAAATGACACTGTGTAAGATTTTATTCTGAGGTTCTAACACTTGCATATGGTGGATGAAGGTGCTCAAACTTTTGAGAATTGAAGGCAGTACTCAGGTGGATGATCTTTCTGTAAAATCCTTTCCTTTTGGAAAATAACCTGACAGGCAGATTTGGGGAAATTTTCTGAGACTTGACATCTAGGGTTTTTCTTCTGTGGAGTTTGAGCTGTCTTCCTTCCCTAGCCCAAAGAATCTTTTTCTTGCACTTTCTTAAAGCAGTTTTGGGTCATTCCATAAGGGTTCAGAGAAGGTGCCTTCCTGGTGGAAGACAGTTTTATTTCATTCAAGGTTTTTGCCTGGCACCACAGCTCCAGTACCTTTCTGCTTGCTGATTGATTGATTGATTGATTGATTGATTGATTGATGTTTTGAGACAGAGTCTCGCTCTGTCGCCCAGGCTGGAGCGCAGTAGCGTGATCTCAGCTCAGTGCAACCTCCGCCTCCCATGCTCAAGTGATTCTCCTGCCTCAGCCTCCCATGTAGCTGGGACTATAGGCACACACCTCCACGTCAGGCTAATTTTTAAAAAAATGTTTTGTAGGCTGGGCGCAGTGGCTCATACCTGTAATCCCAGCACTTTGGGAGGCTGAGGTGGGCAGATCACAAGATCAAGAGTTCGAGACCAGCCTGACCAACATGGTGAAACCCTGTCTCTATTAAAAATACAAAAATTAGGTGGGCGTGGTGACATGCGCCTGTAATCCCAGCTACTTGGGAGACTGAAGCAGGAGAACCTGGGAGGTGGAGGTTGCAGTGAGCCGAGATCGTGCCACTGCACTCTAACCTGGGAGACAGAGTAAAAAAAAAAAACTGTATAGATGGTGTTTTGCCATGTTGGCCAGGTTGGTCTTGATCTGTTGACCTCAGGTGATCCTCCCGCCTCAGCCTCCGGAAGTGCTGGGATTACTGGCATGAGCCACTGATGATTCTCTTGAGCTGAAAAGCAAACATTTCATTTCACTTCTGCATATTGAGTGCATGGAGGAAGAAGTGATGTCCATTGTTAGGGGGTTGGGAACGCTTTCCTGAAGGGGCTAGGCCTTGAAAGTTGGGTGGGATTTGGGGGCACAGTCAGAGGGAGTAATACGAGCTTGCTTTAGGAGGGAGGATATGAACTTGGCATTAAATATGACTGAATCACCTATCGAAAAAGCAACTCCCTCTTCACTTCCCCTTGTAACAGGCTCAGTTTAGTGCTAAGATGTCTTTAGCATCTCTCATATTTCCTGATTCTCTTTTTAACAAAGACTGAGCAGACTCGAGATTTTAGCAGCATGCTCCCCACCCTAGAACTTTTAATTTAAGGTTTTCATTACATTCATTTTTGGAGTTGCCTTTGACAGCAGATTTTATTGGTTTTGTGCTTTTTGTTGGCTAACAATAAAAGTTTATTTATTGACCTAAGTTATAGAAGTTTAAAATAAAAACTTGAACTAAGCAATATGTAAGAGGACTATGGATGTGTCGGAATGGCACAGGTGGTGTGAGGAAGCTCCAAGTTAGGGAAACACTGTTTCAGACAGAGGGGCACTGTTAAGGGTTTGGAGCCTCAAAGTGGCTTGATCGATATGGCATCCGAGAAGATGAATGATGCTGTGGTGGGATGAATCTGGCAGGAGTCCATTGGCCTCAGGAGGGTGGCGTACAGGAAAGTAGTTGGGAGAGGCATTGTATTCCATTCTGGGCTGGAGGAGTATTACCTAGACCAGGGTCAAGGAATTTTTTCTGTAGAGGGCTATTTAGTAAGTATTTTAGGCTTTGCAGGCCACATGGTCCCTGTCCTAGCTGCTCACCCTGCCATTGTAGTGTGAAAGTAGACATAGATAATATGTAAACAAATGTATGCCCTGTGCCAGTGAAACCTGAATTGCAAAAACAGGCATTGAGCTGGCCATAGTTTGCTGACTCCTGACCTGAGGCACACTATCCCAGGGAGTGGAAAGGAGAGGAGGCAAGAAGCCCCAGTAAATGGTGGGAGGAAGAGAGGGGCCAGCAGGGGGTAGGAAGGGGCAGTTTTTCTGAATAAGGCAGATAAATCCCTGTCTCCGTGGAGTTTCAGAGGAAGTCAGAAGAGCAGCTGTTGGTGCTACTGAACAGCATGAAGCACTTACACACCGTATCATGTTTCTTCCCAATGTCCGTGAGAACATAGTTAGTATTTCCATTATACAGATGAGCAAGTTGAGGTCCAGATGTGTTAACTCAGATGCCCAAGTAACTCAATGAGTAATTGTGAGAGCCAAGACTTAAGTTCAGATCTCGCCAGACTCATGCTTTGAAAGGTGAGTGGGATTTGGGGGCACAGCCAGAGGGAGTAACATGAGCTGACTTTAGGGAGATATGAACTTGGCTTTAAATATGACAGAACCACCTATTGAAAAAGCAATTCCCTCTTCACTTCCCCTTCTAACAGGCTCAGTTTGATGCTGAGATGTCTTTAGCATCTCTCATATTTCTTGATTCTCTTTTTAACAAGGACTGAGCTTTGCAACCATATGTAACTAACTGAGCTTTGCAATCCAGACTCGTGCTTGCAACCATATGTCAGGTATACTTAGGTGGACCCCTATAAAATTGCTTTTGTAACTCAAAAATGGCTGAGTAATGGCACTTGTGTCTGGCTCTACTAATAAGGCACTGATCTCTCGGAAACGTCAGGGTGCAGATGTGGCCTTTTTTTCCTCATCCAAATCTACTAACTCTCTTGTTTATATACCTCCCTCCTTCCTACCTCCTTACCCAGCTCCTACCCAGCTTAATTGCCATGCAGTACCCTTGCTAATACAACCCAATCTCCCAGGCCCGGAATGTTTTCCTAACATGTCCATCTGGCAAAACCCCACCTTAGAACAACCCCAGCTTTCCACTTTTGATTTACCTGCACCTGAGCCTCAGTGCTTAACTGGAGACTGTTATACAAGAACACAAACTCATCTCATCACACATGCAAATCTGGGTCACTGACCTCAGAAGCAAAGATTCTCTTCTGCCTGGTCATCTTTCCAATATCTGTTTTTCTTTTATCAATACTTTTTGTCCTCAGAGACCTGTGTTCTTTTTTTATTTTATTTTTTTGAGACAGAGTCTTCACTCTGTTGCCCAGGCTGGAGTGCAGTGGCATGATCTCAGCTCACTGCAGCCTCCACCTCCTGGGTTCAAATGATTCTCCTCCCTCAGCCTCCCGAGTAGCTGAGATTATAGGTGTGCACCACCGTGCCCGGCTAATTTTGTATTTTTAGTAGAGATGGGGTTTCACCATGTTGGCCAGTCTGGTCTTGAACTCCTGACCTCAGGTGATCCACGTGCCTTGGCCTCCCAAAGTGCTGGGATTACAAGCTTGAGCCATCGCGCCTGGCCCTGTGTTCCTTTTTTTTTGGAGACGGAGACTCGCTCTGTTGCCCAGGCTGGAGTGGAGTGGTATGATCTCGGCTCACCTCAACCTCTGCCTCCTCAGTTCCAGCGATCTCCTGCCTCAGCCTCCTGAGTAGCAGGGATTACAGGTGTGCATCACCATGCCCAACTAATTTTTTGTATTTTTAATAGAGACAAGGTTTCACTGTGTTGGCCAGGCTGGTCTTGAACTCCTGACCTCAAGTGATTCACCCACCTTGGCTTCCCAAAGTGCTGGGATTACAGGTGTGAGCCACCGAGCCTGGCCAGAGGCCTGTGCTGTAATCCAAGTTTTTTTTTTTTTTTTTTCCTTTTCAGGATTTTCCATCGTCCATACTGGCCATTTCTCAAGTTTTCTGCTCTGTTTTGGACCTCTCTGCATCTCTCCCTGCATCACCATCCCTGGGTGCTCAGGGCTGCTCCTCTGCCCTCTGCAAGGTGTGCTGTGTCCTTCTCTCCTGCCATTCAAAGGCATCTGCATCCTTTGTTGTAGCCAAATTTCTCACTCTGTACTGCTTTTCTTCCTAGGCACTTAAATATCCTCATCTATCTCCAAGTGCCTTCCTTGACACCTTGCATCTCCAATAGAACGTTCTGTGACGATGGCCATATTTGCGCTGTCCACTATGGTAGCCACTAGCCACGTGTCGCTGCTGAAGCCTTGAACTGTGGCTAGTGTGACTGAGGAATGGAATTCAACGTTTTATCTTACTGTAGTGGTTACCATATTGAATGGCACAGCGTAAGACCTGTCCTGTCTCCTTCCTCAACCCAGTTAGATGTCTCTTCTAGAGTTGTTATTCTAGAGGGAGGGTGCACCTGTAGTCCCAGCTGCTTGGAGAGGCTGAGGCAGAGGGTCACTTGAGCCTAGGAGTTTTGAGGCTGCAGTGAGTGCCTGTGAATAGCCACTGCACTCCAGCTGGGCAACAGAATGATACCTCATATTTAAAAAAAAAAAAAAAAAAGTCATTTCATTTTGTCTCCATTTCCCTTTCTTTACACACTCTGCCGCTGATATGATACAGTTTCTGTTCTGATACTCCACCATCCCCCTAAGCCATTAACAGTCATGGACATTTTAAATTATTATTATTATTATTATTATTACTTTTTGAGACGGAGTCTTGCACTGTTGCCCAGGCTGGAGTGCAGTGGTGCAGCCTTGGCTCACTGCAACCTCCGCCTCCCAGGTTCAAGTGATTCTCCTGCCTCAGCCGCTCGAGTTGCTGGGATTACAGGTGCACACCGTCACGCCTGGCTAAGTTTTTGTATTTTAGTAGAGATGGCGTTTCACCGTGTTGCACAGGTTGGTCTCAAACTCCTGAGCTCAGGCAATCCACCCACCTCGGCCTCCCAGCGTGCTTGGATTACAGGCATGAGCCACCACGCCCAGCTGACATTTTTAATTCTAAATGTTGCTTTGAAACTTAAGAGACAGGATCTTGCCTTGTTGCCAAGGCTGGCCTTGAACTTGGCCTGAGCTCAAGCGATTCTCCCACTGCAGCCTCTTGAGTAGCTGGGGTCACAGGCCTGTGCCACCGTGGTCAGCAGCAGAGACTTTCTTCTTAAAAGACGACCAGATTGGCTAGAATCATGGTATCTTCATGTCAGAAAGGGCCTCCTCTCCAGGGTTTGGATAAAGATTGAGGTACACCCAGGGATACACTAAAAGAGATTTAGCCCCACATTTAGGTCAGGTGTGGTGGCTCATGCCTATAATGCCAGCACTTTGAGAGGCCAAGGTGGGCGGATCATTGGAGGTCAGGAGTTCAAGACCAGCCTCACCAACATGGTGAAACCCTGTCTGTACTAAAAGTATAAAAAATAAGCTAGGCATGGTGATGCACCCCTGTAATCCCAGCTACTCAGGAGGCTGAAGCAGGAGAATTGCTTGAACCCAGGAGGCGGTGGTTATAGTGAGTTGAGATCACGCCACTGCATTCCACTCTGGGCGACAGAGTGAGACTGTGTCTCAAAAACAAGAGATTTAGTCCCACATTTAGGACTTGGAAAGAGGCTGGGCACTGTGAGAGCACCGTGGAGCCCATGGTCAGAAACTGGCAGGAAAAGTGCGTTTTGCAGTCAGTGCCGCAGTGATTCTGAGAGTGTGAGTGAGAAGCTGCAGGGAGGCCACAGGGGTCTGTGCGGGAAGGCAGCCTTCGGTCTTCTCAGTCTTCCCGATTTTCTCACCAAAGCAGTTTGTGTTGACAGGTCACGTCAAAGCAGAAAGACGTCCTCAATTTTGATCCCCTTCTAATTAATTCCTCATCCGTCTCACTTTACTTCTGCCAGCACTTGCTTTCTGGTGACAGCGCACGTGACATATCTAGAAGGAGCATGGGTTTTAAAAACATCAAGGCTCCTGTGCTATTTATGTGCATCAGGTACTAGGACAGTACATCTAAGTTTAGTTGGAAGGGAGAGAATTTTAGTAGGGGTATGAGCTCCCTTAGTATGTGGGCACGGGCGTCTCCTGTTCGTCTTTTCATTTTAAGCTTTTAGTTAAAGATATATATGCACAGAGTTGCAGAGAATAAAATAGTGCAGGGAAAAACTCTTCCTAGTTCCAGTTTGCACTGCTCATTCTGGTCCTCCTGTTACCTCCTTACTAATAAATAATGTACTTGCCTATACCTCTATTTCTTGACTTTATCTTTAGATATTACTTGTTGACTTCCAGCTTTAAAAGGTGAGAGTTACTCTTCCTCTTCCCACACTACTGAGGTTACTATTTTATGTGCTACCTTGCTCCAATGAAACACCTGCCTCCTTAGCCCTTTTGTTTCATCTGCTACAGATATCTCTTGACCCCTCTTTTGGCAGCCCATCTTCTCCTCACCTCTCCCACCCCTGTCGTAGCCAGCCTTCCCACCTGCCCTGTGACTTTCCCGTTGTCAAGGTTGAGAACATGTGCATTCTGTTCTATAACTGCAGTTAAGCCTCACTCTTGTCTGTTGGCTTAGTCTAGAAAGTTGCAGTGTGACAATTCTTACTTACATGATTATGACCATATCATTCATGGCAGAGTCACATAGTGTACTGTGATTATATTTCCATTCTTTTACAGCCTTACTTTTTCCTAGAGTTTCTGTTTTTTCTCTTGATCTTACTTTCAATTGTTTTCCTATGAAACTTCTCACCATATCAGTTATTTATGGAGACTCCTTTCATATCACTGTTTTTTGACTCTTTGATTTCAGAGGTGATTTGTTGGTGTGCTACCATCATAGCTGAGAATTTAGCTTACTTGCCACCTCATCTGGAGCCCCTTCCTCAGTCCTCCTCATAATGTATGCCTTCTCCATCCTCTCCTCCCTATTCTGTTATCACTGTGGGCAGTTGATGTTATTACTTGCCTTAAGTTGTCTGGATTTCTGGGATGGTGCCTTCAACCTTAGCATGTTTCTAGTGCCCACCTCCGTTTCCCATGGTTGAATTAGGCTATTGGCAGAGCTAGTGGTTCTGAGAATTTGTGGCTTACAAAATGCTGAGTTGCTTTTATGTCATTGTATACCTTATTTCCTACCTGTAATGCTGTGCTGTGTCCAGTGATCCTGTTTGTGGTTTGATATGCATTTTTAAAGAGCCTTAGTCTCCTGTGCTTGCATTAAAGTTGGACAATGGTGACGTGAATGAAGGTGCCAACTGGTTCTAATAACAGTAGCCTGTTGATGAACAAAAATAGTAAGCACTCGGGGTTGTGCGGAATTCCAGCTCTCTGACAGA
Source organism: Macaca fascicularis (assembly GCF_037993035.2). Taxonomy (NCBI): domain Eukaryota; kingdom Metazoa; phylum Chordata; class Mammalia; order Primates; family Cercopithecidae; genus Macaca; species Macaca fascicularis. The sequence continues at coordinate 103,267,846 of NC_088384.1, read as the reverse complement.
CTCTGAGGCTACCTGTGCTATCTCTTCAGTTAGCAAAAGGTGTGACAAGCAACCTGCCTATGCCCCAACCACCACAGACCACCAGCCGCACCCCAACTACCCCGCCCAGAAGTGTAAGTATGACCCTGTCTCACGGAAGCTGCCAGGGCTTCTTCCTGGCATGCAGAAGGCTCGTTCTGTGTGTGTCTGTGTGTGTTTTTTCTTTGTGGGTGTGTCTTCTCCTGTTCTTTTGAGTGGTGGGTCTTCCTTTGCAATGTTTCTTCTTTGCTGTGCCTCTGGTCGCCATCACAAACTGCATTAGGAAATGAGAGCGAGCATGTGGCCTGGCTTCTTGATGGAGATCGTCCTCGCTCTGTTCATAAAGGGTCCTAGATGAACACTGATTCCCTCCTGTGGTGATTGGCTATGGCAGCCAGTGTCCCGTGTCCTCTCCATATGAGGAGTGAGGGCCTGCAGATCCCTCCATTGGCCAGCCTGGTTCTGGGAGAGAGAGACTGAACTCAGCTTGGCCCTGGTCCCATTTCTTCTAGTACCCGCCGGTGGTCTCTGCCCTTACCAGAGCTGGAAGGACTTGATGTGGTTTGACCACATCACTGTAGGATATTCTCACGGATCGGGATGACCAACTGGATCACTCCCCAGAGTCCTTCCGAAGAACTAAAAGCATAAGCTTGGCGGCTAAGGGAAGAAGGCATAAGAAGGCAGATTGAGGATTGTTAAGAAGACTCTGCTTTTGCCCCCAGCTCCGCCTGCCATAGTATTGCTCCCTTTTGGTCACTGATGCAAGTGACTAAGAAGAGTTCTCTCCTGAGTAACTACATGACTTTGGAGATCTTTGTCATTCTCTTCACGGCTTATCTTCCAGAACTCATGATTACCCACACACGCCTTTTTACCAGGCAGCAAGAAATGCAGCCCCGCTAGGTAGTAGCGTGGTCCCCTCCTTGGCCCACTCCATTCATTCCCTCAACCTCTTTCAACCAAACATTATCACCCACCTTAAGAAATTGAAAAATAATTCTGTCCCAGTCTGTCTGAACTTAGTAAATGATCCAGGATGTGATGGGATCTTAGGGCTTGGCTGGAAGTTTCTCCCAGTCAGCCGTCCAACGGAGCCTGCAGACCTGGGCTGTTGGCTAAAGTGCTCTTCACAGACACCTCATTTGGCTCTTCCTTCAGCTTCTTCATTTATTTCTTACTTAGTCACTACTCAGCTCCTTGTCCATGTGTCCTTGAAGCCATCCTAGGTCTTACTCTGGTTCTGAATCCTTCAGTCACCCATAAGGTTGTCCTTACCAGGAGTCAGTGGGTCTGTGTTCCCAGGTGGACTTACCCATTCTTCTCCTTCATGATCCTCTCCCTTGGGTGGACAAGTGTGATTTGGTTGTAAGTCCATTTTCAAGTAGCCTATACATGGATAAAAGAAATCCCACTGACGGAAGTAGACTGCATGCCAAATTTCGGTATCTTTCTCCAGGAGCCAAGGTTGGACCCAGAAGTGCATGGGGTGCTTGTGTCGTTCAGTGATGTAGTAAGGGTACACGGTTCCAGACACGGCACAAGAAATGCCTTCCTTGGCAGTTCACAAATCTTTATTCTCTGTGAGCATGACACCCTACTGTTTTTTCCAACTGACTGTTGTTAAATCCTAAAAAATAAGTTGTGCTGCCTTTCTGTTCTCCAGACCCACAGATGTAGGGCAGTCAGTGGTGGCAGTGTTTGAACCATCAGTGGGGAGGGGAAGGTGGTTTCCTATGCAGGAAGGGCAGGTCAGACTGCAGGATAGTTATGCTCAGGCACAGGTGGGCAGGCATGCTAAACACATTGGTTTTCCTCCTCAGACCATTCCCGGAGTAGTAAATCCAGTTGGAGCAGCAGCGATGAGAAGAGGGGATCGACACGTGCCGAGCACAACAGCAGTACCAGCACGAAGAGCCTCCTCCCGAAAGAGTCTCGGCTGGACACCTTCTGGGACTAGCAGCGAGTCGGGACACAAACCACCCACCCCACTGGAGAAAAACCCAGACGCCAGGAAAAGAAGAAACAACAAAGGGAGGAGAACAGCCACTTTCAGACTTGAGAATGACAAAACCCTCAGTTGAGCCTGAGCCCCCGGCGCAGGGGCTGCTACACTACAGGACACCCGGCATCGGCTTTGACTGCGAACTGTTCACCCATACGAGCCCTGTGCTTTAGGTGTAAATAATGTATAATTTGTGGATGTCATTGAAACCTAGAGGACCTTCCCCTTTTTATATTTGTATTAACTTTAACTTATAAAAAAAAAAAAAGAAAAAGAAAAACAATTTAAAAAACCCAACCAACCCCAACAATAAAAAGAATGTTTTGGTATTGGAGAAGGGATGGTCAGTTAGCCTGTCAGTCACACAATGGAATGGATACTGGGCCCGGGGACCACTTTCACACTCATGTCCTCATCCTTGGATACCCAGGGGAGGGCGAGCCGTTTTTCACTCATGTGTCTACACAGCATGTTGGGATCGGGAGTTTCGGCACAGACTCTATCCTGTCAAGCCGTTAGCCCCTTTCAGCTACTACGTTACGACGTTCCTAAAACGCAAGCTCTCCGGACCAGACGGACACAGGGAGAAGCTAGTTTCTTTCACGTGATTGAAATGATGACTCTACTCCTAAAAGGGAAAAAACCATGTCCTTGTTTACAGAAGAGAAACTGAAACAAGCCCCACTCAGCTCAGTCACAGAAGAGGAGAACATAGAAAGTGTTAGGATCATGAACTCTGAAAAAAAGAAATCTTTGCTTTGTGGTTCCTTTAAACACACTCACACACACTTGGTCAGAGATGCTGCACTTCTTGGAAGCAAGGACTCAAAGGCAAGGTGCACGCAGAGGACGTTTGAGTCTGGGATGAAGCATGTACGTATTATTTATATGATGGAATTTCACGTTTTTATGTAAGCATGAAACACAGGCAGTATGAGAGAAAGCAAGGCCCCATCATGCTGTCCGTACACTACGTATGCTGTAGAGCCATTTTGTATGTTGTGTAAAACAAAAAGCATTGATCAAAAAGCAAAAGGTGATGTATGTATATGAGAAAATTAATTGTACGATATCATTCCAGTACGTTTTGTTGTACATTTTAGTCTTGTTTACTTTCTCTTCATTGTTGATAAGAGGATGCGAACTGTACAGTTTCCAGCTAGTTACCCATATTAGAGAAGAAATAAGAAGAGAGTATTAGAAGAAAACAGGAGAGAAAGAACATTTGTGAATTGCAGTTGTCAAAAAAACAAAAAAATAGCCTAGCTGGCCTTATTTGTGAAGCATAATTGCTTTTAGCATATGGAAGTATTTTTTCACATTTTCTTTGTATAAAATTTGTATTAAACTTAAATATCTTTTTGATGGTGGTGTTTCTTTGTCACTGAGCCAGTAGACTCACACGGTATGCTTTTTTGGGTTTTCCCATTCCTTCCCCCACCCCCCGATTTTTTCAGATTTCTTTACCTTTTTTTAATTAAACTGTTTTGGAAAAACGCCGTGGTCGTCCTCGAATTTGCAGTTTTCCATTTGGTCGGGATGGCTGTGTCAGGTTTGCACGACCAAACCCAGAAGGGGCCGTGAGAGGTCACGAACACCCCCCACAGCCAGGTGGTGGGCACACTGGAGAGAGTGGTCCCTAGTGGGTGCTTCCCACGCCAGTCCTCGTCAGACAGTTGGGAGAGGAGGGAGTTGTCTTCCTGAGGCCAGCAGGGAGGCTGAGCTAACAGGCCTCCCGTGGGCAGCAAGGATCCCGGCCCTGCACAGGTGCCCTGGTCCATGGCTCTGGGCCTGGCTAGAAGTGCACAGGGTATGAGTAGAATGAAGCCGGCTTGCAAGGCTGAGGTTTGGTTTCCTGGGCAGCAGTGTTCCTTCTCTGGAATCCAGTAGCTCCCCAGAAAAGATCTCCACAAACCCCTTCCTGTGCCCAGGGCCAAGATGTGACATGGCCGGCAGGGGAGGTTGACCTTCATGGGTATAAATGCATTTGTGCCCATCAGCAAACACGCATGGCGTCAGGCACTGCCCAGGCACTGAGGATCCCATGGTTCTCAAGGAGTCGGGTCCCTGCCTTCATCAAACTTGTCCCCTAATGGGGACAACGATCGCTCAGTTACTCAAGTAGTATAGGAGACCTGTCATGAGCCATGCACCATTTCAGTTACTGGGGACAGATGGTGAGCAGGGCATAGGAGCCCTGTCAGGGTGGGCCTCTCATTCTTCACAGGAAGACAAGACTGTCTACAAATTTATTTTTATTTTTTGAGACGGAGTCTTGCTCTGTCGCCCAGGCTGGAGTGCAGTGGTGCAATCTCAGCTCAGTGCAACCTCTGCCTCGCGGGTTCAAGCGATTCTGGTGCCTCGGCCTCCCGAGTAGCCGGGGATTCAGACGCGCACCACCATGCCCGGCTCATTTTTTTTGTATTTTTAGTAGAGACGAGGGTTTCACATATTTCCCAGGCTGGTCTTGAACTCCTGACTTGAAGTGATCTGCCTGCCTCAGACTACCAAAGTGCTGGGATTACAGGTGTAAGCCATGGCACCTGGACGTTCGTCTTTTTTTTGGAGGGAGGGTCTCCATTGCCCAGGCTGGAGTACAGTGGCGTGATAGCTCACTGCAACCTCTGCCTCCCGAGTTCAAGCGATTCTCTTGCCTCAGCCTCCCGAGTAACTGGGATTATGGGTGCCCACCACCCATGCCCAGCTAATTTTTGTATTTTTAGTAGACATGGGGTTTTCGCCGTGTTGGCCAGGCTGGTCTTGAACTCCTGGTCTCAGGTGATCCACCCACTTTGGCCTCCCAAGTCTTTTTTTTTTTTTTTTGAGATGGTGTTTTGCTCTTGTTGCCCAGGCTGGAGTGGCGCGATCTTGGCTCACTGCAACCTCCGCCTGCCGGGTTCAAGCGATTCTCCTGCTTCAGCCTCCTGAGTAGCTGGGATTACAAGGTGTCCACCACCATGCTCGGCTAATTTTGTATTTTTAGTAGAGATAAGGTTTCTCCTTGTTGGTCAGGCTGGTCTCAAACTCCTGACCTCAGGTGATCCGCCTGCCTCAGCCTCCCAAAGTTCTGGGATTACAGGCGTGGGCCACTGCATGCAGCCTCCAAGTCATTTTTTTAAGTGAGAAGAATGTTAGCTTCGCGTTCCTGGGCATGTGTGTGCACCTTCCCTCTCTTGTCTCATTTCATCCTGAAGACCAGAGAGAGGAGGGGCCGTGGCTACGAGGGGTCATCCATTGTCTTCTTTCAGCTCCTGCCTTTCTTGTCTCAACTGCACTCTCTGCTACTTCGACCGGACACCCTCTTCTGTGGCTGGCACCTGATTCTTCAGATGTCACCTCTGAAATAGCCACCCGCCCACTGGCCCCTCATGCCCCAATGTTTTCTTCATATCCCCGAGCAAGGGGTGTGGGGGTTTATACCTTCTCCTGTGCGTCCCAATTGAATGTGAGCTGGGTGAGGGAGGGGCTGTCTCTGTTTCCTGCTGTGTCCCCAGGGCTTGGACACAATGAAGGTCCCACTGCACCTCCCATCCAGCCTCTGCGGCAACCTCCCTTAGAAGCAAAGACATCCAGGGAAGAAGTGGCTTGCTTCCTCGAGGATAGAGAAATGGTTGCTTTTAGTTTTACCATTCATCTGACCAGATAAAACAGCCACATGACTCAAATCTGAAGATACGAAAGGGCCCAGAGTATAAAGCCTCTCCCTCCCTGCCACCTGGTCCCCTCCAATCCCCATTCCCACAGAGTCCTCAGGGACAGTCTGCATTTACAAACAAATGCAGAGACATTTTTCTCTACTCCTTTCTTTTTTCTTTTTCTTTTTGAGACGGAGTCTCGTTCTGTCGTCCAAGCTGGAGTGCAGTAGTGCCGTATCAGCTCACTGCAGCCTCTACCTCCTGGATTCAAGCGATTTTTGCGTTTCAGCCTACCGAGTAGCTGGGATTAAAGGCACCTGCCACCATGCCCAACTGAGTTTTGTATTTGTAGTAGAGACAGGGTTTCACCATGTTGGCCAGGCTGGTCTGTAACTCCTGACCTCAGGTGATCTGCCCGCCTTGGCCTCCTAAAGTGCTGGGATTACAGCCCCCTTTTTCTACATAAATGGTAGCATTTTATACACACTCTTCTGCCCTGTCCCCTTGCCCTGTTTTTTTTTTTTTTTTTTAATCTTAATCTGAAGCCTTGAGTATTGATCTATATCGGTGCAGTTCAACAGCACCTCCATCCATTTTTAGAGGGTGTGATGTCTGCTATGTGAACAGGGGATAGTGCATGTGGCCAGCCCCCAGCTGGTGGACGTTCAGATTGTCCCCAAACTGGCCACGGCAAATGGCCCTGCAGTGAGCACCATTACAAAATGACTCCCCAGGCTCCTCTTAGCTGCCCACTGGGGTGGTTATTCCACTCTGTGCAGCTTGGAAAACTGAGACTCAAGGGTTACATGAATTTGGAGGAGTCAGGTTTTTAGTTGCAAATAACAGAATCCACTCCACCTCATTAGAACACTCTCTAACCTGCTTACTTCTCAGGCCACACCAGCGGGTCAGTGAGAGGCCAGGTAGGAGGGGAAGGGCTTGAAGGTTCCACTCTGGGTTGAGTGTTTTCAGAATGAGGAGAAGAAGAGGGAGACACAATGGGGCCTGGTGAACCTGGCAGAAGCTGGCAGAAGCTGCCAGGTCCTTACTGGTTTCCTTTGGCAATGACTGAGACAGGAACTGGCTCAGACCTTTTCATGCAGTCCAGCACGCTTGCCATCTGGTGGCCATAGGCAAAACTGCAGCCTGTGGAGAGATCAGGCCCACTGGGGACAGTGAGCACGTGGGCCAAAACCCTGCATTCCGGAGACAGTTGTGCACTGAGCTCTCTGTATGAGTCACGTCCTCAGTAGTGACACAGTGGTGGACAAAACAGGTTCGGTCTCTGTCCCTATTGATCTGACACTCTCACTGGGAAGCAGTTTGATACCTGTATGCATGTAATATAATCCCGGGGGGCAAGATGCACTGAAGGTAAATAAAGAGAGGGAGGCGGGTAGGAAGATGATGTGACTGGGAGCCCTCTCTGAGGGGCTGACCATTGAGTAGAACCTGAAGGGGGTTTCTTACCGAGGGGACTGAGCCCAATTATTTTATTTATTTATTTTTTGAGACAAGGTCTCGTTCTGTCACCCAGGCTGGAGTGCTGTGGCGACATCTCTGCTCACAGCAACCTCCGCCTCCCAGGCTCACGCCATCCTCCCGCCTCAGCCTCCCAAGTAGCTGGGACTACAGGCACATGCCATCCTCCTGCCTCAGCCTCCCGAGTAGCTGGGACTACAGGCACACACCACCATGCCCAACTAATTTTTTAATTTTTTTGTAGAGACGGAGTTTCACCACGTTGCCCAGGCTGGTCTTGAACTTGTGAGCTCAAGTGATTCACCCACCTCGGCCTCCTAAAGTGCTGAGATTATAAGTGTGAGCCAGTGTGCCTGGCTGTCTATTTTATTATTTTGAGTCTCACTCTGTTGCCCAGGCTGGAGTACAATGGCACGATCTCGGCTAACTGCAGCCTCCGCCTCCCAGGTTCAGGTGATTTCTGGCTAATTTTTGTATTTTTTGTAGAGACAGGGTTTCACCATGTTGGCCTGGCTGGTCTCGAACTCCTGACCTCAATGATCCACCCGCCTTGGCCTCCCAAAGTGTATTACAGGCATGAGCCACCACGCCTGGCTGACCGTCCATTTTAAACTATGTAATCCAGTGGCATTAATCAGAGTTGAGTTTTCCAAAGGTCAGCATTTAGTTGCCACGTTCATATCAGGGTACGTCAGGACCCCATCTGTACTCTTATTTTCTTTAGTCTAGAGAAGCAAAGATCACCTATATTCCTCCAAGTGTCGCTGATGTGCCATGTGGGGCTCTGTGCTGAGACTTTCCATGCTGTAATCCTTTGGTTTTTGTAATAACTTCCTACATGGAGCAGGCCCTTGTAACAGGCCCATTCTCCCATTGAGGCAACTGAGGTTCAGAGAGAAAGAAGCAACTTGCTCAAGGTCACACAAAAGGTCACTGCAGAGCCGGGACTCAAACCAGTCTGTTTACTTCCCAAGCCAGTTCAGTGAGTGATCAGACAACACTGCCGTAGTCACAACTAGCCCCGTGTGTGTGACACCGTGGTGAGTTCACAGAATGACTCCCCAGGCCCCTCTTAGCTGCCCACTGGGGTGGTTATTCCACTCTTTGTGCAGCTTGGGAAACTGAGACTTGGGGGCTACATGAATTAGGAGGGGTCAGGTTTTTAGTTGCAAATAACAGAATCCACTTCAGCTAATTTGAGCAGAAAAGGCATTTGTTAAAGCATATTGAGTGGCTCACAAATCCCTGGGAGGGCCGGAGAGATGGATTAGGAGATTGCACAGCCACAAACAATGTCCAGATTACATTGCAGGACCTTTGTGTTAAGACTTCCCACATTGGCTAGGCACGGTGGCTATCACCTGTAATCCCAGCACTTTGGGAAGCTGAGGCGGGCAGATCACCTGAAGTCAGGAGTTTGAGACCAGCCTGGCCAACATGGTGAAACCCCGTTTCTATTACAAATACAAAAATTTGCCACCCTGCGGGGGCAGGGTGGTGCGCACCTGTAGTCGCAGCTACTCAGGAGGCTGAGGCAAGAGAATCACTTGAACCTAGGAGGTGGAGGCTTCAGTGAGCTTTGGTTGCACGACTGCATTCCAGCCTGGGTGACAGAGCGAGACTCCATCTGGAAAAAAAAAAATAAAGACTTCCCACATCACTGCCCCACTGGGCTCAAACACTGTGACTTTCTCTAGTGACACTGGGCATGACCCTTCTGCCTCCTTGCCATATTGGATTCCATGCATCAGAATCCACTTCCATTGCTTTCACATGTGGATGTATCTGGATTGGCGGAGCCCAGGTCCCATGTAGGTGCATCTGATTGACTGAGCCTAAGCGCTTTTTAGGTGTTTTATTAGTCCATTTTCACACTGCTATAAAGACCTACCTGAGACTGGGTAATTTATGAAGAAAAGAGGTTTAATTGAGTCACACTTCTGCAGGGCTGGGGAAGCCTCAGGAAACTTACAATCATGGCAGAAGGCAAAGGGAAAGGAAGGCACATCTTACACGGCGGCAGGAGAGATAGTTCAAAGGGGGAAGTGCCTTACTTTTAAACATCAGATCTTGTGAGAACTCACTATCACGAGAACAGCAAGGGGGAGATCCGCCCTCACAGTTCAATCACCTCCCACCAGGCACCTCCTCTGACATATGGGGCTTACAATTCGAGATGAGATTTGGGTGTGGACACAGAGCCAACCAATATCAGGGGAATTTGATTGCTGAGCCTGGGTGCCACCTGGGTGTATGTGATTGGCTGAGCCTAGGCCACATGGCTAAACTTCTAACTGCAAGGGAGGCAGGGAAAGTGAGATTCAAGCCTCTTCTGGTGCAGACTCATACAGTGGGAAAGTATTCAAACAAAAGGTCTTGTGTGGACAAAACAATGACAGTACCCACTGCAGAACTGTCCAAGGTCTCTGTCAGCCAGGTCAGTGGTAGAGAGCAGAATTCACCCAACCAGTTTAAGCACAAGGCATTAGTAAGTGCACCAGTCAGTTCCGTGCCAACCTGGCTAGGCTGGAACCACATTTCCCAGAATCCTGGCTCTCGAGTGGTTCCCAGTTAGAGCTGACCAAAAGAAGAGCTGTGTGAGATTTCCAAGGCTGTAAGGAAGCCGCAGCCTCTGCTGTTGCAAGGTCGCTGTGGTTAGATGTGGGACAGATAACTGAAGTGGCGCCAGCAGGCTCCAGCTTGTCCTTGCTCTCCGCCACTCCGCATCCAGGTCAATTTCCTGACTCCTGCATGTCAGCACCTGGCCCGTCATCAGCTGCTGGGCTGCAGAGGCCACAGATTCCCATTGAGTCCTCTGAACTTGCCCTACAGCTTCTCAGATCGCCTTCTTGGTGACTCCAGATCCCTCCTCAGACCCCCACTTCCCAGCTCCCCCCACAATTGTGTATGTCCGGTCTAATACCCATCATCTGTGCATGACTTATCCCAGACTCATGGGCTTGATCTCACTGATGCATTAACAGTATTTACAGGCCAGGCACGGTGGCTCATGCCTGTCATCCCAGCATGTTGGGAGGCCAAGGCAGGCAGATCACTTGAGGTCAGGAATTCAAGACCAACCTGGCCAGCATGGTGAAACTCCATCTCTACTATAATACAAAAATTAGCCGGGCGTGGTGGCACGCACCTGTAATCCCAGCTACTCGGGAGGCTGAGGCAGGAGAATCACTTGAACCCAGGGGGCGGAGGTTGCAGTGAACTGAGATCGTGCCATGGCACTCCAGCCTGGGCGACAGAGCGAGAGTCTATCTCAAAACAAAACAAACAAAACAAAACAAAACAAAACAAAAAAACAATAAAAACAAACAAAAAAAAACCCCGAAACAGTATTTACGGACTCACATGGAGAGCTGTAGAAACCCATCAGGTCTGAGCTTCCAGGAAACCACTGAAGCCACCGCACAGGACTGGGCTGCAAAGAAACAGATGCACTGAGGCCAGAACCACGCTGGCCCTGGGCTGGTCCACACTGACACGTGGGATAGTCCACGTGCAGTCACCTTTCTTCCCACTTAATCAGTACCAAATACAGCTGATGGGTGGAACCTTGAACATATCAGACCCTGGCTGAAGAGAGCCTGAGGAATAAGTTTTTAGTTTTTTCTTTTTCTCTTTTTTTTTTTTTTTTTGAGACAGAGTCTCATTCTGTCACCCAGGCTGGAGTGCAGTGGCGTGATCTCGGCTCACTGCAACCTCCACCTCCTGGGTTCAAGCGATTCTCGGGCCTCAGCCTCCTGAGTAGTTGGGATTATAGGCATGTGCCATCACGCTCGTCTAATTTTGGTAATTTTAGTAAAGACAGGGTTTCACCATGTAGGCCAGGCTGGTCTAGAACTCCTGGCCTAAAGTGATCCTCCCATCTCGGCCTCCTAAAGTAATGTGGTTACAGGTGTGAGCCACTGGACGCAGCCGTTTTTTAATTTAGTTCAGAAAACTACCCCAGAAGGATGGTCAGGTGGGTTCTTGTACATGTGACCGGGGATGAAACCCGTGGCTTTGCCACCTGGTCTAGGGCTCTCATCTGCCCAGGGCACTCTTTTCAGATTGTGGTGTTAATCGAAAACTCGCCTCCCTGGTCCCGCAGATAGCCTAAGCCTGGGCCAGCTGGGTCCTACAAGCTTTGTTAAGACAGCTGAGTATTGACCTGGTTCATCTTGATGAGATGAAGAAGGAAACTTCATTTACATACACAGCATCGCCTGTGCTCCAGGCAATTTATGCACATTGCATCCTAATGACCTGCATTTTGCAGCAAAGGACATCAGGTACAGAGGGATTGAGGCTACACAGCTTGTGGGTAGCGGAAGCTGGACTTGAACCCAGTCTAACGACACAAAAAATGCCTGCTCTTAACCATGACTACATCTTTGTCATCGTTGGAGAAACTTTTGTATAAAAGCCACAAGTTAATTATTAACTAGGGACTTATTCTTCACTGGGCTGTGTTTCAGGTGCTGGGGACACAGCTGTGGACAAAAGAGACAAGACGTGGACGTAGGGGAGTGAGTTCAGCTGGGGTTTTCTCCCGGGACCCAGGCAGGGATATAAGCTAGGGAAACAGGCTGGGGTAACACTCACATAGACATGCTTTCTTTGTATAGTAAACATGTTAGAGGCCAGGCGCGGTGGCTCACGCCTATAATCCTAGCACTTTAGGAGGCCGAGGCGGGTGGATCACCTGAGGTCAGAAGTTTGAGACCAGCCTGGCCAACACCGTGAAACCCCGCCTCTACTAAAAATACAAAAATTAGCCGGGCGTGATGGTGAGTGCCTGTAATTCCAGCTACTTGGGAGGCTGAGGCAGGAAAATTGTTTGAGCCTGGGAGGCGGAGGTTGCGGTGAGCTGAGATCACGCCACTTCACTGCAGCCTGGGAGAAAGAGCAAAACTCTGTCTCAAAAAACCAAAAAAAACCAAACAACAACAACAACAACAACAAAACACGTGTTTGAATAATCTGTGCATTTATTTTTATCTCTCTCTCTCTTTTTTTTGAAACAGGGTCTCCCTCTGTTGCCCAGGTGGGAGTGCAGTGACACAATCAGAGCTCACTACAACCTCGACCTCCTGGGCTCAAGCCATCCTCCTGCCTCTGCCTCCCGAGTAGCTGGGACCACAAGTGCGTGCCACTACGCCCAGTTACTTCTTGATTTTTGTAGAGATGGGGTCTTACTACATTGCCCAGCCTGGTCTCAAACTCCTGGGTTCAAACGATCCTCCCACCTCAGTCTCCCAAACCACTGTGATTGCAAGTGTGAGCCACCGTGTTCCACTATTGCTTTTCTTGAAATATGCAAGCCCCTTGATTTAGTTTTTATTTTTCCACTTTTGATGGAAAAAATATTTCTCCACTATGAGAATAACAGCGGGCAGCTGTGTGGATCAATGGCGACCGATGCTTGACTTCGGGATGTCAGGGAGGAAACACAGCATGGTGACCGGGCGCAGTGCCTCACACCTGTAATCCCGGCACTTTGGGAGACTGAGGCGTGTGGATCACCTGAGGTTAGGAGTTCGAGAGCAGCTTGACCAACATGGTGAAACTCCGTCTCTACTAAAAATACAAAAAATTAGGCGTGGTGGCCCATGTCTGTAATCCCAGCTCCTCGGGAGGCTGAGACGGGAGAATGGCTTGAACCCGGGAGTTGGAGGTTGCAGTGAGCCAAGCTTGTGCCACTGCACTCCAGCCTCGGCAACAGAGCGAGACTCTGTCTCAACAAAGGAAAAAAGAAAACACAGCATGGTGAGGACTGTGGCGAACGGGTCAACCTGGAGAGCCCCCGAGTCAGCTCGCAGGGGCAGCCGTGGGATGGCTTTAGCTGCTTATGTGCAAATGCAGGCCAGGGATCCACTTGGATTTTAGAGAAGTTGAAAATTTACATTTCGAGTGAAATCACCCAAGTTTTATAGAATCAGGTCAAAGTTTGAAAAAAAATCATGTGAAGAGTAATAAAATGTATCTGTGGACCAGAGCTTGCAACCTGAGTCAGAGTGCAGGATCGGAGTTTCAGCTCTGCCCACCTCCAGCTGTGAACCACGGGCAAGCCACGACACCTCCTCAGTCTCAGTTTCACCCTCTGTTAAATGGGGCTTATGAAAACAATCACGTGGATGAGCTTATTTGCCAATCCTTGTTCTAAACCAGTGTTTTCCAATCCATGGGTTGTGAAATTGATTTTGCAGATTGGAACCTGCATCACTGAAAAACAGAGCAGGATGGAAAAATTACAGGATGTGTCATAGTCGTTTGGGAAGCATTGCTTTGTGGAACTTAGTTATGCACACATACATGATATACATACACGCCTATTTATACACACATGTATGCATGTGCTGTACCGGGTCTTGATGTAATATGTACTACGCATTTCTTATTACCCCACAAGGGGGCCAGTAGACTTCAGGGGCTGAGACCTACCACAGAGGTGGGTAGGTCTCTGTGGGCCCAGATTCCCACGGAGTGGGGTAGGGGATCAAGGGCAAAGAGGCTCCCCCATCACCTAGAGCTGGAGTTTACCAAACACTAAATACTTGGCTGGGTGCTGTGACTCATGCCTGTAACCCCAGAATTTTGGGAGGCTGAGGTGGGAGGATCACTTGAGGCCAGGAGTTCAAGACCAGTCTGGCCAACATGGCGAAACCCCATCTTTACTGAAAATATAAATATTAGCCAGGTGTGGTGGCACGCGCCTGTAGTCCCAGCTACTCAGGAGGCTGAGACACAAGAATCGCTTGAATCCGGGAGGCGGAGACTACAGTGAGACGAGATCATGTCACTGCGCTCCAGCCTGGGCAACAGAGCAGCGAGAATCTGTCTCAAACCAAAACCAAAACCAAAACCCCAAACAAATACCAAATACTTAATGGTTGAGTTTTTTTTCGTTTTTGAGATTTTTTTTGTTTCTTTTGAGATGGAGTCTCACTCTGTCACCCAGGCTGCAGTGTAGTGGCGTGATCTCGGCTCACTGTAATCTCTGCCTCTTGGGTTCAGGTGATTCTTGTGCCTCAGCCTCCTGAGTAGCTGGGATTACAGGCGCACACCACCATGACCAGCTAATTTTTTTGTATTTTTAGTAGAGACGGGGTTTCACCATGTTGGCCAGGCTGGTCTTGAACTCATGACCTCAAGTGATCCACCCGGCTCGGCCTTTTTTTGAGATTTTTGATACATGATCTTGCTTTTCTCTGTCACCCAGGCTGGAGTGCAGTGGTGTGATCATGACTGCAGCCTCAAACTTTTGGGGCTTAAGCGATCCTCCTGCCTCGGCCTCCCAAAATGCTGGGAATTATAGACATAAGCCACTGCACACGGCCAAATGGTCGAATTTTAAAATCAGCATTTGGCCAGAGCCGGCTTATCATCATTCTCAAATGAACTTCTGGATATAAAAATAAATTCAGCTGGGCTCAGTGACTCACACCTGTAATCCCAGCACTCTGGGAGGCTGAGGTGGGTGGATTGCTTGAGCCCAGGAGTTTGAGACCAGCCTGGTCAACATGGCAAAATCTCCACAAAAAATACAAAAAATCAGCCAGGTGTGGTGGTGCACGGCTGTAGTCCCAGCTACTCAGGAGGCTGAGGTAGGAGGATCACTTGAGTCTGGGAGGTCGAGGCTGCTGTGATCGCACCACTTGATTCCAGCCTGGGCAACAAATTGGGACCCTATCTCAAACCAACCAACCAACAAACCTACCAACCTAACATTTCTCCTGGATAATTTAAACCATTATTACAATTATATTATTAAACACTGGCGCGGTCCATGTCTAAAGCTGGGCAGAGTGCAGGAATAGCGTTTCCCAGCCTTGTAGGTGGCTGGGCCACTCTCGAGGCCACTACAGTGTCCATCTACCTCCTGCATAGACTGTGGTCACTGTAGAAGGTCACCTTACCATGACCTCCTGGGTCTAACATATCGTCGACGGTGCTGCAGTATCATCAGAGCAATCCCCGTAGCCCGGCGCAGCTCAAAGCAGACGCCTTCGGAATCCTTTCTCGAAAGGCTTGCGTTATTCCTCCTTCCTGGTCCCACTTCAGGTGGCACCTGCGGGCTGCTGGGCCAGCTGTGGAGCCGCACTGCCCTCTGGTGGTTGAAGATGAGCACAGCTTCTCGGGCGCCGAGCTTGCATCATAAGGCTCAAAATATTGGGGAAAAATGGTCCAGCGTTTTTTAACGCGAATTCTCCTCTTCCCAGAATGCAACAACAGGAGTACATCACAAAAACATTCTGAGTCAAAGAAGCCAGGCACCAAAGATTACGCTCTGAGTCCATTTATATGAAGTTCTAGATCAGGTCAAACTATATTAGCGACAGGAACCAGAACAGTCATGGAATGCGGACATAGACTGGGCAGGGGTGCGAGGGAGCCAGCCTTTCGCCTGGAAACATTTTCCATCTTGATCTGGGTGCTGTAATTATCCCAGCATAATCATATGTAAAAATACTTGAGATTTGTGCAATAAACTTTATATTAATTGTAAAATTTAAAAAAACCCAAACCATTTAAAATGTATGAAGGAATCCCTTGCCCAGACGTTTCATCCTGCCCCTTCTAACCATTCTTTCCACAGCAGCCAGGGTGATTTTGAGACTATCAATCACATCACAGCACCCTCCTGTTTAAAACCTGATTGGTTTCAAGCACCCTGCTTAAAACCTTCAGATGTCTTTTCACTGGAGTTAGAATACAGTTTAAAATCCAAAATGAATAGGGTCCCACCAGATCTGGCTCGGCCTTGCCCCTGCGCCCTATCATGCTCGCCCCCTCTGACCTTGGCCTTGGCATCCAGCCACACCGGCTTCCTTTCTTTCCTTTGTCCTGCCTGGAACAGTGGATTTCCTGCACCTCTCCCTGGAATGCTGTCCCTGGCCTTTCTTGTCGTACTGGTCTGAGCTCAAATGTCACCTCCTTAGAGGTGACCAGCGAGTCCACAGCAACCCCCATGCTGTTCCGGGGAGTCTATGCTGCATTTGCCCAATCTTTGCTTCCAGACTCCAGCACTGTCTGGAGTGACTCTGCACTGGGGAGGAAAGCAGCCTCCGTCTTTGAGCTAACAGTATCATGCTGTGCGCCCCAAAAGTTAAAATCTCAGCTAGAAAAAATATCCTCAATATTTTACCTCCTGGACAAGCACCGAGACCCCATATGACCCCTGAGTGTTCCCTGGAGAGATGCCGCCATCTCTGTCAAGAAGTTGTTCTTGGAACCTCTTTCAACGGGTCTTTTTGAAGTTGGCTAACTTAGGCCTCCAAGACCCACCTCCCCCTCCCTGTGGAGGCTCCCACGACCCCTCCTCTCCTGCTGACCTCAAGGCAGATCTTGGAAGCGGACACAGATGGTGGCTCAAGCCTGAACGAAGCCGTGCCTGGGGTGTGTGTGCTGGTTCCCTGTTCCTGGCTGGCGAAAACCTTTCTTCTTGTGGGACCGACCGACTCCCGGCAAAGGCTGCCTCCCAGTGTCAATGGGGCTGCTTTCTGTCCAGTTCCCTGCGCTCTGTGACGGTTTGGGCCTCATCTGCTCATTGTCACCTCTGCATCCAGAAGCTGAAACGAGCACCTGGTAAATAATAGACCTGTGCGTAACACGGATCTATTTCCAAAACACATCGCTAAGTGAAAAAAAGCCAATGGCACATGCCACCCTTTGTGTAACAATGAAGAAGACATAAGAAATACATGATCATATTTGCATAAACTTTAAAAGGATATAAAATAAATTAAGGGGCCGGGGGCGGTGGCTCACACCTGTAATCCCAGCACTTTGGGAGGCTGATGCGGGTGGATCACCTGAGATCAGGAGTTCGAGACTACCCTGGCCAACATGGTGAAACCCCATCTCTACTAAAAATATGAAAATTAGCCGGGTGTGGGGGCTCACACCTGTACTCCCAGTTACTTGGGAGGCTGAGGCATGAGAATCACTTGAACCTGGGAGGCAGAGGTTGTAGTGGGCTGAGATCATGCCACTGCACTCCAGACTCGGCAACAGAGTGAGACTTGGTCTCAAAAGAACTTAAGGAATACAGCGGCTTACAGGAGGCTGATGAAATCAGACAGATGAGTGACAGATGGGAGAGTGCCTTCATCACAGTGAAAATTGCGAATGGGTGAGCTGTAGGAGCATGGATGAGTGGATGTATTCCAGCCACTTTGAAACTTGTTAACAGGATTTTCCCAGGGGTCCCTGGCTCTCAGACCACTGAGACCACCTTGTGCTGGGCAATGGGGGCTGAGAGGGGGGCCTTTCTTGCTACATCCCACATGGCCACAGCCTTTACCCACTGCTGTGGGGCACACAGAGAAAGGGCTAGTGATGCCATCTGGGGGCAACCAAGGCTGGAAACAAGCTCCGTAGGGCCACAGGTTATTGACAGAAAAGCCTCCGAAGCTGACATCTGACCTTTAAGATGCTCCTATAGGGCCAGGCGAGATGGCACATGCCTGTAATCCCAGCACTTTGGGTGGCTGAGGCGGGAAGATCGCTTGAGGCCAGGAGTTTGAGACCAGCCTGGGCAACATAGTGAGACCCTGTTTCTACAAAAATAAAAACTTAAAAAAATTTTAAAATAAGGTGCTCTTATAGGTAATCCATTCACTGTTTTCAATACATGAGCTTCACCAGTACCGTGAGTCATGAAACTCTCAGATTTTTGTTCAACTAATGTGGACAATGAATGTATTTGCATTTCTCTTGTTATGAGGTTGAACTTTTTTCTTTTCTTTTTTGAGTCAGAGTCTCTCTCTATCACCCAGGCTGGTGTGCAGTGGCATGATCACAGCTCACTGCAGCCTTGACCTCCTGGGCTCAAGCAATTCTCCCACCTCAG
Organism: Macaca fascicularis; assembly: GCF_037993035.2. Taxonomy (NCBI): domain Eukaryota; kingdom Metazoa; phylum Chordata; class Mammalia; order Primates; family Cercopithecidae; genus Macaca; species Macaca fascicularis. The sequence goes on along the minus strand of NC_088384.1, from coordinate 103,249,857 downwards.
CCTCCCTGGTAGCTTGGGCTACAGGTGCATGCCATCACACCTGGCTAATTTTTAAAATTATTTGTGGAGACAGGGTCTCACTACGTTGCCCAGGCTGATCTTGAACTCCTGAACTCAAGTGATCCTTCTGCCTCAGGCTCCCAATGTGTTGGGATTATAGGTATAAGCCACTGCACCGGAGTTTTTTTTTTTTTTTTTTGAGACAGGGTCTCACTCTGTCATTCAGGCTGGAGTGCAGTGGCATAATCATAAATCACTGCAGCCTGAACTCCTGGGCTTAAGTGAGCCTCCTGCCTCAGCCTCCCGAGTAGCGTGTACTGCAGGCGTGCACCACCAGGCCTGGCTAATTTTTTTATTTTTGTTTTTTGTAGAGATGGGGGTCTCACTATGTTGCAGGCTGGTATAGAACTCCTGGCCTCAAGCCATCCTCCCGCCTTGGCCCCCCAAAGGTCTGGGATTATAGGTGTGAGCCATCATGTCTGGCCTGAGCATCTTTTTATAAGCTTTAAAACCAAATTAGCTGGGTGTGGTGGCTCATGTCTATAATCCCAGCTACTCGGGAAGCTAAGATGGGGAGACTGCTTAAGCTGAGGAGTTTGAGGTTACGGTGAGCTGTGATTCTGTCACTGCATTCCAGCCTGGGTAACAGAGTGAGATCCTGTCTAAAAAAACAATCAAAACCAGAAAATGCACACACACAACATCCCCCACCCTCACCAAACAAAACAAAACCAAAAAACCAAACACCAAAAACCACCACCACCAAAAAACAAGAACCAGTTGCATTTTAAAAAATATAAAATGTTGGCCAGGTGCTATGGCTCATGCCTGTAATCCTAGCACTTTGAAAGGCTGAGGCGGGCAGATCACCTGAGGTTGGAAGTTCGAGACCAGCCTGGCTAACACGGTGAAACTCTGTCTCTACTAAAAATACAAAATTAGCTGGGCATGGTGGCATGTGCCTGTAATCCCAGCTACTCGGGAGGTTGAGGCAGGAGAATCACTTGAACCCGGGAGGCGAAGACTGTAGTGAGCCAAGATCATGCCATTGCACTCCAGACTGGGTGACAGAGCAAGACTCTGTCTCAAAAAAAAAAAAAAAAAAAAAAGTCTGTTCATAGCCTTTGATCATTTTAAATTTGGTTGTTGACCTGCTATTGATTTCTAAGAGCTCTTTATGTATGAGGGAGATTAGGGGACTAACTCTTGCTCTTATCTGTGATCTGAATTTCAATGTTCCTTTGTCTCTGCTTATGTTTTTTTTCAGGTGGTCAAATAGATCAATTTTTTTTGGAAAGACTCAAATCTTATTCAGATTTAGTCTGTAGTGCCTGGGACACTGCCTAATGCATTTTGGATGCTCAATAAATATCTGATGAAGAAATGCCCTGCTCCAGTTGTTGGCAATATGAATGACTGATTTCCTGAGTAGAAATCGGAGCCCGGGCCGGGCGAGGTGGCTCAAGCCTGTAATCCCAGCACTTTGGGAGGCCGAGATGGGCGGATCACGAGGTCAGGAGATCGAGACCATCCTGGCTAACACGGTGAAACCCCGTCTCTACTAAAAATACAAAAAGAAATTAGCCGGGCGTGGTGGCGGGCGCCTGTAGTCCCAGCTACTCCGGAGGCTGAGGCAGGAGAATGGCGTGAACCCGGGAGGTGGAGCTTGCAGTGAGCCGAGATCGCGCCACTGCACTCCAGTCTGGGCGACAGAGCGAGACTCCGTCTCAAAAAAAAAAAAAAAAAAAAAAAAAAAAAAAAAAAAGAAATCGGAGCCCATGTGATATGAAAAAACAAGTAATGCTGGCCAGGCACGGTGGCTCACACCTGTAATCCCAGCACTTTGGGAGGCCAAGGAGGGTGCATCACAAGGTCAGGAGACCATCCTGGCTAACATAGTGAAACCCCGTCTCTACTAAAAAATACAAAAAATTAGCTGGGTGTGGTGGCGTGCACCTGTAGTTCCAGCTACTCAGGAGGCTGAGGCAGAAGAATGGCATGAACCCAGGAGGGAGAGCTTGCAGTGAGCCGAGATCGCACCACTGCACTCCAGCCTGGGCCACAGAGCAAGACTCTGTCCCCCCCCCAAAAAAAAAGAAAAAAAAAACCACTAGTAATGCTATTTATTATGTGCTATATAAGTTGGAGTGCTTTTGGCTGCAAGTAACTCAGGAAGAAACAACTCAAAATATTTAAACAATAAGGACATTTATTAACTCACATAATACATTTAACCTGATTATCTGTCCTAGGCAGTTATCTTTTTTTTTTTTTTTGAGACAGAGTCTCGCTCTGTCGCCCAGGCTGGAGTGCAGTGGCCGGATCTCAGCTCACTGCAAGCTCCGCCTCCCGGGTTCACGCCATTCTCCTGCCTCAGCCTCCCGAGTAGCTGGGACTACAGGCACCCACCACATCGCCTGGCTAGTTTTTTGTATTTTTTAGTAGAGACGGGGTTTCACCGTGTTAGCCAGGATTGTCTTGATCTCCTGACCTCGTGATCCACCCATCTCGGCCTCCCAAAGTGTTGGGATTACAGGCTTGAGCCACCGTGCCCGGCCCTAGGCAGTTATCTTTTAAAAATTAAGCAATGCTTTCCTCATGAAAATCTTTGTTGGATTATGCCCTCCACAGCTTCCACTCTAAGAATGTGGATGTTGCCTACAAACGAAGCCAAATAACAGGAAACAGAGTCCAGGGATGCAGAGAAGTAAACTGAATTTTAAAGATGGGTCTTGAGTTCTGCATTTGAAGGGGTCTGAGGTCACACATTCTTGAATCTTTTAGTCAAGTGAGCAGATGAATTCTGTTTTGTTTAAGCCATTTTGATAATGTTTCTGTCATTTGCAATGGAAAAAAATCCAAATGGTATCTCTCTGACTTCTAAATCCCTTGGATATGCAAATTCTTTCATCCTTGAGGCCAACCTGGGCACTTCTGTGGGTCTCTATCCTTCTGCTGGGCTGCTCAGGAAGTTCTGGAGTCAAGGTTGGACTTCTGAGAGGCCAAGAGTTTTTGTATGTGAGTCCTGAATAGTCCAGTTACTCTACTTCTAAGAATGTTCTGGAGAGCAGCAACATACTGCTGGGGAAACAGTGAAGTCAAGAAGCTTGGGACCATGAAATCCCAGTCATCCATCTATCCATCTATCCACCTAACCACCCATCTGTCCACCTGTCATCCATCCATCCATCCATCCACTCATTCACCTATCCATTCATCCATCCATCCATCCATCCATCCATCCATCCATCCATCCACCCACCCTTTATCTACTCATTCTCCCATCCATTCAGCCATCCAACATTCATTAAGTGCCATATCTGTGCCAGGCTCTGTGATGGGCAATGAGCATACAGAGATGAGAAAAACACAATCCTTACTCCCCAGAAACTCTGAGTCATCCAGAAGGAATTCAAGTTAAAACTCTTACCTTAAAGACTGTGGACTGTTAGCTTTTGTCAGCACTAGTCTTTGACATTTACTCATCACAACAAAAAAGTAGTTGATCACTTAAGTAGTTTAATTTCAGGATCAAGGGGAAGATCTGTTTCACCCAAAACCTCCTGTGTGCATGGCTGAAATTCTACTTGTGTTTCAAATGAAATCCTACTAAAAGAAAAAAATTTTCTTAATAAGTAATTTACCCTTTGTTGGACCCTAAACAGAATTTCCCCCGACAGCAGGTTTTGATGGTAGCAGGAAGGGGGAGATGGGTAGATCATGATTATAAGTGGATTCCTGTGTGCAAGGGTGCTAAACAATGGGGAGTCAGGGGGATTCAGGAGTATTCACATCACTGACTCCCAGTGGATGGTTGGTGACTGGGTGGCTCTACTCCAGTCTCTTTATCCACTCCAGCTAGAAGTCAGCTTATCCAGTAAAGCTCCACCACTCATTCTAGAAGAAACCTAAGCTGGCAGATAATAGTGAGGTTGACTCAGGTATTTTAGGCAACATTAAAGATTCTTCACCTCCATTCTACTCTCTATCCATGTAACCATCACACTTCATTTCCATTTAACTTTCCATCCACCTGCCTATTAAACTGTCCTCTCATCCACATACCCATTGTAATATTACTATCAACCACCAACAACTATCAATCATTCCATCCATCTACCCATCCAAACAACCTACTCATTATCCACTAACACACCTAACCATCTATCCATATTTCCTCAAAACCACCCACCCATTCACTCATCCAAACCACCATCTATTCATTCATCTCACCACACAACTATTTGGTTATTGATCCGGTCATCTATCCAATAATCTATCTGTTCATCCATATATCCATGATTTATCCAACTATCCATCTAGTCATCCCAAGTAGGTATCCATTCATTCATCTATCCATCTTTCAGTCACCCAGTTACCCACCCACCTTCCAATTAATCATCTAATCAATCACGTAACCAACCATTCATCTACCCACGTACTCAACTACTTAACCCTCCATTTTATCCATTTGTCCTAATGGCCATTCACCCATTTTATCATCCATCTGGCTGTGGTTCCATTTATATTTCCATCCTTCATTCTATCTCATCTATAATGGGATTCTACTTTGTGTCAGGCTCTGTGCTTGATTCTGTGGCTACAGAGATGAAACCAACAGTACTACCCCCTGAGAAGCTCAGAGTCTAGTAAGGGAGTCTATCTGACCCTTGGTAATGGATTTTTTTTTTTTTTTTTTTTTTTTTTTGAGACGGGGTCTTGCTCTGTCACTCAGGCTGAAGTGCAGCAGTGTGATCATGGCTCACTGCAGCCTCAACCTCCTGGGCTCAAGAGCTCTTCCCACCTCTGCCTCCTGAGTAGTTGGGACTACAGGTGCATGCTATATGTATGCCTGGCTAATTTTTGTATTCTTTGTAAAGATGGGGTTTCACCATCTTGCTCAGGTTGGTCTCAAACTCCCGGGCTCAAGCGACCCACATGTCTTGGCCTCCCAAAGTGTTGGGATTACAGTCATGAGCCACCATGCCTGGCCGATGATAGTTTTCTAACCATCAGAGATTCTAGCTCTGAGACTCCGGTGGTTAAGATCTCCATCTCCAATGACATGGGTCAGCTGACTGATAAGCCAGATTTTACTAACATTAATAAGGAAGGAGCCTATACTCCTGCTTAGCATCCAATTAGATAGACCCAGGTCCTGCATGGTCTACTATGGGTAGTGGCAGTGCTCCAGATATCTTCAGAGCTTCTCCAGATGTCCCTCCTTGCCCCTTACACTGGATCCTTTACTCATATCCCATCCACTGGAAAATGAAGTCCTACCACTGGAATGGGAGTCAGTTGCATTTTCCAGTCCGACCCTCAATTCCCCCAATTCTTTTAATAACAGCTCACTGATTTTCTTTCCCTTGGAGGATCAGCTTCTTCAACTTGCTGTTTGTGACAGAATCCAACCCTAAATCCAGTTCCATGAGCTGCCTAAGCCTCAGATTTGGCCAATGAGTTACAATCCTGAGGCTTTCGCTGCACCACTGTGAAGAAGGTGGTCTCTGTCTGTCTGTGTGGTTCTGCTGAAGGACTCTTAGAGCCATCTTTGCCAGACAGGGAAGAGCCTGCCTGAGAATTAAGGTGACATGAGAGAAATTCATCTGATCACCTGGATCCAGACAGATACCACCTAAAGTTCCTGGAGACACTTGTCCCTTTGTCCTTCTTCCCCTCCCTCCCTCCCTTCTTCCCTCCCTCCTTTTTTTTCTCCCTCTTCTCCATCCTCCCTCCCCCTACTCCACTTTTCTTGGCTTAAGCCAGTGTGAGTTGGATTTTATTCTTTGCAACTGATAAAGTCCTTAAAAAGGCCAACACATTTGGAAGCCTCGAGTGGTAATAAAGTAACCACATCCTACCCCCACTTCAAAATGTAAACGTGGTTTATTTAATGCCTTTTATCCATCACAAAGCACCCATTCCTTCCCAGCATCCCCCTCTTCCTAGAAAACAAGACGCAGCGTAAGGCACGTGCACTGTCCACATGACGTCAAGTAGGGTCTTTAAAAACAAAACTAAGCAATAGTCTTTTCAGCAGCTCAAACTGCCTCCCTCTCTAATGTTCAAAGAATGATTGTCCCCACAAAGCACAACTTGGAGAAGAGAGTGCTTACATTAGAACTGTGAACCACTCCACATGCCAGTTCAAAAAACAAAACCAAACCAATGACTAAGAAACCCAGCCACACAGGTACAAGAGCATAATTCCGGAGTAATGAGACTAGTCCATAAATTAAAAAGAAGACAAGACAAACCCGTCCCCTCCTCATCACCAGGCCTCCCCCAAGTCGTCAATTCCTTGCTTTTGTTCTGTGAGTCTTACAGAAGAGTCTAGACTCCGAGCCAGCCCTTTGCCCCAAAGTCAAATACTCCGAAGCCAAAGTTGGGTACTTTGCTTCTCGGAACCCTCATTTGGACTGATGGACGGCTTCTGAGATGGTCACTGGACACAACGTCTTGGCTGTGGGGCCCCTGCCTGGTGTCCAGCATCTGGGTCTCTGGAGTTCTCGGTGGGGAGGTGGGGAAGGCGAGGGGGTCTGAGGGTGAGATGGTAGGTGGAGATGCTGCTGATCCTGCTATAAATACTCCAGCTCCAGGGCGTGCCTCAGTGCCTCCAGGTCCGCGTGGCAGGATATCCGCCAGAAAGGCATATTGTGCTGAAACACAGAACAGCAGCCACAAGGTTACGCCCCTGCCCCCGTCCCTGGATCCCACGCCCATGGTTAGACGGCATGTGAGAAGTCAACCCAGTTAAGTCTAGCACGTGGGGACTTCCCAAACTATGAGGCACTTGACGTTGCTGGCAGACCCACATCCAGCCAGTACCCACCAGTATGGCCAACCATTTCTATTCACTCAGAGCCTGCTCTGACGGGCTCATCCAGCACTGCCCAGCGTGTTCACTGTTGGACCCTCCTGCCTCTGTTGGTACTATCGTGGTCTTAGGCGGTACACTGACATGGTGTTAAATTGTGCAGTGGGAAAGCGATTCCTTTTTGAAAATCTGTTCTTGCCTGGGCACTGTGGCCCATGCTTGTAATCCCAGCACTTTGGGAGGCTGAGGCAGGAGGATTGCTTGAGGCCAGGAATTGGAGGCTGCAGTGCTCTGAATCCTGTTACTTCAAGAAGAAAGTCACAGCTCGGTGCTGGAACCCCTCCCCAACATTTGTCAATCTCCACTGTGAACAAACAGAGCTGGTCTTGGAGGGTCTTGAGCAGGCTCCTGTAGCTATAGCCAGGTCAGGATGACACTAATTTGTTTTCGTAACAGCTTTTGTTTTTATCTTTTCCTTTTCTTTGCAGCAGGCGGTACTTGCTTCAAGTTATTGGCAGGATAGGGAGTTTTTTTCTTTTCTTTTTTTCTTTTTGTTGAGACAGGGTATCCCTCTGTTGCCCAGGCTAGAGTGCAGTGACATGATCTCTGCTCACTGCAGCCTCAACCTCCCAGGCTCAAGTGATCCTCCTACCTCAGCCTCCCAGGTAGCTGGGACTACAGATGCATGCCACCACATCTGGCTGATTTTTGTATTTTTTGTAGAGATAGGGTTTCACCATGGTGCCCAGGCTGGTCTCAAACTACTGGGCTCAAGCGATCCACCCACCTCAGCCTCCCAAAGTGTTGGGATTACAGGCATGAGCCATCGTGCCCAGCTGAATTTCGTTTCATTAATTTTTTTTAAATTTTAGAGATGGAGTCTCGGTTTGTTGTCCACGCTGCAATGCAGATCATGGCTCACTGCAGCCTTGAGCTTTTGGGCTCAGCTGATCTTCCTGACTCAGCCTCCTGGGTAGCCAGGGACATATCTAGATAAATAGGAAAAAGGAAGGATGCAGGACAAATTGTGTGTGTGTGTGTGTATATATATATGTGCATGTATATGGAGGAAAGAATGCTGGGGTTTCTCAGTAGTTTAAAGGATAAGACTACCTAAGGAAGAATGTAAAGAAATCATTAAGGCAGGTGTAAATAAAATGTCATGGGAGCCAGCCAGAGGAAGCAGTCTCTTTTTTGGTAGAAGTGAATGGGGTGGGGATGTCTCAGGGGAGAAGAGGCGCATGAGACCCAGACCTTGAAGAATGAATGAGGAGGCCAGGCGCGCTGACTCACACCTGTAATCCCAGGACTTTGGGAGGCCAAGGTGGGCGGATCACCTGAAGTCAGGAGTTTGAGACCAGCCTGGCCAACATGGTGAAACCTGTCTCTACTAAAAATACCAAAAATTAGCTGGGTGTGGTGGTGGGCACCTGTAATCCCAGCTACTTGGGAGGCTGGGGCAGGAGAATAGCTTGAACCCAGGAGGCGGAGGTTGCAGTGAGCTGAGATCGCGCCATTGCACTCCATCCTGGGCAACAAGAGTGAAACTTCAACTCAAAAAAATAAAAAACAAAAAAAGAATGAGTGCTTCGTAGTTAGCAGGCCACTGAAGGGAAGGGCATCCCAGGTTGAGCATCCCTGGGCGAGCAAAGGAAGATATATAAAGGTGCAAGGGGCAGACCCCGGTGGGGTGTTCTCACAGGTCACAAACACTTATGAGGCATTCACTGGAGACTCAGATAAACCCACAGATAAGAAACAAGATAAGTTCATCTCCTGGTAAGTGCTAGGAAGGAAACAGAACGAGAGATAGGGTAGGAAGCAGCGATGTCTGTCTACTTTTGAGAGCTGGGTCAGGAAAGGCCTCTCCAGGCAGTGCCATTTAAGCAGGCCCTGGCAAAGATGTGGGGGAACGTGGGGGCAGGTAGAAGACACAGCAAGTGCAAAGGCCGCAGGAAGGTTGAGCTTGGAATGTAATGCTCATTGCTGCACTGCATGGCTCTTGGCACATAGTAGGTGCTCAAGAAATATTTGTAGAAGGACTGAAAAGAGGAAGAGAGGGAGGGGGAAAAAAAAAAGGTAAGTTTCTCAAGCAAAGTGCTCTGAATGTATCCTTTTCTCTTTGTTCTGTAGTTTCTAAATAATTCCCAACTCAAGGGAAGCAGAAAACCATCTCCTGTGGGGGCAGCTCTCATCTCTTCAACACCTTCTCACTGCCCTAGCATTCCCACCCTGCCCTCATCCCGGCCAAGACTTCCTTTCTTTACAAAGATAGATTCTGGTTGTCACCTGGCCAATCCTGCCCTATTTAAAGAGTGTAATTTTGGCTGGGTGTGGTGGCTCACACCTGTAATCCCAGTACTTTGGGAGGCTGAGGTGGGCGGAACACCTGAGGTCAGGAGTTCGAGACCAGCCTGGCCAACATGGCAAAACCCCGTCTTCACTAAAATTACAAAAAATTAGCCAGATGTGGTGGCTCATGCCTGTAATCCCAGTTACTTAGGAGGCTGAGGCACGCGAATCGCTTGAACCCGGGAGGCAGAGGTTGCAGTGTGCCGAGATCACGCTACTGCACTCCAGCCTGGGCGACAGAGCGAGACTCTGTCTCAAAAAAAAAAAAAAAAAAAAAGCGTGATTCATTTTTCTGGGAGAGAATGAGCAAAGGTGGAAGAAAGAGAATGTTCCAGCTGCCTTTACCCCAGGCTTAAAGACTCCACATGCCAGTGGATTCATCACTCGTGGAGAGGCGGAGACAAGTGACCCACTAAAATGGAGATATTAACAACACTGTCAGCAGAAACAGGCGAAGCCTCTGGTCCTGCAGCCATATTTCACACCGCTCAGGTATCCGGTGGCCTGGGCTAATGACTTCCACGTGTCAGGCTGAGAGAGTGGCTGGTGGACAGCGTTTCTCACTAACGTTCTAGGGCTTCTGCCTCAGACACTGGGACTTTCACAAGAGCTCTGTGTGTGGCGGGTGTGTACCTAGTCTTCTTTGGCGGACTCTACTCTTGTCTGACTAGCTCAGGGGTGAAAACCAACTGTGTTTGAAACTGTAAGTCCGTCTCCTCCCTGCCAGGCGTTTGGAGCATGACACAGGCAGGTTTGCATGTGCCAGATGTGTGACCTTAGGCAAATTAATTAACCTCTCTGAGTGTCAAACTCTGTCATCTATAAAATGGGGTGTGGCCGGGCACACGCCTATAATCCCAGCTTTCTGGGAGGCCGAGGTGGACAGATTGTTTGAGTCCAGGAGTTTGAGGCCAGCCCAGGCAACATGGCAAAACCCCATCTCTACAAAAAAAAAAAAAAAAAAAAAAAAAAAATTAGCCAGGTATGGTGGTGCCTGTCCGTAATCCCAGCTACTTAGAGGCGGGGGTGGGAGGATCGCTTGAGTCCCGTAGGTAGAGGCTGCAGTAAGCTGAGATTGTGCCACTGCACTCCAGCCTAGGTGCCAGAGTGAGACACTATCTCTAAAAAAAAAAAAAGAAAGAAAAAAAAAAAAAGGGATGCAACGATACCCACTTTGTAGGAGTTTTTGGAGGACTGAACACAATGGTGATGTTAGCAATAAAGTTATGGTGGTGAAGGGCATGGGGTTAGGCCAGCACCTCCAGATGCCAGCCCACAGCCTGGCCACACACCAGTCAGTGTGACTGACCCTGGCAGCTGCCCTCAAGATCCCTCTCCCCTTCTCTCTCAGAAAGAGCTCATTTCTCAGCGGGGCTCATGGCGGCTGACAATAGAGACCGTATCTTCCAGGAAAGGGGAGGAGCTTTCCAGGTGGAGGGAACAGCGCCTGCAAAGCCTTCTAAGCTCCTCTCGCCCCAGGCCCTCTCCCAGGACCCCAGGGCTTCCCTCTTCTTCTGGGTTTCATCTGCTGAGACCCTAAACATTTTTGCATTTCCTTGGGATTTGCTGCCAGGCAGAGATGGGGGAAACCAGGTCCCCCTAATTAAGCTCTCTGACATTAACAATCCACTTCCCAGGCCTCCGGGTGGGGGGTGGCAGCCTCTCTGGGGCACCGTTGACAGGTCCAGACCCAGGACTTTGGCAGCTGTTTCTTTTCCAAGAACAGAGATGTGGCCACCAGAACCCCCCGCCCTCTCCTCATGGGCCCAAGATCACAAATGCAGGATTTTCTTTTTCATTAGCTTAATGCTGTCTTTATTAACTGGGAAGGGTTCCTGGAACATATGATCAGTAAGTATTAAATAAAACACACACATGTGCACTGGCCCCCCACCAGCCTGCCCCGTCGGAACGTCTCTAGGCTCCCGAACAGTTGTCCCAGAAACAATCCAGGGCTACCAGGGGCGGCAGCCAGAGGCAGAGAGGGGGATTTGTAGAAGGAAATTACTCAGGATGCTTCTGCGATTTGCAAATGGAATGGACCGGCAAGCAAGGAGCCTGGGAAGGAGGACCCAGCCAGCCACGGGGAGTGGCGGAAATCTTGGAAGGAGGCCTTGTAAGGCCACGAGGGGTGCTCATAAGAGCAGGAAAACGCAGTTGGAGAGGCGGAAGAAGTACCTTTTTTGCTCCTTGCTCCTCTTCCACACCATCACCGATCACCACGTAGACAGCTTTTCTGCCGAATCTCTGCATTATCCTCTCGAAGCAGCTCTCCTTCCCTGCAAGCACACAGGAAGGGAAGAAAAAAAGCTCTGTGAGGACCCAGATTGCAGCCAATACCCGCTCATTAAGAGCTCGGTGCCTGCAGCTGTGCTCCCAAAGGCCCGGTATTCATCATTTCGTTCTTGAGCAAACTTCTGAGGTCAGCACTGTTGTCGTCCCCCCGTGAAGGACGATGACAGCCGGAAACACAGTGAGGGTCAGTAGCTTGCCCAGGACAACACAGCAGGAGGAGGCAGTGCAGGGCTTAGAGCAGGCTCTGGAGTCTCTGCAGCTGTCCGATGTAGAAGTGGCCATGGACGCACAACCATCTGAATGCACTTGATACCACTGCGCTGGAGACTGTTTTTTGTTTTGCTTTGTTTTGCTTTGTTTTGGTTTGAGACACTGTCTTGCTCTGTCACCCAGGCTGGAGTGCAGTGGCGCCATCTCAGCTCACTGCAACTTCCACCTTCTGGGTTCAAGCGATTCTCCTCCCTCAGCCTCCTGAGTAGCTGGGATTACAGGCACGCATCATCACACCTAGCTAATTTCTGTATTTTTTAGTAGAGATGGGGTTTCACCATGTTAGCCAGGCTGGTCTCGAACTCCTGGCCTCAAGTGATCTGCCCGCCTCGGCCTCTCAAAGTGCTGGGATTACAGGCATGAGCCGCCGCACCCAGCCAGGTTAACCTTTTTTAAATTTTTATTTTATTTTTGAGATGGAGTCTCCCTCTTGTTGCCCAGGCTGGAGTGCAATGGCCCAGTCTCGGCTCACTGCAACCTCTGCCTCCCGGGTTCAAGCGACTCTCCTGCCTCAGCCTTCCGAGTACCTGGGATTACAGGTACCCACCACCACGCCCTGCTAATTTTTTTGTTTTTAGTAGAGATGAGGTTTCACCATGTCGGTCAGGCTGGTCTTGAACTGCCTGACCTCAGGCAGTCCTCCTGCCTTGGCCTCCAAAAGTGCTGGGATTATAGGCGTGAGCCATCACGCCTGGCCATCTTAACCATTTTTTTTTTTTTTTTTTTGAGACAGAGCCTCTCTGTGTTACCCAGGCTGGAGTGCAGTGGCGCGATCTTGGCTCACTGCAAGCTCTGCCTCCTGGGTTCATGCCGTTCTCCTGCCTCAGCCTCCCGAGTAGCTGGGACTACAGGTGCCCGCCACTATGCCTGGCTAATTATTTTGTTTTGTATTTTTAGTAGAGACAGGGTTGCACCGTGTTAGCCAGGATGGTCTCAATCTCCTGACCTCGTGATCTGCCTGTCTTGGCCTCCCAAAGTGCTGGGATTACAGGCGTGAGCCACCGCGCCCAGCCCATCTTAACCATTTTTAAGTGTATAGTGCATGGCCAGGTGCGGTGGCTCATGCCTGTAATCCCAGCACTTTGGGAGGCCGAGGCAGATGGATCACCTGAGGTCAGGAGTTTGAGACTAGCTTGGCCAACATGGTGAAATCCCGTCTCTACTAAAAATACAAAATTAGCTGGGTGTGGTGGTGCGCACCTGTAATCCCAGCTACTCAGGAGGCTGAGGCAGGAGAACCACTTGAACCCAGGAGGCAGAGGTTGTGGTGAGCCGAGATTGCACCATTGCCCTCCAGCCTGGGCAACAAGAGAGAAACTCCATCTTAAAAAAAAGAAAAAGGGTTAAGATGGTGAAAATTTTATATTATTTAATTTTAACCACAATTAAAATTTAAAAAAGAGATTCGAAATAAACCTGCAAAAGTACTTGACATATGCAGGAAAAATGGGAAAAATGAAAAGACAGGATATCTTGTTGAAAAATATTCAACAACCATTTTGGCCCTTATTACTATAATTTTAAAATCAAAAGGCACTTTTACATAATGTTTGGCCCTAGAACTTCAGTAAAACCAAAACTGTTTCAAGAAAATGCTGCCAAAGTACTGTAAGTCATTTTTTTTTTTGCTCTAGAGAAAAAACAATGGAAAAAGTTTCTAATTAAAGATATTTTGGCACGGTGGCTCATGCCTGTAGTCCCAGTACTTTGGGGGGCTGAGGTGGGAGGATTGCTTGAGGCTGGGAGTTGAAGGCTGTAGTGAGCTATGATCTCACCACTGCATTCCAGACTGAGTGACAGTCCGAGTCACTCAGCTATGGACTACATTTCCCAGCTTCCTTGGCAGCTACCTGTGGCCACATGACTAAGCTGGGGCTAACAGGAAGTGAGTAGAACGTAATGTGCATAGCCTTCTGAGCTTGGCCTTCAAATATCAGACCCACTAGAATGACGACAGGCTAGGACTCTGATTTGACCCTATACATGAGAATAAAACCGTAAGGAATGGTGGAAAAATAAAACGGGAGAGACCTGGGTTTCTGGATATCTTTGAGGACAGGGTCACCCCACCAGCCTGGATCACTCACTTCTGTCTGTTCTACTAGGGAGAAAACAGCTTTGACTCTTTTGCAAGCCCTTGCATTTGGGGTGTGTTTGTTACAGCAGCTTTGCCTGTATCTGAACTCATACAGACACTTTGGAAAACTGTGGTCCTAACCAATTTCTTTAGAAGCAGAAGTTAAGGCACGTGGTCTGTGGGGGCTGTTTTGGGGATCTGAGTCATGGCCATAGGCGAATTCCATCCATTTCCCCAGTGTCATGTTCCTTAAACATCCCATTCCCAAGATGGAAAGCTAACCCTACCCTCCATCCCTGTATTACCCCCAAGGTGTGGCTTCTCCCTACCTGTCTTGGTTGCACTGTAGATGTTCTCAATAGGAAACACAGACCCCAGGCCATATAGCAGGACTTTGGCCAGGGCAGGAATTAGTTGAGTGGTGGTGACCAGCACATTGACACAGTTGGGCCTAAGGACAAAGGAGATTGTGGATCAGAACTCAGAGGGACCACAAGGCCAGCCTCCTCCTGCTGCATGAGCCTGCAGTTGGCAGGAAATCTGATAGGTTTGGAGGCTGTGGCTGTCATCTTCAGGCATGTTAGGGCCCAAGGATTCTCAGGCTGTTCCTCTCTTATAATCCTGAAGCTGCCTGACATGGCGAAATGTAGTATGGGGGGAATAGTAGTATGGGGTGAATACTTTTCTTATATAAAAAGCAAATGTTTATTGCAAGGGCCATACATTTAAATAGTTGCAGGTAATGTAAATGAGAGATATGGAAAAAGTGTAGGCCAAAAGGGAGAGGTGAGGACTGGAGTAAGCTGGAGCCTGAATGCCAGTTCTCATCTTTTGGGAGAATTCAGAAACCTGGAAACCTGTTGGGCCCTGAAAAGTCTCTGCAGCTATTAGCTCAGCTATGCTCTTAAGGTATCCACTGAGCCTTGTGCACTTAAGCTTTATTAAATATTTGGGCTGGGCATGGTGGCTCATGCCTACAATCCCAGCACTTTGGGAGGCCGAGGTGGGTGGATCACCTGAGCTCAGGAGTTCAAGACAAGCCTGATCAACATGGTGAAATCCCATCTCTACTAAAAATACTGGGGCTGAGGCAGAATTGCTTGAACCTGGGAGGGAGAGGTTGTGGTGAGCCGAGATCACGCCACTGCACTCCAGCCTGGGCGACAGAGTGAGACTCTGTCTCAAAAAAAAAATTGGAAAGTGTGCAAGTGAGAATTTGAGGAGTCCAATTCTCCTAAGTGTGGACATGCAGGAGCCACCACTGTCTACTGCAAGAAAGTTCAGTGTCACAGAGGAAAACAGGGGCTGCCACTTGCCGGGAGTTGATGAGGTTTAGTGCCTTCAGGGAGTGGGTCAGCCAGAGGTCTGTGAGAGCTTCCAGCTCGGCTCGGAGCTGTAGCCAGGTCTCCCTTTTGGGAGCACCTATCAACCCTGTGGACAAAGGAAATAAAGATGTAGTCATCATACTAGAAAGATCTGGGGGACAAAGGTAGGGAACAGGAATCTAGCTACTGTACCCTGAAGGTTAAAATCAGATGATATCCAAAGTAAACTTCAATCCAGTGGCTTCTCTTAATATTATCCTGAGATCAATAGATTGATAGATTAATCCATCTACTGACTGATCCACCCATCCACCCACCCATCCATCCATCCATCCATCCATCCATCCATCCACCCACCCACCCACCTATCCACCTATCCATTCACCCAATATCCTTCCATCCACCCATCCATCCATCCACCCAATATCCATCTATCCATCCATCCATCCACCCACCCACCCACCCACCCACCTATCCACCCATCCATTCACCCAATATCCATCCATCCACCCATCCATCCATCCATCCATCCATCCATCCATCCACCCATCCATCCATCCATCCACCCACCCACCCACCCACCTATCCACCCATCCATTCACCCAATATCCTTCCATCCACCCATCCATCCATCCACCCAATATCCATCCATCCACCCATCCATCCATCCATCCATCCACCCATCCATCCATCCACCCACCTATCCACCCATCCATCTACCTACCCACCTATCCACCCATTCATCCACCCAATATCCATCTATCCATCCATCCACCCACCCACCCACCCATCAATCTACCCACTCATCCACCCACCCACCTATCCATCCATCCACCCATCCACCCATCTACCCCCACATCCATCCATCCACACATCCAACAAAAAATTCAGGAGTGCCTTCTAGGTGCTTGATATTGTAATAGGCACTGAATATACAGATATAAACAAAAATATGCAGATTATAGAGCTTATATTGTTATGGTAGAGACAGGGGATTAATAACAAAAAAAAGATGAACATTTTTGAGTGCTTGTTATGTGCTGGGCTCTGCTTTTAACACTATTTATTTCATTCTCACAATGACACTATAGGTGGACACAATTTTTATTTCTATATTTTTAGGTAAAGAAACAGGCTTTGTGATGTTGACTGACTTGCTCACCATAGGGAGAAAATAATGGACACAGGTCCGGCACCCAGGCAGCTGGCTTCCAGAGCCACCCTGTGGGTATTTCTCAACCTGCCATTCTCTCAGCCTTCAGTAGCTTTAAGATAAAGTTCAAAATCCCCAGCAACATGATCCTGTCCCTACTGAGTTTCATCTCCTGCTGCTGTCTTTCCATTCCAGCCTGGAGGCCTCCTGTTTGTTCCCTGAAACACCAAGTGGTCTCTTGCCCCAGGACCTTTGCACATCTCATTTCAGAACCTGGACCACTCTTCTGACATCTTCTGCTTTTGCTTGGCTAAATCCTTCATACTCTGCATTTGGGCCTCATCTTTTTTTTTTTTTTTTTTTTTTTTTTTGAGACAAGGTCTTGCTCTGTCACCTAGGCTGGAGTTCAGTGGTGTGATCACAGCTCACTGCAGCCTCAGTCTCCTAGGCTCAAACAATCCTGCAATCCTTCCACCTTAGCCTCCTGAGTAGCTGGAACTACAGATGCCTGTCACCATGTCTGGCTAATTTTTGTATTTTTCATAGAGGTGGGGTCTTGCTATGTGGCCCAAACTAGTCTTGAACTCCTGGCCTCAAGCAATCCTGCCTTGGCCTCCCAAAGTGCTGGAATTACAGGTGTGAACCTCTGCATCTTGCCTTAAGGCCTCATCTTAAATGTGGTTTGCTCTGGAAGGTCTAACCTGATCTCTCCAGGCTGGGTCAGGTCCCTCTAGTTTATATTCTCCCAACACACTGTAGCTCTTCTTCACAACACTTCTCACAACTCTAATTTTAAGTGTATCTGTGTGACAATGTGTTTGGCATCTGCCTTGGCCATTAGGCTATTCACTCTAGGGCAGAGGGCAGGGACCGAGTCGGTCTTGTTTGCCACCATAGCAGCAGTTTCTGTAGCAGGGGCTGGCCCGTGCTTGGTGCTCAATCAGTATTTGCTGAAGGAAGAATTAATGAGGACAAAATGCTGCCTGTGCTATGGAGACATTGTCTTCTCTACACAGAAGACCCCAGTGTCCAAACTGGGCCCTGTGTCATCTGGACACCGCCAGCTCTCTCATCCTGTCCGGGACCACATGACCCCCACTCCAGCCATGCTGGCCTTCTTTATCTTTCTGAAAAGTGTCAAACTCCTTTGGTCTAAGAGACTTTTCATTTGCTGTTTGTGGTAGACACTGTTAGTTGCCATCCACTATCCATTTTTTCCACTTATAATTAGTAAAAATATAAATACAAAAAGATCTTCTCATTAGTAATAAGAATCCTGATTTTGGCTGGGTGAGGTGGCTCACGCCTGTAACCCCAGCACTTCGGGAGGCTGAGGTGGGAAGATCACTTGAGCCAGGGGTTTGAGACCAGCCTGGGCAAGATTGGAAGGCCCTGTCTCTACAAAAAATTTAAAAATTAGCCAGGCATGGTGGCATGTGCCTGTGGTCCCAGCTATTCTGGAGGCTGAGGTGGGAGGATCACTGGAGCCTAGGAAGTCGAGGGTGCAGTGAGCCGAGATCATGCCACTGCACTCCAGCCTGAGAAACAGAGTGAGACCCAGTCTCAATAAATAAATAAATACAAAGATAGAAGGGGCCAGGTGGGGTGGCTCACGCCTGTAATCCCAGCACTTTGGGAGCCCGAGGCGGACAGATCATCTGAGGTCAGGAGTTTGAGACCAGCCTGGCCAACATGGTGAAATGCCATCTCTACTAAAAATACAACAATTAGCCAGGTGAAGTGGTGGGCGCCTGTAGTCCCAGCTACTCGGGAGGCTGAGGCAGGAGAATCGCTTGAACTCGGGAGGCGGAGGTTGCAGTGAGCTGAGATTGTGCCACTGCATTCCAGCCTAGGTGACAGAGCGAGACTCCGCCTCAAAAAAAAAAAAAAAAAAAAAAAAGATAGAAGGATCCTGAGATCCTGGGCTCCTAACACTGTAGAGTACTCAGCCAGCTTTGGAATGCCTACAGCTCTTGTATATAAGAAAAAAATATATATTTCTATCTGGTTTAAGCCATTGTTTTTTGTGTTATTTTTTGGTTGGTTGTTCTTTTATTTACGCAGTTGAATATAGCTGAACTGATTGACTCTTTCCTTGTACTGGTCATCCCCCAGCTCTGGGCATTTGGTTATCATTATTAGACTCTCATCTAGAAAATTTAGAATACTGAGTTTAAATATCCCTTCCTGAGAGATGGACTCTGGGTCCACTATTCCAAGTATCCCCTGGCCACCACTGCCCACGCTGGGCTCTCTACCATATTCCTCTGTTTCTTCTACAGCTGTGATCATTCTCTGAAATGACTGAATTAAGAATTTAAAGCCAGGTGTGGTGGCTCACACCTGTAATCCCAGTACTTTGGGAGGCTGAGGCGGGTGGATCACCTGAGCTCAGGAGTTCGAGACCAGCCTGGCCAACATGGTGAAACCCCGTCTCTATTAAAAATACAAAAATTAGCCGGGCATGGTGGCATGTGCCTGTATTCTCAGCTAGTCGGGAGGCTGAGGCAGGAGAGTCACTTGAACCCGGCAGGTGAAGGTTGCAGTGAGCCGAGATTGCACCACTGTACTCCAGCCTGGGTGACAGAGTAAGACTCCATCTCAAAAAAAAAAAAAAAAAAAAAAAAAAAGAATTTAAGTGATTTGCTCACTTATTGATGGTCTGTTTCCTCCACCCATTGAATATAAACTCTTTGAAAACAGGGATCTTGTTTCTTTTGTTCACCGTTGAATCCACAACCTAGGCCTTTGACGATGGACACATGGGTGAATGAATGAAGAATGAATGGATCTTCTTACTGCTACATGTCCCATCTTCTCATTAGTCTATCAACTCTAGGAGAACACATGGCCTCTGGTTTTCCTCTCTCTCTGCACCTTCCCCACAGACCCTTAGCTGGAACCCTCAGTGACAATACAAACTTACAAGGCTCAGCACTTTCAGTTGACAAAGGGCTTCCCGACGTGCTGTCTTGTGTAACCAGCTGCCCAACCACCCCTACTTTGCTCCCCGCTGGGAAGTGTGCTTCAAGCTGCTTCCTCGGTGTTTTCCTCCAGGCTTGGCCTCCTTCCCACCTTCCCCAGATAACAATGGTGCTACTTAAGGAGAGCATATGTGTGTCAGAGCCGTTCTGAGCACCTTTCCTGTACGAATTCACAACATCCTGGCAAGAATCCTTGTGTACACTGTGTATATTGCAGACACTATTAGCCACCTACCACTGACGCTGGGCAGCATCACTGGCCCCAGTTTACACACGAGGAGGAAACTGAGGCACAGGGAGGTCAAATAACCTGCTCAGAGCTACACGGGAAGTGGTAGAGGGAGGAATGACATCAGGCCAAGGCCCCTGATTCCAACCCCTGCCTCCTAGATGGTGATTTACTAAGTATTTTCTCCATCCTGTATTTTGCAGGTGTCTTTCTTCCGAGCACACCTTCTAAAACACCTGGAATCGCGGGGATCTGTGGTGATCTCTGGACTGGAAGCCACGGCCATGCACCTGGCTCGTTCTGTGATGCAGGAACAGCTGGGATAGTGAGGGGGACTGGCATGCCGCTAGCTGTGGCCTCCTCACCGTCTGATGCCTCGGGTGCTCTCCTCTCAGCTATGGGTGAGTAGAGCAGCCTGACAAAGCCCTGGCATTTCCTGGGCCTTAACCTGGATGGGGAGCAGATGCTCTCTGTTGGCCAACCCCATCCCTGTCTCCCCTAAGTGAGCCCTCCTGCACCCCTCCTCCCTCCGTGCAGGGCTGGGTACAAAGGTTGGGACTTGACCAGAGCTTGCTCCTTCACTCCTGCAATCAACACACTCACATCTAAGAGGCCACCAAGTGTGGCCCTGAAGGGCAGAGGTGGTGGAGTCGTCCAGCCTGGGACTCCACTGTGGCTCTTCTGCCTGGGCTGTGTGACGCTGGGCAGGTTACTTAACCTCTGTAATCTCAGTTTCTGCTTTTGAGCAACACCGCTGATAAAACCATTTACCTTACAGGGATGCTGTGACGAGTAAAGGAGCTATTCCATGAAAACGGTGGCAACACTGGCAGAGTGAGTGCTCCATAAACATTAGCTACTGCCAGGACTGCACTTAGCACATGGTCTGCATTAGCACCGCAGCCACGAACACGACAGGAAGTCTGTCCCAAAGAACGGATGGGAAAGCGACCAGGGACAGGGGAAGACACAGAGGAACCCGAGGCTCCCAAGCAAAACTGAGAGCAACTCATGACAAATACCACCATTTACTGAGTGCCTGCTGTGTACCAGGCATGGAGTCATGCTTTTTGTATGCATTCACAATAAATCTCTCAATAATCTAGGAAAGCAGAAGTATTTGTATTCTCCGTTTCATAGATTTATTTATTTTTTGAGATGGAGTTTTGCACTTGTTGCCCAGGCTAGAATGCAACCTCTGCCTTTCGGTTTCAAGCGATTCTCCTGCCTCAGCCTCCCAAGTAGCTGGGATTACAGGTGCCTGCCACCACACCCAGCTGATTTTTTTGTATTTTTAGTAGAGACGGGGTTTCACCATGTTGTTCAGGCTGGTCTCGAACTGCTGACCTCGTGATCCACCCGCCCTGGCCTCCCAAAGTGCTGGGATTACAGGCGTGAGCCACTGTGCCCGGCCCTCATTTCATAGATTTAAAGACTGAGGCTCATTAAGATGACCGTATGTACATTGCCTAAGGCCACATAGCTAGAAAGTTGTAGAGCTGGGACCGGAAGCGTGTTCTGTCCAGTTTGAGAACCGGGACTGTATTCTTTCTAGGAATGGAGGGGGGTGGCCCTAGAAGCTTTTGGGGCCAATGTGTATATTGCAGACACTATTAGCCACCTACTCAAACCCTGCCCTTATGGGCCAGTGGTTGGTTCCAGGCACTGTGGCAACCAGGAAGACTCCCAGATGTCTCCTGAAGAGGGCGCAGTATTACCCCCAGTTAAAAACCTCTGTTCTAGAGAACTCCAGAATTCTCTAGACTACGGCTGAGCCAGCCTCGCTTCCAGTGCCTTCAGACTTCTTGTTTGGGGCAATGAGCAAACGTTCCTAATACCTGAAGCCAGGGCGGTCTCTCCTTGGCTGCACTTAGAATTACTCAGGGATCTTTATGACTCCTGATGTCCAGGCTGCAGCGATACCGAGACCATCAGAAACGGAAACTCCTTGGGTGGTTCCAGTGAGAGCCAAGTGTGAGAACCCGTGACTTCCAGGGCTTCTTCAACTTTAATGCCTCCACTGGCGGGCTTGTTAAAAACGTAGATTCTGGGCCAGGCAGGTGCTGCATGCCTCTAATCCCAGCTACCTGGGAGGCTGAGGTGGGAGGATCACTTGAGGCCAGAAGTAATTTGAGACCAGCCTGGGCAGCATAGCAAGACCTTGTCTCAAAAATAAAAAGAAATTTTTTCAGAGCGGATTCTGAGTCAGTTGCCCAGGATGAGGCCTGACACCCTGCACTTCTCTCTCTTTTTTTTTTTTTTTGAGACAGGGTCTCGCTTTGTCGCCCAGGCTGGGGTGCAGTGGTGTAATCTCGGGTCACTGCAGACTCTGCCTCCTGGTGACCCTGCACTTCTAACCAGCTCCAGGGGGATGCTGATGTGGTTGGTCTGAGGACAACAATCTGAGCTGCAAAGACTCAAGGCACAGGTCCTCCCCCATTCCAAGGGGGATTCTGGAATTCCAGAATCCAAGCGGGGATTCCAGGGCTGTGAAAACACAGATTCTGGGCCCGAGTTTCAGATTTGCTAGGCCTGAGGTAGGACCAGAGACTCTGCATTTCCAACATATGCCCAGGTGATGCTGACGCTGCTGCTTGGAGGACCACCCGTGAGAGCCTCTGGCTGTGGGTAAGAGAATTCCGCCCCCATGCCCACCCCGCACCATTTGTGGCCTGAAGGATCTTGGACCAGATGCAGCCTCCATCCCTTAGCTTTCCCACCCCCAAAGTGAAGGTGACAAAATACCAGTGCTGTATTCCAAAGGGTGTCGTCAGGGTTGCATTAAGTGGGCTGGTACTGATTGTGAACCTCTCTGCCTGGCGCCTGGCACAGCAGGGACACAGAATTGACAGCATCCATCCCGACGAGCTTCCCTTCCTCGGAGGCCCGAGGCTCACGGTACTCACCGCCGACGTTGTTCTTGTAGGTATTGTACATCTCCTTCACCCGCCGGTAGCGGAAGGCCAGCTTCCTCATCCAGTCCACGCCGCCGTGCACGCCAGAGCCCAGGCACAGGTTGGTTCCTGGGGCTGAACTGTGGAAGCCATCAGCGGAGAAGTTGTACGTGCTGCAGAGAGAGGAGGGGAGGGACGGTGTTAGTGCAGGGGGGTGCAGGGCACCTTCACTGGGAGACTGCAGGCTCTAAGGGACCCACGGGTAGGCTTTCAGGTGCCCATGAGCCCCTCGAAATGCACAGGGTGCTGCGAGTGTACATTTAGGGGGCAGCAGGACCACAGCTTTCATTAGCTTCCCCAAGAAAAGTGGTGTCTTTTTCTCTTACCCGATCCACATCCGTTTGCCTTTTTCTTGTTTATTTTTTAATTTTTATTTTTTTGAGACAGGGTCTTGCTCTGTTGCCCAGGTTGGAGTGCAGTGGTATTATCACAGCTCATTGCAGCCGCAACCTCCCAGCTCAACGGATCCTCCTACTCAGCCTTCTGAGGACCTGGGACCGCAGGCGTGCACCACCACAGTTGGCTAACTTATTTTTATTTTTTTGAGAGATGGAGTCTCTCTATGTTGCCTGGGCTGGTCTTGAACTCCTGGGCTCAAGGGATCCTCCTGCCTTGGCTTCCCAAAGTACTGGGATTATAGGCATGCACCACCATGCCTGGCCCCTTGTTTTGACTTTTAGAAATTATTATTATTTTTTTATTTTGCAATGGAGTCTTGCTCTGTTGCCCAGGTTGGAGTGCAAAGGCATGATCTTGGCTCACTGCAACCTCCACCTCCCAGGTTCAAGTGATTCTCCTGCCTCAGCCTCCCCTTCCCAAGTAGGTGGGATTACAGGTGCCCTCCACCACATCCAGGTAATTTTTTTGTATTTTTAGTAGAGACAGGATTTCACCATGTTGTCCAGGCTGATCTCGCACTCCTGACCTCAAGTGATCCACCCGCCTCGGGCTCCGAAAGTGCTGGGATTATAGGTGTGAGTCACTGTGCCCAGCCATGGATTTATTCTTGAAAAAGTGAACACTGACCATTAACTCAGATGCTACGATGGGGAGAGGTCTAGATGTTAAGAGATGGAGGCCCTTGGGGAGGGCAGGAACCAGTGACCAGGATGGACAGGGGATCTGTTAAGAGCTTGGGTTCCAGAGCCAGGCTGCCCGGATTTGAATCCTGCCCTCCCTGCTGACCAGCCATGTGAGTTTGGGCCGACTGCTTAACCTCTCTATGCCTCACATTCCCCAGCTGTGAAATGAGGATGAAGATAAAACCATCTCTCTCATCTCTCCTAGGGTTACTGTGCACATGCAATGAGTTATCCCATGTCATGCATTTGGAATAGAGCATGGCACAAAACGAGGCATCTCTGAAGGCTGGTTCTTACTGCTAACTGAAAAAGAAAAAAAAAAAAAAAACAAGAGGCATTTCATGCTTGGGACCTAGGATATAGTAGGCACTCCATAAATATTTCTTGAATGAATAAGTGGAGAATTTGGTGTCTAAAGAAGAAAACACCCGTGGGCTGAGAATTCTCAAAGTGAGGTACCAAACAGCTCAGCATAAGACAGGGTTCAGAGGACTATTGCTCTAAATTCCAAGCCAGCTAGCTACGCGGGAAATTTTATAGAAACACAACGATGCTGCTCATTGCCTTGAAAGGAAGACTGCTTCCCAACGATGACTTCATGGAAAGGACCAATTAACCTTGATCTGGGGTTTATTTATTCCATCAATTGAGAAGTCCTGGTGGGGCTGGAGCTTTGCTCCTTGCCAGTCCTGACTGCAGAAGGGATTTTCCAAATGGCTGATTAAAATGAAGCCGGCATCTGCCCGCCGATCACTTCCGATTGTGCCGGGCTTTGAAAGGACTTACAGGGCTCAGGAACAGAAACTCTGATTTCTGTTTTTGCAATAAGTTGGGAGAGACACCTTGGAAGCAGGTACTAAACAAAGTTACAACAACTGGTCCCATAACCAAAACATTATTTTGTCTAATAATATATCTGATGAGCCTGAAGCTCAATGTGGTAATTTTGGAGGAGCACAGATTAACTATGGTCCCGTTTTTATAAACTTTTCCCAGGGGCAGGCTTGGAACATTCCAGCCCACATTCCTCTGGAAGTTGTCTCTCTTTTTTTTTTTTTGAGATGAGTCTTGCTCTGTCCCCCAGGCTGGAGTGCAGTGGCACGATCTCAGCTCACTGCAACCTCTGACTCCTGGGTTCAAGCAATTCTCCTGCCTCAGCCTCCTAACTGGGATCACAGGTGCTCGCCACCATGCCCGGCTAACTTTTGTATTTTTAGTAGAGATGGGGTTTCACCATGTTGGCCAGGCTGGTCTCGAACTCCTGACCTCAGGTGATCCGTGTGCCTTGGCCTCCCAAAGTGCTGGGATTACAGATGTGAGCCACTGTGCCCGGCCTGAAGCTGTCTCATATTGAGCAATGGGTTACCTGATTCCTGGAAGCCATGTCCTGTGAGTGTTTTCCCTAGAAACCAGACACACCACTTACTCATTTGAGAAGTGTTTTTTAAGTATTGGCTGTATCAATTGTTATATTAAAAATATATGCATGCTGGTCAGGTGTGGTGGCTCATGACTGTAACCTCAGAACTTTGGGAGGCTGAGGTGGGTAGATCACTTGAGGTTAGGGGTTCGAGACCACTGCACTCCAGCCTGGGTGACAAGAGTGAAAGTCAGCTTCAAAAAAAAAAAAAAAATATATATATGTGTATGTATGCTAATGAATACAATCAAATATTCAGAGGCAGCTGCCTCCTTAGGAAGACTGCTGGAGGAGAAGTACGTGATACTCTGAGCTTGACTACTGAGAAAAAATTGGTTGTAACATCTCTGGACCCTCGATGGGAGGAGAGAAGCTGAAAGAAAGGGTATTTTCAACATTTTGAGCAGATCTTGGAAGAATATATACCAGACTCTTAATGGTGGTGATTTTGGGAGGTGAGGTCAGGTTAAGTGTGGGATTTTTTTCTGTTATGCACGCATTACTTCAGTAAGCAGGAAAAAATAGCAATAGATGAGCAGCGTTTAGTGATTTGAGGTGATGAGCAAGAGACTGCAGGGTTGAGGGGTGAGGTTGTGATTTTCTAAACAAATTTTTACTCATTTATTTATTATAGTAGAGATGGGGGTCTCATTATGTTGCTCAGGCTGGTTTTGAACTCCTGAGCTCAAGTGATCCTCCTGCTAAGGCCTCCCAGAGTCCTGGGATTACAAGTGTCAGTCACCACATCCGGCCAGTTGTGATTTTTGAGTTTGAGACGCAAAAGTCCTAGTTCTGGCTGGAGGCAGGCACACCTTGTCCTTATAAGCAGCCCTCCTCTCCCATCCCATTTCCTAGTAGAAGGAGAACTTGATAATCAATCAATCAATCAATGGGCATTTTTGACTCCCCAGATTCCCACCTTAAATCTTGGCCATTGTCATCTGATGAGACGTCGTCAACGTGGATCTGGTCACAATCCTATGGAAAATGTGACAAGAAGAGAAAGAGAGAGAGAGAGAGAACGTGCCTTGTTAATCTGATGTAGCCTTTAAGGGCTGGCTTCATAAGCTGAGGGCTGGGATAAGCACTGCATTGGGAGTCATCAGGCTCGGGTTCTAGTCTGGGTTTGGCCACTCAAGGTTAGATGTCCTTAGGTTCAATCTCATCCTCTTTTTCTGTTTGGTTTCCTTATAAATGAGCAGGTTGACTGCAAGGAAAGTGACCATACAGTTACTCATCCAAACAGAGATAGTTTTGTAGTAAAGGGGGCTGGTATTATACTAGGGGGATAGATGCAAACCAGGACTCCCCTAGGTCCCCAGCTTCCCAGGTATGGCCAGACATACGGTCACCCTGGCCATATGGTGGACCTTCGTTGAAGGTGTTCCCGCTGCTTGAAATGCTCTCCTGCCTTCACCTGCTTAGTGAATCCTGTGCTTTTCAAGTATTAGCTCCTGGAGGGACACCTGCTGTGGGCCATGATCTGTGATCATCATTTACTGAGCACTTAGTATGTGCCAGGCACTATCCCCCGGGCTTGCCATTCAACAAACTCCAATGCCATGCTGTTTCCCATTCAGTTTCCTTGGGGAAACACCTCTCTCTGTGGGACAAGACCATGGGGTGGAGGCCGGGCACGGCGGCTCACGCCTGTAATCCCAGCACTTTGGGAGGCTGAGGCAGGTGGATTGTTTGAGGCCAGGAGTTCGAGATCAGCCTGGCCAACATGGAGAAACCCTGCCTCTACTAAAAATACAAAAAAATTAGCTGGACATGGTGGCGCACATCTGTGGTCCCAGCTACTTGGGCGGCTGAAGCATGAGAATTGCTTGAACCTGGGAGGCAGGAGGCTGCAGTGAGCTGAGATCACACCACTGCACTCCAGCCTGGGCGACAGAGCGAGACTCTGTCTCAAAAAGAAAAAAAAAAAAGTAAAAAAGCCGATTCTCCTCTCAGAGCTTCCAGAAGGAATGCCAGTGACACTGATAGGGACTCCTGACCTCCAGAACTGTAAGAGGACACAGGTGTGTTGTTTGAAGCCAGTAAGGGGTGGAAATTTGTTACAGCAGCCCTGGGGAACAAATACACCAACTTTTCAGATTAAGTGAATGCAGCTGGGTTTCTGGCACTTTGCAGCCAAGAGTCATGAGGGATGCCACGTCCCAAGAGGAGCCTACACGATGCACAGCTGCCAACTCCGCCTGCATTGTGAAGTGCACTCATGATAGCCTGATGGGGCAAACATATCATGAGTGCACTTCATGATGCCAGCAGAGCGATATGATGATATGTTGATGGGGTAAAAAGTGTGCGGGGGTACCAGCCCCTGCAGTACTGGTTCAGGGTGCAGGCTCTGGAATCTGACCGCCTGGGCCTGGATCCTGGATCCAACCACTTCCCAGTGTGTGACCTTGAGCGAGGGGCATGACCCTCGTGAACCCCAGAGGCCTGACTGATAAATGGACCTGATAACTGAACCCACTTCCAGATGAGGTGAGGAGAAGTGAGACGCTGCATGAGAGCACTGAGAACAGTGTCGGGTGCACAGTGGGCGCTGCACACGTTAGTTTCTACCACTGTGTTAAGATCTTACACATTTTCCCACATTTTAGTTGCAAGGTGATTTCTGGAGGCAGCTGCCTCCTTACAAAGGCTGCTGGAGGAGGAGAAGCACGTGGGACTCTTGAGCTTGACTACTGAGAAAAAATTGATTGCAACATCTCTGGACCCTTGATGGGAGTAGAGACGCTGGAAGAAAGGGTACTTTCAACGTTTTGAACAGATCTCTTTTTAGACAATTGCACAAGCAAAAAGCTTTTTTTTTTTTTTTTTTTTTTTTTTTTTTTTTGAGACAGAGTCTCACTCTGTCACCCAGGTTGGAGTGCAGTGGCACAATCAGCTCACTGCTACCACCTCCCAGGTTTAGGTGATTCTCAAGCCTCAGCCTCTCGAGTAGCTGGGACTACCGGTGTGTGCCACCACGCCTAGCTAATTTAGGAGAGAGGAGGTTTTGCTATGTTGGCCAGGCTGGTCTCAAACGCCTGGCCTCAAGAGATCCTCTAGTCTCGGCCTCCCAAAGTGCTAAGATTACAGGTGCGCCTGGCCGAAAGCCTTGAATTTATCTTTGAGAATATAAGCTTTGCAGGGGGATGGTGGGAAACCCCTGCCTCATTCATTTTTTTTCTTTCTTTAAAAAATAGAGATGTTGCCCAGGCTGGTCTTGAACTTCTGGGCTCAAGTGATCCCCCTGCTGTGGCCTCCCAAAGTGCTAGGATTATAGGCCTCCTCATTAATTTTTTAAAGATACATAAGGTAGTCTTGTTGTTATGGTGATGTTTAGGGAGGCAAGGGAGGGGTCAGTGGCATCTGGGGCAGCCCTGGTTGCCTCGTAGGGAGCTGGCTTGAAATCTGAGAGAGGGGTTGGCAAGAGGGTAGTGTGGCTGCTGGTCCCTCTTCGGCCCCTTGAATGGGTTTCAGATTAGAAAGGGTTGTGCTGGAAGGTGAGGCTTGTTTCCAGAGTCCTTGACACACATGGGCCCCGGCACAGCAACTTTGTGGCAGATGACAAAGTGTAACTGCCATTCTTACCTCTGCATAGGACCCTGCATCTCTGTGGCCCATGGGCAGCACCCTGGGTTTGGACAGTGGTGTGCTCTTAAGGCCTGGAGACCAATGGCAGCAGGGAAGTCCCCCCAGGTGGCTTCCTAGGGGTCAGCTCTGGGCAAATGGGAGTAAGCAGATGGCCAAGAACACGGTGGACGCTAAAGGGTGACCCTGAATGAGAAACTCTTTGGGAAGTGGGGGACTGGAAGGACACTGAGTGACCGCTCTTGGGCCAGCAGACATCTGGTTACACCTAAGCTTTTACTGCTCATTATTTTGTATTTCCTTTCTTTCCATTTACCCAGGACTCTGATCAATGCTTGGTGGTCTCAGGTATAATTTATCCACTCTCCCCAAGAAGGAGTGATCTTTTCTGCAGTGGTCAAGCATGATGATACTCTCTACATTGAAAGAATCTAGAGCCATGTTTTCTAATATGGTAGCAATTAGCTGCCTGTAGCTATTTACAGTTACATTGAAATTCAGTAAAGTTAAATAACATTAAAGATTCAGTTCTTTAGTCCTATTTCAAGTGCTCAAGACCTACATGTAGCCAGTGGTTACTGTATGAACGGTGCAGATATTTTATCATCGCAGAAATCTCTATTGGACAGCGCTGCTCTAGACGGGTGAGGGAGCCAGACTGGCAGCTTCTCTACTGTGTTGATAAGTTCAGTTAGGCAAGAGCCTGCAAACTGGCCTGGAGACATATCTACTTAGCCCATCGCATGCTTAAATTTTTTTGAAGCAAAGGGCAATATGTAAACTTGGGGGATATCCTCTCTCTTTTCTCTCTGCCTCCTCTTCCCTTTCTCTTCTTGTTCTTGCTCTCTCTCCAGATTTTCAGCTACCTCCTTCAGCCAGGGCATCCATTTACAGTTTCCCACCATCTCTACTGGGCTTGCTTCAGTTTACATTACCTGGATCCTTGGCCCCCGTAGGCATGTGAGTCTGAGACCTCTGACCCATGCACATATAAATGGATGGCCTAGGACGAGCAATCCTCACATGTGAAGGAAAATGGGATTTTAAAGGCAACCGCTGACTTTACAGACCCAGGCGCAGAGGAAACAAAATGAACAGATACCCCCAGTTCACTGCTTTGCCTGAAATTGGAAAAGTGCCCCGTCCGCCCCCCAGGCCTTCCCTTAAGCTCTGGAGCCACTCCTGAGGTCACCCGGGCTCCGGCCCCTGGGCAGGGTTCCATGCGCTGTCTTTGATGTCAGGGGAAAGGCATTTGGGGAGGCTCTGTTTTTCTCATTTGGAAGGGGATTGTTGGGGGCGCTAAAGTGTGACAACAGTAGCGATCACATTTCGGTCTTAATAAAATACCGTGACGCTCAGCTAGACGCTACCTCATACTCCACCAGCTGACCTGGATCGAGTTACCCCTTGAGCCAGCTCAGA
Source organism: Macaca fascicularis (assembly GCF_037993035.2). Classification (NCBI taxonomy): domain Eukaryota; kingdom Metazoa; phylum Chordata; class Mammalia; order Primates; family Cercopithecidae; genus Macaca; species Macaca fascicularis. The sequence continues at coordinate 103,219,886 of NC_088384.1, read as the reverse complement.
GGGGAGCTGGACTGCGCAGAGGCCATGAGGATGGGGGAGCCTCCGGGGAAGAGAATCCCACGACCCTCAGTTCCACCATCCTTCTCCTAGGTATGAGGGTGGGGGGACTTAAGTCAGAGGGGAGACTTGTCCACACGAACTGCAGGGTGCTTCTGGTCTCTTCCAGCTCAAAGTGTGAGTATCTTGTAGGAGTCTGAATGGGATCTGCTGGCAGACATGGTGGAAGGGTTCCCATAGCGTTGACACAGGTGAGGTGCAGTGGGGCTGAGGACCGGGCCCTGATGCAATCCCTGTCTCGAGGGATTTTTACTTCCTGACCCAGAGTAACACCTGCAAAAAGCCTTGTATAAAAATGTCCATCATCCTGGTGAGAAACTGGAAAACACCTAAACTTCCCTTGATGAGGTCGTAGCTAAAGAAAATGTGGTATATCCATTCAGTGGAATCCTACTCAGCATCAGCAGTGCAGATGGAGGTGGGGTTTTTTTTGTTTTGTTTTGTTTTTTTGAGACAGAATTTCGCTCTTGTTGCCCAGGCTGGAGTGCAATGGCACAATCTCGGCTCACTGCAACCTCCACCTCCTAGGTTCAAGCAATTCTCCTGCTTCAGCCTCCCAAGTAGCTGGGATTACAGGCATGCACCACCATGTCTGGCTAATTTTGTATTTTTAGTAGAGATGGGGTTTCTCCACGTTGGTCAGGCTGGTCTTGAACTCCCGACCTCAGGTGATCCACCTGCCTTGGCCTCCCAAAGTGCAGGGATTACAGGTGTGAGCCACTGCCCCGGCCAAGGAGGTGAAGTTTTATGCTGGCACATGGAAATGGTTCCAAGACATCCTAGAGTGTGAAAAACGCAGGCTAAAGAATCATACATCCAGCCAGGCGCGGTGGCTCACATCTGGAATCCCAGCACTTTGGGAGGCTGAGGTGGGCAGATAACTTGAGGTCAGGAGTTGGAGACCAGTCTGGCCAATACAGTGAAACCCTGTCTCTATTAAAAATACAAAAAGTTAGCCGGGCATGGTGGCGTACACCTGTAATCCCAGCTACTTGGGAGGCTGAGACAGGAGGATCGCTTGAGCCCAGGAGGTGGAGGTTACAGTGAGCCGAGATTGCACCACTGCACTCCAGCCTGGGTAACAGAGGAAGACTCTGTTTAAATAATAATAATAAAAAAAAGAGTGATACACCCAGTATGATGCCATGTATATATTTATAAAATCCCATTAAAACGTGAGATTTTTATACGGAGTTAGGAGAGTATATAACTAGAAAAAGAAAGATCTGGAAACCCATACATCTGGCTGGAAGCATCAGTTTCATATGGGAAGTCACTGGGATTGGGCTGGTGGTTAAAGGAGGGTTTAGCTTATTGAAATACTTTCATTAAAAAAAAATGAGGGCCAGGTGTGGTGGCTCATGCCTGTAATCCTAGCACTTTGGGAGGCCAAGGGTGGATCTCCTGAGCCCAAGAGTTTGAGACCAGCCTGGACAACATGGTGAGACTCTGTTTCTACCAAAAATACAAAAATTAGCCAGGTGTGGTGACATGTACCTGTAGTTGTAGCTACTTGGGAGGCTGAGGTGGGAGGATCACCTGAGCCTGGGGAGGTCAAGGCTGGAGTGAGTTGTGATCACACCGCTGCACTCCAGCCTGGGTGAGAGGGTGAGGCTGTGTCACCAAAAAAAAAAAAAAAAAAAAAAAAAAAAAAGGATAATGTGTGTATGTATTGCTTTTGAAAAATAATTACAAATATCTCACTGAGATAGAGACAAAAATCTCTATCATTGGACAGAAACGAGTATTGGACTAGGGATAGAAACCAGTATTTATTTAAAGCTTTCAATGTGCCAGGAACTATGGCCAGCACTTTCTATATATGTAGTGGGTAACTAGGAGAAAATGAGGCAGAGAGGAGTGTGGGAACATGCCTGTTATGGGTTGAACTGTGTCCCCAACAAGATGTTGAATGTGACCTTATTTGGAAATAGCGTCTTTGCAGATGATCACATTAAGATGAGGACCTTCAAGTGGGCCTTCATCCAATATGTCTGTGTCCTTATAAAGGGGGTATTTGGACACAGAGACAGACAGAGGAAGAATGACAGGTGATGATGAGGACAGAGACTGGGTGACATGTTCTCTATGAGTCAGAGGACGTCCGAGACCACCAGGAGTTAGGAGAGAGGCAAGGAACAGATTCTCCCTCGCAGGCCTCAGAAGGAACCAACCTTGATCTTGGACTTCTCATCTCATGAACTGTGGGACGGTAAGTTTCTCCTGTTTAAGGCATCCAGTCTGTGGGACTTCGTAATGGCAGCCCAAGCAAACTCAGATGTGCCCAAGGCAAGGGGAAGAGGAGCCAGCACCCGGACCCATCTGCTTTCAGAGCCTGTGCTCAAGATCTGTCTATCCCAAGACTATAAAAACACCTACTATGGACCCAGCACCACATCAGACAATGATGGGTCAAGAGAAGGGAAGCTTCTTTCTTCTCCGAGAAAACATCCAGTGTCAGGGGATGGGAGAGGAGGCCCTGGGGACCCTGGGATGGGGAACCACGGTGACTTCCGTGGAGGCTTCAGCAGTGGCATCTGGGGCCGGGGTCATAGCCGTGGATAGGGCCTGGGCCAAAGCTGAGGAGCTCGCGGAGGCAAGACCAAGGACAAGGAGTGGACGTCCACCCCCAGGCTGGGCCGCCTGGTCAAGGACATGAAGATCAAGTTCCTGGAGGAGATCTATCTCTTATTCCTGGCCATCAAAGAGTTTGAGATCATTGACTTTTTCCTGGAGGCCTTGCTCAAAGATGAGGTTTTGAAAATCATGGCAGTGCAAAAGCAGACCCACGCCGGCCAGCGCACCAGGTTCAAGGGGTTTATTGCCATTGGTGACTACTACAATAGCATATTGTTCTGGATGTTAAGTGCTCCAAAGAGGTGGCCACCACCATCCATGGGCCATCATCCTGGCTTAGCTCTCCATTGTCCCCATGTGCAGAGGCTACTGGGGGAGCAAGATCAGCAAGCCCCACACCGTCCCCTGTAAGGTGACAGGCCGCCGTGGCTCTGTGCTAGTGCGCTTCATCCCTGCACCCAGGGGCACTGGCATCGTCTCGGCCCCCGTACCCAAGAAGCTGCTGCCAATGGCTGCTATCTATGACTGCTACGCCTCAGCCAGGGGCTGCATTGCCACCCTGGGAAACTTCGCCAAGGTCACCTTTGACGCTGTCTCTAAGACCTACAGCTACCTGACCCCAACCTCTGGAAGGAGGCTGTATTCACCAAGTCTCCCTAGAATTCAGGAATTCAGGTCAGGAATTCACTGACCACCTTGTCAAGATCCCACCAGAGTCCCTGCAGAGGACCCAGGCTCCAGCTGTGGCTACAACATAGGGTTTTTATACAAGAAAAATAAAGTGAATTAAGCTTAAAAAAAAAAAGAGAGAGAGAGAGGAGGCTTCAAGGATGAAATCTGGCTCTTGCCCTCATGGTGCTATCATGCCACTGGAAAAGACAAGGCAAAGAGGCACGAAATACCAAATTGCTGATTCAAGATGCATACACACTGATCACCTTCTATGTGCCCAACACTGGCCTGGGCACTGCATGTGTCTTGGAGTTGTCCCCGTCTCCTCTCTCTGACATCCTGCACCCATCCATCACCAAATCCTGTTGGCTTTCCCTTTGACATATACCCACAATATGACCATTCTCACCTCCTCCACTGGTCCAAACCACCATCATCTCCCACCTAGATCAGAGGTTAGTAAGCTATAACCAGGGGCCAATCTGGCCTGTCGCCTGTTTGTGTAAATAAAGTTTTATTAGAACACATCTATGTTCATGCATTTACATCCTGTCTGCTACCGCTTTTGTGCTATTGCAGAAGAACTGAATAGCTGAGACAGGTCCAGTATGACGTGCAAAGCCAAAAATATTTACTATCTGGCCCTTTACAGAAGTTTGTTGACCTCTGGCGTACACCTACAGTCACCTCCTCACTCTTCCTGCTCCTATCCTTATCTACCCGCTATCCTCCCAGCCCTAGTCTCCATCCAGCAGCCAGAGGCATCCAGTTCAACCGTAAGTCGGATCATGTCCCGCTCCTGCTCAAATCCCCACAATGGATCCCACCTCCCTCCAACTAAAACCACAGTCCTCACAATGGACCCTGGCTCCATGTGGTCTGCCCACTCTCAGGTTCATCGCCTCCCTGATCTCATCTCCTACCCTCTCCTTACCACACTGCCCACACAGTGGCCTCCTGCAGCTCACTGCAGCCTCTGCCTCCCTGGTCAGTGATTCTCCTGCCTCAGCCTCCCGAGTAGCTGGGATTACAGGCATGCGCCACCACGCCTGGCTAATTTTTGTATTTTTAGTAGAGACAGGGTTTCACCATGTTGGCCAGGCTGGTCTTGAACTCCTGACCACAAGTGATCCGCCCACCTCGGCCTCCCAAAGTGCTGGGATTCCAGGCATGAGCCACCGTGGCCGGCCTGGAATAGTTTCAGATTTACAGAAAAGTTGCAAAGATAGTACAGAGAGTTCTCATACACCCCACACCCACTTTCTCCTTTTGTTAACATCTTCCTTTAGTATGCTGCATTTGTCAAAACTAATAAGCAGATAGTGCGAACTACTGTCAATTACTTATTCAGATTTTTAAGGCCTTCCCACTACTGTTCTTTCACTGTTCCAGGATGTGGATACCACATGACACTTAGTCGTCCCGTCTTCTTAGGCTTCTCTGAGCTGTGCCAGTTTCTCAGGCTTTCCTTGCTTTTGAGGACAGCGTGAAGGAGAACTGGTCAGGTATTTTGTAAAATGTTTGTCAACTGGGATTTTTCTGATGTTTTCCTCATGATTACACTGGGTTCCTGGGTTTTGGGAAGGTCACAGACGTAGAGTGCCATTCTCTTCACATCACATCAAGGGTCAATATTATCAACATGACTAATCACTGTTGATGTTGACCTTGATCACCTGGCTCAGGTGGTCTTCATCAGGGTTCTCCACTCCGAAGTTACTATTCCCCCCGTCTATGTTGTACTCTTTGGAAAGAAGTCACTATATGTGGCTCACACTATGGGTGTGGTATCTACAAAAGTTACCTGGAATTTTTCCGCATGGGAGATTTGTCTATTCTCTCCACTTATTTATTTATGCAATCATTTATCTACATCAGTATAGACTCATACACACTTATTTTATACTTTGGGTTAGAATCTGATTATTACATTAGTTATTTTATTATTCCAGCTTTTATTTTGCTCTTCTTTTTATTTTATTGTTCCAGATTTGGCCATTGGGATCCGATAGAACATTGTTTATTTTATTACTCCAGCTTTTATTTTATTTCGTTGTTCTTTTTATTTTATTTTTCTGGATTTGGCCATTGGGAACTCTTTCAATTGGATCCTGTGTTCCTCCGGCATAACTCATCACTTTGGGTTTTTCTGAGCAATTCCTTACTTTATGGTGCTAAAAGATGCTCCAGGATAATCATATAGTTCTTGGCCCAGCCCTAGGATCAGCCATGTCTCCATGGAGCTCTGGTTCCTTTTTCTTGCAGTATGGTATTAGAAACTATTATCTGAGTATCCTCATTGCTACAAGGGTGTCATTGCTTCAGGGCTCAGGTAACACAGCAAAGTCTTCAGTTTCCTTTTTTCTTTTTTTTGAGATAGAGTTTCACTCTTGTCGCCCAGGCTGGAATGCAGTGGGGTGATCTCGGCTCACTGCAGCTTCTCTCTCCCGGGTTCAAGCGATTCTCCTCCCTCAGTCTCCCAAGTAGCGGGCATTACAGGTGCCTGCCACCACACCTGGCTAATTTTTTGTATTTTTAGTAGAGATGGGGTTTCATCATGTTAGCCAGGCTGGTCTCAAACTCCTGACCTCAGGTAATCCGCCCGCCTGGGCCTTCCAAAGTGCTGGGATTACAGGTGTGAGCCACCGCATCCAGTCAGTCTTCAGTATGTGTGTGTTTTTTTTTTTTAATTATAAAATATGGCTATTCCATCTGCTTGCAGGTGCGTTATGAGGCAAGGGGCAGGTGCCAAATAAATGATACAAATTATAGTCCAGACCCCTCTTTTCACCAGTGTGGAAACTACAGCTCAGACAGGATCTGCAGAACTTCTGTAAAGAGTCACAGGGCATGGGGCCGGGCGCGGTGGCTCACGCCTGTAATCCCAGCACTTTGGGAGGCCGAGGCGCTGGATCACGAAGTCAGAAGATCGAGACCATCCTGGCTAACAAGGTGAAACCCCATCTCTATTAAAAATACAAAAAATGAGCCGGGTGTGGTGGTGGGCGCCTGTAGTCCCAGCTACTCGGGAGGCTGAGGCAGGAGAATGGCGTGAACCCAGGAGGTGGAGCTTGCAGTGAGCCGAGATTGCGCCACTGCACTCCAGCCTGGGAGACAGAGCAAGACTCCGTCTCAAAAAAAAAAAAAAAAAAAAAAAGTCACGGGGCATGGATGAAGGTATCTGCTGGGATTGCAGGGGCCTTCCAACTTCAGCAGCGATGACTGCAATTTGTCCATTTGTCACATGCTCTATAACTCCAGCGTCAGCTTTAGGGTGATGTTAGTCTTATAAAATGCGTGGGAGAGCATCCCATCTTTTTCTTTGCTCTGTAGTTTGCGCTGGATGAGATTTATCCTTTCCTTGAAGGTTTGTTGGAACTCTTGTTTAAAACCAGCAGGACCTGGTGCCCTTTTTTGGGGAGCACCAAAAACGCACTTCCTCTTTAATGATTTAACAAATTTTCATGATCTTTGGTTTGTTTTATTTATTTTTTATTTCCACTTGGGCTAATTTCAGTAATTTGTGTCTTCTTGAAAAGTGTCAATCTGACCTAGATTTTCAAATTCATTGGTAAAACAGCGTACCTGGCATTCTTGTAATTAAAAGAAATGACCTCCCCTGAATTTTAGTAAGTCCACCCTTTCATTCTGGATGTTGTTTATTGATCTCTCTCTTTTCCCCTTTGATTAAGTTTGCTAAAGCCTTATTTTAATGGTCTTTCCAATTATTCTTATGAATTGTACTGTTTTTTTTTTTTTTTTTTTTTTTTGAGACGGAGTCTTGCTCTGTAGCCCGGGCTGGAGTGCAGTGGCCGGATCTCAGCTCACTGCAAGCTCCGCCTCCCGGGTTTACGCCATTCTCCTGCCTCAGCCTCCGGAGTAGCTGGGACTACAGGCGCCCGCCACCTCGCCCGGCTAGTTTTTTTTTTTTTTGTATTTTTTAGTAGAGACGGGGTTTCACCGTGTTAGCCAGGATGGTCTCGATCTCCTGACCTCGTGATCCGCCCGTCTCGGCCTCCCAAAGTGCTGGGATTACAGGCTTGAGCCACCGCGCCCGGCCATGAATTGTACTGTTTTTCTAACAAATGTCATTTAGGACTGTAAATGCCTATCTGGGCCACCCTTCTGCATCCCACAGGTATGATATTTAGTAGTATTTTTGGGTTTTTTTTTTGAGATGGAGTCTTGCTCTGTCATCCAGGCTGGAGTGCAGTTGTGCAATCTCAGCTCACTGCAACCTCCGCCTCCTGGGTTCAAGCGATTGTTCTGCCTCAGCCTCCTGAGTAGCTGGGACTACAGTGTGCACCACCATGCCTGGTTAATTTTTGTATTTTTAGTAAAGATGAGGTTTCACCATCTTGGCCAGTCTGGTCTCAAACTCCTGACCTCAAGTGATCCGCCCACCTCAGCCTCCCGAAGTGCTGGGATTACAGATCTGAGCCACCACCATCCCCAGCCGATACTTAGTATTATTGTTGCACGTTGCTGATCAGTAAACTCAGTGACAAATACTTATCAAAACCTGTTCTGATTAAGCTGGTAATGGCTGGGGTTTTTCAAACTCTCCTGCTGTGGTTTGATCCCATTACTTTTTGTCGTTGGCTGCTTGGAGACATGAATGTGAAAATCGTTGACAAATTTGTGTTAGAAAAATGACTCTTGTCAGGGCCCCGATGAACTCCCTGGCTGCTCCTTCTCCTCTGAGGCAGGTATATTTTTTAAGTGAGGCTGCTTAATGCTGCCTCCAGACTAGCCAGAGAGGCGTCTACTCCCTGGGAGGGAAACCTTGGCCACATCTCTTGTGCTATCTAAGTGTTTAACTTATCTTAAGAGCACTAAAGAGGCTATGGCCTGAATTGTATTAATGACCAGCTGGGCAGGATGCTCTGGAGAGAGTTCAGTGCTAACACAGTGACATACTATTTTCCTGATAGCTCCTAAAGACCATAAATCACATGTTTAGCAACCAGGCCCACGTGTCAGGCAAGCAGCCATGGCTGCCCTGATTTCAGCCACTCCTGAGCCTCTCCAGCATGGTCTTTCCTAAAGCCCTGGCTGCATCTTGAAACGCTCCCCTTCCAGCCTGCCCGAATGCCTGGCCATTCCTGCATCGGGCTAGGGATACCTTTTGCCAAAGATCTTTAGGGTCACCTTGTTTCTCCTGAAAGGCTCTTTCCTTATTTTTTTACTTTTTGAGATGGAGTCTTGCTCTGTTGTCCAGGCTGGAGTGCAGTGGTGCTATCTTGGCTCACTGCAACCTCTGTCTCCCAGGCTCAGGCAATTCTCCTGCCTTAGCCTCCTGAGTAGCTGGGATGACAGGCATGCACCACCATGCCCAGCTAATATTTTGTGTGTGTGTGTGTGTGTGTTTTAGTAGAGATGGGATTTTGCCACGTTGGCTGGGCTGGTCTTGAACTTCTGACCTCAAGTGATCTGCCCACCTCAGCCTCCCAAAGTGCTGGGATTACAGGAATGAGCCACCATGCCTGGCCCCCTGAAAGACTCTTTTCTTCCATCCGTTCAGTTGATCCATGTTCTCCACTTCCTAGTTCATCTCAAATTCTATTCTCTATGAAAGATAAACATCCTAGCAGATAAGTCAGCTTAGCCTGGGATCAAATCTCCACATTTTTTTTTTTTTTTTTTTTTTGAGACGGAGTCTCGCTCTGTTACCCAGGCTGGACTGCAGTGGCCGGATCTCAGCTCCCTGCAACCTCCACCTCCCGGGTTCACGCCATTCTCCTGCCTCAGCCTCCTGAGTAGCTGGGACTACAGGCGCTCGCCACCTCGCCCGGCTAGATTTTTGTATTTTTTAGTAGAGACGGGGTTTCACCGTGTTAGCCAGGATGGTCTCGATCTCCTGACCTCGTGATCCGCCCGTCTCGGCCTCCCAAAGTGCTGGGATTACAGGCTTGAGCCACCGCGCCCGGCCCGAATCTCCACATTCTTCTTACTAGCTGTGTGACCCTGGGAAAGGGACCTTTCTGGACCTCAGTTTCCTCATCTGTAAAATGGAGATTTAAAAAACCATCTCCTTTGCAGGGCTGCTGCGAGGATGCAGTGAGATGATGTGCAACGACTGGTGCAAAAGAAGAGCTTGCTATGTGTCAGCTGTCGGGCAAGTGAACCTGTCTGTGCCTCAGTTTCCCCATCTCTAACATGGGGATGCGTAACAGTACCTGCCTTCTGTGGTTGTAAGGGTTAATGAACGGGTATAGACAAGCCCTTCAGTCCCTGCCAGGCACACAGTCGCATGCAGGACACACTAGCTCCCGTTGGGACTGTGGTTGTTACTCCCACACGTGCCCTGACTCAGCTCCAACCAGGTCATCACCCCTTGTCCACGCAGGCCATGTCCTTTCTAGAAGTGCATTCAGATCCCTTGCACATTGCTTTGATCACCTCCAGGCGATGCATCCCCTCAGTGGGGAGCGAAGGATGCTGCCGTGTTTGTGTGGTTGCTTGTCATTGTTTGTGTGAGTTTTACTCTGCATAAGATGCCGTGCACTCTTGTAGCGGAGGAATCTAAGAATTTGATTTTTCATCTTACAAAGACACGAAAAATCTTGGCCAGGCGCGGTGGCTCATGCCTGTAATCCCAGCACTTTGGGAGGCTGAAGTGGGTGGATCACTTGAGGTCGGGAGTTTGAGACCAGCTTGGCCAGCATGGTGAAACCCTGTCTCTACTAAAAATACAAAAATTAGCCAGGTGTGGTGGCTTTAGGAGCTATCAGCTGGTGGTCCCAGCTACTCAGGGGGCTGAGGCATGAGAATCGCTTGAACCTGGGAGGTGGAGATTGCAGTGAGCTGAGATCGCAGCACTGCACTCCAGCCTGAGAGATACAGCGAGACTCCATCTCAAAACACACACACATACATACACACGCACAAAACAAAATACACAAAAGCAAAATCAGAAAAACCCAAAGAGATAAAAAATATTTGTCTTCTCCAGAAACACTGGGACTTTCTCCTCCTCTTGGTGTCAGATCTTGGCGTTCCACCACCACACTTCTCAGTGACTCCAGCCTCCCTTGCACTTTCTTTTCTTCCTTTGGGTCCACTGTCTGCGGCACTGCACGAGCTCCTAGATTCTTACTGGGAATCCTTTTTCTCAAACCAGACGTACATCCCTGTCCCTGGCAGAGGCAGCACAGCACTATGGATAAGGGCAGGGTCTCTGGAGCCAGGCCACCTGTGTCTGAATATTGCCACTGCCAACCACGTGACTTGGGCTGTTCATTTAGCCACTCTCTGCCTCACTTTCCCCATTTGTAAAATGGGTGTTATGAACTGAACGTTTTTGTCTCCTCCCAAAATTCATATGTTGAAAATCTAACCTCCCTACGTGGCTGTATTTGGAGGTAGGGCCTCTAAGGAAGTAATTAAGGTTAAGTGAGGTCACAGGGTGGGGTCCTAACCCAATGGAATTGGTGTCCTTGTTAGAGGAGACACCAGACAGCTGTTTCTCTCTGGCTCTCTCTCCATGTACATGCACCGAGGAAAGGGCGGGTGAAGGCGCAGCAAGAAGGCAGCCATCTGCAAGCCAAGAGGGCCCTCACTAGAAACCAACTTTGCCAGCACCTGGATCATGGACTTCCAGCCTGCAGAACTGTGAGAAAGGAAATTTCTGTCGTGTAAGCCACCCGCTCCATGGTATTTTATTATGACAGACTGAGCAGACTAGTATAATGGGGATAGTAATAGGATTAAATGAAGTAAAACATACAAGCCAACTAGAACGGTGCTTGGTATGTAGTGAGTGCTCAGTAAATGTCAGTTATTATTGAGATTTGGTTCAGAGGAAGAAGTGGAAAGTCGGCCAAGTTAAATACCTCCTTCAAGGTCTGAGAGCTCAGAAGAATCGGGGTCAGAATTGGAACTTAGGTCCTCTGACCCCAAATAGCATCCCACTCCTTCCACGGTGCCAGGCCTCTCAGTGGATGGCACTCACTCGGGTAGAGCAGCACTCCTTCACGGATTTAGCCATAGAGGAGTCCCCGCTTTCACTAACTTCTCAGTTTTGTTTTTTTTTTCTGAGATAGACTCTTGCTCTGTCACCCAGGCTGGAGTGCAATGGCGTGATCACAGCTAGCTCACTGCAGCTTCAACCTCCTAGGCTCAATCGATCCTCTACCTCAGCCTCCTGAGTAGCTGGGACTATAGGCACTCATCACCATGCCCGGCTAATTCGTTTTTTTTGTGTGTGTGTGTATTTTTTGAAGATACAGGGTTTCGTCATGTTGCCCAGGCTGGTCTCAAACTCCTGGGCTCAGGTGATCCTCCTGCCTCAGCCTCCCAAAGTGCTGGGATTACAGGCATGAGCCACTGCGCTTGGCCTCCTCATTTATCTTTACACTGATGCTCCTGCACAAACCTATGCTTCATCCTAAGCATCATTACCTATGACATCACTGGTTTGATGCACTGGTCATTTTTCCGGGAAAACAAGAGTAAGAAAAAACAATACATTTAATAAAGTGGTTTTTTGTTTTGTTTGTTTTGTATTTTAATTAAGAGCAAACCACATGAAACCTGGAACGTGCTGTGCACAAGGCATCCATAAATACTGCTCAGCCGACTGACATCTCTCAGGGACTCAGTGTGGTGAGCATTTGGGTGTGACGATTCCACTTCATACAAGACTGTCCAGCATATTGGTTTGAGTGGTATTGCCGGCCCTGCCTCTGAAAGCAAACAGTTCTCTCCCTTCATGTGACAACCAACTACCCCAACCCCCAATTTCTTTTTTTCTTTTTTTTTTGAGACAGAGTGTCAACTCTGTTACCCAGGCTGAAGTGAAGTGGTGCGATGTTGGCTCAATGCAACCTCTGCCTCCCGCCCACCCCCAGTTTCTTTCTTTTCTTTTCTTTTTTTTTTTTTTTTTTTTTTTTGAGACAGAGTCTTGCTCCATCACCCAGGCTGGAGTGCAGTGGCGCGATCTCGGCTCACTGCAAACTCTGCCTCCCAAGTTCAAGCGATTCTCCTGCCTCAGCCTCCTGAGTAGCTGGGATTGCAGGCACCCGCTATCACACCTGTCTAATTTTTGTATTTTTAGTAGAGACGGGGTTTCACCATGTTGGCCAGGCTGGTCTCGAACCCCTGACCTCAAGTGATCTGCCCACCTCAGCCTCCCAAAGTGCTGGGATTACAGGCGTGAGCCACCACGCCTGGACCCACCCCTAGTTTCTAATGTGTCCCCCTATCCCTCCAGGGGATGGGGCTGCCCTTAGGTGGGAATGCTGCTCTAGTTAAACACACTGACACTAACGCAGATGAGAACATTCAGAATGCCCACTCTTTGAGAAAAAACAATGGTACACTCCCCTGTCCTCCCAACGCACAAATGACACTGTTAAGGAGCAGAGCTGCTGATTCACAATACGGGTGGTAGCAGGTATGTCTACAGTGTGGAGGAATAATCCAGGGCAAACATGTCAGACTAGAGGATCTAGCAAATGAGGAGAATGCACCAGGGTCCAGGCACCCGGCTAAGGTTGCAGAACCAGAGACCAGGATTTGAGGAGAAGAAAATGCAGTAAATGGAAATTGAGGTCTGTAAGATAGGAGTTGAGAATTAAGTGCTGTGGCAGATTGCTAGTTTTTCATCCAGTACCTGTTCTTCCTACTTCCAAAGTGATGGAATTTTTAGTAAGGCATGACTGCCTAGAATGAAGACTACAATTCCCAGCCTCCCTTGCTGGCCAGTGGGATGTAAGTGCAAGTATTGTGTGGTGCTTCTGGGAAAGTCTTTGAGAACCTCCACGTGCTATCTGAAAGGGAAAAGGCAGTTCCTCTTTGCCCCTTCCTCCATTCTGATACCTGGAACTGAAATGTCACTATCTTGGATCATGAGGGCGAGACACTTGAGGGTTGGTGAAGGTGCAAGCTGGCAGGAATCTGAGTTCTTCATCAGAAGAGGTCCCTGGACTGCTAACCTCTAGAGTTCTACAGATAAGAGAAATACATCCTGTTTTGTGTGGACCACGTTAACCTACTTAATTTCTAATAAAGTCAAAGGCACATAAACAAAGTCAGTTTCCTGAAAGTTAGAAATTCCAGAAGGCAGTTGTTACCATGGATGGGGTCATAGGGCAAGACCATCAACAGTAAGAATCAACGATTTACTGATCACCTACTATGTGCCAGTTATAGCAGTGAACACAGTGGACATGCTCTCTGCCCTCCTGGAACACACAGCTGGTGGGGAACACAGAATTCACATCAATTACTTCAAATAATCAATGAAATGGTTACAAAGAGTGCAAAATGTGCTGTATAAGCATGAGGCATCCTGGGAGCTTATGATGGCAGAATCTAACCTTTTGAGGGGAATCAGGTAAGACTTCCCTAAGGACGTGGCACTGGTTCAGAGATTTAAGAGGTGCATAGGAACTGGTGAGGCCTTGGACCTTGAGAACAAGAGGAGGGGAGAATGCTGGGGAAGTGTGTTCCAGACAGAGGGCATGGAGTGGGCAGAATCTTAAGGTAGTGGGGAGCATGGATGTTCAAGGAATTAAAAAAAGCCCATTGGATCTGGAGTGGAGTAAATGATGAAAAGAGTAGGAGAAAAAGTCTGGAGAAGCAGGTGGTGCCAGTCCATTAAAGGTCACTGAAGAGCTTTTTTTTTTTTTTTTTTTTTTTTGAGATGGAGTCTCGCTCTGTTGCCCAGGCTGGAGTGCAGAGGCGTAATCTTGCCTCACTGCAACCTTTGCCTCCTGGTTTCAAGAGATTCTCCTGCCTTAGCCTCCCGAGTAGCTGGGATTACAGCCGCCAGCCACCATGCCCTGCTAGTTTTTGTATTTTTAGTAGAGACAGGGTTTTGCCATGTTGGCCAGGCTGGTCTCGAACTCCTGACCTCAAGAGATACACCCGCTTCGACCTTCCAAAGTGCTGGGATTACAGGCGTGAACCACTGTGCCCAGCCTACTGAAGAGCTTTAAGCAGAGGGTGACGTGTTCAGCTTTCCTTTTCACCCCTCTGGCTACTGTGGTGAGAAGTGAGGAGAGGTGTCAGCCTGAGACTGCCAGCTGACCCTCAATACCCACTTCACTTCCCCTCTTTATCTATAGTAGCAGTTTTTACTGGCATGTGACTGCCCAGAATAAAGACTACATTTCCCAGGTTCCCTTGCAGGAAGGTGTGGCCAAGTGACTCTGTTAAGGCCAATGGGGTGTGAGCAGAAGACATAAGTGCAACCGCTGGGTGGTGCCCTTCTCTGTCTCTGCCTCCTTCTTTCCCCTGCTGCCTGGAATGTGCCTGGAATCGGTGGCTCATGCCTGTAATCCCAGCACTTTGGGAGCTCAAGGCAGGAGGATTCCTTGAGACTATGAGTTTGAGACCAGCCTGGGTAACATAAGAGACTACAGAAAATAAAAATATTAGCAGAGCATGGTGACGCCTGCCTATAGTCCCAGCTACTTAGGAGGCTGAGGTGGGAGGATGGCTTGAGCCTGGAAGGTCAAGGCTGCAGTGAGCCATGATCATGCCATTGCACTCCAGCTTGAGTGACAGAGGTGACAGAGTAAGACCCTGTCTTTGGGGGATGGGGGGGAAGGAAGCCGCTGTGCCTGGGCTTCAGGCATGGAAGAGCTGCCTTTCTGGCCCTAGATTGTTCACATTTCAGATTTTCTCATGAGAGAGAAACAGATTTGTGTTTTATTTAAGCCTCGTTATTTTGATGAGCTTGTATCCTAATTCATAGACAGCAAGGAGACAGTGAGAAGGCTGTGACGGCGTCCAGGAGAAAGATGATGGTGACTTGGACCACAGAGGTAATGGCAAGGGGAGTGAAGAGAAGCAGACGGGGCCAGAACCAGAGAATGCAGCAGAAACTCAGGCAATGCAGGATGATGCTAGGTGCCACCAACGTCAGCCGCTGCTGTGCGACCATTGACTCCCTGGCCAGATGCATTAATTCTACCCTCTGGGCTTCCTCCCCCAGCCACCTCCTCCTGGGGCCAAACTGTCTGCCTCCCTCTTACTACTGCCCTCACCATGCCAGCCCCTGGACATCTTCTTCAGGGATAGCACCTCACCCAGGCACACCTCCTGGCTTCCAGAGGACACGCTGACACTGGCAGATTGCCTGCTAAGGCAAGGGAGAGCAAGGAAGGACCCCCTCCTCGGTCCCGCTGCATCTTGCCTGCAAATCTTGTGTGTGTGTGTGTGTGTGTGTGTATGTATGTATGTATGTATGTATTTTGAGATGGAGTCTCACTCCGTTGCCCAGTCTGGACTGCAGTGGTGTGATCTTGGCTCACTGCAACCTCTGCCTCCTGGTTTCAAGCAATTCTGCTGCCTCAGCCTCCCAAGTAACTGAGATTACAGGTGCACGTCACCCTGCTCAGCTGATTTTTTTTTTTTTTTTTGTATTTTTAGTAGAGATGGGGTTTTGTCATGTTGGCGAGGCTGGTCTTGAATTCCTGACTACAAATGATTCACCGTCTTAGCCTCCCAAAGTGCTGGGATTACAGGCATGAGCCATCGTGCCTGGCCCAAACTTGTGTTCTTTTAAAATATACCAAGAAGAATGTGATGCCCAGCAGGCAGGGGGTACCTAAGACAGTTCTTGTCAGCACACCTGCCATTTTAACCAAAAGGTTGGGGGTTGTTACAATCTTCAGGGCTACCAAACGCCATGGATGTGGATAGCAAATTGCCAGAGAGTTCCGCTGGTGTGATGCGCTGATAATGAGAATCTGTAACCGGAGAGTCAGCCTACCTTCTCTGTCTACTTTAGATCCCTTTTCTTCTGGCTTTATATCTATGTATGGTGCCTTTGTTGTTTATAGTTACCTTAGCTTGTTAACTTCTTTTTCATGCCTGAACTAAATGTCCCCTTGCTGAAATTTGGAATCATCTTTAATCACACTGCCTATAAAATTTCAGCCATTCAACATGAATCTAGGTTTTAAATGTATTTTAAATTAAAGTTGTGACATCTCAAAACATAAATAATACTTGTTTTTTTTGTTTTTTTTTGGAGATGGAGTCTCCCTCTATCGCCTGGGCTAGAGTGCAGTAGCACAGTGTCAGCTGCCAGGCCTCCCCATTCTCTTCTTCTCACAGGGCAGGGCTGAACAGTATCTCCTCCTGGCTGCATCCGAGCCCAGAAGTCAAAACCTAAGGGGTTCCCGCTTGGCTGGGACAGAGGCCACAGACCTAGGTCCAGCTCTGACTCGCCAGTGGCACATCCCTGGGAAGTGGGGCTTCGGGGCTTCCCACGAACGGCTTTCAGAGTGAGCGCAGTAGAGTGGGGCTGGAGGACAGTTTTGACAGATCTTGAGCAGGTGCTTGAATTTTAACTGAACTTCCACCCTTACCCAGGTGACATTTCAGAGGAGGGTTCACCTGCCCTGCAAAATAAAAGCTGCAAAATCGGCAGCTCTTGCACAAAAGCAAGGCGGCAGGGAGCAGGGGAGGGAACTGTCAGTATTTATGCCCAAGCTGAAGCAGTTGGCTGGGACCCAGGCCTGGTCTGCTCATGACTGTCATCATCTTTGTCATATTTCCGTGTTGCCTATACTTTTATAAAATGATTGTAAAATCAGGGGTCGGCAAGCTAGTTATAGTTTTCTAATTCAAGTAAAATAAATATGTAGCAATTCAACAATTTGCCCTGGTACCACAGAACCCCCCTTGCATGTCCCCAGGGACACAGGTAGCCCCCTGGTGGAAAGGCCCACATATTGGGCAGGTAAGCCAGGCTCTGTGCTAACTGCTTTCACATAGCTCCATCCTTATAACCCTATATGGTGGGGGCTTTGCTTCCACCCATTTAATAGATGAGCAAACTGAGGCTCAGGGATAGAGAGACTTGCCCAGGTTAGGAGATGGTGGAGCCAGGACTCAACGGCAGATGGAACTGATTAGAAGGCTTTTTTGTCCTCAACTTGGGACATGCATGCAGAATATCCTAAGATACAGCTACATGTGGCACCTTCTGTGTCCCGGACCATTCTTTTTTTTTTTTTTGAGACAGAGTCTCGCTCTGTCGCCCAGGCTGGAGTGCAGTGGTGCGATCTCTGTTCACCGCAGCCTCCACTTCCTGGGTTCCAGTGATTCTCCTGACACAGCCTCTTGGGTAGCTAGGATTACAGGCGCCTACTACCACACCTGGCTAAGTTTTGTATTTTTAGTAAAGATGGGGTTTCACCATGTTGGCCAGTCTGGTCTCAAACTCCTGACCTCAAGTGATCCACCTGACCTCAAGTGATCCACCTGCCTCGAGCTCCCAAAGTGTTAGGATTACAGGTGTGAGCCACTGCACCAGGCCAATCCTGGACCATTCTTTAAACCCCACAGATTCTTTCCCCTGGGAGTCTGGAAGTTGCTGATTTAATGCAGACACCCGCTTCAATCCCTGTCCCCTGGAGTCTGTTCTCCACCAGGCAGCCAGAGGCAGCTTCTGAACCAAAGTCACATCATGTTGTTCCAAACCCTCCAATGACTTCTATCGCCCTTGGCTGTTACCCAAAGCTTTACAATGGCCCAAAGGCGTCACCCTCATTGCCCACCGCAATTCTTTCTGTTCCCTCTGCTTCTGTCTTGCTGGTTTCCTCCCAGTTTCTGGAGCCCACCGACTCTAATCACGCCTTGGCCTTTGCACAGTGCTTCTCTCTATCTGGAACACTCTTTACCCAGATGTCGGCATGGCCTCCTCCTCCACCTCCTTCAGGTCTTTGCTCAAAAGTCAGAGGAGCCTGGGTGCGGTGGCTCACACCTGAAATCCTAGCACTTTGGGAGGTTGAGGAGGGCAGATCACTTGAGGTCAGGAGTTCGAGACCACCCTGCCCAACAAGGTGAAGCCCTGTCTCTACTAAAAATACAAAAGTTAGCTGGACGTGGTGGCATGTGCCTGTAATCTCAACTACTTGGGAGGCTGAGGCAGGAGAATCGCTTGAACCCAGGAAGCAGAGGTTGCAGTAAGACAAGATTGCACCACTGCACCTCCAGCCTGGGCAACAGAGTGAGACTGTCTCAAAAAAAAAAAAAAAAAAAAAAAAAAAAGAGTCAAACACCACAAAACAAAAGCCCTGGTGACAGCCTCCTCCCTGACTCTCTTGGTGTCTCTTCAGAACACTTTGCTCTGACATTATACTTTGCATTCCATTGTTTACAGTCAGCCTCCTGAGCTGGAAGGTCCATGCCTTGTGGGCATGCATCTTGCTGTGTTTGGTTTGCTGCTGAATCCACAGCACTTCCATTAGGGCCTGGCAAATGGTAAGCTCTTCATAAAGAGCTGCTGGCCGTGGGAAGGAACTCCCTACAGGCTCAGAGAACAAAGGCTTCTGGCTTCGCGGGGCCTTGAGCATGCCTCTCCCTGGTCCACACGGCTTCCCTGGGCAGCTGCAGAAGGCGGTGCTTTAGATTTTGACAGAGACTGCCTTGCACCAACAAACAATATGTTTTCACTTGTGTGAATTTTAACTTCATCATGGTAGAACATGGTTTCAATTCTGCTGGGGGGCCCTGGGGGCTTCTGGCACTGGGGACATTTTTGAAATAAATTTAGAAAATAAACACAAACTGGCTTCCCTAAGTAGCTCCAGCTGGTAATTAAGATCCTCCCTCCAGAGGTGCAACTTCGACTTCGGGGGCCAGAGAGAAACGGCAGAGTGGGGCAAGACTCTGAAGACGTCAGCCTGAAATACACACAAATCCCGCAAAATACCTGGCTCTGAGCCACAGGTTCAACCAAGATCCACAAAGCACCTATTCCATGCCTGATGATGTTACTGCAGTGGAGGTTCAACCCCATACATCTGCCGGCCGATCTGGCATCTTCTCCAGGATGTCTCAGACATCTCAAACCCCACGTACCCCAGACAGGGGGATGGGATCCTCCACTGCGTACCCAACACCTCCTCTGTTCTGCCCACATCTCAGTGAAGGACAACACGTCCTGGTCAGATCAAGCCTAGGAGTCATTGCCACCTCTCTCTCCCCCAACCTCTACATCCAGTCTATTAGCAAGTCCTGTTGGCTTCACCTCATCCTCAAGTCCACGTCTTCCTACCACGTGGATCCAATCCATTTTCTTCTCCTGCTTGGACTATTGCAGTAGCCTCTTGGCTGGTCTCCCTGCCTCCACATTTTTTTTCTTCTCTCTTTTTTTTTTTTTTTTTTTAAGATAGAGTTTCACTCTGTCACCCAGGCTGGAGTGCAGTGGCATGATCGTGGCTCACTGCAACCTCTGCCTCCTGGGTTTTAGTGATTCTCCTGCCTCAGCCTCCTGAGTAGCTGGGATTACAGGCGCCCGCCACCACGCCTGGCTAACATTTCTGTATTTTTAGTAGAGACGAGGTTTCATCATGTTGGCCAGGCTGGTCTCAGACTCCTGACCTCAAGTGATCCGCCCTCCTTGGCCTCCCAAAATGCTGAGATTACAGGTGTGAGCTGCCATGCCCAGCCTACATTTCCCCTCTGACTGCCCACTCTCCATGCAGCAGCTAGAGAGGTCTTTTTCACACATAACACAGATCATGTGGCTTTCCTTGCTGAACACCAGCTTGCCCCAGGGATGTCCACGGCACTTAGAAAGAGCTTTGATTGCTGTGATATCTCCTGCCCCAGGCTCATCTACCCTGGCCGCCCCCATACCTTTACTCCTGCACTACGGCCCCCACGCCTTCTCTCTGATCCCGGGGGCTTCATGCTGGTTCTCACTCAGGACCTTTGCACTTGCTGTGCCCAGCCCCCTGCCGCTGATCTCCATCTGGCTGGCTGCTTGTCATCTTTTACCTCAAGTGTTACTGCCTTAAGAGGCCTTCCCTGGACTGGCCCCCTCAAGAATGCTGCCCCCCCGCATCCTCCTCCATCCCATGTCACTTGCTCTCACATCTGATTATTTTATTTTCTTCATATCCTTTTTATTATCATAAATGGTCTTGTTTATGGATTTGCTTGGTTGTTTACTGCCTGGCCCCGGGGATTCAGGGTTAATCAGACAGGGTGGTCGCTGTTCTCACAGAAGTGGGGGCGATAAGCAAGAATGAAATCACTGGACTTTTCAACTACAAGAGCCAATAATTTCCACTCTCGGTTAAAGCGAGTTGGGTTTTGATTTTTGCAATCGGCTGAGTCTTTACTGCATTAGGCTCCATAAGTACTCACTGAATTCAACGGCCATGGTTTCTCTCTCTCTCTCTCTCTCTCTCTCTCTCTCTCTCTCTCTTTTGTGTCCTTCAAGCCATAGACGCCATCATGAAGCGAGTCTGCACTTTGCTTCTGAATAAACAGACAGTCCCAGGCCTTGAAGCCAAGGGTATTTATTCTCCATTGCTCCAAAGCTCTCTTTCTTCCTCAAGTTTCTACCTAGTTCTGCTCTTTAAAACAGATGTTGGGCAGAGAATACCAATTCCATTTTATAGATGTGAAGACTGAGGCCCAAGAGGCTTACGTAGATTGGACAAAACACAACTTTGATTATTTCAGCAAGGATTCCTCTCTCTGGAACTCTAGCCTGCAGACTAGAAAGAAAAATCTGTATGCTTTCCTAATGATAAATATTAGTGGTGCCTTGGGCTAGCCAGGATGGATTTGAAATCCGTAACCTTTATATTTCTACTTCACAGTTTAGTCCCCAGGGATATTCCAGATTCCAGGAAAAAATATCCCTACTAAGAGATACAGAATTTTTCTTTTGTATACAGTTTCATTTTAGGTTGCCTTTATTTTTCAATCTGTTGAACCAATAAGGTGAACATAATTTACAAAGCCAGAAGATTCCCATACTGATCCTTTTATTAGCCCAAACCCTTCCTTCACATTGGAGAAAGTTGCTTGCTCTTTCATTAGAGGGAAGTAACTCATTGTATTCCCCTCTTTACTCTGGCTACCAGGAAGTGATACATTCTGAACTTGATCGCAATACTTAGCCTGAGCCTGGATTTTTTTGTACAACGTCTTACCCTTATTCATGACATAGCTTTGCTTCCCTTTGCCTTTGTATTACTAGTTCTATTTTAAATATGTTTCCCATTCGAAATCCTTTCTGACATAGGCTGGGTATAAACAAATAAATTCAATTTATTTTTGAAGCTACTCTCCCGCTTTTTTCCCTACCTCCCTTGGATCTTGCTTACGGGCTCAGGAGCAGATACTTTAAATAAGCATATTCCCTCTGCTTACTCTCATTCTTTCTCTTTGTAAAACATGCATTCAGGGGAATGTAAATTGTTTTTAAAAGCTTCCATCCTGGGCCACTGCTAATTATTACTGACCCGGGAGGATCTGTACTAATTTGCCTTAATAAACTTATTAAATAGCAAATTTCAGGAGGAAGAAACTATATAGCCTTTATTGGATTAGTAAAACTGCCAGTGGACATCATCGCTGGAACAGAGAAGAGCCCGTTAACTGCACAGGAAAGCTAGGGAGATAATTGAGCTAAGTGTGTTTCCAATAAACCATCACCGGCCACAGATTCGGGCCTTTTTGGGGGTTGTTAGCAAAAGTTTCAAGCTTCTAAATGAAAAAGGAAAAAAAAAAAAAAAAAAGAAAGGAAAGGCAGCATCCTTCTTCCCATAAACTAGATGCAGATGATTAAACATGGCAAATATTAAATGAAATCAGCAACCACAAACCTCCAGGTCATTGAAGAACAGATGTGTATCTGCAAGGTTGAAGATCATCTCTTCCATCATGAGGCCGATGCGCACAGACGTCGTGGTGTCCTGTGAGGTAGAGAAGGGGAAAATCACATGTGAGGGGAGCCTGAGGAATCTCAGCCACTCTTTTGGTCCCATCCCACTGCTGAAAAGCAGTTTTGGTTTTACCTCATCTGCTTGGCTCATGCGTGGCCTACAATGTGTCTCTGTGTGGGGCTGGTGTGATAATAATGTCATACAGCTTCCAGGATCTCACTTCTAGTTTTTCGCCATTTCTTTTTACCCTCTCCAGTATTTAAATCTCCTGGAAAATGACCCTGGGATTGCAACAGTGTTCAGTGTTGCAAGGACACTTATCACAGATATGACATGGCTGTAATAAAAAAGGGCCTCCTGGCTTTCAGGGGTTCCCTCCAATACATTTTTGTTATCAGGGAGGTCTGGAAGATTTCAGTATAAACCACTGAGAGAGTTGAGATGTTGAGTCTCTCTTTCCAACAATCTCTCTATGCACACTGCCTTACTCCTCTTGATATTTAAAAAAATCCCTGTTATCCAACAATAGAGGGTTAATGATAAAAACGCACGAACACAAAGGCACTATGGTACATTCATAGGCAGGAAAACTAGGCAGCCATTATACAAATGAAGTCATTGTGGAGTAACTGATATGAAACTGTCATCAAGAGATACAGTACTAAGTAACGAAAGCAAGCTGCAACACAGTACAACATATGAATTTGCACAACTGTGCAATGAAAGTGCCTTCTTTCTGTATACATAGTGTGACAGACTGTACTGCTGTTCACCCATACTGGGGGTCCCTCCCTGAGGTGCTTCTCCCTGCGAAAGGATGATATGTAGCAGGGGTTGGCAAACTGCAGCCCCCTCGCCAAACCTGGCCTGCTCCTTGTTTTTGTATGACTAATGAGCTAAGAATGGTTTTTACATTAAAAAAAAAAAATCAGTGTATTGTCTAAAGTTCCTCTTGTACTACAAAGTCAGAGGTGAGCAGACTGTGTGTCCTACAAAGCCTAAAACATTTACTATCCAGGCCCTGACACATATCCATCCTGTTCCATTCAGGTTATGATTGATTAATATTGGGAGGACATGAAGAGAATGTTTGCCTATGTGTGATGGGGTCAAGGGTGAGAAAAGAGAGCTCAATTCTTGTATTTTGGGAAGCAAGAGATCATACCTAAAACTGAAAGAACATACTTCTTTTATGGGCTACCAGAAGGAGCACATATGCATGTTACTTAGAAACTGGACCATGCAACTTGCTTTGGCCAGTGATATGTGGGCAAAAGTTATGTTTCACTTTTGGTCAGAAGTTTTTAGAAGTTTTAGGAGCCAGTACACACTTCCCCATGCACTCTCTTTTCTCACTTCACAAGGCTGTAAATACTCTGGATATTTATTCTGTTAGCCTGGAAGGCAGCTATGTTCACCAACGCCCACACATATTCTGTTGGCCTCGGTTCCAGAATAAAGATGATGTGGATCAGAGATGCAGTTGACCACAATGGACATGTATCATAAATGCGAAGTAGATGAGATTTTGGGGATGTTTGTTACTGCAGCCTACCCTTGCTTATCCTAACTGATACACATGGAAAATATGTAGCACAATGGTTTCCAACCCTGGATGCATATTGTAATGCTCTGAGAAGCCTTTAAAAATCCTGATGCCTAGGCTGCTCTCCAGACCAATAAAATCAGAATTGCTGAGAGCAGGGTCTAGGCACCAAGAAATTTAAAGCTCCCCAGGTGATTTCAATATGCAGTCAAGGTTAAGAACCACTAGTCTAGAAGGATATAAAACACACTGTTAATAATATTCCTGGCTAATATCTATGAAGTGCTTTCTCTGTGCCAATTTATAAGTATTAACTCATTTAATCCCCACAAAACTCTGTAAGGTGAACACTATTATTTTTCCATTGCTATGGTTTGGATGTGGTTTGTCCCTGCCACAACTCGTGTTGAAATTTGATCTCCAAGGTGGCAGTGTCGGGAGGTAAGGCCTAGTAGGAGGTGTTTGGGTCATGAATAGATTAATGCCTTCCCATGAGAGTCAGTGAATTCTCACTCTCTCAGGAATGGATTAGTTTCCAAGAGTGCGAGTTGTTAAAAGAGTTGACTTCCTCTCTCCCCATGTGATCTCTGCACATGTTGACTCCCCTTCCACTTTGCACCATGAGTGGAAGCAGCTTGAGACCCTCACCAGGTACAGCTGCCCAATCTTTAACTTGCCAACCCCCAGAATCGTAAGTCAAATAAACCCCTTTTCTTTATAAATTATGCAACCTCAGGTATTCTATTATAGCAACACTAAATGGACGAAAACACCCATTTTATAGATGAGAAAACGGAGGCACACAAAGGTTAGGCAACTTGTTCAAGGCCATACAAGCTAACAAATGCTGAGATTGGAACGTAGGTAATCTGGTTCTGAAACAACACTGTTTCTGAGGACTCAAAGGGGCTGAGTTGGGAGAGGGGAGACAGGGGCCTTGTCCCCTCGCTCCATACAGTCCTTTTCCTGTTTAAAATTTTCACTGGAGGCTGTATTATTTCTATTATAAAAATAAATAATTAAGGACATAAACCCTTCTTGACCCTTGAAAAAAAGAAAGAAAAAAATGCAGCTGGTGATCTCAGCTTCACACACACAACTGTGAAGAATCAGGCCCAGGAACACAGCCATTAGGCAAAACACTTCATCAAGGCCCCGAGAGCCAAAGCTTAGCACTCTTGGTCCTGGCTGGAACTCGACGGGGCAGGGTACTCAGTGAAAAATGAAGAGAAAATGAGGAAAACAAACTTTTCAGGGCCTAGGAGGGAATCAGTGTGTGACCTGGGAAAAGGTTTTGCATTACTCATATCCAAAGCATTTCACCTCTGCACAATCACACACTCCTCTTTGACAGAGCAATTCGTGCACCTAATCACTGATTACCAACCCTCCATGTACTGGACAAGAAGCAAGAAGGAGCTGCCACCCAGACTTGTTTGCTGAAAGGATTTATTCTGAAAGATGTCACCTCCCAGGCCAGCACACAGAGAAGGAAAAGTAATTATTGTATACCAAATGACTTTTCTGTGAAAAGTATTTATATAGTTGTAAGAAGGCAAATACCGCATATTAATAAAGCTCAAGGTATGACTGATTGATACTGGGAAGACATGAAGAGAAAGTTTGCATGTGTGTGATGGAGTCAAGGGTGAGAAAAGAGAGCTCAATTAGTATATTTTGGGAAGCCAGAGATCATGCCTACAATGGGGGAAAAAAAAGAATCAAGAAGTAGCACCTAAGGATGTTACTTAGAAATTTGGGGGTGAGGCTGGGTGCAGTGGCTCACGCCTGTAATCCAGCACTTTGGGAGGCCAAGGCGGGTAGATCACTTGAGGTCAGGAGTTCGAGACCAGCCTGACCAACATGGAGAAACCCTGTCTCCACTAAAAGTACAAAAATCTGCCAGGTGTGGTGGTGCATGCTTGTAATCCCAGCTATTCGGGAGGCTGAGGCAGGAGAATCGCTTGAACCCAGGAGGTGGAGGTTGCGGTGAGCCGAGATTGCGCTATTGCACTGCAGCCTGGGTAACAAGAGCGAAACTCCGTATCAGAAAAAATAACAATAATAATTTGGAGGTTACATTTTTTTTTTTTTTTTTTTTGAGACGGAGTCTGCTCTGTCGCCCAGGCTGGAGTGCAGTGGCCGGATCTCAGCTCACTGCAAGCTCCACCTCCCGGGTTTACGCCATTCTCCTGCCTCAGCCTCCCGAGTAGCTGGGACTACAGGCGCCCGCCACCTCGCCCGGCTAGTTTTTTGTATTTTTTTTTAGTAGAGACAGGGTTTCACCGTGTTAGCCAGGATGGTCTCGATCTCCTGACCTCGTGATCCGCCCGTCTCGGCCTCCCAAAGTGCTGGGATTACAGGCTTGAGCCACCGCGCCCGGCCAAGGAGGTTACATTTTTAAAGGCAGCAGCAAGAGTTGAAAGTTGTTGCCCCTGGGCAGGAAAAAAGGGTGGTGGGCAGTCACTGAGGACTGCTGTTTTCCACATATATTCCTTTGTAGAACTATGAATATTAAACTATAGGCATATATTTCTTGGATTAGGTAACATACTCAGTAAATTCACTTTTCATTATCTATCCTACAGAAAATCTCATACACATGAGCAAGGGGACATATCAAAGATGTTCATTACAGAATTGTTAGTAAATAGCAAAAGACTGGGAATAACTTAGCTATCACTTCAAAGGAGACTTGAAAAATGAAATGTGGTCTATTCATACAATGGGAAATGAAATTTCAATGGAAGGAAATGAACCAGATCTCCATGTATTAACAGGGACACATCAAAAAATATATTGGAGTGAAAAAAGTTTTCTGATTGCAGTATGTACTATGTACTGTATGTTATCACCATTTATTAGA
Source organism: Macaca fascicularis (assembly GCF_037993035.2). Taxonomy (NCBI): domain Eukaryota; kingdom Metazoa; phylum Chordata; class Mammalia; order Primates; family Cercopithecidae; genus Macaca; species Macaca fascicularis. Next base: position 103,193,518 of record NC_088384.1, on the reverse strand, counting down.
GACACATAAAATGTTACTATATTTTCCATGTGCGCTTATATATTTATACATATCTGAAAGGCTATACACAAAAAGAAAGGCAGTTACTTCTAGAAGGCAGAGAGGAGACAACAGGAATTAAAAGTGATGGTCAAAGTGAACTTTAGTGTTCTCTAGAATATTCTAGATTTTTGATTTTTTTTTTTTTTTTTTTGAGACAGGGTCTCACTTTGTCATCCAGGGTAGAGTGGCACAATCTTGGCTCAATGCAGCCTCGACCTCTCAGGTTCAAGTGATCCTCCTGCCTCAGCCCCCAAGTAATTGGGACTATAGGTGTGCGCCACCATGCCTGGCTAATTTTTTGTATGTTTTTGTAGAGACAGGGGTTTCACCATGTTGCCCAGGCTTGTCTCGAACTCCTGAGCTCAAGCAATCCACCCACCTTGGCCTCCCAAAGTGCTACAATTATAGGCATGAGCCACCATGCCCAGCCTTCTAGAATTTTTTAAAAGAGAAGGGATTCAAATATTTATTATATAATTAAACATCTTTCTAAAAATTGAAGACACCCAAATGTTTATATGACAAGCCTTTAGAATACCCACCTACTCTTGGAGCATTCTTATTATTTCAGATTTTCCTAAGATTGTTTTAAGCTATGTAGGTGGTACCTCTTTTCAAAAAACACGATAAAAACTAGTTGCACAGAGGCAAAAAAGTCTGGAATAGCCTCAGAAAAGCATGGCTAACTCAGAAGTTAAGTAACACAGTGTTGCCCTGGGTCAGAACACTTTATCCAAGTAGGAAATGTTTTTCCAGGGTTGCAGAGACCAAGAAACTAAAAAAAAAAAAATTTGGTGCGGACTCAGTATTAATTTATGTGAAATACATCTGGAGTGAGGACAAGACAGAAGCCATCAGTTTCATCCTGGACTGTCTTGCTGAATGCAGCCCTACTATACACCGTCAGTATTCCATTCTGGGGTCTTGACTTTAGTCATAGAGGACAGATTGGAGGGAACCCTCCGTCTGACCCAGAACTTCTTGCAGTCAAATAAAGCCTAACATATGACAGCTTTCACACCATGCTCTTTCGGGCCACTGACCCCTTCAAGTCCAGCCTGATGCCGCTACCACCTAACACTGGAGTGAGGATTAAATCAGATAGCATGTGTGGAAGCACCTTGCCCAGGGCCTGGGCTGCAGCAGGCACTCCACAAGCATCGGTTGTTGTCAAAATCCCCAAGTCCCCTTCCTTGAGCCTTTAAGCAAAGAATCAGTTTCTGCAAACCCAGCAGGAACATCCCAAATCAGTTGATACAAAAGCTTTTAACATGCCACTCATGTGAAACCCATTTTCTGAAGCATGACATATTCTTTGGATTAAAAAACAAAACAAAACAGTGGTTAATTTCCTAAACAAGCAACAGCATAAGTGGATTACTTTAAAAAAAAAATCAATTTAAAACAGAATGAACGGAGAATTGGTAGTTTTTCCAAAACAGGCTTCAGTGTGTAACTCATCCCGGGAAGGACCACGCTGGGGACTAAGGATGGAATGTCATCTTTGTTTGACTAGAGAATTTGTGGGTGGTTCTCTTGCAGTGAAGGTACAGATCAGACAAAGACGCTGTAGATTTTCTTAGTGTGCCCTAATGCTCTACAGATTTCTCCGGATTCAGTTTTTATGAGGGTGTGGTGGGTTCTGCACACTTGTTTGGGAGGCTGGTGAGGAAGCTTCAAGTTGGAACTGCCCTTTAGGAGACAGGCTACGGACCTGGATGGCAGCTCAGTAACATAATTGTTATGCATTCTTGATGAAGTTCTTTTTTTTGAGACAGGGTCTCCCCTGTCACCCAGGCTGGAGTGTGATCATAGCTCACTGCAGCCTTGAACCCCTGGACTCAAACAGTCCTCCTGCCTCAGCTTCCCAAGTAGCTAGGACTAGAGACGTGTGCTAGCACACCTGGCTTCTATTTTATTTTGTGTAGAGACAGGGTCTTGCTATGTGGCCCAGGGTCATCTCAAACTCCTTGGTTCAAGTGATCCTCTTGCCTCGGCCTCCCAAAGTGCTGCAATTACAGGCAAAGTTCTCTTATTTAGAGGAGGATGGTGGGACCATGTAGGCGGCCCAAAGATCTGCCTTGTGGGTCACTATTTTGGGATGTAAGGTTGTATTTCTTGGATGAAAGGGAGAGGATAAGAATATAAAAAAAATCTTTCTTAAAATAAAATTAATCTGATGTAAAGCAAACATGTATGAGGAGAATGGCATGCTAGTTCTCGGAAGTTTCAAAATGTGAATGCCGAAGTTATTCATAGTTAATTAAGACTAAACAGTTGTTTTCTATCAAGTGTCTCCACCATCCTCAAATTTATCAGCTCTCCAATTCATGCCATATCGGAAGTCTACTTCCCAGTCTGCATAGATTAGGAGGCGACTGTTCTGATTTCAAAATAACAAATACAAATTTTTACCAAAAAATTGTTTTAATGAATCAGAACTCTATCCATTAAAGATTTTTTTTTTCCTGGATTTTCCGTTTTCTCTTTCTTTCTTTCTTTTCTTTCCTTCCTTTCTCTCTCTCTTTTTTTTTTTACAGGGTCGACCTATGCCACCCAGGCTGGAGGTGCAGTGGCGTGACCACAGCTCACTGCAGCCTTGACCTTCTTGATCCTCACACCTCAGCCTCCTGAGTAGCTAGGATTGTAGGCTTGCACCGCCACACCTAGCTAATTAATTAATTATTTAACTAATTACTTATTACTGGGTCTCCTTATGTTGCCCAGGTTGGTATTGAACTCTTGGCCTCAAGTGATCCTCCTGCTTCAGCCTCCCAAAGTGCTGAGATTACAGATGTGGCAAGTTTTCTATTTTAAGCATGCAGCACTTTTGTAATAGATGACTCTAAAATGTGTTCAATTCAAAGACGTGAGATTTACACACTAATTAGCTGCACAACCCTTTGAACAAAAGGAAGGCATGCCGATTTCATCCTGAAACTGGTTTATGTGACTGTGGGATTTTGAGTTCCTTCATAATTCAAACATGAGTTCTTTCATAACCTAACTCTGGCTGAATAATAATAATAATAATGTTGATAATGATAATGGCCAATCTCTAGTGAGTGCTTTGTTGGACAGGTGAAGAAGGTGGGCTCTAAGCCAGATTACCTGTGATTAAGGCCAGTTCCACTTCTTACAAGTTACTTAACTTCAGTGTGTCTCAGTTTCTTATCTGTAAAATGGGCTTACGTACCTGATAGGATTGTTGTAAAGATTAAATACGTTTTTATAAAAGTGAGGTTATAATCCCTTTAGTGAAAGTTTAATGACCAGCACTAAAAAAAAGACTGGAAGAAATGTGATAGAATCCAGGGGTCAGCAAACTATGGCCTGTTGTCTGTTTTTGTAAATAAAGTTTTGTTGGAACCCAGCAGTGCCCATTTGTTCACTTAGTGTTCATTTATGGCTGTTTTCATGGTACAGTGGCATAGTTGAGTAGTCACCACCGAACCTAGCTGAAACCCTAAAATACTTATTATCCCTTTACAGGAAAAGTGTGTTAATCCCTAGAATAGACAACAAAATATCAGAATCTATCATACACAGCAATGGTGAACACCTATTTCAGTTGGGGTATGTGTGTATGTTTGTGGCGTGTGTGTGTATGTGATGGGTCATAGTGTAAAATGTATTTCTTACTGTGACCATGTAAAAAAAGTTAAAAACACTAAGTTAATGACTGTTTAAGAGCTTAGAACCATGCCTGGAACATAGCAAGGTGTGAATAAGTGTTAGTTTAATAACAGCTACTGTTTATATTGCTATTACTGTTACTATTATTACTGTGTAGCTTGTTCAATGTCACTTAGCTTATAAGAGTCAGTGTTGGCACTGAACTCAGGTCTAATCTGACTCCAGACTCCACAATCCTCTGGTTATGCCATCATGCCTGTCACGGCTCTTTTGCTCCGAGGAAACGTCTGCCTTCCATGGATCAGCTGCATGACTGGGCAGAAGGGATGTGCTGTCCCCTCTGTGGAATCTCCAAGTGCATCAGACATCTACGTTATCTGGTGGTCTTTACTTGGGACGAGCCATTTGGTTGATTTCATTTGGGTTTCTGCTATGAAGATTTAGAGGCTGGCTGTGCAGGAAAGGGTTAACTCAGCAGGCCTGGGTTGCTCAAACCCTGCACATTCCTTAAGAAATGTCTGTCTTCAGGTCTGGCCTTTGGCCAGTTCCTGGTGCATGAGCTCCTAGCCCTTGGGCCACGCCAAGCACTTCCAGTTGATCAGATAGTTTAGGTTAAGAATGTGGTTTATGGTGAATGCCTGTGTTTGCTCTGGGGGGCTGGTGTCTGAGTGGCTGAGGTCAGTTACTCAGGTGCTGCATACCTATGTCACTGACCCCCAATCAAGGCTTAAGTGGACATCAAGGCTTAAGTGGACTTCCCCAGTTGGACATCACTTGGCATGTGTTGGCACACATGTTGCTGGGAGAATTAGGTGGAGTGTCCGTGCTCCCCTGGGAGAGGACTCCTGGGAGAGGTCTCCTGGAAGATCGTGCCTGATCTCTCCTGGATTTCACCCCATGTGCCTTTTCCCTATGCTGATTTTAATCTGTGTCCTTTTACTGTAATAAACTGTAACTGAAAGCCTAACAGCTTCTCTGAGCCTTATGAGTTCTAGTCAATCATCGAGGCCGAAGGTGGTCCTGGGGATTCGCAACACAGTGTCTTTATTAGACACCTTTAAAAAACAGCCGGTTAGCAAAGGAGGCAGCATGATATGTGGAGATAGCCAATCTCTCTGAGAATAGGCGTTCATATCTGTAAATTAGCAGTTAATAACTTTTAGTAAAAATAACACCTATCATGGGTCTTTCAGGGTGATCTCATAACCTATCCCTGGCCAGAATCATAGTGATTGATTCAAGGATGATTATGAGCCAATGGACACTGGCCTGAGGACTTTAGCTATGACTCCTGGGAGAGGCACCTTTTTTCCCCTGGGGTGGCTGAGCTGCTAGAACTAGGCTCAAGGATGCCGGCAGCCATCTCTGTCACCCTACAGGCAGAGCCTTCTTGACAATGCACACAGATCCATATGAAAATATTTAGGGACCCAGATCCCACCCTGCGTAGGTCTACTTTTGGACATCTTGGTGACATGAACAAAGAAATTTTCCTTTTTGGCCTAAGCTGATGTGCCTTGAATTTCTGTTGCTTATAATCAAAAGATTCTTAACTCGGCATGCAATCTGCCAATTCCAAGCAAAAATGGGTGTTTCTAGTGTAGACAAGGCCCGCTGAACAAGCCCAAGTGTTTCTTTACATCTTAGCAACGGTCGAACTTTGCCAGGAAGCACTTTGGAAAGACTGTCTTCTCTTCTGATGGCACCTCTTGCGACGCCCACCCCAAGGTGACTGAAGCCAAGTCCATGGAAGCGCCTGGGTGATTATCTGGTCTGAAAAGAGTAATCTCTCCCTTATACAAGCATTGCCTAATGGGACAAGGGACTCACCCAAATGGCCACCACAAATTGCCTCCATCATTCACAAGGTATCCATGAATGTGGCCATGGACAAGAATCTCCCTGAAGCAAAGTGGCTGAGAGCATCACCCATGGAGCTGGCAGGACCCAGGTTCAAATCCTGGGGCTGTCATTCCCCACGTACATCACCTTGAAGGAGATGTTCACCCTCCCTGAGCCTCAGTTTCTTCAGCTGAACATAAGCAGTGAGTCCTTTCCAGGGCTCCTGAGGATTTGCGTGTGATGTGTCTTGCAAAACACCTGGTGCCTAGGTATTACTAACAAAAAGCAGCAGCATTCAGAATCTTCCAACAGAAGACCTCTCCCACTGAGAAATTCCCATGCGATAGTTTAACCTGTTATTTTCCAAACTAGGGCCATTCTTGGAACACCTTTGCAAGTTCTGCCAAGATACAGAGTAGCTGTGTTATTATTAACTTAATATTTTCATTTAATTTGGCTACTCCCTCCTTTTAAAAAACCTCACTGGGGGTGTGGTGGCTCACGCTCATAATCCCAGTGCTTTGGGAGGCTGAGGCAGGAGGATCACTTGAGCCCAGGAACTGAAGCCCAGCCTGGACAACATAGTAAGACTTCAACTCTACAAAAAATTAAAAAATTAGCTGAGTGTGGTGGTGTGTGCCTGTAGTCCTAGCAGGAGGATTGCTCGAGCCTGTGAGATTGAGGTGACAGTGAACTATGATTGCACTACTGCACTCCAGCCTGGGCAACAGAGTGAGACCCTGTCTCAAAGACAAAAACAGAAACAAAACCTAAGTGCATTTTAGTTTAGAAAGAAACTTGTTATTATGATCATAAATAGAAAACCTGGTGTAGTCACCATAAATGGAAAGTCACCATGAATATAAACACATGTAATATAGTTTCCTGTGGCTGCCATAACACATTAGCACAAACTTAGTGGCTTTAAACAATGTACATTTATTCTCTAATAATTCTAGAGATGGGAGGTGTCTGCAGGGCTGCATTCCTTTGAGGGTTTCAGAAGAGAAGACTGCTGCCTTGCTTGTTTTAGCTGCTAGAGGCTACCTGCATTCCTGGGCTCGTGGCCCCTTCCTCACGTCACTCCAACATCTTGCTTCTGGCCTCACAGCTCCTTCCGCCCACTTTGACCACCCTCCCTTTTATAAAAACCCTTGTGGATTACATCGGGGACACATAATCACAGCTGCAAAGTCCCTTTAGCCATAGAAGGTTAACAGCCACAGGTTCTGGGGACTAGGATGTGGACATCTTTGGGGTGGCATTTGCCCACCACAGTATGCAATTATAAAACTACCAAATGCAGTTATTTTGAGTATACCAACTCATGAATCGGTTTTAGGGCAGTGGTTCTCAGCAGGTGTGGCACCTCTGCCTAGACAGTGGTTTGGAAATTTGTGGGGGAAACATTTTGTTTGTTGTAATAGTTGGGAGGGATAGTGGTATTTGGGGGTGCCAAGGATATCAATGTCTTATAATGCACTGTAGGAAGTTGTACATAAAGAAAAATTGTCCCACAACCCATGTGACTTTTATATCTCCTGACGAACACTCATGTTGTGAAAAACTTGTTTCTAATTATCAGAGTCTAGAATCTAACTCCTTTATAGAAATAAACACAGAGTATTTTTGATTTTTTTTTTTTTCTTGAGATGGAATTTCACTCTTGTAGCCCAGGTTGGAGTGCAATGGCGCAATCCTGGCTCACTGCAACCTCTGCCTCCCAGGCTCAAGTGATTCTCCTGCCTCAGCCCCCCGAGTAGCTGGGATTACAGGCATCTGACACCACATCTGGCTAATTCTTGCATTTTTAGTAGAGATGGGGTTTCACCATGTTGGCCAGGCTGGTCTTGAACTCCTGACTTCAGGTGATCTGCCTACCTTGGCCTCCCAAAGTGTTGGGATTACAGGCGTGAGTTACTACGCCTGGGCTTTGCATGGTTTTGATAAACACTGAATATACTTGTTTGTATCCCATGGTCCATCCCATGTCTGTTCTTCCATTTTCCTTTACTTCTAGTAGAGAATGGCCCTAGATCTTTCTAGTTCTCTGAAATGCAACCTTTTAAATGAGAAGTGCGTGGAAGTATCGGATTCCTTTGTCATGTCTTCTATTGTGGTCATGACTGAACATTTACATACTGAAATACATGTTTTTAGAAAATAAACCTTCTTTTCTTTCTTTCCTTTCAATTACAGTTAGGATACTATGTTCATTTTTTTAAAGTAGTGAGTGGTAAGCTATATTATTTGGGGTTTCCATTTCGGGATCATAAAAGGGGCATTTTAAGAGATTTATTTTAAGGTTGAAATCTGCTATAGGAAAAACTGGCAGCTAAGGCAGTGACTCAGACCCCTATGCTAGCCATCCTCATTTGATCTGATCCATGGTGGGGGTTGGAGGGGGACACGCATGTGACTGGGGTTGGGGGGAGCAGTTGTGCTCCCTGTAACTTTCCCTGACCTGAGGGCTCTAGTACTTCACCTGGTCCTTATACCTCAATTGCCTGATTTCTTCCAGGTTTTTCAAGGAGAAAGCGATTAAGAGATAGTTCCCCAAAATAATAATTCTTACCAGAGTTTTGCTGTTGGATGGCCTACTGTGCACCTGCTCCTGCGCTCGGCACTTTATTTGCATGTTGTCATTTATTTTATTTCCAAGGCACCTTTAGTCCATCACCAAGAGCGGTGGGCGGTGAAGGAGGAAGGCAAGGAGCCCATCTGTGTGCTGGGCCACTATAAAGGCAGCTAGCCTCCCTTGTCCCCCATGTCTGTTGTCCACACAGCAGCCAGAGTGCTCTTTTTAAAATAACCATCAGAGCTGTGCTTTTCGTTTAAAACCCACTGCCTTCCCCTGGCCCTCTGAGTAAAGCCACCGTCTTTCAGAGGCCTCATGTGCTCTAGTATCCACCTACTCTTCCACTCTGCCTTGAACCTGCCAAACTTGCTCCTGCCTCAGGGCCTTTGCACATGCTGTTCCTCAGCCTGAAATCCCCTCTTCCCAGGCTCTTTCACGGCTGGATCCTTTGTAACTTTCAATGCCAGAAAGGTCTTCTCTGACCATTCCCTATGAAATAAACTAAGATGTTCCTCCCCACTCCCTCCACATCCCATTACTCTTGGAGTTTTAAACACCATTTATCATTGACTGAAATGCTCTTATTTATTTATTTATAATTTTTTGTGCTTCTCCTCCAAGTAGCAGACAAACTCCATGGGAGTTATTACTGTGTCCCTCATATCTAGATCACAGCTTGAATGGCAGACGCTTCGTTAATTTCTTTTTCTTTCTTTGAGACAAGAGTCTTGCTGTGTTACCCAGGCTGGAGTGCAGTGGCATGATCTTGGCTCATTGCAACCTCCGCCTCCTGGGTTCAAGTGATTCTCCTGCTTCAGCTTCCTGAGTAGCTGGTGAGAGGTGACAATGTGCTAGCAGCCCTCACTCTCAGTGCCTCCTCGGCCTCGATGTCCACTCTGGTGGCTCTCAAGGAGCCCTTCAGCCTGCCAGGGCACCATGGGAGCCCCTCTCTGGGCTGGCTGAGGCCGAAGCCTCCTCCCTCTGCTTGCGGGGAGGTGTGGAGGGAGAGACGAGGACGGGAACCAGGGCTGCGCAGGCGCTGGCAGGCCGGTGCGAGTTCCAGCAGGCCTGGGTGTGGGCGCAGGCTCGGCAGGCCCTGCACACGGAGCGGCTGGCTGGCGCCCCCAGCCCAGGGCAGTGAGGGGCTTAGCACCCCGGCCAGCAGCTATGGAGGTTGCGCTGGGTCCCTCAGCAGTGCTGGCCCGCTGGCGCCGCACTCAGATTCCCTCTGGGCCTTAGGTGCCTCCCCACAGGGCAGGGCTCCGGACCTGCAGCCCGCCATGTCTGAGCTCCTCCACCTGCAGTAGGCTCCCGCTGGGCCTGAGCCTCCCTGACAGGTGCTGCCCTCTGCTCGGTGGCTCCCGGTCCCATTGACAGCCCAAGGGCTGAGGAGTGCAGGCATGGCTCAGGACTGGCGGGCAGATCCGCCTGCAACCCTGGTGCAGGATCCACTGGGTGAAGCCAGCTGGGCTCCTGAACTGGATGGGGACTTGGAAAACTTTTATATCTAGCTAGAGGATCCTATGTGCACCAATCAGCACTGTGTATCTAGTTAACCTAGTGGAGACTTGGAGGGTAGCACTCTGTGACTCTGCCTCTAGCTCAAGGATTGTAAATGCACCAATCAGCACTCTGTGTCTAGCTCAGGTTTGTAAATACACCATTTGGTACTCTGTATCTAGCTAACTAGCACTCTGTGACTCTGTGTCCAGCTAAAGAATTGTAAACGCACCAATCAGCACTCTGTCAAAATAGACCAATCAGCTCTCTGTAAAGTGGACCAATCAGCTCTCTGTAAAATGGCCCAATCAGCAGGATGTGGGTGGGGCCAGATAAGGGAATAAATGCAGGCTGCCCGAGCCAGCAGTGGGAACCGCCCTTGGGTCCCCTTCCATGCTGTGGAAGCTTTGTTCTTTCGCTGTTTGCAATAAAACTTGCTAATGTTCACTTTTTGGGTCCACGCTGCCTTTATGAGCTATAACACTCACCACGAAGGTCTGCAGCTTCACTCCTGACAGCGAGACCACGAACCCATTAGAAGGAAGAAGCTCCAGACATATCTGAATGTCTGAAGGAACAAACTCCGGACACACCATCTTTTTTTTTTTTTTTTTTTTTTGAGATGGAGTCTCGCTCTGTCGCCCGGGCTGGAGTGCAGTGGCCGGATCTCAGCTCACTGCAAGCTCCGCCTCCCGGGTTTACGCCATTCTCCTGCCTCAGCCTCCCGAATAGCTGGGACTACAGGCGCCCGCCACCTCGCCCGGCTAGTTTTTTGTATTTTTTTTAGTAGAGACGGGGTTTCACCGTGTTAGCCAGGATGGTCTCTATCTTCTGACCTCGTGATCCGCCCGCCTCGGCCTCCCAGAGTGCTGGGATTACAGGCCGGACACACCATCTTTAAGAACTGTAACACACCGCGAGGTCCGTGGCTTCATTCTTGAAGTCAGTGAGACCAAGAACCCACCAATTCTGGACACACTGGGACTACGGGTACACACCACCATGTATTTTTTATGAAGACAGGGTTTCACCATGTTGGCCAGGGTTGTCTTAAACTCCTGACCTCAAGTGATTCATCCACCTCGGCCTCCCAAAATGCTGGGATTATGGGCGTGAGCCACCGTGCCTGGCCTTTTTGTTGTTGTTGTTAAGTGAATATATGAGTGTGTGTGAACTTTGTGTACATTATCCCAGTTCCTCCTCAAAATATCTTTTCCCTGTTTTACAGATAAATAAAAACTCAGAGTGATGAAGTGACCTGTCCAAGGTCACACTGCCAATAAGTAGCAGAGCTGGGATTCAAATCTAGGACTGTCTGAAACTCAAGAAACCGAAATCTTAACCATTTTACTCATAAATATATCTTCATGGGAACTAACAACATAAAGCTTAGCACAGATAACCATCATTTTTTTTTTTTGTAAATGCCTGATTTATAATTGTTGATGTTTACTTTAATAAAATAATGTGTTTAATGACAATTACACTTCCAAAGTCAGGAAAAATGGCAGGCAGCTGACACCTAAGAATCAGCCCTGATTCTTTTCTCAGGTCTCAGGCTGGCTTTCCTCTCTGATAACTGCAACTGGTGGTCTCCGGAGGGGACAAAAGGAGAGCCCACAGGGTGGGAAATCTTCTTCCCTTATTGCTGTGGAGTATGTGTGTCTTTAATTTCCTGGACTTGATATAAAGAAGCAAAGCTAACTGGAAAATCTTTCCTTGTCAGCTGCCATTCCCTGCCCGCCAAAGGCCAGGAATGGTTCCGCGGGAACCAGACACCTTGGCCGCAATTGGGAATTCGCTCATTTTAGCTGCCGCCGAAGGGCTCAGAACCATCTCTCTCTGCTGTCAGCCTTTCCCCTCACTCACTTGTAGCCCATGTCTTTTTAGGATGTCACCCTAGGAGTCAAAAAGAGGCGTGTTGTGAAAAGATTAACTTCAGGGCCTCTTTAGATCCATTAATCTTATCAAATGCAACATATCCAAAGATAATTTTCAGAAAACAGCAACACTCTCTGAATAATGTCTTGGTCTGTCAGCAGCGCCAGCTGTTTCGCTCTTGTCAAGGGTCTTGCAGATGGGATGCCATGGTCAGTCCTTCCAGATAGAAACATGAAGCCTATGGCCCTTGCTCCAAGATGCTTCAAGTCTGACATCTTAAGCATTGGACTCAACCCAGTCCCAGGATTACGCCCTCCCGGACTGTCTGCTTATCTTTCCAGCTTCAGACATAGCTCTTAGTGCTTGGGGGGGAGAGTCTTGGGAGCCCCAAAGAGGCATCAGAGATCTCTGAACACAGCCCTCAGCCCAAGGGAGGCTCAGAGGATGAAATTAGCTAATCTGCTTTGTGCTCTTCACACACTTTTTCTTTTATTTTTTGTTATCTTGGCTCACTGTAACCTCTGCTTCCCAGGTTCAAGTGATTCTCCTGCCTCAGCCTCCTAAGTAGCTGGGATTACAGGTGTGCATCACCACAGCTGGCTAATTTTGGTATTTTTAGTAGAGACAGGATTTCACCATGTTGGCCAGGCTGATCTCGAACTCCTGACCTCAGGTGATCCTCCCACCTTGGCCTCCCAAAGTGCCGGGATTACAAGCATGAGCCACCGATCTTGGCCACATAAGCATTTTCTTAAGGAAACTTGCATAACGAGTAGCGGTAGATGTTTGGGAATTTGGGAACTGTCTTCAAATATTCTTGTACTAACAATTTCGTCCACAACTAACTGTTCAGTTAAGAACAGTTAGTGGCACTTTAGATGTGTTTCTGAAGAATTTCTGGTGGCCTGGTTAACAAATTCACTAAGTTAATTAATTTTTTTTTTTTTAAATAACTAAGAGATTCAGCCTAATTTTGAGGGGGTGGGGTGGGGACTGATGGGTGCATTAACACTGCTTTTGTGTGTTTACAAAATGCCTCTAGAGTGAGCATTTGCGCATTCTACAAGAATGACAAATCTGAGTAATTCTGTAAGAATGAAACATTTGAGGATTCTACAAATCAGGGTTTTTCAGCTTTGGCACTGTTGGCATTTTGAGCCAGATAATTCCATGTTGTAGTTCCATCCTGTGGGCTGTAGGATGGTGAGCAGCATCTGTGGCCTCTACCCACTAAATTCAGTGGCACCCCCCACCCAGTTGTGACAATCAAAAATGTCTCCAGTTGTCACCAAATGTCCTCTGAGGGACAAGATTGCCCCTAGTTGAGAATCACTCCTCTAAATGATTTTTAAAATAATGAAAAACTTGGTCCTTAGTATTAGTAAATTAACTTTGGAATTACAGAGTGGGCAATGAAACTAGCTTTCTAACTTGTTTAATGAAACTAGTTTTCTAACTAAGAGATGAACTAAATGAAAAACCAAACCTAAGTCTCTCCCCGCCACCTGAGTGGGAGGTGCCACTTTCCTGTCTCAAGGGGCAGCTCTGCCCAGTAGTTAGGACTGACTCCTGCAGCCAGACAGCTGGCTGCAATCTGTGCTCTGCCCTTATTACTAGAAGGTACGTGACTTGGGACAGGCCACTTAACCTCACGAAAACTCACTGCATCTACCTCCCTGAGATAGGTTGGGGAGGCGATCGGCGGAAAGCACTTGGGATGCATGGGTGGCTTGCAGCAAACACTACTAGCAGGCTAGTCATCCTTGTTCACAGAATTGCTTCTCCGGGGCCTGGTTGGTCACACCTAGCATTTGCACTGGGCTGTCCCTTTCTCAGGTACCACGTGGAGGGAAGGTCAGGGGAGGTGTTTGGCCTTGCACTTTGCAATCCCAGGCCCTTTCCTTTCTTAACACTCAGACTGCCTTTGGGCTGGGCTTGTGTCTCCATGGGGACCTTGTCTGGGCTTGCAGACTGTCGCTGCAAAGGGCAGACCTGCCCGCTCTGGAGATGTCTCAAAAATACAGGCAGCTTGCTGCCTGCCTTTGCCTCACTTTTCTTCTGTGTCAATTACCCTGACGTCCCGGACTTCAGGACAAAGTGCTTCAGCACCTATCCTGGAATGGAGATCTCCTCCCCTCTCTCTTTTAAAGAAAAAAAAAACCACACAAACACACAAAACCCATCAAAACCATCACACTATCCAAGCCAACTGGGTCTTTAAGAAATCACCGCCAAGGAGCTGTTTACAAGCTGAACAAATAATTACTCTGCCACGAGGAAGAAAAGTATTAATTAGAGCTGTTCATTAAACCAGCTCCCTATTCTGTGGGGTTTATCTCTTGGAAGTGTCAGCCAGAGGTTAGGGACGGATTAACACACAACACCCAGCTTTGCCAGTTAAATCTCCTCCTTGCGGTTAGCTTTTAATAATAAAGTTGTCATTGAAAGAAAGAATTTAATGGTTTTAATTGGGTTTAATTACTTGGAAACTTTTGGAAGGCAGATCAGCTTGTTTAAAAAAAGTTTTTTTAGAGGAAGACAAGAAAATGATGCTCAGAAAGAAAAAATAAGTTGAATCACATGTTTAAACAGTAAAGTTTAAAAAAAAAAACGGCTTCTTTGACAATTTTGTAGGAGAACACCAAAAATAGAAAAGATAATGGGTCCATTTGTACTAACAAGAACTTAACCAAAAGACTGTAGGATAAATTCCGTCATTGCTGAATCACAAGAGTCAAACTCACGACAAATGATGAAATCATGGTCAAATTTAAGAGAACAAAGAAAGATGTTGAAACCGGTTCCTCTTTTGGGGTTTTGTGCAACTACTCAGCCTCTTAGATTTTTTTTTTTTTTTTTTTATCTTTGAAGAATGTTCTTTCAGCTGGACATGTCTAGCAGCTTTTAAAGTATTTTTCTAGGATATAAATTTAAAGGCAAAAATAACAAATAAATAGATATAATGAATTGTGGATATGGAGTAGAGTGACCAATTCTCCCGATTTGCCTGGGATTGAGGGGTTTCCTGGGTCTTGGGACTTCCAGTGCTACAAGTGGGAAAGTCGCAGCCAAACCTGGATGAGAAGATGACACTAACAGGAGTCACTGTCCAGGACCGAGGGGCATGTGGTGACATGGGAGATGGGTTTGTTTTTACAAGGTCATGTCAAGGACTTAGAACAGGGCTTGACGCCCAGCAAGTGCCTACTGCTTCCATCAGCACTGATAACACCCCTATCAACACCACGTGCTTTCTGCTTATTATTAGTAGTAGTCATACTTCAGTACACCTTCCTCAGAAAGAACATCTTACACAACCAGCAACATGCTTCTAAAGATGTAGCTCTTTAAAAGATACTATATGTATAGCACACCGTTGACATAAGTGATTCCATCTTAGAAAAAGACTCCATCTTACATTTCAAAAGTCCTCAAGTCAACAGAGTCCAGATGTCTGCCTAATCAATAGAGACAACACCCAATCAGATAAGGGTGTAACCCTTTATCACCAGTCCTCACCAGAGGACTCTAGGGTTATAAAATGAGCAGGACTTCACCACCTTGACATCTTAACGCATTCTGTCTTACTGTCACTTGTCATCAGCACCCAGAATCTGCAACTGGAGGCTCTGCCCAAATCAAGGACTCTTGGAAGATACTGGCAACTGCCCAGATCAGGACTCTCTCCTTGTACATGTCACTCTCCTTGGACTGGTTCATTAGCGCTCCCCTAACTGCCCTTTTTTTTTTTTTTTCTGAGATGGAATCTCGCTCTGTCACCCAGGCTGGGGTGTAGTGGTGCGATCTTGGCTCATTGCAACCTCTGCCTCTTGGGTTCAAGTGATTCTCCTGCCTCAGCCTCCCAAGTAGCTGGGATTACAGGCGTGTGCCACCATGCCTAATTTTTGTATTTTTAGTAGAGACGGGGTTTCACCATGTTGGCCAGGCTGGTCTTGAACTCTTGACCTCAAGTGATCTGCCTGCCTTGGCCTCCCAAAGTGCTGGGGTTACAGGCGTGAGCCACCGTGCCCAGCCCATTAGTCCCTTTTCATATCCCCCTTTCTCTTGATGCTGTTTGGCATGAAATTCTAAACTATAACATTTATATATCAATTAAGTATACTATTATGTATGGTTTGCAATACTGACTGACTTGTGGAGTGGTTTCAGCCTGTGTGCTCATGGCCCTGACTACCAAGTGAAAGGGTAATATTAAGGAGAACTGCCTCCTTGGGAACTCCAGACAGGTCATTTTCTTGTCTTCCTCTAGCTAGTGGCTTTCATAATTGAAACAGCATCAATGGAAACCTGATCTTATGGAAAGACATAAACATGTGTGGACCTGGTTATATCTGACCTTGCCTCACTCGTGACAATATTTTAGTAATAATATATAGTTTCAAATAGCTAGAAGGAGGATATTAAACATTCCCAACACAAAGAAATGATAAATGTTGGCGATGGTGGATATGTTAATTACCCTGATCTGATCATTACACTTTATATGCATTGAAACATCACCACGTACCCCATGGATGTGTACAATTATTATTTGTCAATTAAAAGAATAAAAAAGACAGTGTCATTTGCTTGTCTACAAAAACTCTTTGCTGCATAGGAGGTACAGTTCCAAATACTTGACATGTATTAACTCATGTGATCCTCTCCCAGTGACCCTATAAGGTAAGTATTATTGTTATTACACCCATGCTACAGAGACGAAAACTGAGGCACAGGAGGGCAAAGTGACTTGTCTGAGGTCACGTGGCTAGGAAGTAACGCTGTCTTTGGATTTGAGCAGTCTGGCTCTTGAGACCAGGGGTGGTGAACTTTTTCTATAAAGGTTTGGAAAGCATGTATTTTAGGCTCTGTGGCCCATATGGTTTCCATCGTAACTATTCAACTCTGCTGCGGTAGCGCAAAAGCAGTCATAGACAAGATGTAAATGAATGGGTGTGACTGTGTTACAATAAAACTTTATTTAAAAAAACAAGCTGGGGGAGTGGGGAGGGAGCAGATTTGGCCCATAGGATGGATGTAGTTTGCTGACCTCTGCTCTTGACCACTTTACAATGCTGTCTCCTTGGTCTCAGACATTGCAAATCCCTTGCTTCAAAGAGCTTACATTCTAATGGCAGAGAAGGGCCATAAAAAACTAAGAAACATGCCTGTAATCCCAGCACTTTGGAAGGCCAAGGCAGGTGGATCATGAGGTCAGGAGATCGACACCATCCTGGCTAACACAGTGAAATCCCGTCTCTACTAAAAAATACCAAAAAAAAAAAAAAAAAAAAAAAAAATTTGCCGGGCGTGGTGGCGGGCGCCTGTAGTTCCAGCTACTTGGGAGGCTGAGGCAGGAGAATGGCGTGAACTGGGGAGGTGGAGCTTGCAGTGAGCTGAGATCTGGCCACTGCACTCCAGCCTGGGTGACAGAGCAAGACTCCATCTCAAAAAAACAAAAACAAAAACAAAAAACAAACAAAGAAAAACAACTCCCCCCCCAAAAAAACACCCTAAGAAACATTTCATTTCAGAGGGTGACAAATGTTATGAAGAAAATACAACATGATGACATTAATATTAGGGAGATGATAGGGAATCAGGGGACTGAGGCAAAATGAACACCTGAGCCATTTATAGGGGGTGGTTTCTGGGCAGCTGCAGCCAAGTGATGCCATTTGGGATTGTGGGTGCGGCATGCCAGATCTTCTGATTTTTCAAAAGAAACCAGAAAGCTGGATTTTTATGTGAAATATCCCGATTTTAAATGCTGGCAACAAATTTTACAAAGTAATAAAAAGGATATGTTTAAGGGCCAGGTGTGGCCTGCAGATGCCCTCAGTGTGATGTCTGGAGGAAGGAGCTGGGGCTGGAGGGCAAGTTTGAGTGCTGGCCAGGGAACTTGGGGCCTTGGTCGGCTCAGCTGGGTTTAGAATGGACTTTGGAGTTCTGGGTCTGATCCCTTCTCTGCCACTTCCCAGCGTGGCAGTCTTGGGCAGGGCTTGTGTCCTTCTGGGTTGAATGGGGATCACTATGGTTAGCTTATAGGTTCATGGTGAAGACCAAGGAGATGGCCCATATAAAGGATCTGACCCAGTGCTATGCATGGGGAGAGAGATTTATGTTATTTTTAATTGTAGAGACAGGATCTATGTTGTTCAGGGTGGTCTCAAACTCCTGGGCTCAAGTGATCCTCCTGTCTACTGTAGGTTTCTGATTATGGATTATATGTTACAAACTGAAAGTCATCATAAAAGTAGATACTTCAATTTTGTTTTTTACCTCTAAACACACAAATTTGACAATGAATGAAATGAATCAATTCCTTGAAAACCATAAACTATCCAAACTCACCCAAGATGAAATAACTACCCCTATTAAAACACTGAATTCTGGCGGGGCGCGGTGGCTCATGTGTGTAATCCCAGCACTTTGGGAGGCCAAGGTGGGTGGATCACTTGAGGTCAGGAGTTCGAGACAAGCCTGGTGAAACTCTGTCTCTACTAAAAATACAAAAATTAGCTGAGCACGGCAGCGGGTGCCTGTAGAGCCGGCTACTCGGGAGGCTGAGGCAGAAGAACAGCTGGAACCCAGTAGGCGGAGGTTGCAGTGAGCCGAAGTTGTGTCACTGCACTACAACTTGGGCGACAGAGAAAGACTCCGTCTCAAAGAAAACCCAAAAACAACAACAACAACAAAAACAAACTTGAATTCCTAATTAAAAACCTCCCAGAAAACAAAAAACAAAAAAGAACTACCGGCTAGATGGTTCCGGCTAGATGGTTCCAGTGTAGAACGCTATCAAATATTCCGGAAGAATTAGCACCAATTCTCCGCAGTCTCTTCAAGAAACTAATGAGGAGGAACACTTCCAACCCATTCGATGAGGCCAGTATTATCCAGACACCAAAACCAGATGATGACAGTATAAAATCCAGGCTCAGGAACCAACAAAAAGTCCTATCTGAATTTTCAAGTAAAAAATATTCATCTTTAGCTATCTCCAGGCTGTGTGCCTTCCTTCCAGAGCACCCTCAGTGCCCTTTGGGAAACAGACTCATTCTCAGGCTTGTCTTATGACGTCAGTAGGGCAAGAACTGCTGTTCCAGTTTTACAGACATGTAGACCGAGACCTTAGGAAAGAAGTGACTTGCTCCAGGTCTTGGATCTGGGAAGTGGTGGGGATGGGATTTGATCTGGGACCTTTAGACTCCACAGTGTCACATCACCGGACAGGATTCCAGTCAGAAATGTCACAACAGACACCACAGCAAGAAGCGACTTCCCCACCGCACTAGGCACACCGGCTATGGCAGCACACACCAAGACCAAGCCTGGGCTCAGCGGTCTGACAAAACGCAGCTACCCAAGGAGATGCTTTCTTTTCAAAAAAATTTAGGTAAAGTCCACGAAACTGAAAATAAACCCCATTTTTTTTTTTTTGAGATGGGGTCTCACTCTGTTGCCCAGGCTGGAGTGAAGTGGTGCGATCATAGCTCACCACAGCCTTGAAGTCCTGAGCTCAAGCGATCCTCCCACCTCAGCCTCCTGAGTAGCTGGGACCACAGGTACACACCACCATGCCTGGCTATATTTATTTAATTTAATTTAATTTAATTTAATTTAATTTTATTTTATTTTATTTTATTTATTTTTCTGAGGCGGAGTCTTGCTCTGTCACCCAGGCTGGAGTGCAATGGCACAGTCTCGGCTCACTGCAACCTCTGGCTCCTGGATTCAAACAATTCTTCTGCCTCCTGAGTAGCTCGGTCTACAGGTGTGTGCCACCATGCCCAGCTAATTTTTGTATTTTTAGTAGAGACGTGGTTTCACCATGTTGGCCAGGCTGGTCTCAACTCCTGACCTCAGGTGATCCGCCCGCCTCAGCCTCCTGAAGTGCTGGGATTACAGGAATGAGCCACCGTGCCCAGCTTATTTTACTGATTTTTTTTTGTAGAGATGGGCTCTCACTATGTTGCCCAGGCTGGTCTCGAACTCCTAAGCTCAAGCTACCCCCCTGCCTCAGCCTCCTGAAATGCTGGGATTACAGATGTGAAAACAAACTACTTTAAAGTGAACGCTTCACTGGAATCTAGGGTACAACGCTGGGCACCCAGCACCTCCACCTAGGTCCAAAACATTTTCATCACCCTAAAAGGAAACTCTACTCAAGAAGCACTTACTTCCCATTCCCTACTCCCCCCAGCCCCTGGGAACCAACAATCTTCATTCTGACTCTAAGGATTGACCTCTTCCGGGTATTTCATGTAAACAGTCGTACAAATATGACTTTCTGTATCTGGCTTCTTTCACTTGGCCTAAGTGTGTTGGAGCATGCATCAGTACCCCATTTCTTTTCATGGCTGAATCATATTCCACGAGTATGACTATCCCATGATTTATCCATTCATCCATTGATGGTCATTTCCACTGAGACTCTGAGACTGCGTATTTCTGCTTGAATTAGGCCCCACTGGGAGACATCCATTGGAGCTTTCCCCCGTCTGCCATCAGAGGGGCCTGAAAGATCACGAATTCACCGAGGAAGTGTGGGAAATAGGCATGGTGAGGGGACACCTCCTATTTCCCTGTCAAAGTCAACCCCAAATACAATGGTGTTGACACCTTCCTGACATTCAGCAGGTGACACCTCATCACCAGCAGTCTTTGGACGCTGGAAGAGCCCTATTGTTGGGAAATAAGCAGTGTAAAAAGTACAGGTGGGTAGTTGGAGGGCAGACAGCTTCTCAACCTGCTAGTTAAGTGTAAAGGAAAATTGTTCCCATTGTGTAGGTTCCCAGGGTACCTGGGATTTTTTTTTTCACCACTTATCACTGTGAGCAGCAACCCCTATATTTACAGAAGACAAAAGAGCTTCTTACTCCAACCCAACCGACAATTTGTTGTAGGTTTTGCACAGAGGATTTAAATTCCTCTCCTTTTTTTTTTTTTTCCTTTCAGATGCCCTTCAGCATTCATTGAGAGGTGGGGCAAGAAGGGGGGAAAGTTGGCGAAGGAAGTCTGGGGAAGCAGAGTCTGCGTTTGTTAAATTTGTGGGCGGAAAATTAGGCAGAGTCAGGAGTCTTAACTTGCTCAGAAACTCTCAACCCAAGTTGAGTGATTCTATAAGGAAATGGTCTCTCTCAAAGTGGCCGAGAGCACAGGGCTTCAAAGACGGTCTCTGCTAATGAGCACTTTTCTGACAACCCCAAACCATCTTTAAAATATATTTTATGTTGGAAATAATCCTTTAATGCTGTAAAATACATAAGCAGGGGCACTTGGCATGAAGGTCCCTGGCTTAGGGAAGCACCATTATAAGGGATTAAGACAACAAAAGGGTACCACCCCCCACCCAACACCCCTCACACAATGTCATTCACCTCCGCCACATCTCTCAAGGCTGTTCCAACTTCTTCCTCACCCACCCCTGCCAAAATGACAACTGCAGATGTTTGCTTCGCGCCCTCACTCCTTACAGGATGGGACAGAGGGACTAGTGAGGTCACTCTCCTTCTCCCAGCAGTGCTGCAAAGAAAATAATCACTGCTGGAGGGCCCAATCAAAATCATCCTTTCTTTATTAGCCACAAAGACTAAACACCTTTTACTCAACTGAGAAGAGAGGCGGGGGGGAAGAAAGATTTCAATCCAAGCTTTAACCCCCAGTGGGGGAAAGAAATCTCCGACTTCCTCAGAAAATCCTTTTCAAATTGTATTCATCTTGACTTAATCCACATCTACCGAGTGAATTAGGCAGTATTTATTTTGAGAATCTATTTTATAGAGTTCCAAGGACTCTGTTTTCCTTGGGCAGGGCTTCCTCTCCGTTTCAGAGCTACGGGCTGCTGCAAGGGTCTGGCCAGGCCTTTAAACTTCCAAGGTGCTCGCCTCACATGACCAAGAAAATGTAAATAAACACAGCTGAGCTCAGGAGAAATTGGAAGGTTTTCTCGTTAAAGAAATAAAATAAACAGATGTCCTTAAGCACTTTGGCTTGTGTTTGTCCAAGGATGGAAAGCTCTAGCTGTATGAACGGCAGAAATGAATTACAGCTACATTTCAAGGTAGAAGGGGGAAAAGGAAGAAAAGGAAAGAATCTGTGGTCCTCTGAATTAACTAATAGTCCTCGAGGGAGGGCACTTTTGATTTGAACCTTAGCAACTTCTACAAATAGTTTTTAACTGCTGGGTCATAAAACCGGGGCTTGTTTTTTTTTTTTAAATTTCTTCTCAGTTTGTAAAGCAGTAACAGACAGGCCAACCCGCCTATCGCCAACTGGATCTGATTGAATCCCGACGGTGCTGTGCTGGGTACTGGATTCCGGAATCCAAGCCGGAATCACGTAATAACACCCGCTGAGGAACGGGGGAGGACTGTGGTGGAACGGAGCGGGCAGAGGAGCTGGTCGAGGAGCTGTGGAGATGAGATCATGCTCTCTCGACCTGGCCTCTGGATCTGCAAGAAATGCCAACACCAGGTGAATGTGGGGCTTCCATCTTACCTCACAGACGAATGTGTGAAAGGATGGCCTAGGGGTGGAGTTAAATGCAGATGCTTGACTGCAGATGCTTGACTGGGTGTGGTGGCTCATGCTTGTAATCCCGGCACTTTGGAAGGCCCAGGCGGATGGATCTTTTGAGGCCAGGAGTTCGAGACCAGCCTGGCCATCGTGAAACCCCGTCTTTACTAAAAATACAAAAATTAACTGGACATGGTGGGCGTGTGCCTGTGGTCCCAGCTCCTGGGGAGGCTGAGACAGGAGAATGGCTTGAACCCAGGAGGCAGAGGTTGCAGTGAGCTGAGATAGCACTACTGCACCACTGCACTCCAGCCTGGGTGACAAAGCAAGACTCTGCCTCAAAAAAAGGAAAAAAGATGCAGATGCTTGTTCAGTGAGTCTACAACGGGGTCTGAGACTCTGCACTTCTGCCAGCTACCTGGTGATGCTGGTCCATGGACCGCCCTTCAGTAGCCAGGAGGCTTATGTTACAGCAGGGCTCTACCAGGAGGAGTTTCCATCCCTGCAGCAGCAATCATGGAGTCCCAGCATTTATACATCCTCAATGTCTTAGTTTGGGTCTCCCTGGATGCTGACCCTGAGCCAAAGGTTCACGTGCAGCTGGTTTTTCTGGGAGGTGATCTCAGGAAGGGCTGTTGACACAGTGGGAGCGTGAGAGTGGAGGGGAAGGAAGGGTAGGTCCATGAGCAGGTCACTCCCTGGGCCACTGGGGCTCTGTCCCTCTGGGACACTGCCCAACACACTGCAGAGGGTCACGGGTGCCTGCAGAGGGATGCCGGCACACCCAAAGGAGCAGAGTGCTACGGGAATAATGGGGAAGCGGAGATTGACAGAATCTGTTATAATGAGGTTTCAATTCTAGCTTTTTAAGAAGGATGGTGGGCCTGGTGCAGTGGCTCACACCTGTAATCCCAGCACTTTGGGAGGCTGAGGTGGGTGGATCACCTGAGGTCAGGAGTTTGAGAACAGCCTGGCCAACGTGGTGAAACCCAGTCTCTACTGAAAATGCAAAAATTAGCCGGGTGTATTGGCAGGTGCCTGTCATCCCAGCTACTCGGGAGGCTGAGGCAGGAGAATCACTTGAACCAGGGAGGTGGAGGTTGCAGTGAGCCAAGATTGTACCACTGCACTCCAGCCTGGGCAATAAGAACAAAACTCCATCTCAAAAAAAAAAAAAAAAAAAAAAATAGAAGGACGATGATGCTATTCTATAATCAAATAATCACACCCAGAAATAAATAATTGCAACTGTGCTACTATGAGCCCTGTGGCGCTCTGAACCATCAGTTTTAACCAACTTGGAAAGATTGGGAAGCATCCCTAAGGATACCACACTGGACAGGCAGCACTGGTTAGGCTAACAGAGGGTAGGAAGAGTGTTCTGGGCAGAGCAACGGTGTGTGCAAAGGCCCTGTGGTGGGAAGTGCATGTGAGCAGGAGGCTGCAGCAGTGCTGGAGGCGAGTGAAAGGGATCAGGTTGGCAAGGTTGGCAGGGGCTGGACCTCCCGGGGCCTGGAAAGTCATGGCGAAGAGTTTACCTTAAGGGCAGTGATCACCACTGCAGGGTTTTCCACCAGGTGAGGATGGAGAAGGTGACACAATCCCATTTGCTCCTTGAAGCAGTTGTTCGGCTGCCCAATAGGCTGAGGGTGGGGGAGGCAGAGGGGAAGCAGGGAGACAGCCGTCCAGACCGGTGGAGAGGGAGGAGGAGGCTGAAATGCCTTAAGGAGGTGGTTGGGGAGCTGGAGAGAAGGGGATGCGATTCAAGAGACAGGCACAGCAATCATGATGGTTGGGGTATGGGTCAGTTAAGAGAGTTATGTGAGCATAAAATGGGTGACGTGACTTACTCTGGGGGACTCCTGAGGAAGTAACTTCTGAACTGTGTTATGAAAGAAAAGCTGAGCCTCCCAAATGAATAATGGGAGTAAAAAAGAAGGATGAAGAATATTCTAAGAATTCAGAATAGCATACACAGAGGCCCAGACAGGTGGGAATGTGATGCCCTGGGTATGTAAAGGCACCTGTATGGCCAGGGAAGATGGCTGAGGATGGCAGTGATGAGCTGGGCAGGGGCCCTTGGGAGCAGTCTGCTTCCCTGGGGGCAAGTGGGGGGTCATTGCAGGGCCTGATTTGCATTTTCAAGCAATCCCTCTGGCAGTTGGGAGGTGGGCAGGAGGCCCCACCTGCAAGCAAATTCAGCTATGAAGACTTCGGCTGCTTGCCTCGGCGTGCCCAAAAGTATCTCCGAGTCCATTCTTGCATTGCTATAAAGAAATACCTTAGCCTGGGTAATCTACAAAGAAAAGAGGTTTAATTGGCTCACAGTTCTGCAGGCTGTATAAGCACAGCATAGGCGACTGCTGAGCTTCTGGGGAGGCCTCAGGGAGCTTTGATTCATGGCAGAAGGCCAAGTGGGAGCAGGCGCTTCACCTGGCAAAAGCAGGGGGAGGAGGGGGAGAGTGGTGGAGAAATGCCACACACTTTTACATGACCAGATCTCACAAAAACTCACTATTGTGTAGACAGCACCAAGCCATGAGGGATCCGTGCCCATGATCCCAACATCTCCCGCCAGGCCCCACTTCCAGTACTGGGGATTACAATCTAACATGAGACTGGGGCAGGGATCAAATAACCAAACTCTCTCAGTGTCTTTGATAGAGGCCGAAGTTTTATTATTATTACTATTATTATTATTATTATTATATTTTTGGACGGAGTCTTGCTCTTGTCACCCAGGCTGGAGGGCAATGGCATGATTTCGGCTCACTGCAATATCCACCTCCTGGGTTTGAGCGATTCTCCTGCCTCAGCCTCCTGAGTAGCTGGGATTAAAGGTGCGCACCACCACTCTCAGCTAATTTTTGTATTTTTAGTAGAGACGGGGTTTCACCATGTCTGCCAGGCTGGTCTCGAACTCCTGACCTCAGGTGATCCACCCGCCTCAGCTTCCCAAAGTGCTGGGATTGCAGGCATGAACCACCGTGCCCGGCCAAGGCCGAAGCTTTTCATGCCTTCTGAAGAGGAAAGGCTAAAAACGTCAGCCTTAAAGGGGGACAGAAAACCCTGTGCGAAAGACCTTTTCCAGAGGCTTTGAGTGCAGGCACTTCAGCAAGGTGAGCCTCAGGGTTCTCACCTGTGACATGGGCATTCGCCTGCCCCTGCCCCCAGGGATGAGAGGATGGTGTGTTTCTGCAGTCATCACACCAACACGTGTCTTCCAGAGAGCCTCTGAGGCTCCCTGTGAGTTCTGCCCCTTCTCCACCCACAGAAAAGCTGACTCATGAGTCCCAAAGTCATGGAACAAACAGATATCTGTGTGGTTGGTCACTAAAAAGACAAGTCAGGGAAGTTTTGGTGACCCCAGCCACTGCTACTTTGAATGACACCCAGTTCCATTTAAATAAGAAACCCCAGAAGCACAGCGGAGATGTTCCCCTTGAAACCACAGTATATCCACACACACACACACACACACACACAAATCTAGGAATTTGATGTGGGCTCAGCTATGTCCGAGGCAGTGATTCGCTCTGAAAAGCAGAAGCATTATGGTCTGTGTGTCTCAGGAGAGTGGATTTCCCTTAAGGAGGGGGATGCTGGTGGCAGATCCGGGGCATTTCTCTCTATGGAGAAATCTCAGCCTGGGAATGACGTTTGCAGTGGGTGAATACAAAGTGTGTGATCTGGGTTCGTTTCTAAGCTCAGGCTACAGCGCTTCCCACCTTTCACAGGCTGGCTCTGCTCCTGGCGGGATCACCCGTCGTGTCCGCCTCTCATCCATTCTCATTTTTTCTGCTAACAGCTCCTTGGGTTTCTCATGGGGAACTGCCTGCCGCACTGCAGGTAGCTTGGTGGGCTGTCTATCAAGGTGTCTAACCCTGCCTAGCTGAGAGGCGGGCACAGGTCCCAGGCACAGCTGATCAGCCCATCTCTCCTGGGACTGGAGCAATTCAAGGATAAAACAGTAGCTGTAAGGCCTAAAGGTGCCACCTCATCAGCTCCTGCTCCTTGGGAGCCCCAAGGGAGCTTCCTCCCATTATTTTCCCAGATCGTGAAAACTCCTTCATACTCTCCCAATCAATCTCCTTGTGGTTAAGTTAGCCACAGCCAGCCTTTGTTGCATTTGGATATAAAATCTGGCCAGGCATGGTGGCTCACACCTATAATTCCAGCACTTTGGGAGGCTGAGGCGGGCGGATCACTTGAGGTCAGGGGTTTGAGATTAGCCTGGTCAACATGGTGACATCCCCGTCTCTACTAAAAATACAAAAATTAGTCAGGCCTGGTGGTGCATGCTTGTAATCCCAGCTACTAGGGAGGCTGAGGCAGGAGAATCACTTGAACCTGGGAGGCAGAGGTTGCAGTGAGCCAAGATGGCACCACTGCACTCCAGCCTGGGCGACAGAACAACACGACGTCTCAAAAAAAAAAAAAAAAAAAAAAAAGAGAGAACATAAAAAAAAAAAAGAGTGAACATAAAATCTAACTTTTGGAGCCACTCCCTGCTTCTGGAGCCTCAGGCAAGTCCCTCAACTTCCCTGGAACTGTTGTCTCATTTGCAAAATAAGAAGAGTAACAATAATTCCTGATTTATTCACCTCAAGAAGGTGGTTTTGGAATTAAGTCAAATAACATAAGAGTGAACTGTAAACTCTCAAACGTGCCTAAGTGCTTTTTTTTGGCCTAGTTTTGAAGTCTCAGCTGATGCCTCCTCTTATGGGAAGTCTTCCTTGACTATCTCAGCCATGTGGATACCTTCTTTCTCCAATCTACGCCTAGTCTCTACTCTCAGCAACGAGCTGATCAGATGTAGTCTTGCATAACTCATTCTTTTATATGCATAATACAATCAAGTTAAATCATTTACTTTTTAATAGTTTTAAATTTTATCAAATTAAATACTCAAAAAGTTCCACAAGGCTTGTTATAAGACTGCAGTTTCCCTGCCATGCCCTCTATTCCCCCTTTGTCATCACCTTCACCTTCAACTCTTTCCTTCATTCATTATCTTCATACTCACTGCCCTGTCTCTAAATTGCATGGTTATAATTACACGGTTTTTGATTTTTCACTTTGAGGCATTATTTGACCCCACTATGGCCGATGTGGATTTTCTTCTTGCTACCTTTACCGCACATATGCATCCTTGTCATTCCCTTTTCCTCCTAAATAGAGTCATGGCTTTGTTTGTTTTCTTGAGACAGCGGTCTTGCTCTGTTGGCCAGACTGGAGTGCACTGGCACCACCTCGGCTCACTGCAGCCTCTAACCCCGGGGTCAAGGGATCCTTTAACCTCAGCCTCCCGAGTAGCTAGGACTACAGGTGCACACCACCACGCCTGGCTAATTTTTTGATTTTTTTTTTTTGTACCAATGGGATTTTGCCATTTTGCCCAGGCTAGTCTCAAACTCCTGGGCTCAAGTGATCTGCCTACCTCGGCTTCCCAAGAGTGAACGGCTTTTATTGGGTTAGTAGTCAGAGTTCATGCTGCGGTGATTACTGCATAGGCTGACTGCTTTGATGACTCAGTGTCCTCGCATCTTCACCCTTTGCAGTGTGACAGTAAAGCTCCTCCCTTCAAGAGGTGGGGTTACTGCTCCATTTAAATCTGGGCTGGCTTATGTTTACTTTTGCTGACAGAATGCAGCAGAAATGATCTGGGCGCGTTTCTAAGCCGCAGGGTACAGTGCTGCTCACCTTTCATAGCACGCCAGTTCCAAATGGAGGACTAAAGACGGGTCTCTCTCCTTGAAAGGAACACTGCTTAGGCCACGAGGAAAAGCCTGGACTTGCCTGCTGGAGGGTGAGAGACCCCATGAAGCAGAGACAAGTTGTCCCAGCTGAGGCCATTCTCTACCAGCTGATGTACTAGCTGACCCTGCAGACACATGCAAGAGTCCAGTCTAGCTCAGTAGAACCTCTCTGCCAACTCACAATCTCACGAGCTGAATAAATGCTTATTGTTTTACACCACTAAGTCTTAGGGTGATTTGTTATGTAGCTGACGGATAACACAGCTAAGCCAGGTAGTACACTACGATTCCTTTTCATGCCTTTCATTTTCCCCTGGAATTAATAATGATCTTTTAAAAATCCTCTCGGTACATTCAGAGGTACCAGGTATTTTATCAATTTCACTTCTTCAGGACGTCTCTCTCAGCACCTTCTGACCTACTTCAGTCAGGACCAACTGCACCTGCCACTGATTCTCTGGAAGCCAGAGTCAATGGGAAAATGCCTTAAAACTACGAAGGAGGCCGGGCGCGGTGGCTCAAGCCTGTAATCCCAGCACTTTGGGAGGCCGAGACGGGCGGATCACGAGGTCAGGAGATCGAGACCATCCTGGCTAATATGGTGAAACCCCGTCTCTACTAAAAAATACAAAAAACTAGCCGGGCGAGGTGGTGGGCGCCTGTAGTCCCAGCTACTCGGGAGGCTGAGGCAGGAGAATGGCGTAAACCCGGGAGGCGGAGCTTGCAGTGAGCTGAGATCCGGCCACTGCACTCCAGCCTGGGCGACAAAGCGAGACTCCGTCTCAAAAAAATAAAAATAAAAATAAAAATAAAAAATAAAACTACGAAGGAAAATTATTATTTCCAAACAAAAATTAGATACGCAGCCAAACTGTCATGAAGGACAGTAGAACAAAGACATTTTCAGGAAGGAGGGGATGGATGCGATGTCTGAGAACAAAATTGTAAAGCCTTCGCTGAGACCCTGCTGTAGGCCAGGCTCTGGGTGAGGCCAGGCTAGTGGGCACAAAGCATCTCAGTCTGAGACAGAGGCTGCCAGGCCCCTGCTTGTCACATACGTGGCTGTCTGCTCCCTTGTGGGTGAATGTCCTGGAATCTCATTTCTGCTGTGTTTGCCATCACACAAGTGAAAACTCCCTACCTGGCAGCCCTTTGTTTATTTGTTTATTCAACAAATATTTGTCCAGTGGAGGTGCCAGGCACTGTGCTGGGTATCAGGATAAAGCTGTGAACACAGCAGACCCAGTCCCTGTGCTCTGTGAGCTAAGAGACAGCAGAAGAATTCATTCCAGAGGCTTTTAATTTTTACCCTTGAGACAGTCACATGGATCACCAGGGACATGTTATGTGGTTAAGAGCAGTGGGGTGGCTGGACATGGTGGCTCATACCTGTAATCACAGCACTTTGGGATTTGAGCCCAGGATTCGAGACCAGCCTGGGGAAAGTGAGATCCCTGTCTCTACAAAAAACATAAAAAAATTAGCTGGCCATGGTGGTACACGTCTGTGGTCCCAGCTACACAAGAGGCTGAGCTGAGAGGATCGCTTGATCCCAGGAGGTTGAGGCTGCAGTGAGCCGTGTTTGCACCACTGTGCTTCAGCGTGAGTGACAGAGTGAGACCTTGTCTCAGAAAAATAAAATAAAAAATAAATTAAAGAGCAGTGGGCCACTTCCTGGCTTTCATCCCTCCTAAGCTGGGTGACCATGACTGAGTCACATCATCTTTCTGGGCCTCAGTTTCTCTGGAAATGGGTATAACGGGAGCAGCTGGGCCTTATAGATTCATGGTGGGGATTAAAGGAGAGAGAGGGTATAAAGCCAGAGCAGTCCATAAAGGTCGCTCATCACAGTTCTGTCTGTGCTGATGTGGAGCTGGGGAAGCCTGAGTGTCCTCCCTGAAGACAGGGGACATAAGGAAGACCTGGAGCACCTGGGACTTTGTGCAGCGGTCAGATGCAGGCCCCCAGCCGCAGCACTATGGACCTGAGGGCTCAATCATCCTTTGCTGTGGGGCTGTCCTGTGCATTGTGGGATGTGTAGCAGCATCCTTGGCCTCTATAGTACCCCATTTCCCAAAAATGTTTATAGTACCCCATTTCAGTAGTACCCCATTTCCCAAAAATGTTTATGACATTGCCAAACGTCCCCCCGGGGGCCAAAACTTCCTCTGGTTGAAAACTGCTGTGTTAGAGTGACAGAGTTGTATGTATGACAATGTGGGAGGATCTAAAACCATAGTGCAGGCAGGGTGTGGTGCCTCATGCTTGTAATCCCAGCACTTTGGGAGGCTGAGGCAGGAGGATTACTTAAGCCCAGGAGTTCGAGACTAGCCTGGGCAACATGACAAGACCTCTGTCTCAGAAATAAATAAGTAAAACCATAGCGCAGAGGGAGAAAGGTAAGAAACACAGGGTATTTAAACAATGCCACCTAGACACGTAAGAAATGAATGCACACACACAGAGAATGTATATTTTACAGGAAACAAACAAAAGGCTATACACTGAGCTATATAGGGACAGGAGGGAAAGGAGCACAAATAGGTTTAAAAGGAAACACATTGGTACCTACGTGAAACAAGAAAGGGGCCTTGTGTGGACAAAGAATATGAATAACTCATGCTGTGCATTTGAGGCTTAACTTAAGAAAATAATAAAGTTGATAGTGAGTGCTTGGTGTATAGGAAATGTGCAGTAAAGCTTGAGGAATTTGTTCTGGAGGAATTGGCTGGTTGCCAATAAGGGTAGAAGCAATCAGGTCTCTTCAGGGGGAGACCCTGGATGGAAAACAGGGCATCTTTGCAGCTTAGTGGTGAGAATTAGGACTCCCTTTACCTTCTTTATCTGTGGCTGGTCTGTCTCCAAAATATACCCAGCCCACTGTGCTCCTCCTTGCCTCCATCTCCACTCCCTGGGTGGAGAGAAGAGCAAGCTGAGAAAGACCAGTTCAGTCTTTCAGATAAACTGGCACAGTAGCCTCCTCACCCATCGCCAGGATTCCAACCTGGTCACTTTTTACTCTCCTCTCCCCGGGGAGCAGCCAGAGGGATTCCTTAAGAATGGAACTTGGGCTGGACTCGGTAGCTCACGCCTGTAATCCCAGCACTTTGGAAGGCTGAGGTGGGAGGATCGCTTGAGCCCAGGAGTTTGAGACCAGCCAGTGAGAACTCTCTTCTCTTAAAAATAAATTAGCTGGGCACAGTGGTATGCACCTGTAGTCCCAGCTACTTGGGAGGCTGAGGTGAGAGGACTGCTTGAGCACAGGAGGTTGAGGCTGCAGTGAGCTATGATCGTGCCACTGCACTCCAGCCTGGGTGACAGAGCAAGACCCTGTCTCTAAAATAAATAAATAAATAAATAATAAAGATAAATAACAATGGAACTCAGATTCCATCTTCATCCATTTGTGTTGCTATAAAGGAATATCTGAGGCTAGGGAATTGTTAAAGAGAAGAGGTTTATTTGGCTCACAGTTTGGCAGGCTGTACAGGAAGCATGGCACCAGCATCTGTATCTGGTGAGGCCTCAGGCTGCTTCCACTCATGGTGGAAAGCAAAGGCGAGCCAGCATGTGCAGATCACATGTGAAGAGAGAGGAAGAGAGAGAGGGGAGGGAGCTGCCAGGCTCTTTTCAACAACGAGTTCTCATGGGAACTAAGAGAACTCACTCACTCCTGCAAGAATGGCACCAAGCCATTAATAAGGGATCCGCCTCCAGGATCCAAACACCTCCCTTTAGGCCCTACCTTCGACAATGGGGATGAAATTTCAACATGAGACTTGGTGGGGCTCAACAAATTATATTGAAACCAGGGCAGATTCTGTCCTTTTACTCCAAATCTCCACCAGCTCCCACTTCAGAGTCAAAGTCTGCTCTGCTCCAGCCACACTGGCCTCCCTGCTGTCCCTCAAACTCCCCAGGCAAACTTCTGCTGTAGAGCCTTTGCATGTGCCATTCCCTCTGCCTTCCACTAGATTACTGTTTCTCCACTTCCTTCAGGCTTTATTCAAAATTTAGCTTCTCTGTGCAGCCTCCTTCCCTGGCCACATTTTCTCAAATTTAATTTCAACTTCTCTTTTTCTCTGGATTATTATTTCTTCTTCTTTCTTCTTCTTTCTCCTTCCCTTCCCTTCCTCCTCCTCCTCCTCTTCCTCCTCCTACTTCTTTCTTCTCCTTCTTCCTCCTCTCTTCTTCTTTTTCCTTCCCTTCCCTTCCTCCTCCTCCTCCTCTTCCTCCTCCTACTTCTTTCTTCTCCTTCTTCCTCCTCTCTTCTTCTTTTTCTTTTCTTCTTCTTTCTTCCTCCTTCTTCTGTTTTTTCTTTCTCTTTTTCTTTTTTTAGAGACAGGGTCTCATGTTGCCCAGGCTGGTCTTGAACTCCTGGCCTCAAGCAATCCTCCTGTCTCAACCTCCCAAAGTGCTGGGATTATAGGGATGCACCACCATGCCTGGCCTTGCATTTCTTTCTTTTTTTTTTTGATACAGAGTCTCACTCTGTTGTCCAGGCTGGAGTACAGTGGCATGATCTCGGCTCACTGCAACCTCTGCCACCTGGGTTTAGGTAATTCTCGTGCCTCAGCCTTCCAGAAAGCTGGGACTACAGGTGCGTGCCACCATGCCTGGCTAATTTTTGTATTTTTAGTAGAGACAGGTTTTCACCATAATGGACAGGCTGGTCTTGAACTCCAGGCCTCAAGTCATCTGCCCGCCTCAGCCTCCCAAAGTCCTGGGATTACAAGTGTGTGCCACTGTGCTTGGCCGCTTGCATTTCTATGCATCTTGCTTATCTTCCCTCCTCTCCAAAAGGATATCAGCTCCATGAGGGCAGAGTTTTTAATGGACTTTGTTCCCTGCTGCATCCCCAGGGCCTAGAACAGTATACCTGGCATGCAGGGGGCACTTGATAAATATTTGTTGAATAAAATGAGGAAATGCATAAATTTCTATGGAGACCACTAATGGTATCCTGGTGGGTTGATTCATGGGTTTGTTGTGCCCCCAATCACTGTGACAACCGCAAATGCCTCCCTTTTCCCAACACTCCCTTCTACTCCAGTTTGCTCCCTGAAGGATCTGATGTATCCGCCAACAAGGACATGGGCGAGACGTGAGTTGTTACTCTCTTTTTGCTCCCTCACTTCCTTGTTTTCCAGCCTCCCATTCATAAGGCCGCAGATTTTCAGCTTTTCGGCCTTGGGGTGGTAAGCAAGCGGCACTGGTTTCTTGTCCTGACTTCTAACAGCTGAAGAATGGAAGGGGGTTTTCAGGGGCCTCCCTCCCCTGCCACGTGTGCCAAGAGGTAAAACCTAAGAGAGTGACAGTCTGGGCCGGGGGTCGGGCAGATATGACCACAGCTAGCCTCACTGAGATTCCAGATCCCACCAGACCTGAAGCACCCCTAGGGACAGTACTCAGACACATGTCAGCAGTGTTGTAAGTGGACAGAGGACTCGCGGTCCATGGGCTCTCACCCAGTCCCTGGGTGCTTTGTGAGCTCCCTGGAAGTCTGATATAACCTGGGGAGGAAGGAAAAAGAACCCAGCAGAACAAAGGCTGGAACTAGGAATTCGACTGCATTACAGAAAACCAAAATTCTATTTCATGCATGCTGTGTGGGTTGAGATCCCTCCCTGCTACTAACACTTAAAATATTCCCTTGATTACAGTCATGTAACCAACAAGCATTTACTGAGCTCCTACCATGTGCCAGGCCCTGTGCTAGGTCCGGGGGCTACAGCTGGGAGGCAGACCACCCTGGTGCCTGCCATGCCAGGCCAAGCCACAGGGCCTGAGGCAAAAGGAAAAATGTGGCCCCTACATACACTTATCAAAACATTTTTCTGTATTTTGACTCAAGTGGAAAAAGTTAATAAAAGCTCTACAGTAAAAAAAAACAAAAAACAAAAACCAAAAGATGACTATATATAAAGCCCCTTGTTGGCCAATCTGTTCCCACCATTGCCAAGGCTCATAAACCTGCCTTGTGGAGAGGTAACAGCCACTCGGGCCAGGGAGTCAGGGGCTGATTGGAAACTGTTCCCATTGCACAATAACACAGGGCTGTAACACACACAACCACTGGTCTTTATTTACATTTTGATTTTCTTTCACGATCGATTTTTTGGCATCAATTTTGGTTTTTAAAATATTGCATTAAAATATGATTGAGCTTGATTACTCTGTTTTTCAGTACCCACTTAAATTTTGTGCCTACAAAATGCTAATCCTGGCCCTGGTGCTTGTTTTCATAGAGTTTACATTCAAATGTGTGTGTGTTGGAGAGGGCAGGTAATAAATAATACATATTTAATGCATCGGGTGGTGATAAAGCTTGTTTGATGAGGGAACATTTGGGCAGGTTCCCTTTTTTTTTTTGAAACACAGTCTTGCTCTGTCACCCAGGCTGGAGTTCAGTGGCATGATCTCGGCTCACTGCAACCTCTGCCTCCCAGGTTCAAGTAATTCTCCTGTCTCAGCCTCCCGAGTAGCTGGGATTACAGGTGCCCGCCACCATGCCCAGCTAATTTTTACCTTTTTAGTTGAGACAGGGTTTCATCATGTTGGACAGGCTGGTTTCGAATTCCTGGCCTCAAGTGATCTGCCTGCCTCAGCCTCCCAAAGTGCCGGGATTACAGGCGTGAACCACTGTGCCCAGCCACTGGGCAGATTCATGAATAAAGGAGCCATGTAGAAAATGGGGAGATGGGCATTCCTGGCACAGAGAACAACAGCAAGTGCAAAGGCTGCGTTGAAACCACAAAAAGTAAAACCAATGGAGATGCCAATTATAAAGGTCAAGACTGGTCATAAGAACAAAGCTGGAGGACTGTTAGTTTCCATTTTGGAAACTTACTACAAAGCTATAGTAATCAAGACACTGTGGTACTGGCATAAGGGCATATATATAGATCTATGGGATAAAATTAAGAGTCAAGAAATAAACACATTTATGGCCAATTGATTTTTTTTTTTTTTAATTTTTGAGATAGAGTCTGGCTCTGTCGCCCAGGCTGGAGTGCAATGGCATGATCTTGGTTCACTGCAGCCTCCACCTCCCGGGTTCAAGGAATTCTCATGCCTAAGCCTCCCAAGTAGCTGGGGTTACAGACGTGCACCATCTCATCTGGCTAATTTTTGTATTTTTAGTAGAGATGGAGTTTCGCCATGTTGGCCAGGCTGGTCTTGAACTCCTGGCCTCATGTAATCCACCTGCCTGGACCTCCCAGAGTGCTGGGATTACAGGTGTGAGCCACTGCCCCTGGCTGCCAGTTGATTTTCTGACAGGATGCTGAGACAATTCAGTGGGGGAAAGAAGAGTCTTTTCGACAAATGCTACTGGGATGACTTGATAGTCATAGGTAAAAGAATGAGGTTGCACCCCTGCCTCACATCATACACGCAAATGAACTCAAAATGGATCACAGATCTAAATGTAAGAGCTAAAATGAGACAATTCTTAGAAAAAAGTGCAGAAGTAAATCTTTGTGACCTAGTTTAGGCAATAGGATCTCAGATATGACACCAAAAGCAAAAGTAAACAAAGAAAATATACATAAACTGCACTTCGTAAAAATAAAAAGCTCGGTATTTCAAAGGACACCACAAAGAAAATGGAAAGACAACTCACAGAATGAGAGAGAAAATATCTGCAAATCACATATCTGACAACAGACTGGTATCCAGATATATAAAAACTCTTATAACGATATAAAGACAAACCAATTAAAAATAAGCAAAAGATTTGAATAAATATTTTTCCAAAGAAGATATACAAATGGCCAATAAGCACATAAAAACATCACTAGTCATTTGTCAACATTATTAGGGAAATGCCAGTCAAACCCACAATGAGATACCACTTCATACTTACTAGGACTATAGCCAAAAAGACAGACAACAACATATTGATGAGGATGTGGAGAAATTGGAGCCATTTTATATGGCTGATGGGAATGTAAAATGATACAGTCACTGTGGAAAATAATCTGGCTGTTCCTCGAAAGTGTTAAATCTAGAGTTACCATGTGGCCCAGCAATTCCTCTCCTAGGCATATACCTAAGAGAATTAAAAACATATGCACATGCAAATACTTGTATGCCAACGTTCATAGCAGCATTACTCATAATGGCCCAAACTTCAACTATCCAACTGATCAATGGATAGACAAAATACAGTTTATCCATGAAATGTGATACGGTCTGGTTCTGTGTCCCCACCCAAATCTCATCTTGAATCATAATCCAAATTGTAATCCCCACGTGTTGGTGGAGGAACCTCGTGGGAGGTGACTGGATCGTGGGGGTGGTTTCCCCCATGCTGTTCTCGTGGTGGGTGGGTTGTCACTAGGTCTGATGGTTTTATGAGGGGGTCTTCCCCCTTCACTCTGCACTTTCTCTCTCCTACTGCCTTTTGAAGAAGGAAGTGTTTGCTTCCTCTTCCGCCATGATCACTAACTTTCCGGAGGCCCCTCCCACCATGCAGAACTGTGAATCGATTTCACCTATTTCCTTTATAAATTACCCAGTCTCGAATATTTATTTATAGCAGTGTGAAAATGGACTAATACACAATGGAAAATTATGTGGCCATAAAAAGGAATAGAGTACTGATACATGCTACAACACAGATGATCACATGTACTGTGTGATTCCCTTTATATGAAATATCCAGAAGAGGCAAATCTATAGAGAAAGAAAGTAGATTAGTGGTTGTCAGGGGCTATGGGGAGGAGGAAATAGGTGGGGGGGTGACTGCTAATGAGTATAGGGTTTCTTTTTGGGGTGATGAAAATATTCTAAATTAGAGTGGCTTCAGACCTACAAATCTTGTGGTCCCTTAGGCTTCTCAAACATAACTAATTTTATTTTTCCTCATTAGTTTTCTATTTAATTGTTTTTCCTTTTACCATACGGTACTTTGGGCTAGAAATTGCTAGTTGTCCTCTAATACCCATTCTTCTTTTCTCCCTCTCAGGTGATGGTTGTACAACTGTGTGAACATACTAAAAATTACTGAATTATACACATTGAAAGGGCAAATTATGATATGTGGATTGTATCTCAATAAAACTGTTATTAACAACAGCAACAGGTCCTGGAGTTGAGCTTCATATTGGTAGTGGGCTGCCTAGAAGGCAGGGCACAAAAGGAGGAATCAGGGCGACTCCCCAGGAATCTCTGGAGGAAAACTGACTAATCCCTTTTAGAATCTCTTCCTGGCCACAGGCAAAGGCTCTTGACCACCTTGCGTTTGCCTAATACCAGCTGGAAAAAAACAGAGTTCAGAGACTGCGGAGGTGGGTGGTAGGGGAAAGGAGGGGTTAGGAAAGAGGCGGCAGTCACTGGCTGCTCCAGCTCTCCAGGGAATTTCTAATGAATCCACAAGATGCTGGGAGATATAGCTACCAAAGGGATGTTCTGGCTCTGAGCACTGGGGAGGAAGAAATGGAAAGGAAGTGAAGAGATGACAGCCTCAAGCAGCACATCCCTTGATTGGGAACAGGAAGGCAGCCCAGTTTCTGTCTTAAAATTCAAACACCCTATTTTGAATCATTTCCCAATCATTTTAGCTTTGTTGGTCTCAGTTCCCCAAATAAACAGCAAGTCCCCCATCTGGCTGGTACTATTAATGATTTTGGCTTCCTGCATGGTGCGCAGCACGATGGCCACAAGCAAAGTGTTGCTGGTTCTTGTCATGGATGTTCAGGGGATCTTGGCATCCAGTGCCCATTCACTGCACATCCATGGCCTTCATGCTCTTCTGGAAGGATTACTCCAGTTTCCCTTGGGGGACCATCCCCCTCCTCACTCTATTTGGTTGTGGTGGAGCTGATCTGCCCCTCCATTCCCATGCCAGGAGTGGGCTCTTGATTTGGCTGGCCAGTCAGAGCTACAGAGGTTGGCATATGGATGGGCATGTGACCCAGTTTGGGACACTGAGATTCAAGCCTAGAAACTGTGCTGGAATGTGGGTACTAGAAGTTTCCAGTTTTTAGTTGGGATTGCTGAGAGGGAGTTACCACATGGAGAAAATTGGCTGAGAGATACAGAATGACCTAAGAACATTGCTTAACCATCTGGATCCAGCCAGACCTGAATCCCAGGTATCCCTGGGTTTTTCAATTATTGTGCTACAATAAATTTTCTTTGTAGCTTAAATATGTTGTACTTCAAACTGAGTCTCATACTTGATGACAGCTATTAATAACAAGTTTCACATGGCTGCAGTGCTGGGGAAGTACAGAGAGAAAGAACTGTGAGCCAGAAGGTGAGGCCATGAGTTTTGGTTCTGTCATGAATATCCCACCAACTACATAACTTCAGTTACTCTGTCTGCAAAATGGGGCTCACAGTTCTCCTCTAGATCCTTATTACTTCTCTGACATCCAAGCTTAGAGCCATAGTGCAGACCTCTCTCTGGAGCTTCAGACCTACAAATCTTGTGGCCCCTTAGGCCTCTCAAACATAACTAATTTTATTTTTCCTCATTAGTTTTCTATTTAATTGTTTTTCCTTTTACTATACGGTACTTTGGGCTAGAAATTGCTAGTTGTCCTCTAATACCCATTCTTCTTTTCTCCCTCTCAGAGTAATAGAATCTCTAAATTTTAACTGGCCATGACTGCCTCAAATAAAGACTACATTTCACAGACTCCCTTGCAGCTAGATGAGACCACCTGACCAAGTTCTGCCCAATAGGATAAGAGCAGAAGTGATGCCTGCAACTTCTGAGTCTGGTCTTTAAAAAAGAGGGGCTTGCTGGGTGTGGTGGCTCAGGCCTGTAATCTCAGAACTTTGGGAGGCTGAGGTGAGAGAATCACTTGAGCCCAAGAGTTCAGGACCAGCCTGGGCAACACAGTGATACTCCATCTCTACAAAAAGTTTTCACACATTAGCTGGGCATGGTGGCACTTGCCTGTACTCCCAGCTACTCAGGAAGCTGAGGTGGGAGGATTACTTGAGTGAGGAGTTTGAGGTTACAGTGAGCTATGACTGTGCTACTGCACTCTAGCCTGGGCAACAAAGCAAGACCCTGTCTCTAAAAAAATTAATAAAAATAATAAAAAAAGAGGGGCAAGAAAATAAAAATATCAAAAGAGAGGGGCAAGTCCTCCTTTTCCTATCCCTGCTTCTTACTGGCTGGAATGCAGACATGGGGGTAAGCTACAATTTATCTTGCCAATGCAGGTGACACTCCAAAAAATGGCAGGGAACAAGACTGTAGAGGCCGTGGTCTCTGGTGCTGCACAGCAGTTTCCCCAGCTTGAACTGCTTCCATCTGAACTGCTGGGGAGTGAAATAAACTTGCATCTTGTTTAAGTCACAATTATTTTGGGTCTCTCTGAAAGTTGCTAGATTTAGCAAATGAAAACACTCATTCCTCACCTTAGTGAGAGCTGGAGGAGGGAATGGAAAATTCTAGGAGAGTCATGAAGATGGCACAGGTGATCTGGGTGCTCTAAGAGCTTTTCACCTCAGTTTTCCCTGGACATCCAGAGATCACACAGGAAGGCAGGTGAGCTTGAGTCTGATTCTCATGCTTTCTTGGATAATCTTACTCCCTCTGAGCCTCAGTTTCTCCTTATGGACAATGGACACTAACTGAACATGACGGTCTCTCAAGTCCTTCTAGCTCTAATCTTCTATGATTCTGTAATTCTAGGATGGATGTTGAAACTCAGATATCAATGGGGCCAGAGAGTCCCAAGAATGGGTTAACCAGGCCAGGTGGGGGCTGTGATGGGCTGGAGAATGTCCACCCCCTCTAAGAGGGCAGTCCTCCTCCGCTCCTGTTGATTGCTGCCCCAGGGGAATGCAGGATTGCCAGATTCCTAATTTTTCAAGAGGAGCTGGAAATCTAGATTGTTTTGGTCTGTGCAATCTCCTGATTTTTAAATGTTGGCGACACATTCGCATTTTTTCAAACACTCTGGGGGCCAAAGAGAAATATCTGCAGTATGAATTTGGTCAGTGGCCACCAGTTAAAAATTTCTGTTTTGATATTATTTTCCTTCCTTCCTTCCTTCATTTAACAAATATTTACTTGACACCTACTAAGTGGGAGACACCGTTCCATGCACTGGTAATAAAGCTATGAACACAACAAAACCAAACAAAAGGTCCCTGTCCTCATGCAGCTTAACATTCTAGGGGATTGCCCTGATTCATTCATTCGACGAACATTTATTGAGCAATTCTGCCCTGTGCACTGTGTGTGGTTGGGGAGATAAAAACCAATGTTTGTGGTCTCTGCCCTTATGGTGCTTATAGTCTAGAAGGAAGACGTACAACAAACATAATCATGACATGAATGGAAAACACGGTTATGAGGAGAGACGCAATTTAGATGGAGAGGAGTAGTGAGGAAAGGCCTTTTGGAGGAAGCTACATTTTAAATGAGAACTGAAAGATAAGTAGGATTTAATTCAATAAAAGAACATTTAATTCAATAAAAGAACATTTTAGATGATAGCAGAGGCTTCCAGTGTGCCCCTGCTCCACGTCTTCTCAACTGTCACCATTCCTGTACATATATGAAGAAGTCTTCCACAGTTAGCATTTCCAATGCTCTACCCTGGGGCTCTCTTTTTATTGATTGATTGATTGATTGAGACAGGGTCTTGCTCTGTTGCCCAGGCTGGAGTGCAGTGGTGCGGTCACAGCTCACTGCAGGCTCAAGCGATCCTCCC
Organism: Macaca fascicularis; assembly: GCF_037993035.2. NCBI lineage: Eukaryota > Metazoa > Chordata > Mammalia > Primates > Cercopithecidae > Macaca > Macaca fascicularis. The sequence continues at coordinate 103,153,073 of NC_088384.1, read as the reverse complement.
TTCTCAGCCTCCTGAGTAGCTGGGACTAAAGGTACACACCACCACACCAGGCTAATTTTTAAGGTTTTTAAAGAAATGGGGTCTCACCATGTTGCCCAGGCTGGCCTTAAGCAATCCTCCCACTTCGGCCTCTCAAAGTGCTAGGATTATAGGTGTGAGCCACCAAGGTTGCCCCCTGCGGCTTCTTGGTGACAGGCCAGAAGTGCAGGGAGACAATTCCCAGGAAACGCCTTCAACCCTTGATGGAAGGGAATTTGCAGGTAAATATCCCAGCTCCCTCACTCCTTGGGTGGGTTAACACTGCCCCTGGTGGGCCTGAGCCCCAGCCACCCACGGCAGTAACTATTATATTTGTGTAATCTGTATTGGCTTCCTTTCCCTCCTTGCCTGAATTCCCCACTCTGTGCCCGGTGCTTCCTGGGATTACCTCCCAGATAGACTACCCGCACTCACTCCTTGTCTCAGGATCTTCTGGGAGAAACGCAGCAGCGATGGGAGAGAATGTGGCAGGTTCAAGGACCGGAAACAACTCAGGGTAAGTAGCAGGAAAGGAGGCTGGTGAGTAGGGCAGGAGGCCACTCATGAAGAACCTCAGAGGTTGGGGGTAGGCTTGTCAATGGTGAAGCCACTGAAGATTTTTTGGCTGGAGAGTGATATGGCCAAGCTTGTATTTGAGGATGACTCCAATGTAGGGGGCTGCAGTGGGCAGGAGTGGAAGCTGGGAGACCAGATAGGAAGCCGAGCTGAAGGTGAAGATGGCTGGAATTGGGTGGTGAGGTGGGAGAGAGGTGGCTGGCAGTGAAGAATGGCCTGGGCCAGGGGACATAGGGCCCAGAAAGAACTCAGGGCTTTGTCCCTGACTTGAGGGAGCCCACAGTTTGGTTTAAGGAATGCTGGTGAGACACAGACACAAAAATCATATCCAAGATCACACATCCCTACGCAATCCATACTGAGTTGTTGCACGGAGCTATGGAACTTCACAGCAGGCTGCCTCTAAGGGCAAGACGAGTGAGTGCCTGTGTCTCAGGGGAGGTGACTTTACAGGAGTGGTTAGGAAAAGCATAAAACACCGCGACTTAGCGGGCAACTTACTACTGTGGCCCCTGTGGGATAGCCCAAATTTTTGCAATGGCTGCGGAGCCCATTCTTCAGTGTTTTCAGCAGCTCTTGACTCTGCCATCTTTTACCTAAGCTGTGCATGGTCCAAAAATGCATGCCGGATTTCCCACAGGCACTGCTAGACATATTAACGGCATTCCTACACGGCAAGAGATTTCTGCACCACCAACACCATTTTTATATTCTTTACAACATAATGGCAGACGATAAATCTATCTTGCTAATTACACATCCAGCTTGTTATAACCCCCATAAAAAACATGAGCAGCTGGAAAAGCCATGAAGTGATGTCAAATCATATTCCTGGTCTCTAAACAGAAACAGAAATATTTTCCAGGCGCTGGCAAGTCTCAAGGTTCCTACCCATGCGTGGAAGCAGCTGCCAGTGGGTCACTCACCTCTGAGGAGATGAAGACTAGGCTGTCATCTTAAGTACTGCCCGTCCACCCCATGCGTCCCCCTGAAGAGATGACAGATGTCTAGGGCATCCACTCGTGGTCTGTTCAGTAGCCCATGGGATGAACCCAAATAATTGGCAAGGTTTGGGTTTTAGCAGTTGAGTTCATTTTTGCATTATTAAAGTGGTTTCAAGGTCTTTTCCATGTACCACCAAACAGCCAATAGCATTTGCCTAGAATTCTAACTAGATGGTTCCCCAACATAATTTGTTGATACATTTGCAAAACGATTGCGAAGATCCACACTGAAGCTGACAATGCCTCCCCCTTGTCTCAAAAAAGCAGAAGGAAAATTAAACTTATTTGCCGGAGACACTAGGATAAACAACAGGGAAGAAGAAAAGTACTTTACCTTGTTTTCTAGCTAGAATGACTGGCTTTGGCTGCAGCATAGCCCACTGTTTTAGGAAGGGAGACAGCTGAAGACAATAAGTGTATTTCCTATCAAGTAAATGTTGATTGCTTCAAATGTTGGAAGAAAAGGCATGGGAGACAACAGAAGGGGAAGCTAATTAAATTTTCACATGGGAAAGGAAAATGCCATAGGAATTTTTAAACCTGGGCTGACCCCAGAGGGCAGCTTTTGTTGGAGAAGCTGCCTCATAAACTGTCCCCACAATTCCCAGGACAAACTGGCTGGACAGACAGTCATGTTGAAAACAAAAAGAAAGAGAGAGAGAGAGAGAGACAAAATGGATTCTTACCTTCCCGTATCTGGATGCAAAAGTCCCCGTGAGTAAGGAGTGAAAAATAATTATTGTCTCATCCAAGTCCCACACGAACACACGCTGTGATGAGAGAGAGGAAGAGAATGGAGACAAATGGACTCACTTGCATCTGACTTAATGTCTGCAGAAATTCATTCCTTTGGAGGAAAAGAAGTCTTGAAAAACATTATCTTTAGGTTACAAAACGTGTAACTCACTGATGTGTCATGAATCCCCATCCAACCTTATCTGTGTCATGTGTATTCAGATGCCCAGTTTTTGGGCTCTTATCAACTCAAAAGATGTCAGAATTAAGAAGTCTGTCCTTGCCTTCCATATAAAAGCTCAACAAGGAGAATTCAGGCCAAAATCAACAACAAAAATCATATAACTGGTTTTACAAAATGAAATACTACCATTTTAAATTCACTGTTCACCATATGCTCAACTATTTCTGTTTTTAGCAAGTCTGGTGATCACCTCTATAATTCTAAGTAACATATTTATACCCTGACTTACTGATTTTTCAACTTGAGACAATATCTTTTGACTGGGCTGTCTTAAAAGATGAGGGTTTAGCTCATGGAAATCTCTGTTCTTTCTCTGGAAACTTACATTTTTCTCATATGTGCATCCCTCTATTCCAATTCTCCTTGGACATTCTCCCTTGGTTAAAAAGGTAAACAAATATGGAGCTATAGATATAGGAGTCCCTACCTTTTCCCATACATCCTCCCCCTCTAATGTCTATCAGCTGCAGCTTTACTTTTGTATAGTCAATGAGGATAAACTGGTTTGTACATTGGTTTTATAACTAAGGCTAAATTTTCTGCACTCTGCCTATGTTAACTTTAAAAGTTGGTAACTAGTAATATACATTTACATTTTGTGATTATTGTTTACTACAGAGCCAAGTAATATGCTAAGATTGCATTGTCTTCTCTGTGTGTCCAATGTCATATCCCCAGATCAACTTTAAGAAGAGTGCCCCTACCATTGTATGCATTATCTTTACTTGTACCCCATCATAATTAAAATCATGTCATATCTCAGTTTGTTCACATATGTATCATACCTGTCTGGTGTAACTGTTTTGTTTTTGTCAGAATTTATTATTTTTTTTCTTGTTTGCAACAATGTACCTTCATTAAAATGTCAAATTCAGCCACACACTCTATATTGGAGATGTCTATCCTCAGCGATAGAAAGCTCCAATGTGGACTGGATCATTTTTAGGCTTGCTGCAGACTTCCCTTCATTGTATTTCTGGGTTGGATCCACTGTTTTCTGGATCCCAAGTTTCTTTTCCTTGGTTTTCTTCCTTGTTTTGCTTGAGTACATCCTTAAGTTGCTTTTCCTGAAATGGTACACGGAAAGTAATCTTCCTGAATTCTTGAATATCTGATGATATCTTTTTTTTTTCTCTATAGTTTCTCCGGGTACAGAATTCCAATGGGAAAACAATATCCTCTAGATCTTTGAAAGAATTCTTTCATCATTATTTTTTAAGTGTCCAGGGTCACTGATGAGAAATCTGGTATTTCACTGTTCCTCAGTCCTTGTAGGTCTTACTTTTTTTTCTTTCTAGAATTTTAAAGGATCTTTTCTTTATACTTGGTATCCTCAAATTCCATGAGGGTATATCTGGGTATGGTCTTTTTTTTTTTAATGAATTCTGTTTGGCACTTGAGCATTTTCAAACCAATGACTTGTATCTTTCTATAGATCTGAAAATTTTTATTTTCTTATTTCTTTTAATAATTTCCTCCCATCTTTTCTACTGTTTTCTTTCTGTGAAATTCCCAATAGTCAAATCAAACCTTTTGGGTTGATATTGCCTTTCCTTGTACACAATATTTTAAAATAAATCTGTCTTTTTAATCAATGTTCTGGGAGATTTCTTAAACTTTCTCTTACAACCCTTATTTAATTTTTGATTTTCGCAGTAATTAAAAAATTTCCAATAACTTTTTTTTCCAAGTGTTCCTTTCCCAGTAGCCTCCACTTCTTATTTTACAGATGCAAGATCCTGAGTTTTTATAAGAAAACCAATTAGAATTTTCCTAAGTTAGTTTATATTTCTTAAATTACTTTGCTTCTAACTTATCCCATTTATTTATCTTAGCTTTCATCTTTTTAATTAATTTTTTTTTTTTTCTTGAGACAGGGCCTCACTGTGTACTGTGGCATAATCATCACTCACTGTAGCCTAGACCTCTCCAAGCTCAAGTGATCCTCCCACCTCAGTCTCCTGAGTAGTGGGACTACAGGCATGTGGTACCATGCCTGGCTAATTTTTGATTTTTTTTTTGTAGAGACAGGGTCTTGCTATGTTGCCCAGGCTGTTCTTGAATTCCTGAATGTAAGAGATCCTCCCCACTTGGCCTCCCACAGTGCTGGCATGGTGAGCCACCATGCCTGGCTAATCTTGTTCTTTATTTTTCATACTGTTGATTTTCTTTATTTTTCTGGTGATCCTTATTTTCAAGGACAAAGGACTCGACTATCTCTGTAGCTGGTGTTGAGAAGGGGAGGCAAATGTCTCTTCCCCAGTCTGCAATCTTGGATGGGCCACCTTTTAAAACTCTCTGGAGGTCAATGGCTGTGTTAACACAATGGCATTTGCCATGCCTTTGAAAGTTAAGAGAAATATCTAGAATGAAAAAGGTATTAGCATCCCAGATTCTCTAGTACAGGAATTTCTGAAGCAATTAGTAAGGCTAAGTATTATTTCATAAATCTTTTGGACCAGGTATATTTATGTGCATATATGTGCTGGGCCATCATAGTAAGTATATTTCTTATTATGGGTCATGGTAAAAATGTTTGAAAATCAGTGTTTGAGGAGACTTTCTGAGATTCAAATATGCCAAGTCCTAACTTATCTGAATTCACTGAGGTTGAACTTAGAAAATTAAATTTAGAAATTTCAGTAATAGAATTTTTAAAAATCAGCAAATATTTTCAAATTTAGTGCAGGCTCCCTTACTTTATCCATTAAATCCCTTCTGAAAAAATCCATCCCTTTCTCCCACTACCTCACCATCCTGGATTCTGAGTGGGTAAGTTCCTGGTGGCCATTCTGCAGGTGACCTTATTTCCTAGGCCATCATGGTGCAGACCAGGGTGCGTCCTTAACCCTGGGTGGGTCAGAGACATTTTTTCTGCAATTTAAAATTGGGGCTAGGAAGAAAGTAATTGTCTTTTGGGGAGCGCTACTGGTGGCCAAGTTTAGCCATGTGATCTGAAGGGAAGACAAGGACAGTGTAAGGTACATGGACGTGCTTTGGTCAAGGACTAGGCTGAGACGGATATCCAGGCCTGCGTGACTCAGCGAGTTTGGTGCGCAGGCACACACCTCCGCTTGTTAAATACCCTGTTTGTGTAAGTTCAGACTTGGCTTGCAGTCACTATTGCCTGTAGAAGATATAATTGCCCTGCTGACACTGTGCACAGGGCATGGCTCTTGGCTCAGCTTGGCTCAATGTGGCTCTTGTGCAGGCGCTGGTGCCCAGAGAGGGAAGGAAGCTACTGGCCCCTGTAAGGGAGAATGACTGTCTTGCAGATGGACAGAGGGGAGCCACGGCACAGCTTGCTGTGCTTAAGAGCTGCTTAAGAGCCAAAGCAGACAGCCGAGATAAATAAAGGTGGACAGTGTGAGAGAGCTAATGTGAGAAAGCTGCTGATGACAAAGCTGCTAATAAAACTACATTTCACCTGCCTATGGCCCCGAGTGTGCTTTCTGCCCATCCACCCACTCCCCTTGGACTTCAGCATGGGCTGGACCCAGACCCTGGGACCTGACAGGCAGTCTGCAGAGACAAGAACAGAGGGTGAAAGATACAAAGAAATGAACACTTTACCAGGACCTGGTTTCATTGGGAGCAGAGGGAGAGGAGCAGTGAGGAGGCCCAGAGGAGAGCTGTGTCCAGTAACTAGTGCATGAGGGCACCGCCAGGACACTATGATTTGGGAGTTCTGTCACCTTCACTGTGGCACGTGGGAAGAGAAGAAATACATGCAGTTTCTTGCCCCTGTCGCCCTGGCTGGTTCCAGTGCCTCGCTGATACTCTACTTTACTTCTGCCCTTAAGTTCTAAGAGAGGCCCTGCATCCTTAAAACAAATTCTGCTTTTTCACCTAAGCAGCTCAAGTTGGTCCCTGGCACGTGCAGCTGAAGGATTTTAACTAATACGTGCTCAGAATTTTCCTCCTTTCCACTTCTACATAATTTCTCTCCTGTGGGCTTCAGTCATTAGCAAAACAGCCAAAGACTTAAGAGGTGTGACCCAAGCAAACCCTCTATGATGACATTAAGCACAGAAGTGAAACACAGCTCACACCTTTTCAATAGTTCTTGCCCAGTGGTACTTATGCCGAAATCGAGAAGCAGCTGTTTCCAGAATAATATCACCCTATAATCCCTGACTTCCATGCCATAACCCTCTCCACCTCTTTCTCAGTTTAATGGGAAAATCTCTCTCTGCCCCTGCCGTTCCCCTACGGAGAGCAGAAAACACGTTAGGTGACTGAATGATTTTCTTGGGGGGATGAAATATTATGTATGTGTGACTGTGTTTTCGAAGCTCTGCAACTTCAAGCTGGTAGGAGATCCTAGGAATATGGGAAGGCAGACAGCAAGTACAACCTGACGCCAATATGTTTTCTTTCAGCCTTTTGCAAAGGCCTAAACCCACTGAAGGGACTGTGCAAAAATCTCTATTTGGGGGAAGGATGGAGCTTTAAGAATAAGGCAAAAGGCAAGAACAGAATTCCCTGGACTGAGAATGGCCCCAGGAACAGTGGGAACACTTGCTCTGCACCAGGTCTCTAGCATGGATCAAGGCTGCTGGTAGACCTCAGGAGGCTGACCAAGTATAGGGCACCAAGCATGATGTTCAGGATATTTAATACCTTCCAGGGTGATTAGAACCCACCCAAGCTATAAACAACTGCGACAGGTGAACTAGGGACCACTGGCTAAATATCAAATGCCCTGGACATGCTGAAGTCAGCATGTGTTGCTTGGAGGCCCCGGTCCCCACCCCTAGCTTCTATCCTCAGGGCTTCTGATAAGAGCATCCTAGTTTTCCTTCCCCATTGTGTGCTATTTTGGTGGGGCTGTCAATTAAGGGGCAAGTATAAGACCCAAGCTAGGCCACTGGGATGCTGTCTCCTTGGAATCGGACACTGAAGGACATGGCATGCACTCTAAAATAGTTTGTTTTCTGGCATTCCTAGATTTCTCAACAATGTCTTTGTTACTTTCTTTCTAAACTTGGTTTTATGGCCTCCTCTCATTGTCCTTTCCTAGTAAATTCATTTTTGCTTAAGTAACCAGAACTGGTTTCTTTTTTTTTTCTTCTGTTTTTTTTTTTTTTTTTTTTGAGATAGGGTCTCAATCTGTCACCCAGGCTGGAGTGCAGTGGTGTGGTCATGGCTCACTGCAGCCTCCACCTCCTGGGCTCAATCCATCCTCCCACCTCAACCTCCTGAGTAGCTAGGACTACAGGTGTGTGTCACCATGCCTGGCTAATTTTTTGTCTGTTTGTTTTTTGTAGAGATGGCATTTTGCCATGTTGCCCAGGCTGGTCTCAAATTCCTGGACTCAAGCAATCTGCCCACCTTGGCCTCCCAAAGTGGTAAAGGTTCCAGGTGTGAGCCACTGTGCTGGGCCCAGAACTGGTTTCTGTTGCTTGCAACCAAAGAACTGCAGCGAATATTTCAAGGTTCTCAGGCTCAACAAGGATTTCCATACCCATTGTATAGCATGGAAACACCAGAGAGTGGCTGGACTTTTAGTGACGACTGCAGGCTTTGACAGTGAAGGCAGCAGTGGTCACCCAGCCACACTGGACATCAGAGGCTGGTCTGGTTTCTGAGACCACTTGACCTCCTGGATTCTCATATAGTCCTGGGAGTGGAACGTCCCTAATAATGAAATGAAATTTCTTATCATCGGGTGGGGTGGGAACTCAGCGTTAAAATTACATTGCTTTTTAAGGAAATGACAAAGATGATATTTCTCAGTGTGTCTGAGTTTGTGGCTGAGCATTGCAGCTGCCCCATAAAGTATACAGATTATAAATAGGGATGTGACTCTAGTGCACTTGAATTGCCTGGCACTGACAACCTACCAAGACACCCAGCACACTCAGGCCAGCAACTGACTGCCTTTCTTCTTTCTTTCTTTCTTTTTTTTTTTTTTTTGAGACGGAGTCTCGCTCTGTTGCCCAGGTTGGAGTGCAGTGGGACCTCGGCTCACTGCAAGCTCTGCCTCCTGGGTTCATGTCGTTCTCCTGCCTCAGCCTCCTGAGTAGCTGGGACTACAGGCATCTGCCACCATGCCTGGCTAATTTTTTGTATTTTTAGTAGAGACGGGGTTTCACCTTGTTAGCCGGGATGGTCTCGATCTCCTGACCTCATGATCCGCCCGCCTCGGCCTCCCAAAGTGCTGGGATTACAGGCTTGAGCCACCGTGCCCGGCCCTGACTGCCTTTTTCAAAGAAGCATAAACCGGTGAGTTTGCTTATTTTCCTCCCTTGATAAGACAATAGTAGCTTACTTCTGGTTTTGGGGCATCCATTTTGCCTATTTCTACTGGTACCCTCTCCTAGGCATGCTGTTTTGTTTTTGGGAAAATGTCAGTACCCGGCCAATTATACTACACTTGCATAACAAATGAGAAGTATAGAGATCTAATGTGCAACACAAGAATTAGAGTTGATAAAGTTTTATTGTATTAGGGATTTTTGTTAAATAAGTAGATTTTAGCTGCTTTTGTCAGACAGAAAAAGTAACTTTGTGAGATGGTAGACTTGGTAATCTGTTTCATGATGATTATCATCTTACTATCTGTATGTATCCTATAGCATTCTGTTGAAAACCTCATGTATACCTGATTAAAAAAAAAAAAAAAGTCTGGGTGTGGTGGCTCACTCCTGTAATCTCAGCACTTCGGGAGGCCGAGGTGGGTAGGTCAGTTGAGAAGGGCAGGAGTTCAAGACCAGCCTGGCCAACATGGTGAAACCTCATCTCTACTAAAAATATAAAAATTAGCTGAGCATGGTGGTGTGTGCCTGTAATCTCAGCTATTCAGGAGGCTGAGGCAAGAGAATCGCTTGAACCTGGGAGGTGGAGGTTGCAGTGAGCCGAGATTGCGCCACTGCACTCGAGCCTGGGTGACAGAGCGAGACTCCGCCTCAAAAAAAGAAAGAAAAAAAAAAAGACTGGAGCATCCCTGACCACTAGTTCTCAGCCTCAGCTGTACACGGGAATCACCCAGGGAGTTTTAAAAACACTGATGCCTGGCCTCCACCCTCAGGGAATCGGATTTAATTGGTCTGAGGTCCAGCTTGATAATGAAGGTTTCTCAAAGCCCCCATGTGACTGTCGTGTGCAGCCCAGGTTGAGAGCCCTTTCTGAGAAGTCAGAATTCCAGAAATAGAGGCCCACTCATTTGAACCAGCCTCCACAAAGATCAATTTCTAAAGCCTATTGAGTCCCCATGGAGAACGTTTAAAACTCCCCTCCGCCCCCTGGTTCCTCCAGTGAGTCTTTTCAATTGGTCTGGGATGCTGCCAGGGTACCTGTTTTTTAAAGAGCATCCCAGATGATTCTGCTGTGTAACCAGGGTAGAGACCCACTCTAACCCAGCTGGAAGGTCGGAGGCCCATTCTCTTCTTTATCAGGGACTCTCAGAGCGTGGTCCTCAACCCAGAGCATCAAAATCACCTGGGGGCTTGTTAGAAACAAAAATTCTCATGCTCTGCCCCAGATCTACTGAACTGGAAACTCTAGGGCTGAGGCCCAGCAATCCCCGATTTCAAATGCACCACCCCCCAGGTGATTCTGATGCTGCTTCAGTTTGAGAACTGCTCTTCTGTCCTGGCCCCAGGGCTATCTGCTTGGACAACCTCATGCTTCCCTGCTCGTGCTTTGTAAACACAAAGGGCGATTCTCCCCCACGTACTTGGAGAAAACTCTGTCTCCACTCTTGTTCGGGCCTCAGATGGAGATTACATTCACCAAGTCACACACAGGCCCTTTGGATTACCTCAATCTCATTGTCCCCTGCCGGGGATGGGTCACTGCTCCTCTTAGACCGGCCTCGGAGCTTCCCGTCGGAGGCCCGGTGCGGCCTGTCTGTGTCTCCCTCTTTCGCTGGCGTGGAAGGTCCGTTGTGTGCGTTGTATTCACCTAGGGTAAGACGGGGAATCATGGACAAATCAGCAGCTTTGCTGGGTGTCTCCTCCTGGGAAATATCCCACCAGCTTCATCTAGCTCCAGAGCACTGGGTTCCAAGGCAGCACCAGAGGCAAAGACCGCGCAGGATGGAAACTTCTTGCAAGTGCCTTAAATTGCCCATTGGTGACCTTCATTATCTTTCATCCATCCAACAGACACTTGGTCGGCGGGCACAGCTCCAGGCAGTGGGATTAGGTCCTGGTTCTCAAAGCGCTTCAACATTAGTTGAGAGGAGAGAGCCATCAGACACATCAACAAGCAAGCATACACCAAGCCCGGGAGGGAAATGTGCCACAGAGAATTCACAAGTCAGGGGGCCTGGTGTGGTGGCTCACGCCTGTAATCCCAGCACCTCCAAGGTGAGAGGATCGCTTGATTGCTTTGAGACCAGCCTGGGCAACATAGCAAGACCCTGTCTCTACAAAGTATAGAAAAGTTGACCTAGTGTGGTGGTGCATGCCTATAGTCCCAGCAACTCGGGAGGCAGAGTAGGAGGGTCGCTTGAGCCCAGGAGTGAGAGGTTGCAGTGAGCTATGATAGCGCCACTGCACTCCAGCCTGGACGACAGAGCGAGGCCTCGTCTCTAAAATCAACCAATCGAGTATTCAGTCAATCAGGATGGGGCAGCGGGGAGTGCTGAGAGGTGACTCATTTATACGGGGCTAGTCAGGGAAGGCCTCACTCAGGGAGTAAGGGAGGGGCCACTGGGGGCTATAATGATGGAGGAGTTACGCATTTACCACTCTCTAAATCTGAAAACCTGAGAATGCCTAGACGAACAGAAGGAGGACAACAGATATTTATCTGTAGCTGAGCATTACACTCTTCTACCTTTAGAAGACTCTTCTCTTTCTGCCCCAGAGGTAAATGGGGGCTGCATGGGAAGGATCCTCTACCTTCCTCTCCCTACTGGGCTCCCTCCATTCTCTATTCTTTTTTTTTTTTTTGAGACGGAGTCTTGCTCTGTCGCTTAGGCTGGAGTGCAATGGCGTGATCCTGGCTCACTGCAACCTCTGCCTCCTGGGTTCAGCAATTCTCCTGCCTCAGCCTCCCAAGTAGCTGGGATTATAGGCGCCCACCACCATGCCCAGCTAATTTTTGTATTTTTAGTAGAGACAGTGAGACGAGGTTTCACCATGTTGGTCATGCTGGTCTCGAACTCCTGACCTCAGGTGATCTACCTTGGTGCCTCGGCCTTCCAAAGTGCTGGGATTACAGGCGTGAGCCACCGCACCCCGCCCCTTCTCTATTAAATGCAAGCCTTTTAAGTTTTACCCGCTGAGAGATCTGTCAATCGGAGAAGTAAATGAGATTATAGGCGAGAGCATCTAGCCCAGGCCTGGCAGTTAGGAGGTGGCTTGAATGGAGTTCTGGCTGGACTCGACCCACAGATATGTGTGGATTAGTGAGAGACGCAGCACAGAATGTGGGCCCTTGCGGCTTCTCACTTCGGGGTGCTCCCGGGTGTGGCTCCACTGAGAGGCTGTCACACTTGTGCCCTCTGGCAATTGTCTAGTGGTCCCAAACAAGTGAAGCAGCACTGTCCCCGACCCAGGTCCCAAAGCCAGCATCAGAGCTGTGTTGCTGCTTAAGCTCAGATGTTTTAAATGCATGGCTTTGGATTGTACTTTACTACCCTTATTTAGTTAGTGAGAGAACTCAAGTTTAGTGAGGTGACTTACTGGCCCATGTGAGTCTGTAAATGAGTGGCAGAGCTAGAACTAAAACTTGGGCCTGTCCTTGTCACTAGAGAGTGACAGAATTGTAAAGCAGTGTGGAACCTTCCAGGACATCCCATCCCATTTTCTCACTTTACAGTTGCTTGGTTTAGCTCCCAAATGTGTCACACAGACGCCATCCTTCCTGCCCTAATTGCCAGTTCTTGGATCATCAGGGGAAAATGACTGTCTAAAAATACTTGGCTAGGGAGAATTTTTCTCTGCCCTGAAAGAACTATTTCCCTTTAAAACCCAAGGGACTGAACTTTGTTTATTTAATATTTATAAAAGCTTCTTAGCAGACTAAGGACCTAATAGGACAAGACACGATTGCGCTGTCAGGATGGCTGGGCGTTTTCCCCTTCCCCAGAGTCTTCAGGATACAGCAGGAGAGATTCCCAAACACTGAGCGAGCAAAGACTTTCCTCTGGAAAAAGAATTTCTTCTCAATTCACAGATGCTGAAGAGCAATGTAAATAAGGTCTTTCCTGGTTCACTTGGTAGTTTAAGGCTACTGGGCTTAGAAAACATTTGTTGACTCCCATTAAAACAGGCAAATATTAAAAAGAGGGGTAAATGCTAGTTATCTAAGAAATGTCTAAAATAAGGTCTGTGTGAAACCAATTTCGCAGGGGTTCCAAAAAAACAAACAAACAAAAAAACCAGGCCTTTACACATTCTTGAGAATGAGGAGTGATATGGTTTGGACTGTGTCCCTGCCCAAATCTCCTGTCGAATTGTAATGCTGAGTGTTGGAGGCAGGGCCTGGTAGGAGGTGACTGGATCATGGGCATGGAGTTCTCATGAATGGTTTAGCACCATCTCCCTCTCCCCTGGGTACTGCACAGTGAGTGAGTTCTCACGAGATCTGATTGCTTAAAAATGTGTGGCACCTCCCCCCGCCCTCTCCTTCTCCTGCTCTGGCTATGTAAGACGTGCCTGCTTCCCTTTTACTTTCTGCCATGATTGCAAATTTCCTGAGGCCTCCCCAGACGCTAAGCAGATGCCAGCACCATACTTCCTGTACAGCCTGAGGAACGATGAGACAATTAAATCTCTTTTCTTTAGCTGGGATTACAGGCACACACCACCATACCCGGCTAATTTTTATATTTTTAGTAGAAATGGGGTTTCATCATGTTGGCCAGGTTGGTCTCAAACTCCTGACTTTAAGTGATCTGCCTGCCTTGGCCTCCCAAAGTGCTGGGATTATAGGAATGAGCCACTGTGCCCAGCCATTAAACCTCTTTTCTTTATAAATTACCCAGTCTCAGGTATTTCTTTATAGCAATGAGAGAACAGACTACTACAGAGTAAAAGTTCAGGGTCACAGTCAGAGATCCACAGGATACAGCAGTTTATGTAAACCTTTCTTGGAGTCATTTCATTCTTTTTCTTTCTCTCTTTTAATGTGTTTACTTATTTAACAGTGTTACTGAGGCACAATTGACATACAATAAACTAGACATAAAGTACACAATTTCTGAAGTTTTGATGTATGTACACATCTGTGAAGCCATTGCCACAATCAACATAATAAACAAATCCAGCACCCCAAGAATTTTCTTGTTATCCCTTTGGATAATCTCTTCCTCCAGTTCCCCTCCCCAGGCAACCACTAATCTGCTTTCTTTCACTATAGACTTTAGTTTGAATTTTCTAGAGGTTTAAAAAATTGGAATCACATAGTACATATTCTTTTTTTCTGGCTTGTTTTGGTCAGCATAATTGCTTTGAGATTCAGTACATGTGGTGTTTATTGATACTTCATTTCTTTCTTTCTTTTTTTTTTTTTTTTTTGAGACAGTCTCCCTCTGTTGCCAGGCTAGAGTGCAGTGGTGAGATCTTGGCTCACTGCAATCTCCGCCTCCCGGATTCAAGTGATTCTCTTGCCTCAGCCTCCTGAGTAGCTGGGATTACAGGCACGTGCCACCATGCCCAGCTAATTTTTGTATTTTTAGTAGAGACAGGGTTTCACCATATTGGCCAGGATGGTCTCGATCTCTTGACCTCATGATCCGCCTACCTCGGTCTCCCAAAGTGCTGGGATTACAGGCATGAGCCACCGTGCCCAGCCCAATATTTCATTTCTATTGCTGATTACTATTCGATTGTATGGATATATCAGAATTTGTTTATCCATTCACCTGTGGGTGGACATTTGGGTTGATCCTAGTTTTCAGTTCTAATAAGGCTGCTATGAACATTAATTCACATATTGTTCTACATGTAAGCATTTTTATCAAGCAAGCTTTCTAGGTCATATAATAAGTAGCATTTAAGTTTTTAAAAAATGGATAGGGCCAGGCGTGGTGGTTCATGCCTGTAATCCTAGCACTTTGGGAGGTCAAGGTGAGAGGATTGCTTGACCCTGGGAGTTTGAGACCAGCCTGGGCAACATAATGAGACCCCATCTCTCCAAAAAATACAAAAATTAGCTGGGTGTGGTGGCACATGCCTGTAGTCCCAGCTACTCAGGAGGCTGAGGCCAGAGGATCACTTGAGCCCAGGAGGTCGAGGCTACAGTGAGCTATGATCACACCATTGCACTCCAGCCTAGGTAACAGAGGGAGACCCTGTCTCAAAAAAAAAAAAAAAAAAAAAGAGAGATGATTTATTTTCCATAGTGGTTGTACCATTTTACATTCTACCAGCAGTGGATGAGAGTTCTGGTTGCTCCACATCCTTGCCAGCCCTTGGTATGGTCAGTCTTTGTGATTAAAGCCATTCCAGTGGGTACGTAGTGGTGTCTCATTGTAAACTTAATTTGCATTTCTCTAATGATTAATGATGTTTGGCATCTGAATCATGTGCTTTTGGCCATCCTTATATCTTCTTTGGTGAGGCATCTATCATCTGTTTAAATAGTTTGGCCATTTCTTTATTTTTATTTCTTTATATTTTGAGACAGGGTCTCACTGTGTTGCCCAGGCTGAAGTGTAGTGGCACAATTATAGCTCCCTTAGTGTCAATGTCCCGGACTCACATGATCCTCCTGCCTCAGCCTCCTGAGTAGCTGGGACTACAAGCCTGCACCACAACACCTGTCTAATTTTTGTATTTTTTACACAGACAGGGTTTCCCCATGTTGCCCAGGCTGGTCTTGAATTTTTGGGCTCAAGCACCTTGGCCTCCCAAAGTGCTGGCATTACAGGTGTGAGCCACCACACAGAGCCTGCCCATTTCCTTTTCTTTTCTTCTTATTTTTTTTTTTTTGGAGACAGAGTCTCACTCTGTCGCCCAGGCTAGAGTGCAGTGGTGCAATTCCAGCTCACTGCAACCTCCGCCTCCTGGGTTCAAGCAATTCTCCTGACTCGGCCTCCCGAGCAGCTGGGATTACAGGCACATGCCACCACACCCAGCTAATTTTGTATTTTTTAGTAGAGACGGGGTTTCACCATGTTAGCCAGGCTGATCTCAAACTCATGACCTCAGGTGATCTGCCTGCCTCGGCCTCCCAAAGTGCTGGGATTACAGGCATGAGCCACTGTACCCGGTGTTGCCCATTTCTTTATCAGATTGTTTGCTTTCTTATTATTGGGGTTTGAGCACTCCTTCTATATTCTGAGTACACATGCTTTATTAGAGATATGCCTTGCAATTATTTTCTCCTGGACCATGGATTTCTTTTCATTCTCTGAACAGTTTTAAATTTGTATGAAGTCCAGTTTATATTCTTTTTTTCTTTTTGGATCATATTTTTGGTGTTAGGTATGAGAAATCTTTGCCTAAATCGAAGTCACAAAACTGTCTTCTATGTTTTCTTGTAGAAGGTTACAGTTTTATATTTAACTCTATGATCTATTTTGCATTTTTTTGTGTGTGTCATGTGAGGTATGAAGTATAGATATTCAGTTGTTCCAGTATTTTTTTTTGTTTTTTTGAGACGGACTCTTGCTCTGTCATCCAGGCTGGAGTGCAGTGGCATGATCTTGGCTCACCGCAACCTCTGCCTCTCAGGTTCAAGGGATTCTCCTGCCTCAGCCTCCCAAGTAGCTGGGATTACAGGTGTGCGCCACCATGCCTGGCTATTTTTTTGTATTTTTGGTAGAGACAGGGTTTTATCATGTTGGCCAGGTTGATCTTGAACTCCTGACCTCAGGTGACCCACCTGCCATGGCCTCCCAAAATGCTGGGATTATAGGCGTGAGCCACTGTGCTCAGCCATTCCAACATCTTTTGTTGAAAAGACTGTCCTTTCTCCATTTCTCCATTGAATTGTCTTTTGTCAAAAATCAGGTGACCACATACATGTGGGTTAATTCATTTATTTACTTTGGAGATAGAGTCTCACTCTGTCATCCAAGCTGGAGTACAGTGGTGTGATCATAGCTCACTGCACCCTCAAGCCCCTGGCTGAAGCAATTCTCCCACCTCACCTTCCTGAGCACATGGGACTGCAGGCACAAGCCAGTGCTTGGCTTATTTTTATTTTTTTGCAGAGACAGGGTCTTGCTATGTTGCTCAGGCTGGTCTCAAACTTCTGGCCTCAAGTGATCCTCCCTCTTCGGCCTCCCAAAGTGCTGGGATTAAAGGCATGCACCACGGCACCCAACCTATTTCTGAACTCTCAATTCTGTTCCATTGATTTATTTGTCTATCTTTGTGCCAATGCTGCATTGTCTTAAGTACTGTGGCTTTAAAATGGATTTTAAAATCAGGTAGTCTTAGCCCTCTAACTTTGTTCTTCTCTACCAAAGTCATTGTGGCTCTTCTAGGTCCTCTGCATTTCCATTTAAAGTTCAGAAATAGCTTGACAATTTCTAAAAAAAAGCCTGAGATGTTGTTAGAGATTGTGTTAATCTTATAGATAAATCTGGGAAAAGCTGGCATTTTAACAGTATTAAGTCTTCTGATTCGTGAACCAGGTATGTATCTCCATTTATTAACGCCTTCTTTAACTTCTCTCAGCAGTTTTATAGGTTCCAGTGTAAAGTCATGCATATCTTTTGAGAAATTTAACCTTGAGTATTTCATATCTTTAAACTTTGAAATAGATCAAATGGCATTTAAAATATTATATTTCCTGTTGTTTCTTGATTTTTAGATATTCACCTAGTACCCTGCTACGCTGCTAAAGTCACTTTTTAGATCTAGTAGCTTTTTCATAGATTCCATCAGATTTTCTACATAGGTGACCTTGTCATTTTATCTCTTTACCTCATGAAGTTTTACTTCTTCTTTTCTTATTTTTAAAAAATTTTAAATTAAGTTAAATAAACATATCTTTGGATGAAATTTATCAGCTGTCTGGGTTAAAATGAGTTCTTAAATATATTTTCAGTAATCATTATTTACATTTCCATGTTACTTAATAATTGGCAGGTTGGGCCAGGCGCGGTGGCTCACGCTTGTAATCCCAGCAGTTTGGGAGGCTGAGACAGGTGGATCACCTGAGGTCAGGATTTTGAGACCAGCCTGACCAACATGGTGAAACCCCATCTCTACTAAAAATACAAAAATTAGCCAGGCATGGTGGTGGGCGCCTGTAATCCCAGCTACTCAGGAAGCTGAGGGAGGAGAATCACTTGAACCCGGGAGGCAGAGGTTGCAGTGAGCCAAGGTCACGCCATTGCACTCCAGCCTGGGCGACAGATTGAGACTCTGTCTCAAAAAAAAAAAAAAATAATAATAATAATAATAATAATTGGCAAGGCACATTTTTTTCTTCCTTCTTCTTCTTCTTTTTTTTTTTTTTTTTTGAGACAAGGTCTCGCTTTTTCACCCAGGCTCGAGCACAGTGGTGAAATCTCAGCTTGCTGCAACCTCCGCCTCCCAGGTTCAAGTGATTCTCCTGCCTCAGCCTCCCGAGCAGCTGGGATCACAGGCGTGTGCCATCACGCCTGGCTAATTTTCGTATTTTTAGTAGAGATGGGGTTTCGCCATGTTGGCCAGGCTGGTCTTGAACTACTGACCTCAGGTGATCTATGAGCCACCATGCCTGGTGTTTTTATTTCAAGTTTCACAGCAACCCTGCAGATGATGATGATAATTTTTAAATTGGACAAATAAAAATTGTGTATGTTTATGATGTACAACATGTTTTGATATATGTATATATTGGGGATGGCTAAATCAAGCTAATTAATGTTCACATATTTATTTTTTAATTTTACTAAAAACACTTAAAATCTACTCTCAGCAAGTTTCAAGTATGTAACACTGATACGGTCTGGCTGTGTCCCCACCCAAATCTCATCTTGAATTGTAACTCCCATAATTCCCACATGTCATGGGAGGAACCCGGTGGGAGGTGACTGAACTATGGGGGAGGGTCTTTCCTGCACTGTTCTCGTGATAGTGAATGAGTCTCATGAGATCTGACGGTTTTAAGAAAACGGCAGTTTGCCCGCACAAGATCTCTCTTTGCCTGCCGCCACCCACGTAAGATATGACTTGCTCCTCCTCCTCTTCGAACACGATTGTGAGGCTTCCCCAGCCACATGGAACCGAATTCTCCATTAAATCTCTTTCCTTTGTAAACTGCTCAGTCTCAGGTATGTCTTTATCAGCAGCATGATGATAGACTAATACAATTCCTTATTTATTAACTATAGTCACCATATTGTACAATAGTTCTTCTGAAATTATTCTTACTGAAATTTTGTATCCTTTGACCAATGTCCCCTCTTCTCCCTCCCTCATTTCTTTCCTTCCTTCCTTCCTTCCTTCCTTTCCTCCTTCCTTCCTTCCTTCCTCCCTTCCTCCCTCCCTCCCTTCCTTCACCTGATACCTGTGGTAAGAAAGTATGTCTTCTTTTCTAATGCAGGCATTTCATGCTATAAATTTCCCTTTAAGTACTGCTTTAATGACATTCCATAAATTTTGATATACTTGTTTTCATTTTCATTCAATTCAAAGTGCTTTTTAATTTCCCATTGATTTCTTCTTTGACCCATGGGTCATTTAGATGCATATTATTTAGATTTTGAAGATTTAGGAACTTCCCAAAAATCTTTCTGTTATTTATTTCTAATTTAATTCCACTGCTGTCAGAGAACATGCTTCGTATGCCTTGATTCTTTTAAAGGTACTGAAACTTGTTTTATGGCCCAGAATATATTAATATTTATCTTGGTAAATGTCCCATGTGCACTTGAAAAGAATGTGTATTTGCTGCTGTTGGGTGAAGTGTTCTACAGATTGCCTGTTACATACAATCTTTTCTTTTCATTCCAGATCTTGTTTTCCTCTCCAGAGAAAATGACTATTAACAGTTCTTATTGCATCCCTCTAGAAATTCCTTATGGAATATGAGTAAATATGGGTACTAACCTACACTTAAACTTTTAAAAAAACTCAGGATCACATTACACATGTAATTCTGCCTCCTGTTTTTTTTTTTTTTTTTAACCTATCACAATAGCTCAAAGAGAAGCCCATATTAGCATAAATATATCTACTTTATTCTTTTTAACAGCTGTATAGTATGCCACTGGTGGATGCACCATGATTAATTTAACCTGTTTCCTGTTAATGACATGGTATCCAGGTTGTTTCCAGCCTTTTGCTATGATGTTGCTGCAATAAATATTCTTTTTTTTAAAAAATAAATATTCTTGATGTGACTGACTTAAGGACTTTGAGATGGGGAGATGATCCTGGATTCTCTGGGTGGGCCCAATGGAATCACAATAGCCCTTAGAGGGGGTGAGGGGCTGGAGTTAGAGAAGGAGATGAGACAATGTAAGTAGAAATTGGAATGATGCAGGATCATGAGCCAATGAAGGCGGGTGGCCTCTGTGGGTAGAAGGGCAAGGAAGTGATTCTCCTCTGGAGCCTCCAATAATATAACCCTGCTGATCCCTTGATTTTAGTCCAGTGAGAGCCATGTTGCATTTTTTACCTCCAGAACTGTAAAATAATCACTGTGTTGTTTTAAGACACAAAGGTCATAATAATTTGTTACAGCAGCAAGAAGAAACTGATACAGTGTCCAAACATTTCTGATTGTACCATACTCATCAGCAAAAAATTTTCCACTGCACAGATTCATCATATATATTGTAGAGCAAACATAAACAGAAATTGAAAAGGATAAAGGGGATACAAGAAGTTTCAAAATGTAGTTTTGTATGTATTTATGTACTAACAGTACAAAATACAAAACCCTTGTGGTTATCACTAAAATTATTTGCATAATAGTATTAATAAATTTTTAATCAGAGTGAAAAAATAAATATTCTTTTTACTTAAGTGTTTGTACCTAGGTCAAAGTTTATCTTTAGGATAAATTCTCAGATGTTGGATAGTTGAGTTAAAAGGGGTATGCATTTTAAATTTTGTTAGATGTTGCCAAATTGCATGGAAGAGCCTTCCCAATTTCTTCTTGAGAGATTAAAAAAATTCTTCTTCTATTGCCAGAGGAAGTTGATCTTAGAAGTTAAAAAATCCTTCAACTTCTTTTTAGATAATTTGTATCATACTTAAAAATGTAAAAAGAAAAAAATCCTTAAGGAACCAATGATTTGGCTTTTCTCTTGAGTAACATGAGATGTTCAGATTCCGCCCTCTATATCAGCAAATTGCCCTGTAATCATCTGCAAATTGTTGGCACTTCACACACACATTAATGCATGTCAATGCAGAGTGTCCTGGGGCGGGGATGGGGTGGGTGGGGAATGTGAGTGGTGGGAGCACCAAAATACTATATCCAGGCAGTGCACAGAGTGAGTGTGATCTGTCAGTAAACCTCTAGAGCCTCTGGAGTTTGGAACCAACCACTCAAGGATATCCTGGATAATTTCAAAAGTAGAGTTTTTATGGGAAATTTAAAAAGAGTGCATGAATATGTGTGCGTGCGCGCATGCATACACACATATGCTTAAATTCCCTTCCTTTACAGTGAACACTAGGAAAAAGAGGCAGAATTCCTCAGCTACAGCTGACCATTATTTATGTCATTAGATTTTATGTCAGCTTGTTAGACACACAGTAAAAACCATCTCAACCACTTATTGTTGAACCTTAGATCAAGGGATAAAGTAAGAAC
Source organism: Macaca fascicularis (assembly GCF_037993035.2). Lineage (NCBI taxonomy): Eukaryota > Metazoa > Chordata > Mammalia > Primates > Cercopithecidae > Macaca > Macaca fascicularis. The sequence continues at coordinate 103,131,830 of NC_088384.1, read as the reverse complement.
AGGGGGAAACAAGACAGAAAAATTTCAGAGAGACACAAGGAGCCTTTATGTTCACTCCTGATGGGAATAAAGAGAACCTTCCCACAAAACTCAAATTCTGGGGAAGTAAGTTTTTCGTTTACCATTCAGTTCACCATTGAATTATCGATGGATTGTGGCATCTACTTGATGATTTCCTGCTTATAGTTCCTCTCTGCCCTAATTTCTCATCAGTGTTTTGTTTTTTTTTCTCCTTTGTTGAAATGAGATTGGAAAAACCACATTCTGAAAATCGGGATGGCCAAAGATAATTTGAGATCATGACAGAGGAAAACTTTGTTAAACTTCAAACTCTTCAAAGAAAGTTATTAAATAGGTACTATGCATCATTAAATATTCTGGGATGGGATCACAATGACCAAAATCAATGTTCAAGCTCTAAACCTTTTAAAAAGTTGACTTTATTTTTATTTATTTATTTATTTATTTTTTGAGACGGAGTCTCGCTCTGTTGCCCAGGCTGGAGTGCAGTGGCGCGATCTCGGCTCACTGCAAGCTCCGCCTCCCGGGTTTACGCCATTCTCCTGCCTCAGCCTCCCGAGCTGGGACTACAGGCGCCCACAACCGCGCCCGGCTAATTTTTTTTGTATTTTTAGTAGAGACGGGGTTTCACCGTGGTCTCGATCTCCTGACCTTGTGATCCGCCCGCCTCGGCCTCCCAAAGTGCTGGGATTACAGGCGTGAGCCACCGCGCCCGGCCAAAAGTTGACTTTATTTAACATGCTTTGCCATATTGTCTCCATTTGTCATCAAACCAAGGATAACCCACTCACTCCCAGTGATGGAAAATTTAAGGGCTAAAATCAGTAGCCACACCAAGAACCCCAGGAACAAAACAGGTGGGTCTTCCCTATTGTTCCTTTTCTAACAATCAACCAATTAATATTTGTTGATGACTGTCTCCACACCATCGTGCTAGCTTAGCTTCTGCAAAGCCCTACAAACATCAGCAGGTTTCAGAAAAGAAGACAAAGGAACAAAACTCAGTGATACCTACTGACATTCTAATGTATTGCCGCCATGTTATTTAATGTTGATAAGCCAAAACCATCTTGTAAAAGAGAAGATGTGCATAGCAGGTCTGGGGAATGAATGAATGAATCCATAGGCTGGTGCGTTAGTTGCACAGGGATGTTACACACCAAGTTTTGTGACCACAGAGGGGTCAGGACATGGACTCTGTCACATGTTGCTCTTAGCACAGGTGGGATCGATATCAAGGTTGTGGACATTTATTGTTTTTACTCATCCAGTGCCTCTTCTGTCTTCTTGTAGTTACAGTGCTCTCGGTTTTTTGAGGTGATCACCTCTTCCTCACTCTCAGTCCCTGGTGGTTGAGGTGAGACTGACCCCAACTCTAGCTCCAGCCATAGGCATGAGCCCAAAGTCTGCTGCTTCATCCAGCATTCCATTCCACTGACCACAGAGATTGGTCTGGGGATGAGCATGTGATATAAGCTGGGCCAATGGGAGCTTTACTTGGGACTTTTGCAGGAATGGCTAAGAAGGAGGAATTATGTTTGCTGGGGTGGATTAGCAGACAGGATTGAGCTCTTGGTAATTGGTGGCCATCTTTGCCACCATACGGGAGAAGCTTGGCTGAGAATGAAATGAACCCAGGAAAATTCAGAGCCAGAAGGAAGAGAGAGACAAAGTCTCAACTTTATCATTGGAACACCTAGACCTAGCCCTAAAACCTTGAACATCTTGGTTAGAAATGCCTAAAAATTCATTTGTTTTTTCTTAAACTAGTTTGAATTGGATTTTCTATATCTTTTGAAGCCAAAAAATCTTGGCTAATCAAAAGGGTTTCCTAAAACTATTGTGCCATCAGAAACAAACATCCTTAAGGACAACTCTATTAAATGGGCAAAGGACATGAACAGACACTTCTCGAAAGAAAACATACATGCAGCCAACAAGCATATGAAAAAATAATATCACTAGTCATTAGGGAAATGCAAATCGAAACCACAATGATATACCATCTCATACCAATCAGAATGGCTATCATTAAAAAGTCACAAAATAACAGATGCTGGCAAGGTTACAGAGAAAAGAGAATGCTTATACATTGTTCATGGGAATGTAAATTAGTTCAGCCACTGTGGAAAGCAGCCTGAAGATTTCTCAAGGAACTTAAAATGAAACTACCATTTGACCCAGCAATCCCACTACTGGGTATATATCCAAAGGAATATAAATTTTTCTACCATAAAGACACATGAATGTATATGTTCATTGCAGCACTATTCACAATAGCAAAGACATGGAATCAACCTAGGTGCCCATCAATGGTGAACTGGATAAAGAAAATGTGATATATATAAACCATGGAATACTACGCAGCCATAAAAAATAAGATCATGTCCTTTGAAGCAACATGGTTAGGGCTGGAGATCATTATCCTAAGTGAATGAATACAGGAACAGAAAACCAAATACCACATGTTTTTACTTATAAGTGGGAGCTAAACATTGAGTACGCACGGATACAAAGAAGGGAACAATAGACCCAAGGACCTACTTGAGGGTGGAGGATGGAAGGAAGGTGAGGACTGGAAAACTACCTAGTGGGTACTATGCTGATTACCTGGATGACAGAATTATCTGTACACTAAACCTCCGTGACATGCAATTTGCCCATGTAACAAACCTGCATGTGTACCCCCGAACCTAAAATAAAAGTTGAAAGAAAAAAAATGAACATGCTTCAGGATGTTTTGAAGGATTCTGTAATTCTTGAGGACCCTGAGTTGCTATACTTGAACCCCTCTTAGACAAAGAATCAATATTTGAAGGCCTCTGCCCTTCTGTTCTCAAATGAGTTTTAGATAACCTATTCCTGGCTGTGTACGGCCAGTGCATAGCAGGAGTGCTGGTTATGGAGGCCAACAAACTGGGGTTTGGATCCCAGCTCCGCCAATGACTAGCAAGCTCCTTATCATTCTCATCTTCATTGTTCTTATCTAGAAAAAGGGTGGGGATAATATCAACCTGTTTTTGTGAGGATTATGCCTCTCCTTATCGCAGTTTTTAACGAGGTATTTGTATGATTATTCGATTCCTGTCTGCAAAGCTTAACTCTACATTGCACTTTATTTCCCAAACTAAAGGGAGGGCCTGAAATGCAGCAGGTGCTTAACAAATATTTGCTGAATAAATATATAAGTCAGTGATTAGAGAAGATCACACAGGTATATGCTTAGCACGAACCAGATGGGTAATATTTTATTATTTATTTAATTTTTTGAGATGGAGTTTCACTCTTGTTGCCCAAGCTGGAGTGCAATGGTGCGGTCTTGGCTCACTGCAACCTCTGCCTCCCAGGTTCAAGTGATTCTCCTACCTCAGCCTCCCTAATAGCTGGGATTATAGGTGTCTGCCACCACTCAGGCTAATTTTTGTATTTTTAGTAGAGACAGGGTTTTACCATGTTGGTCAGGCTGGTCTCGAACTCCTTACCTCAGGTGATCCACCCACCTCTGCCTCCCAAAGTGCTGGGATTACATGTGTGAGCCACTGCACCTGGCCAGTAATATTATAAATACTACCAGGCTCATCAACTCCAAGGCCTACATGGGTCAGGCAGTAATGAACATGGGGTAAGCTGGCTAGATGTGGAATTGGGTGTGTCCTTTCTAAAAAGAGCAGACACACTTAGTTTTAACCAAGTGATGTTCCTTGGGAATGTGGCTACTATGGCCAGATCTTCTTTCAAAAGAAGCCAGAAAATAGAATTTTTAGGTATTAATAAAATTTTCTGACTTTTAAACACAAATGCAATTAAACACACGCACAAACAGGCCAACAAAACATGTCTGAGAGATGGATTTAGCCCTTGGGTAGCCTGTTTGTTACAACCAGGACCCATATCCGGGTCCCTCCTTCATAGAAGCTGTCAGGCCACATCCATGAATGACCCTTGGGTAACCTGTTTGTTACAACGAGGACCCATGTCTGGGTCCCTCCTTCATAGAAGCTGTCAGGCCACAACCATGAATGACCCTTGGGTAACCTGTTTGTTACAACCAGGCCCCATGTCCAGGTCCCTCCCTCATAGAAGCTCTCAGGCCACAACCATGAATGGCCCCACCAGTGCCTGCACCTACCGGCAAGTGACTCGGAACTCTGGTTGGGGACGTTGTGAGATGCCTCCTGGAGGACGTAGGTGGACGTGGACAGGGGCGAAGGGCAGATGCTGCTGGCCGGGACGTAGGGAGGGTTGTAGGATGAGCCGTAATACTGGGGGTACTGGCTCTGGGGGAAGCCAGGGTAGGAAGGATAGTCCTGGGAAGAGAAAAACAAACCAAGGACATGCGTGAGGAAGCCTTTCTGGGCTCGGGTCGTTGGTCAGCCTGGCTGCTCTGTCAGATCAAAACGGTTTCCTAAAACTTCTGTGCCATCAGAAACAAACATTAGAATCCATTCGAATAAAAGCTCTCTGTGGGCAGGAACTGTCTTCATTTTGGTTTCCCAGAAGCAGATCCTGGGGCAAGGATTCCAGTGCAAGGCGACTGTTTGGAAGGTGAAGAAGACACCAGCAGGGGAGCGGGGAAGTGAGACAGCAGATGCGGGACAGCAGCCTGCACAGGTGCTTCTGTGGTGGTGACCAGAGATGAGCCCTATGAGGAAAAGCTGAGATGGTCTAAAATCCACATCTCAGAACTGCCTCTCCCACAGGTCAAGGGAGTGGAGGGGTTTATACATCAACTTGTCAGTCTTTGAGAGCTGCTCCCAGGGGGCTTTAATTCCCAGGCACTTCCTGCCTGCCCCATGCACTGGTTCTAGAAAAGCCCCTCGGGCCCAGGCATGCAGATGCTGGCACCTGGAGGTCCGCAGGCCATCCTAAGGGATATAGACGTGGCCCTGATGGCACCTATCCTGGTCACTGTTGTATCCTCTGCACCTGAAACAGTGCCTGGTATACGTAGTAACTCAACAAATACTACTGGTTAAATTAATAAACAAATGCATTAACAATTAGGACCACACACACACCCACCCCCCGCATGACACACACACAAACCGAGAAGACCACACCCATACCCACACGACACACACACAAACCCAGGGGACGAGGTGACATTTTATGTTCATGGGGAGGAGGTGCAAATACATGGGGAGGAGGTGCAAATACAGCAGCACCTGCACAGCATTAGGGGTCTAGAATATTCTATGAGGGAGTCATGGAGATCAATTCAATAGCTGCCAATCACCTTTGATCAAGCTTTGTTTAAGTAGACCAGGGATTCCAATTCTCCAACAGTCATTGTTTCAAATATCCTGCTCCACTATCACCAAACCAGTGCATCTCAACTCTGCATGGAACTCACAGAATGTTCTGTTTCCTGGGCTCCACCCCAGAGCTAGGAGTCAGAGTTCCTGGGGGTGGGGCAGGGGTGGTCAGTGTTTTTGAAAAACACAGATTTAATGATGAAATGGAGGGTTAGGAACCACATCTTAAAAAGTACTGTTTTATTTACAAGTATTTTATCTATGTACATAGTACATTAGAAATAATGCAAAAATACATGAAACAATTTTTACATTTGCTAAGTTTTAAATTATCTAGATTCTCACTGGAAAGAAATTGTGTGGTCCTCAGACCTAAATATGTTAAATATTCCTAAAGCCCATCTACCCCAGGGTGGTTCTGTTTTAATGGTAGCCTGAAAGCAAGTGAACCTTTTGTTTTGAAATAATTTTAGGTTTACATGGAAGGTGTATACACAGCAGAGTTACTGCACACCTTTAGCTGATGTGAATTCTTAATTCACTTTGTAAGTGACACCAAGAGAATCAAAGTACTAGCCAACATTCACCTACATAGAGTTGACTTTGCTTGATTTAACAAGTATTTATAAAGCCCCCATTGTGCGCTGGGCTCTCACCACTGGGGATGCAGAGGTAAGCAAGACATACGGTCCCCCTTGAGAAGCCCATGGTCTGGTGAAAGACCCACCCATTTGTATTGATATATACCAGATTCAGCAGTCAAGGGGTGTCTTGGGCCCAGGTCAAGATGGAGCATACTTGTAGATCTCCATGACATCTCAGGAATCTTCCAACAATTCCTACGTATCTGCCTGTATGCTGTGTCCTTCCAGCGGCCTTTTGCACAATCTAGCTCCTGTAGTCTCCAAACCCGGGGAATAAGAGGCAGGTTCCCAATGGGGATTGTGTGTGTCATGGGCTCTTGGGTGCCTTGATGTAAAGGGAATATTTCCAGAAAGAACTAAGGAAAGAATCGGGAGGGAGCCGTCTACCTGGTGTACACTCCCAAATCCGGCTGCGTTGCCCAGTCCATTTCCTCCTTGATAGAACCCTGTCGTGCCTGTAGGAAGGAGGAACAGGGGTATAGGTTAGGTTTCTTTTCTTTCTTTCTTCCTTTTTTTTTTTTTTTAAAGCAGTTTTCATGAACCTCCCTCCATGTGGCTTCAAGGGTGGCAGCTGGGCAGAAGCTCTGGTTCCCAGTAGTAATGCCTCACAGCAGCCTTCCCAAAGCAACCCGGGTAATACTTGTTGACACTGATCCTCCGGCAATGCCTGCCACCAGCATCACCACGGCCTCCTGGGTGCTTCCAAGTGCTTGCTGATGAGACTGTCCTTGTGGCTCACGTGGCCCCTAAGTCTCTGGGTCTTTCTCTGTCCGGATGGCATGTTGGTGGCCCAGACCCAAGAGCCAGATTAGGTTTCTTACAGTCGGAGAGGAACATGTAGGAGGAGGGTGCCACGGACAGTTGGGGTCTTTGAGATCTAACAGTCTGCGATGGAACCTGTGACTTTGGTTACTAAATTTCTCTGAACTTCAGTTTCCTGGATAGATGAGGAAAATAAATGGTGTCCTTTTCAAAGGGCTGTGGTGAGAAATAAGTGAGATAGTGCCCACTCCCCGGATCCTGGTCCTTAATAATTATGTTTTTAAAAAATTTGAGGCCAGGTGTGTGGTAGCCTCAAATTTCTCTGTAATTCCAATGCTTTGGGAGGCTGAGGTGGGAGGATCGCTTGAGCCCAGGAATTTGGTCATTTAAGTGTTTCACTTTTTAAAGAAATGGCCAAACTGTTTTCCAAAGTGGCTGTGCCATTTGCATTCTCACTAGGAATGCATGAGAGTTCTAGATTCTCCAGCACATGGTAGTTTCAATCTTCTTGATTATGGCCTCTCTAATAGTCTGGTCAACATAGTGAGATGTTGTCTCTACAAAAAATTTAAAAAATTGGCTGGGCACAGGGGCTCACGTCTGTAATGCCAGCACTTTGAGAGGCCGAGGCGGGAGGATCAGGAGGTCAGGAGTTCAAGACCAACCTGGCCAACATGGTGAAATTCTGTCTCTACTAAAAATACAAAAATTAGCCAGGCATGGTGGTGGGCGCCTGTAATCCCAGCTACTCAGGAGGCTGAGGCAGGAGAACTGCTTGAACTCGGGAGGCGGAGGTTGCAGTGAGCTGAGATTGTGCCATTGCACTCCAGCTCTGGGTAACAGAGCAAGACTCCATCTTGGAAAAAATAAATAAATAAATAAATAAAATAAAATTGCCAGATGTGGTGGTGCATGCCTGTAGTTCCAGCTACTTGGGAGGCTGAGGTGGGGAGATTGCTTGAACCTAGGAGTTTGAGGCTGCAGTAAACTACAGTCTCACCACTGCACTCCAGCCTGCACATCAGGGCAAGACCCTGTCTCTAGAAAACAGTAAATAAAAACAAAAAGTATTTGTTTAAAAAATTGTGGTATATATACAACATAAAATTTACCATCTTCACCATTTTAAAGTGTACAGTTCAGTGGCATTAACTACATCCACATTATGGGATACTCATCATCATCATTCATGTTCAGAACATTTTTCATCTTGTAAAATTGGAACTATGTACCCATCAAACAACAATGCACAATGGCATAGATGTGCAACATCCAATATTGGGCCATTATGGATAATGCAATATAAGCATTCACATACAAGTCTTTGTATGGATATATATTTTCATTTCTCTTGGGTAAATCCCTAAGAGTAGAATTATGGAATTGTGTGTAAGCTTATGTTTACCTTTTAAAAGAAATGGCCAAACTGTTTTCCAAAGTGGCTGTGCCATTTTACACTCTGACTGGTAATGCATAAGAGTTCTAGATTCTCCGGCACTTGGTCACTTCAGTCTTCTTGATTACAGCCACTCTAGGAAGTATGTGGTTGTATCTCACTGTGGTTTTAAGTACATTTCTCCAGTGACATGACTAATGGTGTTGGGCATTTTTCATGTGCTTTTTAGCTATTCACATATCTTTTGGATGAAATATCTACTCAAATCTTTTTCCCATCAAATTCTAGTCAAATCTTTTTTAAAAATTAGGGCCAGGCGTGGTAGCTCATGCCTGTAATCCCAGCACTTTGGGAGGCCGAGGCGGGTGGATCACAAGGTCAGGAGATGGAGACCATCCTGGCTAACACGGTGAAACCCCGTCTCTACTAAAAATACAAAAAATTAGCCGGGTGTGGTGGCGGGCGCCTGTAGTCCCAGCTACCCGGGAGGCTGAGGCAGAAGAATGGCGTGAACCCGGGATACGGAGCTTGCAGTGAGCAGAGATCTCGCCACTGCACTCCAGCCTGGGCAACAGAGCGAGACTCCATTTCAAAAAAAAAAAAAAAAAAATTAGGTTTGCCCTCTTATTACTGTTATAAGAGTTCTTTATATACTTTGGACACAAGTCCTTGATCAGATACATGATTTGTGAATATTATCTCCCAGTTTGTGGCTTGTCTTTTTCTTAATGGTGTCTTTTGAAGAGCAAAAGATTCTTTTCTTTGATGGATTTTGCTTTTGTTGCCTAACTCAAGGTCACAAAGATCTGCTCTTGTGTTTTCTTCTAGAAATTTCATAGTATTAGTTCTTATATTTCAGTCTATGATCCAATTTAAGTTAATCTTTGCGTATAGTGTGGAATAAGGGCTTAAATTCATCTTTTCATATATATATGTGCATACACACACACACAAGTTGTTCTAGGACCACTATAAAAAGTCTATCCTTTCCCCCACTGAATTATTCTATTATTTTTTAAAATTTTTGTGGGTAGACAGTAGGTGTATATATTTCTGGGGTACATGAGATGTTTTGATACAGGGATGAAATATGAAATAAACACATCATGGAGAGGGGGGTATTCATTTCCTCCCCCACTGAATTACTTGGCACCATTGCCAAAGATAAACTGACCATAAATGAGACTTAAAGACCATAACTGGACTTTATTCTGTTTCACTGATTTATCTATCTAATACCAATTCCATCCTATCCTTATTACTGAAGCTTTATGGTGAGTTTTTTTTTTTTTTTTTTTTTTGAAACAGAATCTCGTTCTTCTCACCCAGGCTAGAGTGCAGTGGCGCCATCTCGGCTCGTGGCGCCATCTCGGCTCACGGCAACCTCTGCCTCCTGGGTTCAAGTGATTGTCCTGCCTCAGCCTCCCAAGTAGCTGGGATTACAGGTACCCACCACTACGCCCAGCTAATTGTATTTTTTTAGTAGAGATGGGGTTTTACCACGTTGGCCAGGCTGTCTTCAACTCCTGACCTCAGGTGATCCGCCAGCCTCAGCCTCCCAAAGTGCTGGGATTACAGGCGTGAGCCACTGCGCCTGGCTTATGGTGAGTTTTGAAATCAGGTAGTATAAGTTCTGCAACTTTGTTCTTTTTCAAGGTTGTTTTGGCTTTTAGTTACTTTGCATGTCAGTTTCTACCAAATGCCATCTGGGATTTTGGTAGCAACTGGACCGAACCAATGGACTTCTTTTATGAGGTGAGGTCAGATGAGAAAGTTGGGGCTGGATGCTTCAGGACCTGGAAGCCTGGAAGGTGGTTTGCATCTGCTGAAGGGGCATGGACTGCTGTCAGAGGTTTGAAAGCAGCGACTGGCACAACTCCAGGCACATCTCTAAACATTCACATTAGTTGCTGGTTAGAACACAAATGGCTACTCAAATGAGCGGTGACCTACATCAAACAAGAAGCTTTTAGAGTCCAAGGCTACTTTTTATAAAGTGGCTGAAATAAGCACAATGGACTCCAGGAAACTTGCTTCCCAGGGGTAAGGTAGGAGAAGATAAGAGGACAATAAACGAACCACAACACCTCTACAATTATCCAAGATGATGGATCCATCAGGACCATAGGATCTCAACTCTTGCTCTGCATCAGAATCTCCCAAAGAACTTGAAACAAAAAACAAAACAAAACAAAAAACAGTCTGAGGGCCCTTCCCACACAGAGTCTGATTTGAGTTAGTCTGGAGTTGGGCCAGGCATCAGTATATGAAAACAACAACAACAACAACAACAACAAACCTTTCTGGGAGATTCTAGTGCACACTGAGAATTGAGAACCAACAGTCCATGACAAATTCTTTATGGTCCAAATGGGGAGACTGAGGCACAAAGAGGGAATGCAAACAGTGCTGTTCCTGTGCTTTGGTCTTGGCAGCAGAGAAGGCCTTGAGCCTGTCTCCTGCTTCCCAGCTCAGGGCCTTTCCATGGCAGCACATGACTTCTCTACACAAAGACACCGAGGTCATTAATTAGTTCATTAATTCATGCATGCATTCATTTATTCATTCCACTGAGATTACTGAGTGCTTTATGCACCAAGCACTGTATTAGGCACTTCACTTTGTATACAACTGCACTTAATCCTCACATCGATCCTGAGAGGAAGTTATGTAATTGCCAATCCTATGTTCTATACAGAGAAACTGAGGCTTAGGAATGGAGCTCTTCCCAAGTCATAGAGCTGGTAGGCTGTGGAGCTCAGATTAATTCTTTTATTCATTCATTTATTAATCAAACAAAATGTGTCAGAATAAGGGAGAAAGAATAGGAATGACAGCAGATTTCTCATCAGGAACCATGGAGGCCAGAAGAAAATGGCACAACATTTTTCAAGGGCTTAAGGAAAAGAAACATCAACTCAGAATGCTATATCCAGACACAATATCCTTCAGGAATGAAGGGAAAATCAACACATTCTCAAATGAAGGAAAACCAAGAGAATCTGTTACAGCAGCTCTACCCAGAAAGAATGGGTACAGGAAATTCTTCTCATAGAAAGGAAAGGATAAAAAAGCTGGAAACATCAGGAAGGAAGAAAGAAAAAGGAAAAGAATAAAAATATGTGTAAATAAAGTCACTTAAGATAGTTCCTCTCTATGTGGTTGTGCCAGTGGCTCAATATACAATTTGGTTCATTTGTTACATTAAAACTTTTTAAAAATTTAAACATTTTTAATTTTTGTGGGTACATAGTAGGTGTATATATTTATGGGTTACATGCGCTATTTTGATAGAGACATGCAATGTGTAATAATCACATCAGGGTAAATGGGGTATCCATCACCTCAAGCATTTATCCTTCGTGTTATAAACAATCCAATTATACTCTTCTAGTTATCTGAAAATGTATAATTTTTGTTGACTATAGCACATCTTAAACTTCAGGCTGGGAATCCCACTCTGTCCTCAATGTCCTGCCTAGACACATTTAGCAGAAGGTCTAGGTCAGTCTATTCCATTCAGGTCATCTGTCTGGTTCTGGTTACCATGGTGACCCTACTTGCAAAGGCTTAGGAAGCCACCTGTCTCAAAAGACTCCTGGCTGCAGTGTTTTCTCTTTTGATTTCTCTTTTCTTTTGCATCAGCCTTCTGAATGATGACTCAGGGCAGGTTTGGAAACAAACAGGCCATCGTCTTGTCCCTTGGCATGCCTTCTCCAAAACAGTCTCTTGTTTATTTTCATTTTGTGACCCAGGGTCAGCTGAAGAATGGACAGCTGAACAAACTACAGCATGAGGGCAGCCAGAGAGTGCCTGCAGTGAGAAATCCATCCTGTGCCAGAGAGGACCCAGGAAGAAGGGGGCACGTGGCCCCAGAAGTCTTGTGCCACAAGATGTGGTCTCTGGAGGGTTTTGACAAACAGACCTGGCTTGGTGCTGGAATGTGAAACACTGACCTCTTTCTTCCTTCTGGCTGATACAATGCCCAGTGAGGGAAGGCAAGGATGAGATGAAAAAAACATCCTCTTAAGGTGATGGTGGCAGGTCTCCTGGAGGGTCCCCTAATATTGATTCACCCCTTCTCTCTCATATTAATAGAATCTGTTTCTAAGCTGGGCACATGGCTGATTAGAATAAAAACTACAATTCCCAGCTTCCCTATGGCTAAATGTGGCCACATGATGAGTTCTAGGCAAGGGGATAGGAGTAAATTTTGAAGGGCAGGGGTGGCTTCTCTTTCTCCACGGAATGGGGCCATCTTGGATCATGCAGCTGAGCAACAAGACATAAGGAGCTTGGACCCCCATCATATTTGCAGACTAGAACAGCCACATTAGTTAGGACTTTTAGGTGAGAGAGAAATACCCTTCTTTCTTGTTGAAGACATTGCTATTTTGAGTCTCTGTCAAAGGCAGAGAACTGCTACCATTTTTGGTTGATTGGTTTTCTTGGGTTTTAAGTAAAAGTAGCCTCCAGTGCCTGACTCAGTAAAATTATTGTTATTATTATCATTTTTTGAGACAAGGTCTCACTCTGTTGCCTAGGCTGGAGTGCAGTGGCATGATTACGGCTCACTGCAGTCTTGACCTCCCAGGCTCTGATGACCCTCCTACCTTAGCCTCCTGAGTAGCTGAGACTACAGGTGCATGCCACCACATCTGGCTAACTTTTTGTAGAGATGGGGTTTTGCCATGTTACCCAAGCTGGGGTTGAACTCCTGGGCTCAAGCAATCTGCCCACCTTGGCCTCCCTAAGTGCTTGGATTACAGGTGTAAGTCACCATGCCCAGCCAGCAAAACAATTTTTAAGTGGATATTTTCATTCATTCATTCATTCATTCATTCATTCATTCATTCATTCATTTGCTCATTAATTCCCTCAGGCATTCAACAATTCATTTCCTAGTAATGTACCAAATATCACCGTGTGGCAGGCACTGTTTTAGATATGGTGTTGACGCTGACATTCAGGTAAGAGAGACAGACAACAATCAAATGAACAGATACATAAGGAAGTGAGATAATTCCTGACAGACGAAGACACAGTGATGCTTCTGCACAGCACTGCTGAGGTGTGGACTGCAGACTGGTGCCTGCTCACAAACCGTTTATTACTAGTCTTTGATGAGATAAATAAGAGAAATTGAAAGCCACTGTGTTTATTACCAGTCTGAGATAAAGAAATTGAAAGTCACTGAGATAAATAGAGAAATTGAAACCTCCAGAGCAATTTAATACAGTACTTTATGCCTGTTAAATCTAATAATAAAAAATCAGGCTTTTAATTTATTAAAAATTATAAAATAAAAATTAAACAAATTTAAATTGTTTTAAACTTCATTGTTTCTCAACCTCTTTTTCATTATTGCCAGCCTTCTCCAGGGTTCTTTTACAGTTTTTTTTTTCCTCCCCTAATTGCCCCACCTCCCATGAAATTTTCTTATTATAGTTAGACTTTATATCTGTTTCGGGACTGTATGTGAACATGTTTTTGCTCCACTCCCAGGGACCACTTTTTCCCCTCTTGGGATGATATTTCCCCCACTGAGAATACATACTCTGGTGATTCGTTTTTATTTTATTTTATGCTAAACGAGGGAAGAAGCCCTTGTCCTTCATGACAGTGAGAATGAGAAGCACCGGGTAATAGGGTGCCTGGAGGTGGCCTTGGTACCTGATATAGTTTGGCTGTGTCCCCACCCAAATCTCATCTTGAATTGTAGCTCCCATAATTCCCACATGTCATAGGAGGGACCTGGTGGGAGGTAATTGAGTCATGCGAGCAGATCTTTCCCATGCTGTTCTCGTGATAGTAAGTCTCATGAGATCTGATGGTTTTATAAAGGAGAGTTCCCCGGCACACACTCTCTTGCCTGCCACCATGTAAGACGTGACTTTGCTCCTCCTCTGCCTTCTACCATGATTGTGAGGCCTCCCCAGCCATGTGGAACTGTGAGTCAATTAAACCTCTTTCCTTTATAAATGACCCAATCTCAGGTATGTCTTTACTAGCAGCCTGAGAACAGAGTAGAACAGCGCCCCAGTGAACAGCACCTCTCATGTTGGACGCTGTGCTAGGGATGCTATGTACAGTGACCTGTGTGACACTGCTGTCTACTCTCTAAGGTGGGCATTGTCCTTCAGTTTACAGAAACTCAGAATGCGAAAGGTCCCATGACCCAACACGAGTGTCTGAGCTGAAAGCTGCTGCTCCTTCACACTCGCTAGGTTGGCCATCATAAAAATAGAAAAAGAAAAAGAAAAAAAGTGTTGGTGAGGATGTGGAGAAATGGAACACTCATACATGCTGGCAGAATGTAAAACGGTGCATAAAAAACTGTGGAAAACATTGGATGATTCCTCAAAAAGGTACATGCAAAATTACCATATAACTCAGCAGTTATACTTCTGGGTTTATACCCAAAATAATTGAAAACAAGTATTTAAGCAAAAACTTGGATGCAAAAGTTCATAGGAGCACTACTCACAGTGGCTGAAAGGTGGAAATGACCCAAGTGTCCATTGATGGCTGAACGGATAAACAAAATGTGGTTCAGCCATACAATGGAATATTATTCCATCATAAAGAGGAATGAAATTCTGATACATGCTACATAAAGCATGGATGGCCTTTGAAAACACGCCAAATGAGGCTGGGCGTGGTGGCTCACACCTATAATCCCAGCACTTTGGAAGCCTGAGGAGGGTGGATCACTTAAGCCCAGTTCTCAGCCTGGGTAACATGTTGAAATTCCATCTCTACTAAAAATACAAAAAATTAACTGGGCATAGTGGTCCACACTTGTAGTCCCAGCTATTCTGGAGGCTGAGGTAGGAATATCATCTGAGCCCAGGAAGTTGAAGCTGCAGCGAGCCCAGATGGCACCAGTGCACTCCAGCCTGGGCAATGGGAGTGAGATCCTGTTGTTACTGGTGGAGGGTCTTGACTATTAGTTGCCCAGGTTCTCGACATTTTGAACAAAGGATTGGACGAAATGCACAAAAAAGCAATGAAAGAATGAAGCAATGAAAGCACAGATATATTGAAACCAAATTACACTCCACAGAGTGGCAGCAGCTCAGGAGTCCCGGTTACAGAATTTCCCGGGGTTTAAATACCCTCTAGAGGTTTCCCATTGGTTATCTGGTTACACCTTATGTAAATGAAGACTTGGCCCACAGCTAGTCTGATTGGTTGCAAGGAAGGACCAGAGGCTGAAATAAAATTACAAAGTTATACCCTATGCAAATGAAGACTTGGCCCACAATCAGAGGTACTTTCTCCTTTTCATCTGCAACACAGCGGAAAAGGGGCAGGGAGTTGCAAAGGGAGTAGCCTCTGATTCTTTTGTTACATGGGTGTGCAGAGGTGGGGTTTTCCTTTTGATTCACTTCTAGGAAGTCAGCACGAATTGGCCTTAGGTTCTCTGCCTCCAGACCATACTCTCCGGCCTCACTGTCTCAACACACACACACACACACACACACACACACACACACACACCCCCAAAAAACATTATGCCAAATAAAATAAGCCAGACATACAAGGCCACATACTGAAGGATTTGTATTCATATAAAGTATCCAGAATAAGATAACCTACAGGGACAAAAAAGTAGGTTTGTGATTGCCAGGGTTGGGGGATGAAGTATTAGAAATGACAGCTTAAAGGTTATGGGGTTTCCTTTTGGGGTGATGAAAATGTGTTGGAATCGGAGGTGGTGGCTGCACAACATTGTGAATGCACTAAACGTCACTGAACTGTACACTTTAAAATGGTTAATAGTTAATTCTATGTTATGGGAATTTTACCTTAATTTAAAAAACAAAACTGCTGCTCCCACTACCTCCCCACACTGTCCCCAGGGCCTGTCTCCCAGGCTTTGGCAGCAAAAGGAAGGGCACAGAGAGGCCCAGAAAGATCAGACCACCCCCACCCCCCTTCTGCCACACTCCTGGGCACCCCGCACCTTGAGGCCCAAGAGAAGAGACTCTATTTGAGTTTCAAAGATGTCTTCCGCCCCACCCCGGAGTTGAGGGAAGAATTCCCTCTCCCTTTGGCACCAACTGCACACCCCCTTTCCATACTTTTCTTTCCTTTTATTGGCAATATTGTGACTCAGCGTTAACCAGGCTGCTGAGATTCACTGCAGAAGGCTCTTCTGGACGGAGGGAAGACAAGCTGGGCCCGGCCCTGCCATGCAACACGAACCCCTGAGATCTGAGATCACAAAACGGCTCGTGTGCCAGAGCTGCTTGGAATCTGCGCGAGATTTGGGATCTTCAAAATATTTTCAGTTCGAAAGACCCATCCTCCTTTATTACAGCTGCCAGGAGAGCAGCTACGTGTATCTTGGGAGGCGAACGTGTTTTCTGTACCGATCCCGGAGGCTGATGCCCTGCCTTCCTGTTTCCCCAACAACTGGAGATAACTGCACAAAAGAGCCAGCGCCCGCCTGCAATACCAGGGCGACCTCCCTGCGAACCCGGCCCCAGCTGTACAGTCCAAGGGGGGCACTCCGGAGGGGCCTGTTCAATTCCAGATCCCATTTTACATGGTGGATTAGAACCTTTAAAAATCATATCTAGATGGTTATGTCTAATGGACAGATCCTCAAGAAAATGCTGAGGATGTATACGTTTTCTGGAAACTTCTCCTCAACTTCTCTGCTGAGGAAGTGCTCCCGGGGTGGTGGTCCGAGGTGGACAGTTGGGACGTCCACGATGCACCAGGTATTCCTCATCATGTCATCACATGTGAGAGGTGGTAGGCGAGCCCAGGATTCAGGCACGAAGTCAAATGTGTCAGGGTGATGTTTTGAGATGCTGCCTTGGGGTTCTTCCTCCCAGACAGTCCCATCGTGGATCGTGGAGCCTAAGCTGGGGCATAGCGAGGTGGAAAGGAACAGCAGGAAACAGTTATCCTGGCTCTTGAGTTCCCAAGTCCTCCTGAGAGTCTGGAAGGACCTGACTTTTGTTTTGGAGAAACACGCCAGTGTTTCTCAGCTCTGCGGGGAAGAATTCGTTTTCAAATGTCTAACCCTTTGGGGACTAAGACGTGGCTCACGACGTGTGATTAGCATGCAACTCACACCACAGGCAATTGGCCCTGCGATGCAACAGTCCCAAACCTGTCTACACCCTGTGCAATGAGATGAGCGTAGGACCATGTGCTTGGATGTTGTGGCCATATCTAATTGCTGTAAACATTTCTCACTTTTTCTCTCAGTTCCATACTGTAGACCAGCAACAGTGTGAGGACTGGCTGCCGTTGGCGAACCAACTGTGAATTAGATTGAGGTAGGCAAAATGGCTTAGTAGGAAACATGAATTAAGGGGGATCTTCTTCTTTTTTTTTTTTTTGAGACAGGGTCTTAGTCTGTCACCCAGGCTGAGTGCAGTGGTGCCATCATAGCTCAATGCAGCCTTGATTTCCTGGGCTCAAGCAATCCACCCACCTTGGCCACTGGAGTAGCTGGGAATACAGGCATGTGACACCATGCCCAGCTAATGTTTTCTTGCATTTTTTGTAGAGGTGGGGTCTTGCTATATTGCCGAGGCTGGTGTCAAACTCCTGGACTCAAGGGATCCTCCTGCCTAGGCCTCCCAAAGTGCTGAGATTACAGGCGTGAGCCACCATGCCAGGCCTGATTTTCTTAAAGGAGGGCAATTCTTCAATGCTAGGGAAATGGAGTGGGATAAGAGACAAGGGAAGAAGGAGAGTAAACAGATGAAGATGGACCGGGCATAGTGGCTCACATCTGTAATCCCAGCCCTTTGGGAGGCCAAGGCAGGTGGATCACTTGAGCTCAAGAGTTCGAGACCAGCCTGACCAACATGGTGAAACCCCATCTCTACTAAAAATACAGAATTACCTGGGCCTGGGGGCGGGTGCCTGTAATCCCAGCTACTCAGGAGACTGAGGTAGGAGAATTGCTTGAACCTGGGAGGCAGAGGTTGCAGTGAGCCGAGATCATGCCATTGCACTCCAGCCTGGGCAACAAGAGCAAAACCCCATTTCCACAAAAAAAAAAAAAAAAAAAAGAGAGAGATGAAGATGAGCAGCTGTGGACCCTTCACTTCTGTGCGTGAAGAGTCCAAGGCCGGCAGCATCCAAACCTTACAGTCCTAGCAAGCGACACCAGTGAGGGAAGGAGGTGCTGCAGGCACAGTGATAGATGGTTTCAGTGCTGGGGAACAACAGGGGACGGTGGGGACTGTGGCAAACTGGAATGCCAAGCTGTATGTAGGGAGCAGCGGTTTGTGGCAGATACCGCTTGGCCTCCCAACAGGCATGCCTGATTCCTCACTCCCCTGATAGCTTCCCTCTGTCTAGGCTGATGAAGACTGAGTCTTGCGTTCCTGGCCTCCCTTGCAGGATATGATGCTGGATCCTTCTTCAGGATGGCCATGTTATCTAGTTCTGGCCAAGGGGGCTTTTGGAAAAGACTTTTCTTCTGTTCCACTCCCCACACCCCCTCCCCTGAGTCATGTGAGGATGTAGTTCCTGGAGTGACTGCAGCCACGTTGGGCCATGAAGCCATGAGAGTAGAAGCAAAAGGCTCATATGCTGAGGTCAAAATGGGAGAAGGATAAAATGAATCTGATTTTTGATTATATAATTGAGCTGCCAAACTAACCTTGGGGTAGAGAGTTCTTGTTAAATACACAATAAATGTGATTATAGTTTAAGCCACTATTATTTGGGCTTGTTATTACTTGCAGCTAAAAGCATTCCTCACTGACAGAACGCTATTCAGCTCCAGCCAACCTCTGCCCCATAAGAATGTGAGTCTAATGTAGCCAGAACTTCTGGATTTGTATATAAAATCTCCTGAGTTTTAAATGTAGGTAACAAATACAAATTAGTTGGACAAAAAACCAAAAACAAAACAAAATAAACAAATCCGTGTTTGTAGCATGGAGGGGGCTGTGGGTTTCCACGTCGTGATTGCTGCTCTAGGAAGACAGAAAAGTGAAAGGTTCCTGTGTCCTCAATGTGGCAAAGTCACAGCTGTGAAGAGTCCTAGACCCAAAGGGGCCTCCTAGACCAAGACAGTGGCCTGGGTCCCTACAACGGAGAACTGGATGAGCTTTCAGCACTACAAATACACTGGCACTGAGTAAGATTTCAGACCATGGCCAAAATTCTGGAAAGTTTGGGGAAAGCCTCAAATGACTAAAATGAAACTTTCTCACTTTCCCAGAAGAATGGTGGCTTGAAATAGAAATTATGGGCCAGGTATGGTGACTCATGCCTATAATCCCAGCACTTCAGGAGGCCAAGGCAGGTGGATCATGAGGTCAGGAGTTTGAGACCAGCCTGGCCAACATGGCAAAACCCTGTCTCTACTAAAAATACAAAAATTAGCTGGGTGTGGTGGTGGGCACCTGTAATCCTAGCTACTTGGGAGGCTGAGGTTGCAGTGAGCCAAGATCATGCCACTGCACTCCAGCTTGAGAGACAGAGTGACACTCCATCTCAAAAAACAAACAAAAGAAATAGAAATTACATTGAAATGCTGAAAATAAAGTTTTATTTTTGGCCCCTTGAGCCTGTAGTCTGAGATTTATACCTACTATACAAATGACTGAGGGATTCTTTATGTTCCAGGAACTGTGGCTCTCCCAGTGTGGGAAACTATGTGGACAGCCTTAGAAGCCGGTCCCTCCCCGCTCACCATCCTGCACCTCAGGTGCTAAGGCAGAGTTAATTCGGTTTGTGCACATTTTCCTCATAAGCCCATCCAAGACCCCTCTTGTTATTTATTTCTTTCCTGTCATTCCCCGTCACTCCACAGGCACTAATTCTGGTGTGCCTGTGCATATTCTCTTGTTTGTGCATTAGTGCAAAATGTGCACTAGTGTTTTGGGAGCAGGCATTTGTTTCTGTAAATTCTGTGTATATTGTTTTGTGGGGTTTCTGTTTTCTCCCAGCATTAAGTTGTTAAGATCCACCCATGTTGCAGTGGGCATGTCTCCTCCTCCACCACCTGCATTCTTTTTTTTTTTTTTTTTTGAGACGGAGTCTCGCTCTGTCGCCCAGGCTGGAGTGCAGTGGCGCAATCTCAGCTCACTGCAAGCTCCGCCTCCCGGGTTTACGCCATTCTCCTGCCTCAGCCTCCTGAGTAGCTGGGACTACAGGCGCCCGCCACCTTGCCTGGCTAGTTTTTTGTATTTTTTTAGTAGAGACGGGGTTTCACCGTGTTTGCCAGGATGGTCTCGATCTCCTGACCTCGTGATCCGCCCCTCTCGGCCTCCCAAAGTGCTGGGATTACAGGCTTGAGCCACCGCGCCCGGCCGCATTCTTTTTTAAGAGACTAGGTCTTGCTCTGTTGCCCAGGCTGGAGTGCGGTGGCGCGATTATAGCTCACTGTAACCTTGAATTCCTGGGCTCAATTGATTCTCCTCCCACAGCCTCCCAAGTAGCGGGGTCTACAGATGTGCACCACCATACCTGGCTATTTATTTTTCTAGAGATTGGGATCTTGCTATATTGCCCAGGTTGGTCTCAAACTCCTGGCCTCAAGTGATCCTCCCACCTTGACCTCCCAAAGCACTGGAATTACAAACATGAGCCACCATGCCTGGCCTTCCATGTGTGTCCTTCACATCTCTCCTACTGACTCCCCCAGGGTCAGCACCAGTGTGGCTTCTCTCTCCCCCCATCACCAACAAGGCTGCCATTAACACCCTCACACCCATCCCCTTGTAGGCCTGTGTGTGAGTTTCCTCAGGATATAGGGGGACTTGGGATAGAGTGCGACCACTGGGTCCCAAGGTTGCACAGACCTAATTTCCTGAAGGGCTGGGTGCCCCATCCATAGGTGGTTCCCACATCCCACATCCCTACACGCACTTGGCATGATGCCACTTGCTATTTTTGCCAACCTATGGGACTAACATCTCATTTGTTATCTTTAATCTACATTTCTCTGATGACCGGTGATTCTGAACATCCCTCCTTGGGCTTGTTGTCTTCTGGATTTTCTCCTCTTTTTTTTTTTTTTTTTTTTTTTTTTTTGAGACGAAGTCTCGCTCTGTCACCCAAGCTGGAGTGCAGTGGCCGGATCTCAGCTCACTGCAAGCTCCGCCGCCCGAGTTTACGCCATTCTCCTGCCTCAGCCTCCCGAGTAGCTGGGACTACAGGTGCCCGCCACCTCGCCCGGCTAGTTTTTTTGTATTTTTTAGTAGAGACCGGGGTTTCACTGTGTTAGCCAGGATGGTCTTGATCTCCTGACCTCGTGATCCGCCCGTCTCGGCCTCCCAAAGTGCTGGGATTACAGGCTTGAGCCACCGCGCCCGGCCGATTTTCTCCTCTTTTTAAGGAGAGGTGACAGTTACCATGCAAACCCCTCCTCCTTTTCCTGGGCCAAACCTGGTATTAACTTAATCCAAGCCCTTGGAAGACTTTCAGTTACTGGCATTAGCAGCTGGAGAAATACTAATGAAATAGTAATAATAACGTCCATTTATTGAGCACTTACCATCTTCCCCACCGCTTATCAGTTTGCACGCATTATCTTGTTTAATCCCCACCACAGCCCTAGGAAGCAGGCCCTCCTGGGAAGGGGTGGAGCAGGGTTCAAGCCCAGGTCAGCCTGACTCGGCAGCCCAGGCTCCCAGCCAGCAGGCCGTCCTGCCTCCACACACCTGTGGGAAGTCGCACAGGCCACTGCCTGCCTTAGTTCTTTTGGGCCAACCTACAGTGAACTCATGGTCACCCATGGATCTAACATGCCAGCCCTGGCAGCCCTTCCAGCTCACAATTTCTTTCCCCATAGCAAAGGGACCTCTGTACTGGTTCCACAGTGACACCTGAAAGCACATGCTCTCCATCTTAATCAAGTCTTACTGATGCTGATGTGAAAATAAAATTTCTGAAAACCTACCAGGACTGCAAGTGGAAAAGGTCTGGAGGTATGAGATGGGGGGTGATATCAAAAGGAGTCAGCATATAATGTATACAACAGAAAAGCCACAAGCAGGCACAGAGGCATGAGCCCGTTACAAAACTCACCCGCTCAAGCACCCTGACCACAGCCCAAGTTCCAGAAAGGGACAAATCCCAGGCTTCATAGTCTATTTCCGTTTCTTTTCTTTATCCAGAATACTAAGTGGTGAAAGCAAAGATCTGGCTGCAGCTGGCAAGCCCTGCCCCATCCCCTCACCTCCTAGGCAAACCTTTCATTCACCCAGCTGCTCATTCATTTGCCTTCAGCCATCACTTCTTTGTTGAGTGCCTAGTATGTGCTGAGATTGATTGATTTTTTCCTCCCTCCCTCCCTCCTTTCTGTCTTCCTCCTTCCCTCCCTCCCTTCTTCCTTTCTTCCTCCCTCCCTCTCTCCTTCCTTTCTTCTTTCCTTCCTCCCTCCCTTCTCTCTCTCTTTCTTTCTTTCAACAGTGCCTCACTCTGTCACCCAGGCCGGAGTGCAGATGTGTGATCTTGGCTCACTGCAGCTTCAACCTCCCTGGGCTCAGGTGATCCTCCCACCTCAGCCTCCCAAGCAGCTGGGACTACAGGTGTGCACCATCGTGCCCAGCTAATTTTTGTACTTTTTATAGAGACAGGGTTTTGCTGTCTTGCCTAGGTTGGTCTCGAACTTCTGGGCTCAAGCAATCTGCTCGCCTCGGCCTCCCAAAGTGCTGGGATTATAGGTGTGAGCCATCGTGCCCAGCCCTGAGATTTCTATCTTGAGAAAGAACAGGGTCCTGTCTCCTTGGATCTCAGGGGCTGGAAGGGGCTGGAAGACAACAGAGAATTTGGGCATAACTCATGAGATTTTCCCTGATAACTATGGACGCATGGTTGAACTTTCTAAGCCTCAGTTTCCTCATCTGTAAGGTGGAGCTAAGCATAGTTTGTTTATCTGGGTTATGATGGAGGTTCTGTGAGATGCGGGATACAAGGGCCAGAGGCCAGCATAGAGTACATGTTCAACAAACGGGAGCTATGGTGAAAATTCTTTGTGTCTTCATAATCACCACTGAAGATGTCAAAAATGCTAGCATTTCACCAATTTGTCATTTAAAAAAAATTCATGGAATAAAAACATGCAGGGAAGGTTTTTTTTTTTTTTTTTTTTTTTTTTTAAACAATTTGGATAGGACCAAACAGCAGAACACAAAGCAGACAAAGGCTCCTGGGGCCCCCACGTTGGATTCTCAGCTCCGAGACCAACAGGACGCCTGGTCCACATCTGCCTTGCTGCTGCTGAGTCGTCGAGTCCTTCTTACCATCTTAAAAACTCCAAACCCACACCCGGAGCCTGTCTTCCTGCATCTTTGCTCCACGTGGAGTCCAGCCCACATCTGTGTTTAATCAAATCAGTTGCTAAATGTCACAATGGCCTCATTCACAGGTAGCATAAAGCATATTTAACTGGTAATAAAACAATCCGCATGCCTGAGAACGCCATTTCAGATAGGCTGCCCTGTCACTGTGTCTCTGCCACACAAGTCGGGATAATGTCATGGCAGGAGCAGGGGTGGCGGGGGCGGGAAGAGCCATCCTGCTGCAGAGGAGAAAGCTATCACATGTTGGTCCACATGTGCTGGTGTGGGGAGATGTCCAAAATGCAGTGTGGGGTGAAAAACAAGGTGAGTTGCAGGGCAGTGAGGCTACTCCAAGCACATGCTGGACTGAATATTTATATATGTTGATTTCAGTTAAACAGGGGATCAATACATTTGGAAGACCTCTTAGAGGAGGTGGCATTTGCTAAATGGATAGGAAGGAGCCAGTTACATCATGAAGATGTGGGGACAGAACATTCTAGGTTATGGGAAAGAGCAAAGTGCAAAGACCCTGAGGAGTGAGGATCTGAAAGAAGCAAGAGCAAGTGAAATTCCGGAGAGGATAAGGGGGCAAGTGTGCGAGAGGAGGTCAGAGAGGTCATCAGGAACTGCATAGTGCTGGGCCCAGGCAAGGCGGCCGCAGCAAGGCATTGGGGTTTATTTCTGATTTCAGTGGGAATCCCCAGAGATGAAGGCTTTTAAACAGGGGAGTGACGTGATCTGGTACAATATAGGGAGGGACAGACCATCTGCCTTCACCCAGTTTGGTGGAAACAGATCAGGGGATCGCAGTGGATCCCAAGACCAAATATCTATTCTTCCTGCAGAGGATCTCCTCTGGAGGGATTCTTGGGAATGGTAACCCATAAAGATCAGAGTTTCTGAAACAAGTTATATATGTTGGAGAGAGATTTTCACTGATACAGTCCCACGCAAGGCCATGAGGTTTGTATTTTTTTTTTTTTTTTTAGTAGAGATGGGGTTTCACTGTGTTAGCCGGGATCGTCTCTCGATCTCCTGACCTCGTGATCCGCCCGTCTCGGCCTCCCAAAGTGCTGGGATTACAGGCTTGAGCCACCGCGCCCGGCCAAGGCCATGAGGTTTGAGATGGCTTACACTTCCCTGGTGAGAATTTGGCAGGGAGGGATCACGTGACTGAGCCTGGACCAATCAGTGCATCATAGTCCCCTGCCCACAAAGACTGCTTTAGGGGTGTGCACCTGAACTAACAGGCCGGTCCAATGAGAGGGAATCTCAAGACGACGTATGGTAAAGAGGCTGGAGCTGCTGCAGCCTCTTGGCCACCGTGAGGGAAGAGTCTGTCAAAGCACAGCTGCAGAACACAGAGAAAGAGAGAGAGAAAGAGGAACCAAATCTGGCTGACATGTTTGAGCTCTGGATCCATCTACGTCTGGAGCCCATAATAGCTGGAGTTTTCAATAAATTCCTGTAAAAATATTAAGTCACTTTGAGCTGGGTTTTATTTTGCTTGTGTGCAAAAGAGTCCAAACTGAATCAAAAGTTCACAGGTAACAGTAAGAGGGAGACGGGAACAGGGACTAGCATAGCTAGGAGACTGGCTGCATGTCCCCCAAGTGAGTCCCGGAGTCACACATCTGAGGGACGTGGGGAAGAGCAGCAGAAAGAACTCCGTATGGGACGTCCTGGGGTCCTGGGGTCAAGTCCCGGGCTGCCCAGGTGTCAAGTGTTGAGTGCTGGACAAAGAGGGGTGAATGTGCTCGTTTTCTGTCTATCTGCGTTAGTGAAGAGGATCTGAGAGGGGAGGAGGCTTTTACTCAGTACACCTTGCTTATCTCAAGCATCCCCCCACATATGCACAGGAACACCTGGTGCAGGGTAGACACTCAGCACTGATCTGTTGAACGGAATCAGTGAAACTGATGGATTCATGAATTCAACAAATATTATTTCATCACCAACCCTACGCTGACAGTATATGAATTTCAGGGGAAACTGAGATCAATGAGACATGATCTATTTCCTCAGTGTCATTCATTCATTCAAACCAGAGATAGAGATATGAATGAAATGCCATTTATTCCACAAATATTCACTGAACAGCTCAAGCCAGGGGTGGCATCAGGGGCAAGTTGGAGAAGTGGGAAGTGCAGTGCTCAGTGCCTCATAATCTCCATGAACAAACCCCGTCCATTCTGTCATACGGACAACTCAGGTTTTCTCAAACATAATTATAATGATCATTTATACTTAGCATATTCTTACTGGGTGACAGGTACTTCTCTAAGAAGGTTAATTGTATTAATTAATTTGATCCTCGTGACGACATTATAAGGTGAGTGTCATCATCATCAATACCAACCCCATTTTACAAATGGGGAAACTGAGGCCCCAGGTCACTCAGTAAGGTTCTGAGCTGGGATGCAGACTGCAGCAGTCTGCCTTTTGTCTATGACCCTAATGACTCTACTTGGATCCTAACCTGACTGCCTCTCCTTGACTACCCTGAGCCCCTCTTTGGTGGAAATTTTAGCCCATGTATTCTCAAGGGGGCAAGATCACCCCCACCCTCGAGACTGCCTGTAAGCAAGTAAGATTATTCTATCTCCCAAGAACCAATATTCACCTCTTTGGGTGATAATTGGCTCTTGGGAGATAGAAGAATTTTACTCTTTTTTTTTTTTGAGACAAGGTCTCACTCTTGTCCCCCAGGCTGGAGTGCAGTGGCACGATCTCAGCTCACTGCAGTCTTGACTTCCTGGGCTCGGGTGATTCTCTCACTTCAGCCTCCTGAGTAGCTGAGACTACAGGCATGCACCATGACACTCGGCTAATTTTTTGGATTTCTAGTAGAGATGGAGTTTCGTCATGTTGCCCAGGCTGGTTGAGACCTCCTGGTGGTTCAAGCGATCTGCCCGTCTTGGTGTCCCACAGTGCTGGGATTACAGGCATGAGCCACTGCACCTGGCTGAATGTTACTCTTTTTATGAATGAAGTAGAGATACACCTTCAGCACATAAACAGATGTACAGCATATCCGTGGCATTCGCTTTTCATAAAGGCGGCTTTCTTGCTGAGAAACCTGCAAAACCAATAAGGGTCCTAAGGGTGGAGAGAGAGAGATCAGGGTGGTCTCCAATTTCCATTCTCCCTTATTCTTTGTAATTTCATCTAGAAGAAAAAATGTCTAAAAAGGATCCTGGAGGTGGGAGTGGGGTGGGGGACAATAATGAAAAAAAGGTTGAGAAACTATGTAAGGTGCACCACGGAGGGTAGCCAATTCCATGCCCTCCACAGGCAACAGGTTAAGTGCTGGGCAGACCAAGATGACCCAGACACAATATTTGACCCAGACACAATCATTGAGTGTATCCGGACCACGTACCAGATACACTCAATGACACCAGGTCCGACACAGATGGTGGCTGGAAATATTTCATGTCTCAGTCTTATACTGTGAATATGGATAAAAGAAATAGAAGCCTGTTTGGGAGGTTGAGACAGGAGGATCACTTGAGGCCAGGAGTTTGAGATCAGCCTGGGCAGCATAGTGAGACCCCATCTCTACAAAACACAGAAAAATATCCAAGTATGGTGACACGTGTATGGTGACAGTCCCAGCTACTTGGGGGCTGAGGCAGGAGGATTGCTTGAGCCCAGAGGTCATGGCTGCAGTGAGCTGTGATCGCACCACTGCACTCCAGCCTGGGCAACAGAATAAGACCCTGTCTCAAAAAAAGAAAAAAATAAAAAGAAAGAAATAGGACTCCTAAAATGACCTATTTTGCCTTGTAGCAGTCTAAAAAAGGCTGCTGCAAATCTCAGCAGAGGACTGGCACTCTCAAGCCCCAAACATTCCTTAGCAACAAAGGTCGACTTGGGGTAAATGCCCAGCAGTAGCTGAGCAATCCGTTCACAGACTCTGAAGGTTCTGGATGAGGCCTGAGAATTCTAACACGCCCCTCGTGATGCTCGTGATGCTGATGCTGCCAGGACCACAGGTGGGGGCCCCAGCCCCTCCCATGCTGGCTCCTTCTTCTCCTCATTTGGGTCTCAGTTCAGATGTGACCTCCCCTGACCACTGCAGCTAAAGCAGCCTTCATACTCCCCCCAACTCCAGCCACACCTTGCACATGACCCTGGTTCTAATGCTTTTTCTTTTAGTAGCACACCCCTGCAATCATCTTATTTCTTAAGCGTCGCTTTTATTGCTTATCGCATTCCCACCGGAATAGGAGCACCATGGGAACAGGGACTTTGCCTTTTGTTCATGGGAGAGTGGGAGGCACGTGGTAGGCTCTCAAGAAATAATTTCTGGGGGAAAAAAAAGAGGAGTATCTGTTTTGTTCTCGGCACTATTTCCAGCTGGAACCTGGCACACAACAAACATTTGTTAACTATTAATTGAATGAAAAAAGTGAATGAGTTGACACTAGCAATAGTTACTGATTGCTGGGCATCTACGCTGTGCCAGGCACTATGCTGAGCCCCGAGCTGTGGTTATCCTAGCTTATCCTCCACCAAAAAGGAAAACAACGGAGCAAGGTCAGTGACTCCTTTCAATCATTTCACTGATGTTTCCTGAGCACCTACTGTGTGCCAGTCTGTCCTAAGCAGGATCCTGATGAAATTCCTGCCTCTGTGGAGCTGATA
Source organism: Macaca fascicularis (assembly GCF_037993035.2). Classification (NCBI taxonomy): domain Eukaryota; kingdom Metazoa; phylum Chordata; class Mammalia; order Primates; family Cercopithecidae; genus Macaca; species Macaca fascicularis. Next base: position 103,103,824 of record NC_088384.1, on the reverse strand, counting down.
TCTGAGTCAGGAGGGGCTGAAGGTGCATACATATGTAAAATAATGTGTCCCACGGTCATAGGTGCTGGAGTCAGCTAAGCTGGAAGGGGACCCAGGAACACTGGGGTCCGGGTTGGGTCATCAGAGAAGGCTCCACGTCTGAGGACAGACTTGCAGGAGGTGAGAAACTGAAACCTTCATCCTTGAGGTTAAGCAACTTGCAAATTAAAACTCATCACAGATTATGAGCAAAACTGGGATTAGAACCCAGGAGTGTCTGCCTCTGGGGCTCGTTCTTCATCTCAATTTTCTCCCACTTCCAATCTGCTGTAATTTTGGTCCTACCGGAAGGTTCATTCATAGTTTCGGTGGGTGTTTGACTTAACCCAGCCCAAAATCCACCCCCTACCTCTTCCTCCCAATGCACCTAGACGTTGTATGTGGTGCACACACTTCTGATTTCTCGACAGCAGATGGCCAGCTGTGGGGCTGTTTTGATGGCATTCTGCAATGCCAGCCATGTGCACCATGCATACACTGCAATGGTGAAGCTGTGCAGAATGTGCTGTGATGAGTCCTTGGCAGCCAGTGCTCAATGAGAGGGAAAGTCTGGTATAAGCTAGGGTCTCGCCCCAGGGCAAACAGAGGCCAACATCTGGTTAGTGACAGGGTGGCTGTCCAAAAAACCATGTTATAGCCTCTGTTCTAAAGTTTCCTGGCAGTAAAGACAACCTTTTCCAAACTGATACCTTCTCAAATGGAGAGGTCAAGTGCTCACCAAAATGACCGCCCACGGCAATGCTCGAATGCCTCGTAAGATCACAAATCCCGTTATCTGTCTGTCCCAACGGGACAAGGAGCCTTGTAAAACGCTGCAAGGTTCTCAGGTGCGCCTGCTGGAGCGCTGCACTTTCTCTCTCCAAATATCAACTCCACTTCTGCAAAGCCGCTTGTTTCAAGTGTTTACCATTAGGAATAAGGGCCCTTCTGCAGACCTGTAAATTCCAAGTGGGTTCATCTAATGCACCCCAGGAGGATGTGGAAATACCTTATGCAAAAGCCACAGCTTCCTTTAAGATGTCTCCCACTTTTAGATCAAAGCCTTCTCGTCCTTGGTCCTAACAGCTATAATTCACTCCTTTCCTTAAAACCTCACATTGCTTATAAAGGTTTGATGGTCTGAGCAGCTGCGGACCTTGGCTTTCATCTCTGCTGGATTTATTTCTCCTTCCCTGATCATCTCTTCCAATCTTCATTGCTCGAATTATTTCCAAAGTCCCCGAATGTGGCTGTTTTCTTTACCACTCCTGCCATCACTGGGGGTGTTTTTAAGCCTTCTTAAAATTTGGAGGGTGTTCACAGTTACTGAGCGTTTCATATGTATTTACTAGGTCAGCCCAAGGGATGGGTGAGGTCTGCTGACGTGTCCTGCTGAATATTTTGTGTTTGTTTTATACTTTTCCCTCTCGCTACACACAGAAAGCATTTAAACCAAGCAATTAGGACCCAGACTCTGATGATCAAGGTTAACAAGAGAGAAAGCCCAGCTCTCCGGCAGGCATACCTGAGAACCCTGCAGATTTTTACGAGGCTCTTTGCCCCACTGGGACAGAGACAGGATTTGTGCTCTTATGAGGCATTCGAGCATGATGATCAAGGTTAACATCACCAGTAATAAGACATCAGCATCGTGCAGCCCCTGGAAAGATGCACTGAGGGTGCAACATCTCTTACGTGATCTCCTTGACAAAAATGCACACCCTCAAGCTAATGACAGGAAACATGAGACACGCCCATATTGAGGGACCCCTGCCAAAATGTCTGGCCGGTATTCATCAAAAGTGTCAAAATCATGAGAGACAAAGACAGACTGGTGGCAGAGAGTGGGGGGTCTGTCACAGATGGGAGCCTAGAGAGAGAGGCACAGTTACATGCAAAGTGGGACTGTGTCTGTCGGCAGCTTATGAATGCTATAAAGAAACACCTGAAGCTGGGTAATTCCTAAAGCAAAGAGGAAGGGTTGGCTCATGGTTCTGCAGGCTGTACAAGCACGGCGCCAGCATCTGCTCAGCTTCTCGGGGTGGGGGCCTTTTACTTTTACTCGTGGTGGACGGCAAAGCTAGCACAGGTGTGTCACATGACAAGACGGAGCAAGAGAGAGGGAAAGGGGGAGGTCCCAGACTCTTTGAAACAAACAGATCTGCGAGTGAATTAACAGAGAGAACTCATTCATTATCTCCAGGACAGCTCCAAGCCATTCACGAGGGATTCGCCCCCATGACCCACACACCCCCCCCCAGGCCTCACCTCCAACAATGTGGAGAGGACACACACCAAACCATATCAGGGACCCTTGACTGGATCCTGGAACAGAAAATGGATGTTTCTGGAAAAACTGGTAAAATCCAAATAAAGTCTGTAGTTTAGTTAAAGGCACTGCACTACGTCATTTTTCTAGTTCTGATCACTGCCTGATGGTTATGTAAGAGGTTCACATTAGGGAAAGCTGGGAGAAGGGCTTCAGGGAACTCTCTGTACTATCTTTGCAACTTTTTCTGTAAATCTAAACTTAATTTAAAATAAAAAGTTAAAAAGAAACAGAATAGGGACTGACTGAGTTTGAATCTGCTATTTACTGGCTATGTGACCCTGTGCAAGTGACTTAGTGCCTCTGTGCCTCAGTTTCTCCATCTGCAAAATGGTCTTAAAATAGCACCCATCTTCCAGGGCCATTGTGAGAACCACATGAATTATACATTTAATATGTTGAGTACCATAATGCGGTGGAACTCAGAAACGCTGGAACAAATGTCATCCACTACTAGTATCATTATTCTTACTCTCACCTCTGCTATTTCTCTCTTGCTGGGAATGAAGGAGGGGCACAGGTTCAGCAATTCATAGATTCCTGAGCCTCCCAGCCTGGCACATTTCATAATATCTGCCAGGGAACTGCTGCACGGTATTTTATTATTATTATTTTTTGAGACAGAGTTTCACTCTTGTTGCCCAGACTCGAGTGCAATGGCGCGATCTCGGCTCACTGCAACCTCTGCCTCCCAGGTTCAAGCGATTCTCCTGCCTCAGCCTCTGCGAGTAGCTGGGATTAACAGGCACATGCCACCATGACCAGCTAATTTCTGTATTTTTAGTAGAGACAGGGTTTCACCATGTTGGCCAGGCTGCTCTCAGACTCCTGACCTTGTGATCCACCTGCCTTGGTCTCCCAAAGTGCTAGAATTACAGGTGTGAGCCACTGTACCCAGCCTGCATAATATTTGGAAACTGACAAAACTTAATAATTTCCCACGAAAACCCAGATTTTGGGCTTCCCTTTGAACAAAAATGTAGGGGAAGCTCTGGCAAATGGGGCCCACTTTCTCATATGTAATAACCATACTCTAAAAATGAGTAGCAGCTCCTTTTAGATGGAGCATGTGTTCTCCATGTGACCACACTCCCCTCCCCTCCCTGAGGTCTCCTTAATACCAGGGAGAAATGCCATCATCCTTGTTCTAATATCTTTCTTACAGTTAAAAATGTTTCTGTGTATCTGTGGTAGGCAGAATAATGGTCCTTCAAAGATGTTCATGTCCTAATCCTCGGAATTTGTGAATAAGTCGAGTTAGTTTATATAGCAAAAGGGACTTTTCAGATGGATTATGTTAATGGCCTTGAGATGGGCAGGTGATCCTGGATTATCCAGTGAGCCCAATATAACCACAATTGTCTTATTAAGAGGGAGGCAGGGGTGCGGTGGCTCAGAGGCTAGGAGGGAGATGGATGGAGAGAGGGGCTACAAGCCAAGGAATGCAGGTAGCAGGGAAAATGGATCCTCCCATGGAGCCTCCAGAAGGAAGCAGCCCTGCCAACACCTTGATATTGGAATTCTGACTTCCAGAATGTTAAGGTCATAAATTTGTTTTGTTTTAAGCTATTAAGTGTGTGGCACTTTGTTATAGCACCAGTGGGACACAAGACAGTATCCGTGTCCCTAACAAAAATGAGAGACAGGCTGGGCATGGTGGCTCATGCCTGAAATCCCAGCACTTTGGGAGGTTGAGGCAGGGGGATTATCTGAGGTCGGTTGTTCAAGACCAGCCTGGCCAACATGGCAAAACCCCATCTCTACTAAAAATACAAAAATTAGCCAGGCGTGGTGGCACATGCCTGTAATCCCAGCTACTTGGGAGGCTGAGGTGGGAGAATCACTTGAACCCGGGAGGCGGAGGTTGCAGTGAGCTGAGATCGCACCACTGCACTCCAGACCGGGCGATACAGCAAGACTGTCTCAAAAAAAAAAAAAAAAAAAAAAAGAGAGAGACAAAAAACAAAGCAGTGCCTGCCTGCCAATCTTTTTTCTTAGGCTTAGCCCACTTTACTCCTCTGTGTGACCTGCCCTACTCCTGTGGGCATTTGTGTTTGCTGACCCTCACCTAGGAGTCTCAGATCATCCATGCACTGATTCATTCACGCACACGTTTAATGGGGAACTGCTCACTCCCAGGCCCAGAATTACTCACTGAGGGATGTAGAGGGGAATAACACACAGCCCCTGACCTTCAGGATCTCACAGTGTAAGTGGATATTCAAGGGGATGCACTACAATATTTAAACTTTGAAAAGAGAAAAAAAATCATTATTTGAGAAACGTACATGATACATTTTAGAAAAATGAGCAGATTGCCCTAATCTGATCTTATTTTTGTCTTTACAATAACCTAGGGGAGACAGACATCATACCCCAGCCTGACCATCTTATAAATAAGGACACTGAAGTTTAGAGAAGTAACATGTTTAAGGTTGCCCAGCTAAGTGGTATGTCGGCAATAAGAGTTGTACTTGCTCCATGAGGCAGCTCAGATCCGTCAGAACCCTTCCCAGATACACAAGACTTCACCAAGCTGCTGAACTCTTGAACTCACCTTAACAGTCATATTTTACCATGGCATATTTTACAGTGTCAAACCTGGTCCAGAACTAGCCCTAGGTTGGACCCTTTGTGGTTGCAGCCACCTGGCGACATATTTTGAATAGATGAATGGACTAGTCCAGAGAAGGCAGATTAGCATGAAATCCATACGCACTTGGTTAGGAGGGCTTGGACCCAGTCCACCCCGCTACACAAGCCTCCCATCAAAGCTCACTCACTGGATGTTTATACCAAGGGAGGGCTGTTGTTTTAGGATGAGGGCTGGGAATTCTGGTGGGCAGCCCACAGCTGACACTGCTCTGTGCAGAGACGATGAGAGACGCAGACACCTTCATCCTTGGGTGCACCTACATGCTGGTTCCCTCACTAGCCATGAGTGGTAGAGGCTGGTAACTGCCCACAATGTCCATTCTTTCCTTCTCTCTCATAGTGATCAAGCTCACAAGGTTTAGCTGGGTCCATGGTCATCCTGAATAAATACAACATCTCCCAACTTCCCTTGCAGGTGGGTGTGGCCAAGTGTCTAAGATCTTGCCAATGCCACCAGTAGATGTGTTGTCTGCAACAAGTGGGTTTTGCCCTTCAAAAGAAAGTGTGCCCCATCTTTCCCTCTGGCTGGACTAGGACATGGTGGTGAGTCATCATGGTGTCATAGACTGAATGTGTCCCTCCAAAATTCACATGTTGAAAGCTAATTCCTAACATGAAAGTATTTGGAGGTGAGACCTTTGGGAGGTGATTTGGTCACAAAAGTGGAGCCCTCATGAAGGGGATTCGTACCCTTATAAAAGAAGCCCCAGAAAGCTCTCTTCTTTCTGCTATGTAAGGACACAACAAAAAGACGGTGGTCTATGAACCAGGAAGAGAGTCCCCACCTGAACCTGACCATGCTGTCACCCTGATCTTGGACTTCCCAGTCCCTAGAACCGTGAGAAGTAAATGTCTGTTGTTTATAAGCTACTCAGTCTATGATATTCTGTTTGTATAGCAGCCCAAATAGACCAAGACATTAGTCTTAAGATGTTAGCTATCGTATAGAAGAGGACAGCAACACAGGCTTGAGGAACAGCAAAATGAGAGGAGTCTGGGTCTCCTCCTCTGTAACACCAATTGTTACATAAGAGAGAAATAAACCGCTACTTCATCGAACCACTGTTAGTTTTGGTCTTTGTTACAGAAGCTGGACATATACCCTAACACTATTCTCAAACCTGCATATACCATTGATGGTGAAAAAAAATTCTCAAAAACAGGCCCCTGCAAATTCCTGACAAGCATTCTCTTGGTTCCACAGCAATTCCATTGTTCATGTAGATGAATATGAAAAGAGTTGAGGAAGAAGACAGGGGCAGCTTTAGGCAGAACGTCTTCATGGTAACAAATCCATGGAAGCACTGTGCTCCAGTTACTCTAGAAACTCGTGAGACATTTTAGACACAGGATGTGGTAGGTTGCCTTCAAATATGGCTGCCAAGAATTCTTCTGATCCCTGTATGCGTATACTGTTCCCACATCTTCCCCTTTCCTTGAATCTGGGCTGGCCTTGTGACTTGCTCTGACCAACAGCATGTGGCAGAAATGATGTTCTGGGACTTCTGAGCCCAGGCCTTAAAAGAGCTGGCAGTTTCCACCTTCTCTTTCTTGGAACCCAGTACTATGCTATGAGGAAGCTGGTTGGATATCCGGAGGAAGAGAGTCCATGTGGAAGAGAACCAAGGTGCCCCAGCCTAGAGTAGCACCAGCTGCCAGATGAATGAGGATAGCTTTCTTGGGCATCTCAGCTGAATGCAACTGTTACGTGTGGCCGTAAGTATCACCAGGAAGATTGGGAAACCACCGAGCTGAGCCCAGTCAACCCAAGACATTATGAGAAATGATACATTATTGCTGTTTTAAGCCACTGCATTTCGGGGTGTTTTGTTACACAGCAATCACCAGTCCATACACTGGGCTTATTATTTCCCCAGGCCCAATTACAGTTCCTCAAAGCCCCTTGTACTCTTCCTTCATAGCAATTACCACAATTGCAATGACATAATTAGGTACATGATGATCTGTTTAGTATTGTTTTCCCTCTCTAGATGAGTACAGTGAGAAGCTGCATATTTACACATCCTTGGCAGTGTCTCAGTCCTGGATTTAGTACTAGGTTCTGCTGTTCCCTGATTGTATGACCTTGAGCAAGTCACTCTGTCTCCCTGTGACTCAAATTTCTCACTTACAAAATGGGAGAAATACCAGTCATTACAGGATTTTTGTGAGATGAAATGAGAGAATGTTAGTTAAGCACTTGGCATGCCCTCAATAAATGTTTGCTGAGTGAAGGAATTAAAAAATGAACAGCGTTCTACAAAAATGTGATGGCTGAATGAACCATGTGCTCAATGCCAGCTTCTTAGTGAGACCTAGCCTAGCCACCTGGTTGAACAGTGCAACTTGCTATCACCCCCACCCCGCCACGAAGACTCTACTTTGTTCCTCATTCATAGCATTTTTCACCCTACAATACAATGTACTTATTTATTCTATTACAAATATTGATTTTTGTCTGTCTTTCTCACTGGAAGTATTGACTGTTGTCTACTTTGTGCACGGATGCATCTCTAGTGCCTGGAACAATGCCCGGCACACAGTAGGTGTCACCCAACATATGTTGAATGAATGAATAAGTCTAAGAAGGGTTGATGGGCTATCTGTGGCTCTTGGTAGTGTGGACCAGAGCATATGGAAAGCAGCCCCACTAGAGAAAGGCCTCTCGCTTTCTCAAGACACCTTAACGCCATATGTTGAAAATCGCCTGGATGACTGAGTCTATGATGACTTTGATGTGAATGGTGCCCCCTGGAGTTGTGTAAAATCAAAAGCAGAGCCCCAGTGGGAAGGGCTGACTGTGCTGATAAACAGTATCCAGCTTTGTCCACACCAGCACACCCCATGAACACTTCCCTAGTGCCCTGTCTCCAGAAACACAGATTTAAGTCTGTGGTTAAAAGGATAGTCTATTACTGGACAACCTGGACAACTGTGTTTGGATCCAAACACCTTATAATGTTGAACTATCAATATCTATATCCTATCAATATCCTCTTGATCACTAGAAAAGTGAGATAACTACTCAAAAACTACTCAACGTTGACTGGGAAGGTGTCAGCTTCCACTGACCCACTCAGACGGGACAATGATGATAATGGCAATAATGATGACGGTGTGGTAAGACTGAGAACTTATTATGTGTCAGCAAAGTTTCTGTGAGCTTTATACGTATTAACTTATTTAATCCTCACAACAATTCTATGATATGCATATTATCATCAGCCCATTTTATAGACAAGGATACTGTGGAACAGAGAGGTTAAGAAACTTGTCCAAGGCTACCCAGCTAGAAAGTGACAGGAAACAGTGCAAAGTCAGGCCAGGTCATAAATGAAAGGATAAACACCACCGTCTGAAGACAGCACTGCAGAAAGAATGCTGAGAGGCTCCACAAAAGAATGAGGCCTGCACCCATGACGGACTGGCTTCAGGGCTACTTCCAGTCCTTGGCTGTGTTGGAAGGCACCTGACACCTCCTTCCTGAGACTCCCGTGTGCCCTTCCCAGCCTGAACGTTGGCCTCCCGCTTTTAAAACATTCCCTTTCCGTGGGTCCCCTGCCTGTGCCTCCTGTCGTACTTAAATATACATCTGCACTGCGATGAACTTTCATTCCCCTGGAATAAGTTTGCCAATAAAAACAAAAGTGGCCTCAACATGTAGAAGTTCACAGAGAAACCCTTTTAAGGAAAAATATAACATTCATACTCTTGGGCCCAGAGCTCTGTAAGAGAGCAGGATGAACATTCTTTTATCACAGCTCTATAGAGCTGGAAGGGGTCTGAAGGATTAACCCTCCCCTTCCTCCCTCTCTCCTTTCCTTCTTTAAGTATTTACAGTCGCCCACTGGGTGTCTACTCAATATCTCTTTTCTCTCCCTTCTTGTTAAGAAAATCCAACTGGAGTGGCAACGTACCCAGGTAAAAATAATCACTTCTTTATCTCCCTTGCAGCCAAGAGTGGCCATATAACACCAATCCAGCCATTAAAGCAAAACCTGAAAACTTCGGCTTTCCTGATTGTGGCATTGCTCCTTCTTGCTTCTCTCTTATGCCTTCTTGTAATGTGGAGGTGACGGCTGCAGGTGAAGCAGCTGTCTTGTGACCATGAGGTGACAGAGGCATAAGGATGAAAAAGCTAAGTCCAAGTATAGCAGGGCAGACCGACAGAGGGAAGCTGGAACACTGGGTTCTCTGTTGCTGGTGGCTGAATGAATTCTAACTGATAATGTGTGCAAGGTGCTGTGGGTTCTTTGAGATAAGGGATGGTTCCTGCCATCTGGAAGCTCAAATATAGCCTAACTCCGGTACTTCGCAGATGGGGAAATGGAGGGTCAGAGGCTGAATGACCAGGGTCATACACGAATTTGTTACAAAGACAGGGTTAGAATCCAGACTTATGTCTTAAAGTCCAGTTTTGCTCTTTCTACCAATCTAGGGCTGCCAAAGTGTGACAGAAACCACCAGTGATGATACAAAAGATAATTTTAGATGACTTTCCTTTTAATTGTCTTTTAATCAATCTAATAGGTAGCCTAGCTCAGAAGTCTGGAGCTAGAGAGCTGGCTGGGGTCCAACTCCTGGCTTTACCACTCATTAGCTGAGTGACATTGCACCTATCACTGACTCTTGCCATGCCTCAGTTTCCTCTTCTATAAAATAGACGTGATAATTTCTACCTTATATGGGAGTTGTAAGCACTTAATGAGGGAGCACCTGGAAGTGAGTATTACATTAGTATTAATTATTCCTGGGTTAAGGAGAACATCTCTCACACTCGCTAATCTCTCGGTGTCTAAGTGAGAACAGTCTTCAGATTGGATACTTGGCTATAATTTAATTTTTAGTGAATATATTCTTACCAATTTTATATTTATTTTATAATTTTATTTTCAGTGAATTTATTCTTACCAATTACCTTCCATTTATGGCAAACAATACTGGCTTTCCATTTAAAGTAGTGCTATAAATTTGGCTTTTAAAATGAATTTACTTTTGAACCAAAAGAAGTCTGTAAATTAAAAAAAAATCGAATAATAATCGAGGTGGAATTTTGATGTGACAAAGCCATGTATAATATATTCAAAGTATAGGAAACATTTACCAGACTGAGGGAGAACAATCTGAGCACCTATCCTAAAACTTCCCTCCCGTGGTCATGGCAGGCATCACTAATTGATCCCTGCACACCTTCCTACTGAGTTTAACAAGATGTTCATTGAATGAAATTTGCCAGTGGCTTCCTTGATTGGTCCAGTTCTCTCAGGCAGAATTCAGAACCTGGCACTGCAACTCAGTGATAAAAAGAGCAGACCAGAACAGACAGCTGGCAGTTGCTTAAAGGTTATGAGTCCTGGTAGGTTTAGGGTTAGGTTTTTACCATTTGTATAAAAGTGTTCAATACACATGTATGCTTAGACGAGCACAGACTATTGAAGGACACAGAAGAAACTGGTGATGGGGGCTGCCTCTGGGGAAGAGATTTGGATGGCTGTGGGTTAAAAGTGGGAGGCAGACTTAACTGCTACCTCTGTACTATGTGCAGGTATTACCTCTTCAAAACAACGTAAGACGTATTAAAGGAAAGAGCATGGGGAGGGAGGCTTTTCTGGCAGGTTGGAGTTTCCAGTTTCCAGTTGCCAAAGTTTTCAGATTTCCTTAGGATCAGGGGGTTCTTTAAACACTAGAGAACAGAAATCAGATTTTTCTGTAGAATTCTAACTCGCAGGGGTGGGACTGTTTCAGCGGGCTGGCAGGAGGAGCAGGGAGCTGGGGGTTGCACCCACCTGCTGGTTATCTAACTTCCCTGTGGAGGGTGGTTTATCCTCCAGCCAGGCCTAAGCTCCTTACCTGCTGGGACCCCACAGGGTGCTTCTGGCCCCCTGCAGCTGTGAGCACACAGCGGAGCCGCACGTGTTCTGTGAAACCCTTGGCGTGCCCTCAGAACATGTACTGTCCAGTGATAAGACGCTGGTTACATAAGTCCTAAGTCACAGTGGTCTACAGGTTTTTGTTTTTTAACCTCCCCGCTAACCCCCAGACACTCCCATTTCTAGTGACAGTTCAAGACAAGTTTTAGTGTAGTGACAGTGGTAACAGCATTGACTCTCAGCCAGCCACCACTGACTCTGAGCTGAGACCCAAGCTTCTTAACCTGTGTGACCTCAGGCAACTTGCTTGTTGTCTCTGTGTTTCAGTCCCTACCTGTTGTGTTGCTGTGATGAGAGGAGCTACCTGTGTGATGCGATTAGAACAGTTGCTGCCGTATGGTTGCTATTTTTCTTGTGTAACAGCAGAGCATATAACAAAACAGGAAATAATGAAAGCAGTGCTGAATGTCCCCGAGGGCTGGCCCCGTGCTGAGCCCCAACTCTGCGTTTTCTCACTAGTCCTCAGTTTGGCTTTACAGGAGAGGTACAGCAATTCCCCTTCGACAGACCAGAAAACTGAGGCTCAGACTGTGGAAGGAGCTTGCCCAAGATCCCCCACTGAGGGAGATCCGGAGACAGGCTCTAACTGGAACATACCATTCTTCAAAGACTGCAAAGACTGTTCCCACTTCTTTACGGAACAGTATTTGCAAACTGGGTAAGACCTGCTAGTGTGCATGAAATGAATTTCGCGGATAGAACCGATACTGTAGAAAAGATGACCTTCTGTGCTTAAAATGGCAAACATTTACCTGGTGCAGTCCGCACCAAGCATGGCTAAACATTTCGTCTATTAAGTATTTGATCTTTGCCAGGCACAGTGGCTGATACCTGTAATCCCAGCACTTTGGGAGGCCAAGGTGGGTGGGTCACCTGAGGTCAGGAGTTTGAGCCCAGCCTGGCCAAGATGGTGAAACCCCGTCTCTACTAAAAACACAAAAGTTAGCTGGGTGTGGTGGCGGGTGCCTGTAATCCCAGCTACTCAGGAGGCTGAGGCAGGAGAATCGCTTGAACCCAGGAGGTGGAGGTTGCAGTGAGCTGAGATTGCACCACTGCTCTCCAGCCTGGGTGACGGAACAAGACTCGGTCACAAAAAAAAAAAAAAAAAGGCATTTGATCTTCACAACGACCCTATGAGATGAAGAAGCTGGGAAAGAGAGAAACAAAACAATATCCCACAGTCACACAGCTAACAGCGAAACCAGGATGTGAACCCAGGCAGGCTGACTCCACAATCTGTGTCTTTTATCTCTACAAGATGCCCTGCCTCAGGAATAGAAAAAAAGAGAATTGAGAATATTGCACCTATCCCAGGCAGTGAGGGTGTGATTTTGTTGATACTTTGTTTCAATTGTAGGTATATTCATGCCCAAGTGCCAGCTCAGGGTTAAAATATAAAGCACATTTCTTTCTGTTGGTCTAGATCAAGGGACGGGAAAACATTTTCTTTAAAGGGACAGATGGTAAATATTTTCTACTTTGGTCATATGGTCTCTGGTTGCAACGACCCAGTTCTGCCTTTGTGATAGGAAAGCAGCCACAGACAATATACATAATGAATGGATGTGGCCGTGTGCCAATAAAACTTTATTTGTAGACACTGAAATTTGAATTTCATATCATTCTCATGTGCCATGAAATATTATTCTTCTTTTGATTCTTTTCCTCAACCATCTGAAAATGTAAAACCCATTTTAAGCTCTTTGGTGGTACAAAAAGAGACAGCAGGCAGATTTGGCCTGAGGGTTTTAGTTAGCCTACACCTGGTCTAGGTCAAAATAGTTAGAAACTCACTGTTACAGAATTGTTTTTTTTTTTTTCCCAACATCTGCTCTGATTTTTTGCTAAGCCCAGCCATCTCAGGGACAGGACGCAGTTCTTGGCCTCAAGCCTCTTGTGGCTCAGCCAGGGACCCCGGCTGGGTGATGTCGTGGGTAGAGTTGCGTCCCCTGAAAGGCTAAGTTCATCTCCTAAGGCCCAGTAGCTGTGAAAAAGATCAATGTTTTTTTTCTGTTTGTTTTTCCCCCGTTTCGAGAAGCCCCTACTGTCTTCACAAAAGCCCCTCAGGAGACAAATACTGTATGATTCCACTTACAGGAGGTATCTAAAGTACTCACACTCTTGGAAACAGGAAGTCCTCGGTGGCTGCCAGGGGCTGTGTGCGGGGAATGGGGACTAGTTGTTCAATGGATATAGTTTCAGTTTGGCAAGATGGAAAAGTTCTAGAAATCTGTTGCACAAAGTAGTGCATACAGTTCACTCTCCTTACTGTATATTTAAAAATGGTTAAGCTGGTAAATTTTATATCACAATGAACATTGTGTGTGTGCGCGTGCACACACACACACAGACCCCTCGGGGTTTCCTCTGCCCTATGTGGACCTGTCCCCAGAGCATCCTTGTGGGCAGAAGCAGTAGTTCATATTTTTATTTTTATTTATTTGAGACAAGGTCTCACTCTTTCACCCAGGCTGGAGTGCCATGGTGTGATCACAGTTCACTGCAGCCTCAATCTCTTGGGCTCAAGCAATCCTCCCACCTCAGCCTCCTGAGTAGCTGGGACTATAGGTACATGCCACCATACCTGGCTAATTTTTGTAGAGACGGGGTCTTGCCATGTTGCCCAGGTTGGTCTCAAACTCCTGGGTTCAAGTGATCCTCCCATCTTGGTCTCCCAAAGTGCTGGGATTACAGCCACTGAGCCCAGCCAGTAGTTGACTTTTTTCCCTGATTGCCCCACCCCTACCTAAAACCATCGGCTTCCTGATTCTCTCCCTTGCTCTATTATTTTTTGTACATGAACCCATCACCATCAGAAACACTATGAATTTTACTTAAAATTAAAAATATATATACACCTACCTCTCCCCGTTAGAATGTAACCTCTGCAAGGGCAGTTTTTATCTGTTTTGTCACTGCTGTAACCCCCAATTCTGGTGCACAGTGCATGCTGTGAATAAATACTTGTTGAATGATGAACACGTGTGGTAGAGAGAACAAATGCTCCTACCCACCAAGATATCCAATGCGAATCCCAGGACCTGTGGATATTTAGGTTACGTGTGTGGCAGAGGGAAATTGGGGTTTCGGATGGAATTAAGGTTGCTAAACAGCTGAGCTTAAGATCAGGAGGTGATCCTGGATTACTGGGATGGCCTAATTTAATCACCAGGGTCCTCACAAGTGGCAGAGAGAGGCAGCAGAAAGAGAGAGATGGGACTACAGAAGATCAACCCATTGTAGCTGCCTTGGGGAAGGGGCTACAAGCCGAGGACTGGCTGCAGCCTTGAGAGGTTGGAAAAGGCAAGGGAGCAGATGCTCCCCTAGAGGGTCCAGAAGCTCTGCTGATGCCTTGATTTTAGTGCAATGAGATTTCTGAAGTCCAAAATGGGAAGATAACAAATTTATGTTGTTTTAAGCCACGAAGTTTGTGGTAATGTTATAGAAGTCATGGAAAACTAATAATACAATGCAACACATAACAATGCAACACGTAATAATACCAGTGAACGTGGGGTGCTTCTTTTGTGCCATGTCTATTCTCGGTGTTGCATGCGTTTTGACTCATTTAATCATTACAACAAACTGCTGATGAGTAGGAGAATTCCCATTGATATGGTTAGGCTTTATGTCCCCACCCAAATCTCATCTGGAATTATATTCCTCAATTCCCATAATCCCCAGGTGTCAAGGGAGAGTCCAGGTGGAGGTAACTGAGCCATGGGGGTGATTTCCCCCATACTGTTCTCATGACACTGAGTGAGTTTCATGAGATCTGATAGTTTTACAAAGGGCTCCTCCTTGCTTCACTTGGCACTTCTCCTTCCTGCCACCTTGTGAAGGTGCTTTGCTTCCCCTTCACCTTCTGTCATGATTGTAAGTTTCCTGAGGCCTCCCCAGCCATGCTAAACTATGAGTCAATTAAAGCTCTTTCCTTTATAAATTACCCAGTCTCGGTCAGTTCTTTATAGCAGTGTGAAAACAAACTAATACACCCATCATTTGCATCTTACCAATGTGGAAATAGAGGTCCAGAAAAACAAAGCCCCCTACCCATCACACAGCTGATAAATGGCAGAACTGGGATTTGAATTTAGGTGATCTGGGTTGTGTCCACATTCTGAAACCCTGTACTTGGTTATGCAGGTGACACAGGTGGTGTGTGCAAAACTGTAGAACCTACCAGAAGGAAATAAATAAAGCAAGAATTTTGGATTCTGGCTGCCTGGGGAAGTGTCCTGATTGGCACTGAACTAATCTGTACTGAAGCCTAAGGCAAAAGGAAAAATGCACACTCTTATATGCATTTACTAAAATATCCTTCAATATTATGAAGCAAGTGGAAGAAGTTAAAAACACTATTATCAAAAAGCATGACTTTATAACAATCCCTGTGTTGCCAAATCTGTCTGCTTGCCCTCCTCACCCTGCCATGGCAGGACCATGATGCCCGTGTGCACCAGAACTCTGGGCTGATTGGAAACGACCATTCCTGTTGCACAATATTGCTGGGTCACAAAACAAACAAACAGTCTTTATTTCAAAATTTGATACTTTGTTCATCAGGGAGTTTTTGCACGAACTTTGGCTATTTTAAATAGTGCATTAAAATAGTTATCCATGACTGAATTTCCTGGCACTCTGTTACATTTTGCACTTGGAGCCAGTGCCTCTCTTGCTTCATGCTAGTCCCGGCTCTGATCCTGGTTACACCACCTCCCAGCTTTCTCGCTTCCTCCCTTGGCGTCTCAGTTTTCTCATCTGTCAAATGGCAACAACTTGCTGCAAACACTGAAGTGGTGACCAAGGGAGTGAATACTGGCCAAGTGCTCAGCCTGGTCCGTGGTCCCCAGAAGCCCTCATTCAGTGTGAGCATTGTTTTTCTTTCTTTTGAGATAGGGTCTTACTCTGTCACCCAGGCTGGAGTGCAGTGGCACAATCACAGCTCACTGCAGCCTCAACTGCCCAGGCTCAAGTGATTCTCCCACCTCAGCCTCGCAAGCAGCTAAGACTACAGGTGCGTGCCACCATACATGGCTCATTTTTTTTTTTTTTTTTTTTTTTTCAGAGACAGGGTTTCACCATGTTGCCCACGCTGGTCTCGAACTTCTGGCCTCAAGGAGTCCTCCTGCCTCAGCTTCCTAAAGTCACAGGTATGAGCCACCAAGCCCGGCCCAGTGTTAGCTATTTTTATGATCATTCAGCACCCATCACTACACTGGCCATTAATTCACAACGGCCCTGATTAGGCTTGTGGTCGCTAGGTATTTGTCAAACGCTGACTGTTAGGATACATTATTAAGCGTCACTGCCTCAGGGTCCCGAGCTGCCATTAGAGAGAGGAGAACAGAGGTGCATGCTGGAAAGACATCTATTATGAATTTTTTCTTCCCCTTGGGGAAGGGGTGGCGGGTGGTGGCAGACAGAAGGGGCTGGTTTTAAAACAATAAAGTCAATTTGGTACGGTCTGCTTCAGTGTTTTGAGATCTTTGAAAGAGATATTGTGTGGCTATGGGAGGGGGTGGCCGGGAAGAAGGTTCTATTTATACTTAAAGAGAGAGCCCTGACCTTTGCTGGCATTGGCCTCTTGCTGCCTCACTTGCTGGGGCCTAGACCATCCTTGCCGCCACCGTCTCAGACTGAGACTAATGCAAGCCAGCTGAGCAGCAGGATCCTTGACCGACCTCTTTCACTTGGGTGGTTTCAATTTTTGCTAAGCCCAGACAGCTCAGGGACAGGACGCAGTTCTTGGCCCCAAGCCTCTTGCAGCTCAGCCAGGGACCCTGGCTGGGTGATGTCGTGGGTAGAGTTGTGTCCCTTGGAAGGCTATGTTCATCTTCTAAGGCCCAGTAGCTGTAAATGTGATCTTATTTTGCAGATGTAATCAAATTAAGATGAGGTCATAATGGATTAGGGTGTCCTCATAAGAAGAAGGAAATTTGGACCCAGACACACAGACAGAATGCCATGTGGCGATGGGAAGAGATTGGTGTGAAGCCTCTATAGGCCAAGGATTGCCAAGGAGTACCTGCCACCACCAGAAGCCAGGAGAGAGGCATGGGGCAGGCTCCCTCTGAGCTTCCAGAAGGTACCAACCTTGCCAATCCTTGATTTCAGACTTCTGTCCTCCAGAACTGTGAGATGATAAACTTACATTCTTCAAAGCCACCCAGATTGTGGTGCTTTGTTATGAGAGTCTTAGGAAATGCATCCAGGCGATTTTGTTGACTTACTGGCATTCATCAGTTTTCCTTTTAACTTTGGTGGGGACAGGGCCTTGGGCACAAGGATAGCCTTGCCTCTGAATTGCAAAGTTGGGGATCCCTCCTCGCCTTGGTCCCGGGAAGCTGGTTCACCCACAGCAAAGCACATCCCTTCTCTGAGCCTCCACTTACACACTTACGCAAGGAAGATACTGAGCAAGATTCCTGCATCCAGACTCCACTCATCTCCCTGCCCCCACATAGTTTTTACAATAGTCTCAAACTACCTGGCCTATTATTTTATTTAATATTTCCCTTCTAGGCTGGGCACAGTGGCTCACGCCTGTAATCCCAGCACTTTGGGAGGCTGAGGGGGGCAGATCACGAGGTCAGGAGATTGAGACCATCCTGGCTAACACGGTGAAACCCTGTCTCTACTAAAAATACAAAAAATTAGCCAGGCATAGTGGTGGGCGCCTGTAGTCCCAGCTACTCGGGAGGCTGAGGCAGGAGAATGGTGTGAACCCAGGAGGCAGAGCTTGCAATGAGCCAAGATGGCGCCACTGCACTCCAGCCTGGGCAACAGAGCGAGACTCTGTCTCAAAAATATAAAAAATAAAAAAATTTCCCTTATATCAGCTTAATGTTGACTTACATTTTCCTGAGCCCTATCCATATAATCATTCATTGTTTTTACTTAAATAAATTTGTGTGAGACGTTACATTATTACTGTAAATAGAAAATCAATACCACTTGCCATTAATGATAAATACAAAACATAAAAAATATGTAGGGAGCAAATGTTTTTAATTCTAGCTAAATACTGTTGTCTGCCAAAGATCTTAAACCTGGGGTTTCCTCTCATCTTGTTAAAAAGAAATATTTGCAGGGATTAGAGACACACTGAAGACATATTAGCACCAAAGAGAGACTTCCTTCCTCCCTTTATCACTGAATCAGAAGGGCTCACAGATGACAGAAAGGCCTCCTCACTATGTGACCCAATGACTTTGAGTGTCACTTTCATGTTCCATGTTAAATAATCTCTTGTGCCAATAAATCAGTCAGGAGAGGTTATGGTATGATGTGGTAACAAACATCCCCAATATCCCACTGGCTTGAACTCAGAGTTGATCTATCTTTCATGCTATATGTCCACTGAGAATCATCAGGGACTCTGTTCACTGGAGTCACTCAAGGGCACCAGTTAAAGGAGTAGCCTTCAATTTGAACACTGGCAGAGTCTTGAACTGGCCATTGAATGCTCTGGCCTGGGCGTGACATGATCATTTCCACTCTCAATTCAGTGGCTAGAATTAGTTGATTGCCTCTCCCTGACACCTTGTCTGCAAGAAGGGCAAGAAATACAGTCCTGCTACTCTGGGTCACTGTGTATGATTCAGTGTCAGGAACAGCACTAAAGGCAGCCATAGCAACTCATCCAGGCCCCGGGATGGACTGACTTAGACTAACCCATATCAGGAGTTGGCAAACTATGGTCTGTGGGCTGGTCACCTGTTTTTGTAAATAAAGTTTTATTGGAACGCAGCCATGCCATTTGTTTATGTGTCATCTATAGCAATGTTCACAGTGCACTGGCACAGTTGAACAGTTGCAACAGAGACTGTATAGCCTGCAAAGCCTAAAGATTTTCCTATTTGAACTGACCTCTGACCTAGATGATGTCTATCACCCCTTCTAGAAATATAGTTCTGAGATCCTGGGTTGTCTCTAGTAGGCTTCGGTATCTGCCTCCTCTTGGCTCTCTTCTCTTGCTCCTGAGTGATCAAAAATACCCACTGACCTAAAGGTCAGGCAGCCGGCTAGGGCCCGCATGCAGCAGCAGCTGGGATGGCCCTGAGCTTTGGTCTTGGGGGTTGCACAATCTTTTTGAGCTGCCAGTTCTTACAGGCTACAATTTAGGGCTGGAGTAGCAGAGATGCAAAGTGTGGCGAGACCTGGCGAGGCCTGCTGCAGGAATTGGAAGGGGGCCCTGGCTGCCACAAAGGGAGACACATACAAGGACAGCAAATGGCTGCAGCAACCAAAATTCGAGACTGCAGGCTTCTCTGTGAAAACAGTGAAATGTGGGAAGTTTTGCCCATTTCAAGGGGAATGGCTGAATGCCATGGTATAGCCATGACAATAACCATGATAATCAATGCAAGGAAGCACTTGACTTTGTCCCAGGCCCTGTCCTAAGCCCTATGTGTATATTATCCCATACAGCTTCACAAAAGCTACTCCTATAGACCCCATTTCACAGATGAGAAAATCGAGTCTCACAGCCAGTGAGTGCAGAGGCGGGGATTCAACCCCGGCATCTGGCTTTCTCAATGCAGTACTGCAGTGCCTGCAGGAGCCAAACAAGAGACTAAAGTGGGTTTGTTTGAACCGACTTTGAGAGATCTCTGAGACATGTTACTTGGTGAAAAATATAAAAGACAACTTATAAAACAAGATGCACACCAATATGTTACTTATGTTTTAAAAAACAGTATTTTCTACTGGTGAGAAGAAAAATAAGCTTGTAAATGCGTACACAGAGAAAGTTCGGGAAAGATACACACTAACAGCACTGATGTGGTTTAAAATAAATGTATGAAAAATAAAAAGCAGCGTAAGAAGGCAGGTGGATTCAGGACTAGGGGGCTAAGCTGCCTTCCCGGGACATGTGTAAGCTACTGAATGGGAAATAATGCAAAAATCAGGAATTCCTTGCACGTTCCCAGGGAAAGAAGCACACAACTCAAAGGCGGGTGGAATCTGGGCTCCAGTCCCCGCTTTACCATCTGAACTTTCAGGAGCAGCAAAAATCTGGTTTGCTTTAAGGGTACACACAGAGTATCCCATTGCCTGGCTTCTGTCCTGGCTATGCATCCTCTCTGAACTGAGGAGTTACAGGGTCTGTGTGTCTGTCTGTGCCTCTCTCCTAATAAGTGGTTCCCTGCCTGAGGCTGTATTTCCCCTATCCCTTAATTACCCCTTTCAATTCCTCAACAGAAGGCTGGGGCTGGGAACAGGCTGCTCTCCTTTTATCTCTAAGGAATTAGCAGGGCAGGGACTTGTACCTTGGACAGGACTCTGCATTTTTTTGTGTGTTTGTACTGGTTTTTAAAATTTGGTGCATTTTTTTTTTCCTTTTTCTCATTCCACTCCCCTACCCCCACCCCCGCCCCTGCCAACAATCAGATGGCAGAGAGATTTCTTCTATGACCTTTTCAACAAATTCTGCAGGTGCAGACCCTGGTTGTGGGCCCAGTTCTCATTTCATGGAAACGTCAGAAATAAAAACGGTAAACAAATGCAATGATAAACAAGTGACACAAAAGCAATGACATCAAAGCCGTGCTCTGGGCCTTCGTTCCTTTGGGAGTAAAAGGATAAGTTGTGATAGTTCTAGAATTTTCTGAATGGGGTCACTGCGATCTGGCAGGCATTGTCACAGGTACATTTGTGAATACTGGCTTCACTATGTCTGACCTAGAGAAGGGGAGGGGAAGGGAGAGGCAGCCACAGGTCGGGCACTGTCTCAGGAGAGCGCTTCCTCCTGGCCTCCTTGCAGCCCCTGCTATCCGCCCATAGTCCACTTATCCCAGCAGTCAACTGGTTGTTCTGAGATGCAAACCAGATCACCTGCCCTGTTTTAGAACCCCATGGCTTCCTGGTGCCTCAGCACCAGCCACCTCATTCCCTACCCCTCTCCCCTTGGCTCCTCAGCCACTTGGCCTCCTATCTGCTGGTGACACTTGTGACCCACGGCTGGCTCTTCCGAATTAGCAAGTGCCAGCTCCACTGTCACTTCCTCAGAGAGCCTGCATCTCTCCTCGTTTCTCTTTGTTACATGTCCCTGTTTCTTCTCCTTGGAGCACTCATCACAGTTGACATCATCTTGTCATTTGCTCATTTCCTTACCCACTGTGTGTTGTCAACTGAATTGTGGCCCCCAGATTCGTATGCTGAAGCTGTAACCCCCAATGTGACTGTATTTGGAGACAGGGCCTCCAGGGAAGTAATGAAGATTAAATGAGGTCATAAGAGTTGCAAGGTCATAACTGGTGTCCTTATAAGCAGCAGCAGCCTGGCGCACACCTATAGTCTCAGCTACTCAGGAGGCTTAGATGAGAGGATCGCTTTAGTGCAGGCACTTGAGATTATAGTGACTATGATTGCACCATTGCACTCCAGCCTGGGCTACAGAGCAAGACTCCATTTTTCAATAAAAAGAAGACACCAGAGATTTCTCTCTCTGTGAACTCAAAGAGGAGAGGCCATGTACTCACAGAGCGAGCACATACAAGCAAGCCCTCACAAGGAAGAGAATCTGCTGGCACCTCCATCTGGGACTTCTAGCCCCTACAGCTGTGAGAAAATAAAGTTCTGTTGTCTAGGCCACCCAGACCATGGTATTTTGTTATGGCAGGTCAACTAGACTCATGCTCTGTCTGTATCCTCTTCTCTGGGATATAAATTCCATGAAGGTGGGGTTTGACTGTTAGCCTGGGGCTGCGTGGCCCATGCTGCCTGCAATGGAGCCTATGCTGGTGAATGTTTGCTGAGTGAATGACAGATGTTCATTCCTACACCACAGCCATCTCTCCCCATGTCTGAACCTGCCACTGTGTAAACCAGTGGTTGGGTGGCTGCAATACCCCTAGGGGGTGCCTGGAAATTCATGGGGACACTTTTATTGGGGACACTAGTGGCATTTAGTGGGCAGGTGACAGAGGTGCAGACATTCTGCAACGTGTGGAGAGTCCAGCAAAAGGAATACCATTCCCAGGTACCACCTGACTTTCAAATACCCAACCAAACATTCCGGCAGATAAGATCTGGTTTTAATAATATGACCCTAGAACACATAGCTCAGCCAAATCCAACCCACCACCTGCTTTTGTAAATAACACTGTCTTGGAAGACAGCCTTGCCCATTCATTGTTGTATTGACTATGGCTGTTTTCAAGCTACAATGACAGAGTTACGAGTAACTGGGACAGAGACCGATGATCCTCAAAACCTAAAACATTTACTCTCTGGCTCTTTTACAGAAAAAGTTTGCTAACCTCTGTTCTAACATATCAGTCCATTTTACACGTAGAATTTTTTTTTTTTTTCAGGGCTTTAACATACATAGAACTTTGTAAGAATGCTATTGTAATGTGTTCAATTCATGTGTACTATATTGTGTACTGTATTCAATAATTCTTTTTTTTTTTTTTTGAGACGGAGTCTTGCTCAGTTGCCTAGGCTGGAGTGCGGTGGCACGACCTTGGCTCACTGCAAGCCCCGCCTCCTGGGTTCACACCATTCTCCTGCCTCAGTCTCCCGAGTAGCTGGGACTACAGGCGCCCGCCACTACGCCCGGCTAATTTTTTTTGTATTTTTAGTAGAGACGGGGTTTCACCATGTCAGCCAGGATGGTCTCGATCTCCTGACCTCCTGATCCGCCCGTCTTGGCCTCCCAAGGTGCTGGGATTACAGGTGTAAGCCACCGCACCCGGCCTGTATTCAATAATTCTTAATTGAATATTTAGTGGTGTTCAAGTATGTGTTGTAGAAAAAAGAAAGAGATGGGGTGAATGAAACGCAGAGGAAGTGTTATAAAAACTTAGTGGGCAGGCAAGGAGCTTGGGCGATACGGGCAAAATGTAAAGATGTGTTAAGTGTAGAGAATAAGAAAGTTAGTAACCCTGCAGAAAGAATGCATGGGAGGTATGAGGAAAAGGATGTAAGAGACAGCAGTGCTACTTACAGAGGAAGGGGCAAAAGGAGTAGGTAAGCCTTAAATGTTACGAAGGACCTGATCATGCTTCCCCTGCAGATACAGTTATGTCAACCCCAAATTGGCCACCCACTGGTGACAGCCATTATGGCCTCATTCTGGTTCCACCTGTCTTCTGCCCTGAAAATATGGATAAAAGCCATGGCTGCCCATCAAGGGAACTGGCGAGCTACAGGGTGGCCAGGCAGAGTTGCCCCAGCATGTCTTCAATAAGCTCCTTCTATGGGCTGAGCCCTTGTTCCACTTCAACTCTTATTCTAGAAACCACACCATCATTATTCTTCCAGCTGATGTGGCTGAGAGAGACAGGACACATCCATAACCTGTGGCCCTTCTGCCTTCTTGCACCCTGTCCTGAATATGTTAATCCCCATTTCTTCCCCTTCTGAGCTCAGAGTCCCCTGCCTTCACATCAGTTCTCTCCATGGTCATGATGGAGAACACAGTTAGCAAAATGGCAGCCTGTGGCCTGAATCCAATCTGTACAAGTGCTTTGGCTTGCATAGTAAGTTTTATTTTATTTTGTTTTTAAAAATTTGTTGCTACCAATTTAAGTCTTTTTAATTGGGAAACTTCTTATAAAAGATTTCTGGCATTTGTTTTTTTAAATTTAAATTTTGAATAACTAATCTATGGCACTGCAATAACCAGCTTTATTGGGGTGGGGCTACCCCGGTATATAGGGCTGGGGCTCCTTAGTTTGTCACAGGCCCCACCCAGCCATCTTCACACACTGACCGTGTGGGCCGGCTCCTGAGGCATCTGGGTATGTGACCAGTGGCAGAGTGAAGAGCACAGGCTTGGAGCCAGAAGGTTGCAGACTCCGCCTTGGCCCTGTGTCCTAGTGCTTTACAGGTGCAATTTTACATGTGTTGTGCCATCGTTGGATTATCGTCCATCTCCCAACCCTGGTGTGAACTCCAGGGGGGCAGGGACTGTATTTGTCTTGCTCACCTCTGCTTTCTCAGCACCTGGCACAGTGCCTGGCACAGAGGAGATGCTGCCTTAATATCTACTGGGATGATGGCTGTATGAAGGCACCAGCTTCTGTCACTCACCAGCTCCTGATGCCACACACAGACCTGCTTTGCTTTGAAAATTCGTCTGATAGTGGGGGCAAGAAGAGAAGAAGGTGAAGCATCTTCAAAAGAGAAACAAACAAAATGTTCAGGATATTAGCTTTTCCAGCTCTGCTTCTGCACGCCTAGGAAAAACCTCCTGTCTTCGCGCAGGCTGCTGTAACAGAACACTGTCACCTGGGAGGCTTAAACAGCAGATATTTACTTCTCATAGTTCTGGAGTCCAAGAAGCCCAAGGTCAAGGTGCCAGCTGGTTGGATTCCTGGTGAAGGTCTTCTTCCTGGCTTGCAGATGGTCACCTTCTTGCTGTGTCCTTGCATGGCCTGTCCTCAGTATGTGCATTCAGGGAGAGACAAGGAGGTCGAGAGCTCTCTCTCCTTCTTCTTATAAGAACAGTAATCCCATTCTGAAGACCTCACCCACATGACCTCATCTAACCCGAACACCTCCCAAAGGCCTCATCACCAAAACCCATCACATTGGAGGTAACAGCTTCAACATACGAATTTTAGGGGAGGGGAACAATTCAGTCCATAACACAACTTAAGAGTTAGCTTGGAAACATCCCTTAGACCTGTGCTGCCCAATAGAGTAGGTGCATTTACAATTAATTAAGATTAAACAAAATTAAAAATTCAATTCCTCAGTTGCACTAACCACATTTCAGTGCTCAGTAGCCACCTGTGGTTAGGGGCTATCACGTTGCACAGCCACTCAGAGCATTTCCATCATCACAGAAGGGTCTATGGGACAGCACTGCCTTAGCAAATTGCTGTAAGCTAAACTCCCTCCTGATCCCAAACTCATTCTCAGTCTCTCCGGCTGTTTCCACCTGTTACCTCCAGTGGCTTTTAGAGATGGGGTGATCAAATCTAACTTGTTATGTAACTAGCGAAAAGACCCTCCATATAAACTCTATACGTTCTAAATTCCGAAGACTTTAGCTCAAGCAAAAGGCAGCAAGCCTGCCAACACACATGAAGGGGAGGGGAAGGTGACCCCCAGGCTGGCGGTGTTGCACAGGGTGAGAACGCTGACATGCATGGGGAAACCTCACCCACTTCATTGTGTGCAGAAGAGTTGCTGATTCACATTAGGAAACTCGGCCTCAGTCCAACAACCCATAGGATGCCAAGCCTGGCTCCTGTCTTGACCGATGCAGTGAGATCAGGAAGATTTAGACTGCTCAAAACTGGCTGGGCTGGGACAGCCTGAAAGCTGCCATCGCCAGGGAGAAACAGAGAAATGACTCCATTTAACCATGAGGAGGCCACTGGGTTCCACTCTCAACCATTGCCACACCGATCACTCAAGTTCTCTGGAACACACCTCACTGATGAAATAAGCCAGAGGTGGGGAAACCCAAAGGAGGTGATCTGTGTGGTTCCCCAAGTCACCACTTGGTTTGTGATTTGCTCCATCCAGTCATCTCGGGACCTGTGGTTCAGTTAAGAAAATATGGAGCAAGATTGCAAGATGTGGGCATGAAGCCAGCCTTATGTGTGTTTGTGTGCTTCACAAGGTGTTTCAAAGAGAGTTTAATCAATTGTCCATATTGAAAAAGAATAAGGAGATTTCACATTAAACAGAGTTTTGGGATCACTTTGAAAAATGGAAAGATGTAGTCTCTTTGGGATCCAATCTAGAGAGGCAGCAATGGGCTAAAGCCAAGTAACACCCCTCTATCCCCAGCATTGGTGGGGGGTTTAGTCTCTAGTTTGCTACAGTTCCCACCCTCCCTATAACCCTATACCTAGCTCATGTCTCTCTTTTACATCACTGCACGGCCCTGTAATATTTGAGTTTGAAATCCTGATTAAGAACCACATTCTGGAGCAGGTTCAATCCACAGACTAGTAGAATCATTTTCGAAAAAGTAACATTTCTTTGTGACTTCAGATGTAAATATTTCTTTTCAGTTTGTCATTTTGTTTTCCTTTTTTTGTTGTTTGTCTGCTTGTTTTTTGTCATTTGTTTTGTTGTTTTGACTTCTGGTATTCTTTGCCGTGCCAAAAAGAAAAAAAAATTATGTAATTGAACCTGTCAATCTTTTCATTTATGGATTTTGGATTTCTGAGTCCTGGTTAGAAAAGCCTTTTCCACTCCAAGGTTATAAAAAATTGTGCTTATTCTCATTCTAGTATTTTTATGGTTTTATTTTTAACATTTAAACCGTCAATCCATTTGGATTTGTTTTCTGGTAGTAGGAAGGGATACTTTTCTCCAGATGGCTAACTAGCTGTTCCAATGCCATTCATTCAATAGTTCATATTTTCCCACTGACTCAAGATGTCACCTTCTCTACATACTAAATGTGTGGGTCTCTCTCTGAGACTGTTTGTTCTCCTCTATTGAACAGTGAGTGTATTCACACTAGAAGCATGTTGTTTTGATTACTGAAGCTTTATGATATGCTTAAATATTGGTATGCCTAGTACCTAATTGCTTTTCTTTTGCATACTTTTTCAAGTCAAATCTCCTGTGTTCACAGATTCAAACCAGGGTTCACAGGAAAGGAAATACAAATCAGTCAAGGGTCTGAAAAGATGCTCAACCTCACTTGTGAGACAAGACTTAGAAATTACTACTGCCTGAGACACCATTTTTTCATGCACTGGCAAAAACTTCAACGATTAGATGACACTGGGTTGGTGAGTTTTTGTGAAAACAGGTACTACTCCCAGACACTGTTGGGGGGAGTGTAAATAGGTTGAATACCTACGGAGGGTAACCTGGAGATATCCACCAAATTTAAATATAGACTTGCCCCTTGACCCCAAGTCCTACTTTTTGGAAATGTGCCATTCAGATATACTTATAAAAAATAATATGCATATAGGGGTTTTCATAACCATTTTGGAGGCAGTTGTAAAAAGAGTAGAAACAGGTCAAATGGCCCCCAGTAAGGAACTGGCTCCATCATTTCCAGCACATCATTCAATGCAATAATAGGCAATTATGAAGAAGAATGAAGAAGCTCTTTCTATATATTGACTTAGCAAGTTCTCTCCAAGGTATATAGCTAAATGAGGAAAATAAAGTGCAGAGGAGTGTGCATAGTATGTTACCTGTGAAAAGAATATAGACAAGTGTTTCTGCCATCATGTGATAATGCCTTCTTGAAAGTCCATGAGTTACGTGAACCCGTGCACTAAAATCAGAGAGCTTATGGGAAAAAGTAGGGTTAGAGCTGACTGCCCCAAAGCAATGCCACTTTGTAACCACAGCATTAACCAAAGCAGTGACAATCCTAGTAAAAATGATAGCACGGTGAAAAAACAAATAAGTAAATAATAAACTGAGAAGCATTATATGAAATAGAGATCTTTGCTTTTAAGAGGAAGTGAAAGTATCTTGATGGAGGTGATGAAGAGATGATGGAGGTGTTGAATTACGGAAACAAGAGCAAAAGGCACAAAAATTGGCGGGAATTGCAAAATTAGTTCTCCCAAAATAGAACATGTAACCAAACTGAGGAAGAGGAAGGACACAGGGCATTAGGAGCAGAACTGCACTTGTACCAGGCTTGCTGCACTTGCTTGTGTTTGGTATTTTACATTCAGCTGCTCTTAGCCTATGCTCTGGAAAAACTACAAATGAACCAGTGCAGTGGAATTTCCACTTCTGGCCAAGACTGAGTAACAAGGTCTGGATTGACCCTCCCAGCTGAAACGGTTTGAAAAGTAGGTTTCCAAGACGTTGGGCATCAGGCGTGGACAGTGATCCTTGCAAGAGAAGAAACAGATGGTGAGTTGAATGACTGCCCCAGGACAGAGTTTCCAGGAAGGGAAAACCCAGGTGGAGCCCCGTGGTCTCTCTGAGCTGGGGAGATGGAGCTACAAGTCAGGGGAGGCTAATGTGGCTGGAATTGGCAGAGCAGAACGCCCAGAAAAAGAGAGCTGTGCTGGGAGCGCTCTGGAGGTTTGCTCACAGTTCCCCTTGAGTGGCCACCTGAGAACTGATGAGCAAGCACATGGGTGTGAGGAAATCACCCAGGGCTGAGAGAGAACCACTGGAAAAGATCAGAAGCAACAAGCTTCAGAGCTCATCATGAAGCCGGGAATAGTTCCTGATCCCACCTGCCAGAATTGCAGAACCTCACAATTCATGGGGCATTGGGTAGAATACTCAGAAGGGTTTGCCTCAGTAGTGGAAAAAATTTCTCCTGGACTAAATGCTGCTCTGATCCCAACTGGCAAGGGTGAAAGCAAGACTCAAAAGAATCCAACAGTTTCTAAGTAACCTAACTGCATCCCAGAACAAAGCTCAAAAGTATTTATAGGAATATAAAAATATCCAGCATCTGACAAGGTAAAATTTATGTTTGGCATCCAATTGAAACTTATCAGGCATGCAGGGAAGCAGAAAAATATGATTTTTAACACAGAGAAAAATAATTGAAAATGAACCCAGAAATGACAGGAATGATAGAATTAGACACGGACATTAAAACGTTTACTACAACTGGATTCTATCTGTTCAAGAAGCCAGAAGATTGGACATGTTATATATAGACATGGAAGTTATAAAAAAAAGCCTCAGGCTGGGCACGGTGGCTCATGTCTGTACTAGCACTTTGGGAGGCTGAGGAGGGCAGACTGCCTGAGCTCGGGAGCTTGAGATCAGCCTGGCCAACACGGCAAAACCCCGTCTCCACTTAAAAAACAAAAATTAGCCAGGCGTGGTGGTGAGCACCTGTAATCCCAGCTACTCAGGTGGCTGAGGCATGAGAATTGCTTGAACTCTGGAAGCAGAGGTTGCAATGAGCCGAGATTATGCCACTGCACTCCAGCCTGGGTGACAGAGCAAGGCTCTGTCTTAAAAAAAAAAAAAAAAAAAAAAAGACCCAAGTTAAACTTCTAGAGATGAAAATGATGTACGGGATGAAAAATGACCTGGGTGTAATTAGCAGCAGATCAGATACTACAGAAGAAAAGATTTATGAACTTGGAGCGGGAGGTAGCAGTGGTGGAACATCAGAAAAAAATTTGAAGAAATATTGGCTGAAAAATTTCCAAATTTGATGAAAACGATAAATCCACAGATCTAAGTGTCTCAATGAACACAGAGCACGAGAATCATAAAGAAAACTACATCAAGACACACAACAACAACAGTGACAGAAAAACCCCTAGAAGCAAATGAAACAATGCAACTTCCAAGTTATACTAACATAGTTTTCTTATTTATGAATCATATCTGAACTAATTCTTGTAATAGTAACATACAATATAATAGACTGCTTATATTTTACTTATGCTTGCAAAAATAAGTTCTGGATGGCTTCCCATGAAACTATTACAGTGGTTAATGGTTAGGGGTTTGAAAACGGGGTGGACGTAGCATGAAGGCAGAAGAAAGAGTTCTATAGATGCCTGAACTAGGTAAATGCATAACCTGTTTAAAAAATTCATGTGTCTTTTTTTCTTTTTTATTACGAAAGGAATATATTGGAGAGAGGGGAACTAGGGAGTGATGCTAATGGGCATGGGGTTTCTTTGGGGGAGGGGTGACAAAAATGCTGTGGAATCAGATGGTGGTTATGGTTGCACAATTTTAGTGAACATACTAAAAACACTAAATTGAACACTTTAGGTGAAGTTTACCAGCCTGTGCAACACAATGAAATCCCGTCTCTATAAAAAAAATAAACAAAATTAGCTTGGCATGGTGGCAGGCACCTGCTAGTTCCAGCTACTCAGGAGGCTGAGGTGGGAGAATCACTTGAACCCAGGAGGTGGAGGTTGCAGTGAGCTGCCTTCGCACCACTGCACTCCAGCCTGGGAGAGAGAGAGAGACCCTGCCTCAAAAAAAAAAAAAAAAAAGGTGAAGTTTAGATATGTGAGTTATATCTCAGTTAAAAATTAAGGCTGAGCACAGTGGCTCATGCCTGTAATCCCAGCACTTTGCGGGGCTGACGTGGATCACTTGAGGTCAGGAGTTCGAGACCAGCCTGGCCAACATGGAGAAACCCCATCTCTACTAAAAATACAAAAATTAGCCAGGTGTGGTGGCAGGTGCCTGTAATCCCAGCTACTTGGGAGACTGAGGCTGGAGAATTGCTTGAATCCAGGAGGCAGAGGTTGCAGTGAGCCGAGATCGCGCCACTGTACTCCAGCCTGGACGACAAAGTGAGACTCTGTCTCAAAAAGAAACAATTTAATTAAAACACAGGAAAAATAAATACATAAATGTTCATTGTTTAAAACAATAGAAATTCAAAGAGCATTCATAAAGGAAGGGTCCTAAAAGATCCTGACATCCAGGGCTTCTCAGTGACCACAGAACGAGTTTAGACAGAGGGGCCCTCAGCCTATCTGCTTGGGAAAACTGCCTCCTGAATTCTATTCCTGGAGAAGTATAAGGCACAACAGCTTGCAAAGGCTCTGAAAAGTCTTATAGCAAAGATGTCCATTTTAACTTTGTGGCATGCACTATTTACTAAACGTATTTGGTATGTATGACCATGACCTGCACCAACCCCTGTATTTTTTCCTGGAGCACTTGTTAGCACTAGAACTGTGGAACACAGATCATGAAAGTTCTGTCACTTGTCCAAGGACACACAGTTTACTGGTGGTAGATTTCATTAATCTGACATAGAGACTTCCTAAATCCAACACAATCCAGCCTCGGAGGTCTCGAGATGAGATCATTGAGTTACAAGTGCTTTTACTGAACTGTTAATTTCCTATACATCCTTGAATTGCATGTTTCCATGTTGCTCCTGAGTGGCTGCTGGAGGGGTTCTAAGCTTCAGTCTTTACGTTCCCTGGCCCTTCATAAATGCAAAAGGAGTTTCCATTGGACAGGGCTCCCACTGTTTTCCTGCTTTTTTTCTTTTTCTTTTTTTTTTTTTTTGAGATGGAGTCTTGCTTTGTCGCCCAGACTGGAGTGCAGTGGCATGATCTTGGCTCGCTGCAACCTCTGCCACCTGGGTTCAAGCGATTCTCCTGCCTCAGCCTCCCAAGTAGCTGGAATTGCAGGCGTGTGCCACCACACCTGGATAATTTTTGTATTTTAAGTAGAGATGGGGTTTTGCCATGTTGGCCAGGCTGGTCTCGAACTCCTGAGCTCAGAAGATCCGCCCACCTCAGCCTCCCAAAGGGCTGGGATTATAGGCATGAGCCACTGTGCTTGGCCTGTTTTTAAGTCTCCCTACAACACAGAGTTCACTGGAAGGGGAGTTTATGTGGATGCAGACAGTACTACAGTCTCAAATTAGTATTCCTCTTTTCTCTTACCCTGGCCACTTACTAAAATGGAGAGTTCAGGAAATAGAAGTGAACTTGGAAAGAACACGGCCCATCAAACCTGAAGTGAGGCTAACAATGTCAATCATAACAACGATAATTAACATTTAGAGAGCATTAGTTTGTGCCAGGCACTGCTCTAAATACTTCACATACATTAACACATTTAGTCATCATAGCACCCCACGAGTCAGGTACTCTTAGCATCCCCATTTCACAGGGAAGGAAACTGGAGTACTGAGAAGGAACTGAGCTCAAGGTCCCAGGGCTGGTTTGCAGCTGTATTCGGATGTTAACTCAACCTGACTTGAGAGCCCCTGCTTTCAGTTGTTTTTAACTACCATGCTAAGGAAGGAATAACAGAGATAATAAAAAGAAAATCCAGCCTTTATGGAGCTCATTTGATGTGCCCATGAATCATGTTATTTAGTCTCCCAAAGCCTCACGTTGTCACTTCTCTCACTATGATACCAGTTTCACAGGTGAGGAAACTGAGGCACAGAGAAGTCCATGTGCTTCCCCAACTCATGCCACTGTGTGTGGGGTACCGCCAGGACTGACCACAGGCCAGGTCCAGAGCTCTTAACTCCTCTGTGGCACCAGAAACTTCTTATAACACACTCTGGAGATTTTTTTCCCTCTTTTTAACCTTGGTGGTTATTTCTGTGAACAGCAGTGTTTTACCAGGAGAAGCCAAAAAGAAAAAAATCAAACCCATAAGAAATACACTTCAGGCATAAAAACCCCAGGGTGAACTTAAAATAAAGAAAATAAACAACCATGCAAAGGCTGAACGAGAGCTGTGAACTTTTTTCTTTTACGTTTATTGTATATGCTATGGAGGGGCAGTGTTAGCCACACAGCTACAGATCTCAAACCAGGGCCTTATGGGGTGATGGCTGTGCTAAAGCTTTTGGAAGTTTATGAGATTAGCTAGAAGACCTAGTGGGAGGCATCCTGGCTTGTCTAAAGCTTGCTCTGTGCTCTTCCGTAAGATGCTCCGTCGCAGTGCCTCAGTTTACTCATCTGTAAAATGATGAGGTGAGCCCCATGAGCGTCCTTTTTTTGCTTCTATAAAATTATACATTTTTTCTTTTTTTGAGACAGGGTCATGCTCTATTGCCCAGGCTGGAGTGCAGTGGGGTGATCATAGCTCACTGCAGCCTTGAACTCCTAGACTCAAACAATCCTCCCACCTCAGCCTCCTGAGTAGCTGGAACTACAGGTGCACTCCACCATGCCCAGCATTTTTTTTTTTTTTTAGAGACAGGGTCTTGCTGTATTGCCCAGGCTGGAGTACAGTGTCATGATCATGGCTTACTGCAGCCTTGACCTCCCAGGCTGAAGTGCTCCTCCTACCTCAGCCTATTGAGTAGCTGGGACTACAGGCATGCATCGCCATGCCCAGCTAATTTTTTTTTTTTTTTTTTTTTTGTAGAGATAGGTTTCACCAGGTTTCCGAGGCTGGTCTTGAACTCTTGGACTCAAGCAATTAATATACCTGCCTTGGCCTCCCAAAGTGCTGGGATTATGGGCCAAAATTATGGTTTTAATTCTCAGAAAGGAAAAGGACTTATGCTAGCTTCTCACTATGGGCCAATTTCACAAAATCAGCATTTTCAGGCCTAAAAGTTCATAAGCCTCAATCTGCTTTATTTTCTTCTTCCTCTGAGAAACTAAGCTCAACCAATGTCTTCCATTCTGAAATGCTCTCAGTAGTTCGAGAGTTTATTTCTCCTCTGGAAGAACTAAAAAAAAAAAAAAAAAAGTTAATAGGAAGCACATGGGCATGGTGTGTGAGCGTTCCGTGTGTTTGTGTTTGAAAAAAATACTTAAGGAGGAATATGTCAGGCTTGCAAAATGCCTGGGCTGTCTCAAGAGCAGTTTATAGCCATTAGCATCAGACTGAAGGCAGTTAATTGGGACAAAGCCCAGCTGCTGCCGCTGCCCTTCTGTCATCTGGGCTGCAAGGAGGATAAGAAAATAGCCTGGACGATTCCCATGGTAGGGTGAGAAGAGAGCTGGAGACGGTGGCTGGTGGGGATTGAGATGGGGGGTGGGGGCCTAGGCTCACCCCTGAGAATCACCTTCCAGATGGATCTAAGAGAGTGTGAAGGGCAGGATGGCGTGAGGGTTATGTGCCTGGCTCATCTCCCACTGCCATGGCCGTGTGATCTTGGGTAAGTGACTGAAACACTTTATGCCTCAGTTTCTCCACCTGTAAGATGAGGGCAGTGATAGTGCCCATGTCATGGGGCTACTGGGGAGATTAAGAGGCATGTTTATGTGCAGACGTTAGGACAGTGCCTGGAGTCCTAAAGGAGTCTAGGAAATCTCATCATTTAGAGGAAGTGGCACCGGAGAAACCGGAGTCTGAATCCTAGCTCCGAACACTTATCAGCTCTGCGGTTTTGGGCAAGTCACTTGCCCTCTCTGAGCCTCACTTTCACCATCTCTGAAAGCAGGGCTGATGGGGCCCACCTCACGTGGTTGCTGTAAGGACCAGAGAAGAAAGAACATTATTCTGCATATTCTGCTCTGGGGAGGATAGGATGAGGCTCCTTTGGAGTCTTTGAACACTGTGAGCTTTTTCCTGCCGCAGGGCCTTTGCTCTTGCGTTCCTGCTGCCTGTACGGCCCGGCTCTGGCCCCTCCTGTGGCGGCCTCCTTTCCACCGGGAGGCGCCTGACCACCTGGGGAATGCCGATTGCCACTTCTGGGCTACGCCATTGCTCACGGTCCAGCATGCCACCCTGCTTTTGTCTGTCACAGGCTTCATCAAAATCTGAAATTATTTATCTATTTGTCAATCGATTACCATCCATCTTTCTCTACGAGGAGACTGTCTTTGTGGGCTGCTGTGCCCTCAGTGCCTAGAAGGGTGCCAGGCGTCAAGCTGGTGCTCAACATATGGAATGAATGAATGAATGAATGAATGAATGAATGAATGGGGGCCCCTCCTACAGACCTTAGGTCACTTATTGTGTGGCTGAGGGGGTGTCAAAATGGGATAGGGGGACTGGGTTCCCAGTTCAACCTCTGTGGCCTCAGAAGCCCTGAGGCAGTAAGTCCAGTTTCTATTTAAAGAGCTAGAAAGAAACTGGCTTGAAATGGACTCAAACGCACGTTGAAGTTCAGTACCTTTACACCCCTCCTAATTTCAGGGCTGGTGCCATTTTTTACTCACTACTTGGAGAGATGGGTCCCAGCAGTTTACTCCCTTCAGTGGGTCTCAGAAAGGCCCCAATTGGGGACACAGAGATGACAGCAGAAGCAGAGGAGGCAGGAAAGTGCCAGGGTTACAGGGACGGGCTTTGCAGTGAGGCTGGGGGTCGGGGTTCCACCAGGCCCCCAAGAGATCTGACGCAGTCCCTTTGCCATTACGCTTACAATAAAATCTAAACTCCTTGCCCTAGTGTTGGCCAAATCAGTCATTCCTTCTATGCCTCAGTTTCCTCTTCTGTGAAATGGGAATGATACAGTGCGGTCGCTTGAGAGCGTCATGAAGGTTGTATGAGAGAATCCACACAGCATCACCTGGCAGCTAGCATGTTTGGTCAAGGCTAGCTCATGGCATCACTGACAAACTTGAACACAGACCTTTCCAGAGAGCTATTCTCAGGGCTGGGCATGAATGCTTATCACCTGCTTTCCTTACACACATCTCTAAGATTATTGTTCTCCTTTCACAATTTTTTTTTTCCTGAAATGCTGCCCTTGACAATTATTTTTATTACTTCCTTAATAAAAATTAAAATAATCAAGATGAAGTGATAATACTTCCAAGTAGTTTCTTTTAAAAGAAAAGTACTATCAAAACTGGGTGCAGCAGTGCACACCTGTGGTCGCAGATACTCTGAAGTGGCAGAAACACTTGAGCCCAGTCTGGGCAACATAGCAAGACTCTGTCTCAAAAAAAAGTACAATCACTCATCAGCCCAGCACTTTGTCATTTTACTTTTTCAGACCCTTGATGGTAATTTTTAGCAACTTATATAAAGGGAAACAGCAGAATGGGGATCCCGAAAATTACAGCCACCAGCCCTCTGCTCCATGCATCACCTCCAGCATGCTCCCAAGAGGGAATCAGAAC
The DNA here is from genome assembly GCF_037993035.2 of Macaca fascicularis. Taxonomy (NCBI): domain Eukaryota; kingdom Metazoa; phylum Chordata; class Mammalia; order Primates; family Cercopithecidae; genus Macaca; species Macaca fascicularis. The sequence continues at coordinate 103,068,482 of NC_088384.1, read as the reverse complement.
CGAGAAGGGCTCTTGGATGGTAAAGAGTGGAGGTGAGCATGGGAGAACCCAGCAAGCCAGTTCCTTATGGCATGTGGGTGGAGGATTACACAATGGAGTTCTTTCTTCCTTAAGGCCACCCTCTGGGGCTGCAGAGCCTTGATCCTCCTGCCTGGAATAACAGCTTCTTTACCTGACTGTCCAATATTTCCACCATCCAACATTTCTGAGTCTCTACAATAGACTTGCCTGTCCCATCACACTTAAAATACAAGCAAACTCCTTCCCACATCCCTCAAGGCCATGCGTGATTGTGCCTTGCTCTTCGTCCAAGATTCTTTCCTCCTACATGCCTTCTGACTTTGCTCCAGTCTCACGGGTCTCTGCTCTGTGCCTCAAATACATCCAGACATTTCCCTGCATGCAGCGTTTGCACAGGCTGTTCCCTCTACCTGGAAAGCTCTTCCCTAAGATGTCTACGTGGCTGCTTTGCCTCACCCTTCGGGTTTCTGTCCAATGTCATCTCTTCAAGAGCCTTCCCTGATGATTTGATCTAAAGTCACAAATCTCACGGTGACTTTCCTGACCTCCCAAGTGCTTATCACTCAATATGCAAAGACCAGGTTTTTTTTTTACATTCAACCCCTTCCCAAATCATCTGGCTCATTTGCCGACTTTATCATTAGTCTTTCCCCAATGCCAGGTAATGACCATGAAGGCAGATCTCGTATCTATTTTGTCCACTCCTTGAGATAGAGCCTGGCACATAGTAGGTGCTCAAAAAATCTGCTGAATGAATGAATGAATGGACACCCAACTTAGGTGGTCCTTAGAGACGGGCAGGAAGGGGCCACAGCGCCACACTGACCGTGCATCTGGTAGGTGTATGGGCTCTGTCCAGTGGGTGGGGTGCTGAAGCTGGAGCCATAGCTGAGGAATCCACTCTGGCCAGGGGAATGGTTCAAGCTGTCTTCTGTCTTGATGCCTTTGAAGGAAGAGGGGGAAAAACAAAAGGACCAAGGACACATGATTAGGATGCGTCCTTGTCACCCACAAAAGAGCTACTGGGTCAAGACAGCATGCAATTTTATCAGCTTCCTAATGAGGAGTTGCAAACTGGTGGTTTGTCAGCCAAAGTTAGCCTATAGACATATGTGACTTGGCCTGCATATTTTTAAGAAAAACTGAATTAGTTGATTTTGTTTAAAAGTAAGGATATTTCATACACAAGAAGCTGGAGATATGGCTTCTTTTTGAATGACAAGATGGTCTAGTAACACCATGTCTGCATCACATGTTTCCCAGGTGATCACAGATTTCATTCCATCTGCAGGACTTCGAGGCTGGTTTTAAGATGCTATTTTCTCATCGCAGTTGTGATTTCTTTTGGTACATCCTAGGATCCTATCAAAAGTGGAGAAGGGAAAGGCAGGCTACAAACGTCTCATATTTTGTAAACGCCACCAGCTTCATGCTACCTGCCAGCGTGGTAGGTATGCAAGCCTGCAGCCCACTACTCCCCTGGGCAGTGCCGTGTATGGCTTAAATGTCCATTAGGATTTTGGGCAAAGGTGTGAAATGAACCACCCTTCCTCTGCAAAGATGATGTCACTTAACTGTCAGACACACTCTCCAATCTCATGGGCGGGGGGGGGGGACCTGCTTATCCCAAGGCCACAGTTACAAAGCTGCCTTCTACTTCAGCAAAACGTGGCATGCTTACCTAAAGCATAGGTACTAATCCCATGAACAACTGGTTGAGAAAGGGACTGTGTTGAGGAGGTGAGGCTAACCATCATCAGCTCATTCACTTAATTTTTATCGAAACTGTAATGAATGCATTGTAGAAAATTCCAATAGTACAAAAGGCATAAAGTGTCTCTTCCTATCCCTGACCTCAAACCCCAGCTCTTCTGCCTATAGGCAACCATGATTACCAGCTTTATGGAACACAGTTCACTTCCAGACAAGTTCTGTGCATATACCAACTTATGCATATAATACACATATGTAATGTATATATCTATTCCATCTTTTAAAAAATAAACTGGAGTATTCTATAAATTCTGTTCTTCATTTTCTTTTTTTTCTTTTACTGCTTCATAATATGTGATAATGATCATTCTTCATGAGCTTATAAAATTCTTCCTTACTTTGTATTGATGGCTGTGTGACATTCTAATGTGTGGTTTCCCTACCATTTAACCAGTTTCCTATTCATTAACTTTTGGGTGGTTTTTAGATTTTATGACTCTAATTTAAGCTGCAGCAAACACACACATAACACACACACGCAGCAAATGTGTATACATACACACACACATATATGCAGAAAATATATTTAACATATAGATGTACCTATATGCATATACATATGTATTTGCTGCAGCTTATAGTCATCACACCACACACACACATTTTGTGCACATGTGCAAGTCTTTTAGGTAGGTAAATTCCCAGTAGTTGGAATCACCGAGTCCAGGGCAAGAGCGTCTTAAATTTTCTTGGATGTTGCTGAATGGTGCTCCCTACATTGTAGGTGACATTCTCTCCAAGCACTGAGTGAGCCCTGCTTCTCCACAACCACACCAACTGTGTTATCAAACATTGCTTATCTCTGTCTATCTTGTGGGTATAAAACAGTATCTCATTGCTGTTTAAAATTTCATTTCTTTCAAGAACACTTCTAGTTCTGCTGATGGTTTTCTTATTGAAATTACCTCCTTCTTATCCTGTCAACCCCACAAAATAAGAGAATGCTTAGTAAGGTAAAAACAGATAGATTATGAGTCAGGAAATCTGGGCTGGAGTCCTAGATGGTTTGCTTCATTGATTGGTGACCTCGAAAGTTTTTCCTGCAACCCCAGGTTGGAGGCCTCCTTTCTTGTGAAATGATGGGTTGTTAGGAAATTAAAGAGGAAAGAATGAACACACAAAGGCTCTGAATGAAGTAATTAAAGTACACATCTCTTTTATCCTCACATCAGTCTCACGAAACAGGCAATATAATACTTCTCTCATTTTAAAGATGTGGGAATTGAGATTGCCCATCCATTGGACTGGGGTCTTGCAATTGGCAGATAACTCTGAAGTCAAGGTTCCTTATCTTGATGCTTCTCAATAATAGGTGTGAGGGGTTTTAAGCCATTGATGGTGCCAGACTTTAGTAACAACAATGATGGCAGAAACAATCAATATTTATACAGCACCTTCTTTTTGCTCAGTCCACCAGGAGTGGTTAACGTTGCATTGGGTACAGTCGGCCTCACCATGCACCTAAAGTAAAATCTAAACTCTGCAGTGCAGTGACCCCCAAGGCCCTGTGTGGGCTCAGCCCACCCCTCCGACCTCACTGCCTTTCCTGGGCTCCTTCACTTACTTTGCTCAAGTCATATGCTCAGACACTGTTTGTTTCAGTGATGGGATGGAAAGCTGAAATCAGAAATATCACTGCTTGCTCAGCCAGTTCCCTGATGATGAAATCCAGGTTGATGCCAGTTTTTACTATTACAATCCAAGATGAAATGTACATACTTCCTCCAGCAATGTCACAGTGTTTGTCTTGGTTGGATACAAGACAGAAATTGCTGCGTCTAAGGATGCCTACATTGTCCATTTTAAATAGATAGAGACAAACTTCAACAATGTCTTTGGACTCAAAGCCTTTGCATATGTTGCTTCCTCTGCCTGGAACCCACACCTCCCTCTTCTCTATTAGGCAAATATTGTTTGCCTAGAAAGGCCTTCTATGACCTAAGTCAGCCCTGAGTAGCATGCAGTTCTCCTGCCTGGCACTCATCCCAGTTCACTGCTGAACCTCTGCTCTCTGTTTAGGCTGGAGGCTCCAGGAGGGCAGGGCTGGGTCCCTCTTGTACCCTGAAGTCTCCCCATATGTGGCTCCCTGTCTTGCACATAGTAGGTGCTCAGAAACTGGTGAACGAATGACTACGAAAGAAAAGAAAATAAAGTTTTTCACCTCTTCTTTTGTTTGCTGAAGCGGTTGGATCATAAAATTCTAATCCATGAGAAAAAGAAGAGAATATGAAAATGGCAAAGGCGCACGAGGGCCTTCATCCCGTAAGTCTGTTGTCCGGACTGCGGTCCATGCATCAGTCACAAATTCAGAACGAGAAAGTCAGACACTGAGAAGTAAACATGCAGACACTTTTGCAGCAACTTGGCATTGTTCTGACATCTAAGGCCATTTCTCCAGACTTGTATTTAGTATGTTTTTAAAACATTTTAATTTGGCCCAGTATGGTGGCTTATGCCTGTAATCCCAGCACTTTGGGAGGCCGAGGTGGGCGGATCACTTGAGGTCAGGAGTTCAAGACCAGGCTGGCTAACATGGCGAAACCCCATCTCTACTAAAAATACAAAAATTAACTGGATGTGGTGGTGCACACCTGTAATCCCAGCTACTCAGGAGTCTGAGGCACGAGAATTGCTTGAAACTAGAAGGTGGAGGTTGCAGTGAGCTGAGATCACGCCACTGCACCCCAGCCTGGGCTACAGAGTGAGGCTTCATCTCAAATAAATAAATACATATTTTAATTTGATTTTTCTAGCAATTCATTTTATTTTATGAAAATATTAGTCCATAGTGGAATGGCAATTAAAAAGCAAAAACCTGAAAACTGGTCTTTTAAACCAGATGGAGAAACACTGCTCTAAGAGATTGTGTTCAAAGGAAATCTGGTCACGGTTTGGCCCAGAGGCAGACTGATCTCATCAGACCTCCTGCTCCCCAGGCATCTCTGATGACTATCTTCATAGCAAAGAGAAAGAGGCCTCTGAAAAGGTGCTTGTGAACTATCTGCAAGTTCCACTGGCTTCCGCTCATGGAAGCACCAAAGTGAGTGTGTGGATTTCAGAGAGGGTGTCAAAACCAGACAGCCACTAAGCATTCATTCACTCATTCACAACTATTAGCTCAGCACCTGCAACAGGCCAGGAGATACAGATCTTGATGCTGGAGATACTGTAGTGGTTGGAGCTTACATGCTAGTGGGAGGAGAATGACAGTAGAAAAACAAGTAAAAACCCACAGTAGAGGAGAAGCATACGAAATACTTTTTGGCTAACACAAGAGACAACATGATTGGCTCCCAGACTCCCCGGCACACTCAGCGGCACACACTTTTCCCTTCCATCTTATGAACCTCACACTAACACAATTCTCCAAACATGATTAAATCTTTTGGACTCCATTTAGAGTCTTACTGTGCTAAAAAGAAGAATGAAGCAGGGAAGTAGGTAGCAAAGTTGGTCAAGGGGAGTTGGGATTTGAAATTTCAAACAGAGTGATCCAGAAAGGTCCCATGGAGGATGAGGAAGAGATTCCACGGAGGAAGAGACATTTGAACAAAGACCTGAAGGATGCAAAGGAGCAAGATTCGTGGATACCCGAAGGAATACCTGTCCAGGCAGAGGGAAGGCATGTGCGAAGGTCCTGAGGCAGAAGCGTACTTGGTATGTTGGATGAATTAACAGCAAGGAAGCCAGTGAGGCTGGAGTGGCGAGAGGGTGAGCGATGAGGTCAGAAAGATCATCAACATGGGGATGGGGCAAAGATACTGCAGTGGAAAACCTTTGGCTTTGATCCTGAGAGGGGCCCCGGAGGGATCTGAGCAGAGGAGAGACAGGAGATGGTTCGTGTTTAAAATATCAACAGCCCCCTGAGCAGGTGCTCAGTGATGTGAATTCTGGATCAGCCCATGGCACTTGGCACAGTCCAGAGTCCTCGTTTCCTGTCCTGGCTCTGGGATATCACTGAGGCAGGTGCCCTCTGCTTTCCAAGCCTCAGTTTCCTCATGACTACAATGAGGGTTTTGGACCAAATGAGCGCTTCCCTATCTTCAACGTTGTGCACCATTTGCTTGGTTTTCCCGTATCCCAGCACCATCCATATAATGATTCATTTCATGTTATTTTGAAACATCAGGCCAGGCATGGTGGCTCATGCCTGTAATTCCAGCACTTTGAGAGGCCGAGGCAGACAGATCATTTGAAGCCAGGAGTTCAAGACCAGCCTGGGAAACATGGTGAAACTAAAAATACAAAAAATACAAAAAATTAGCTGGGTGTGGTGGCACACATATGTAATCCCAGCTATTCAGGAGGCTGAGGCAGGAGAATTGCTTGAACGTGGGAGGCAGAGGTTGCAGTGTGCTGAGATCATGCCACTGCACTCCAGCCTGGGTGACAGGGACAGACTGCGTCTCAAAAAAAAAAAAAAAAAAATCGACTCAATTTTAAAACTATTTGCTTGCCTTAAGCAATAATGACTAAGGAATCACAGGTTCCATATACACACACACACACACACACACATATAAACACACACATATAGATATAAAATAAATATTAAAATAAATATATAACTACATTTTTTTTGGAGACAGGATTTCACTCTGTCACCCAGGCTGGAGTGCAGTGGCACGCTCACGGCTCACTGCAGCCTCGACCTCCCAGGCTCAAGTGATCCTCCCATCTCAGCCTCTCTAGTAGCTGGGACCACGTGTGTGGCACCACGCCTGGTAGTTCTGGAGACTCAGCACCCAGAGGCTTTGAAGCTTCCATCTTCAGCCTGCTGGAATCGGAGCCCACCATGCCTGAAGAAACCCAGGAGGAAGGACCACATGAGAGGGAGGCCCCAGCGTGCCATCGAGGCAGCCCCAGCCCACCTGCTGGATGAGCACAGCAGCGTGAGAGGGACTGCGGGAGACCAGCAACAGGCCCACCTGGCCAGCCCACAGAAATAATTTGTCAGTGTTGTTTTAAGCCACTAAGTTCTGGAGTGGCTTTGTACACAGCCAGAGACAACAAAAATTCTTTACCATTATCCAGGATAGTGAAGAATGGTTATAACCCACGACCCAGAAATTCCTCTCGTAGGTTTCCACCCCTGGGAAACGCACAAAGATGCTGATCGCAGCATCCTATGTAATGAGAAACAAAGCCCTAAAAGACTATCTAAAGAATGAGTAAATAAATTATGGTGCTGTCAAGTAGTGGAATATTATACAGTAGTGAAAATGAATGAACTACAGCTACTTGTATGAATATGGATACATTTTACAGACATAATGTTGGGTGGAAAAAGCAAGTTGCAAAAGAATCTGTACTAAAAGACACAATATAGGTAAATTTTAAAAAATGCTTAAAATACTCTACATTAAAGGTCAGCAAACTCCAGCCCATAGGCCAAATGTGATCTGCTGTTCATTTTTATAAATAAAGTTTTTTGAGACATAGACAGCCATTCGTTTATGCTTTGTCTATGGCTGCTTTCATGATACAATGGCAGAGTTGAGTGGTTGAGATAGAGACTGTGTAGTCTGCTGAGACAAAAATATTTACTATGTGGCTCTTTATAGAAAAAGTTTGCTGATCTCTTCTACATAAAGAAGTGCGGGGGAATGATAAACATGAAATTTGGAGGCACAGGAATCTTTGAGAGGAAAGGAAGGCCACCTCCCTTTATTTTTTGAATTGAACGGTCAGTTCATAGGTGTCGTAGTGTTACTCTACTATGTATGTCTTTAATATTGCATAATAAATTGAGAAAAAAATACTCAATACTCTGTCCTTGTCTCTAGTTTGCTCAATTGTGTTATTTCCTGCAGCTATTTAAACAAAGTAAATAGCACTATTTGCCAAGGAGCAATGAAAAAAGTTTCCTGACAAGATTCAACAAGGTTTGTCCAGACGATGAGCAAACACGGCTTGCTCAGGCACAGGCAGATATAAAGGGAAACGGCTTTTCATCCACCTGTTATTGTTCAGTGACATGGACATTCTGTGTGCGTGTGTGTGTGTGTGTGTGTGTGTGTGTGTGTGTGTGTGTGGGGCAGCCTCGCTTCTACTGGGACAGATGACATTTGTTGAGCATTTCTCTTGGGGTGGGCCCTGGTGAGGAAGCCCTTCATCTAGATCAGGGTCATGGACCAAATCTGGTCCACTGCCCGTTTGTGTAAATAAAGTTTTATTGGAACGCAGATACACACATTAGTTTACATATGGTCTGGCTACTTTCATGCCACAATGGCAGAGCTGAGTAGTTGTGATAAAGATCATATGGATCACAAAGTAGAAAATATTTACGACCCGCACCTTTACAGAAGAAGTTAGCCAATCCCTGGTGTAGATGATCTCATTTAACCCCCCCAGCAATCATGAGAGGGGTAGACTTAGTATTACTCCCATTGTATGAACGTGAAAACTGAGGTTTAAGGAGGGGAGGCTGCTCCCTCAGAGTCTTGCAGCCTGCAACAGGCAAGGGCGGGATGTGAATCCGGGCAGCAGAGTTCCAGGGCATGTGCTCTTATCATCTACACTGTATTATCCAGGAACAGATGCTCCAAAAGTAACTGAGACAGTAAAATAACTTTGCACCAAATTGATTTCCTTCTGATGCCATGTTTTGTCTGGGAACAGGGCTAGTTTTCTCTTTTATGTGAAAAAGAATATGGCTTCATTTTTCTTGGCTCTCAGCCAAGCAGGGTAACTTATGTGTGATTGTATTCTAAGCCTTCTAGCACAGGAGGGGAAGAAAGTTAGAAAAGATGCCCACACCTGTTGGCCAAGGTCTGTCATAGGTAATCCCCCAGGATTTACAGAATGCACAGCCAGGCGTCGGAACCCCACGGGTGAGGGCTCGGGGTCCAGAGCCAGGCTACCCGGGCTTAATTCTACCTCTGCCACCAACCAGCTGGGTGACCTTGGGTAAATTATTTAACCTCTCTGAGTCTCTGTTTCTTTATCGCTCAAGGGAGGATAATGAGGTGACCTTCCTCGTAGGGTTGAGGTGGGGATTAAAGGAATTAGTGGAAATAAACCAATGTGAGTGACAGGAAGTCAACGATGGTGACGATTACTAAGCCTGGTCTGATGCCTCGACAGGACCTATCAATTCCGCCTCTAGAGTTGCTCTTGATTCTGTCTACATGTGTCTGTCCACTGCCATGGCCTCGCCCCAGGCCTCTAACACTTCCTGCTCCAGGCTTCATCTGTCTCCCAACCGGCCTTCCTGCTTCTCTTCCTGATTACATCTGAGCCAGACACACCACAGCAGCCAGTGTGATCTTTAAAACCTAGGCTTGGCACAGTGGCTCATGCCTGTCATTGCAGCACTTTGGGAAGCAGAGATAGGAGGATTGCTTGAGGCCAGAAGTTCAAGACCAGCCTGGGCAAAAAAGTGAGACCCTGTCTCTACAAAAAAATAAAAAAAATTAGCCAGGGGAGGTAGTGAGTGCCTATAGTCCCAGCTACTCATGAGGGTGAGGGAGGAGGATTGCTTGAGCCTGGGAGGTAGAGGGTGCAGTGAGCTATGATTGCACCATGGCACTCCAGCCTGGAAGACAAAGCCAGACCCTGTCTCTAAAAATAATAAAAATAAGAATAAAATTTTAAAAAACCCCACGTAAGTTGTATCCTATTACCCACTGCTGACAAACCCTCTAGTGGCTTCCAGTCTCACTTGGAACAGAACCCCAAGTCTTTCCTGGGCCTCAGAGGCCCCGCCCACCTCACTCACCTCATCTCCCATCGTGCTCCAGCCATTGGTCTTCTCAGAACTGCCAAGTTCCTCCCCATTCCCAGGGGCTGCCCCTCTGCCTGGACGCTCTCCTGTCTATGCCTGCACATGGCCCTCTCTCAGTTCTCAGCTGAATTCGTTCCTTATTTAAAGGCCTTTCCCGGCCCTAGAACCTAAAACAAGTCTCTGCTTCCTTTATGCCGTGCATGATAATTTGAAATTACACATACAGATTTAAAAATCTGGGGCCAGGTACAGCGTAGTTTCCTCCTGCCTCCTTTTCCTTTGTGAACCACCCCTTCCCCACCTTCAGATCAGTTGTTTTGGGTGAGGCTGACCTGACCCCTGGTTCTGTGGGTGGACATGTGGCCAAATATGGCCACCCACAGCACCTATCTTCTTGGATGGATGTGGGAGTACAGCAGAGAAATTCCTGGGACTCTGCGGGAAGTCCTAGACAGTGGGGGCTCTCTTTTTGGGGGGGCACTGCAGCCCGAAACTGCCAGGGCTGTCTTTGCCACCACAGTGGGAGAGACTGCCTGAGCCTGAGGTCCACAGATAGGGAAGCAGAGGCTGAGTCCTGATATCATTCCTTGAGGACCTGGACCCAGGCCTGCCCGAAGCCAGTGCCCTAGGTTTTTCCAGCTACATAGGCAATAAACTCCTGTTTCCTCCAGCTGATTAGCTTGGGTTTCTGTCACTTGCTACTAAAAGGGCTTTGGTTAAGATATCAGCTAGGAGGGGAGGGAACAGCATGACTCAAGGCCAGAGGCAAGGGCAGGTGGGCATGGACGGTGAGCCAGGTCCGCAAGTCTTCAGTTCTTAGCTGTAAGATGTGAACAGTCAAGGGTGGGAGGTCTGTTGTTTCTGCCCCGTCCCCCACCACATCCATTTCTCCTTCTTCCAATATGACCACTCTGTTTTCCTTTAAGAAAACCACCCCTCCTGCATAGACAATCCACAGGCTTCAGCTTCCTCATCTCCATCACCCTGTTCTCCTTGCCTTGCTATAAGCATCGTCACGTGGCCCAATTTGGGCCAATGAGGGCCAATATGGGATTCTGTTGGAACTTCTGGGAAAGATGAGCTCTCCTTCCACTAGGCATTTGGAGCTAAAAGGATGCAAACCTTGAGTGGACAGGCACCATCTTTGCTGTCATGCAGGGAGAACTTGCTGGGAGCATCTGAGGATGGAAAGAGACTTACTCCTCGTGATGACACTTTAGCACCTAGATCCAGCCATACCTGATGAGGGTTGTATCCACAGATCTCTCAGTATGCAAATCATTCAGTTCTGATTTTCCCTAAACCAGCTTAGGTTCGACTTCCAATTCTTGCCATCAAAAAGGGTCTTCATATTATAGTCTATAGAATTTGAACCATATTTAAAGTGTTACTCTTTTCCCTTTATCTCTAATCCAGAATCAGGTTGGTTGTGTTTATCAATCCACATTTAGCTGAGACAATAGTGCAGAACAAAGACCATGATTTGGGGACAGGAGGAGGAGAGTAAGGACTTGTTTGCTACTCACTGTAGGAAGGGATTCCATAGGCTTGTGCTGGAGGTGGGTAAGCTGTATAGGGGGTAGCCTGCTGGATCCCCGCACTGTACTGCGTCTGGCCGTAGGCTGCCATGGCTGTGGAAGGCTGGCTGGGGAGGACACGTGGGCAAGATCTGTGTGGAAAGAGAGAAGATTAAATCTCCAAGCCCAGTCTGGCACCCCTTCTTCCTTATCTTGATATCAATACCCCCATTTTTCTTTGGGGTTCTGCTCTTTCCAGAGCAGAGACAACGTACATGTTCACCAAATTCCATTTCATTTTCCTCTTCCAGGGAAGCAGGAAGATTACATTTTTTGTCTCCTGTACAGTCAGATTCAGCTGTGTGACTGGGTTCAGCCCCATAGAATGTAAATAGATATGCTGTAAGCCACTCGCAGGCCTGGCCAATGAACACATCCCCTGCAACCCTCCTGTCCTTTCTCCTCTTTTGACAGTAACTGTGGAGGGCACAGGTTAAGATGGCAGAGCCATAATATGGAAACACTCTGGATCCCTGAGTCAGCTTGTGGAGGAGAGAGAGCTGCCCTGGAGGGTTTCACCCCATCCACATTGGACTTCATGTAAGAAACAAACCTTTGTTGTGTGAAGCCACTGAGATGTCGAGGTTTACTGATTACTGTAGCATAGCCTATCCTACCCCGATTGTCCTAATTTAGATACCTTCTCAATTGACTGCAGCTTTAACAGGGCTGTCAATCAAAATGTCTTGCTCTTAGCTAAGGGGTGGGGACATGATGCAAGATCCTCCAATCAGACTCTGTCTTAGGAATTTAAATCCTCCATATTGCTTGAATGCTGAATCTGTCCTATTCTTAATCTCTCTCAAGGCCTGATTATTTCATTTATGTTTTGAGCTACTCCAGATATTCCCCCAAAAGTTCTTTTAGACTTATATCAGCCAGAGTTGATTTCTGTTGCTTGCAACCAAAGACCACAAATGGGTTCTCTACTCCACGGAGAACAACAGGTTCTATAATGGGCTAGGATGTACAGGGTTCCCTACTTAAGATATTTGTACTGTGGGTGCTGCCAAGCACTGTGTTTTTTACTAAGGGTTGGGAATTATGTCACATGCAACTGGTATGTACATTATATCTCACGGATGCTCTTATGAAATCCCTGGGGTGGAGGCTCTTATCTCTCCTGGTTTAGAGATGAGGAAACCAAAGCTCAGAGAGCTGAAAACACAGCTACAAAGTGGTAAATATAGAGCTTAAACGAAGGAGTCTGACTGCAGAGCCCATGCTTGGAACCATGAATCTGCTATTTCTCATAGGACTGGGATTCATCCAGCCCTGCAGATAGCAATAAATAAAGTCCAGGTGAGTTGTTCAAACACAAAGGGAGCAAAATGGTGGCCTAGGGGCCACATCCAGTCCACAGATCCGTGGATATAACTTCTTTGGCCACTGAAGTTATTTTTTTTTCCTAATTTGAAATTGTTGCTAATATTTGAAAACCAGGTTACACGCACACATACACACACACAGGCACACACACGCAGGCATGCACACACACACGCTCGCTTTGTCTCCCTTCTCTTGAAAACCAGGTGCTTCAGCATACCTGGGTCTGCACTCCTGTGTGGTGCTATCAATAAGCTGGATTTGAGCAGCAGCCACTTCTTGAGACCGAATCACACCCTGTCTGCAACAATCCCTACAAGGGCCACTTCCCTTAGCGGTAAAGGTAGTCAATTCTCATGCCTACGTGCCAGGCACTGTCCTAGTTACTTCATGTGAATTGGCTCATTTAAACTCCACCACAACTGTGACAAGTCTTGGAGGTAATTTCTGTTTCTATCCCCATTTTACAGGTAAGAAGACAGAGGCAGAAAGGTGAATAACACGTCACAAGCACACGGCTGATACAGAATTTGAACCCTGGCTCCAGAGGCCACACCCTTAACCCCTCCGCTCTGCCATCCTCCCCCAGACACCACAACTATCGTGCGTCTAACTATCATAACCGGGTTAAGCGTACAGGTAAATGTTGATGAGATTCCCCAATCTGTGTCTGATTCCATTTTGGTTATGTGACATCACTTTCGTTAAAGCCTGTTTGCTTCCAGAGTTCCTCCTCCACCTGAGGCCTCATAGCAGGTGAATGCAAAAGTTTATGGAATTATAAACAGATGTCCCTTATCCCCGTCTTTCTTTTTGACTACTACCATGATAAAGGGTTATTTGGGGGAACCTGTTGCAAAATGCATAAGAAACTCATTTGAGCTGGAGATGTCAGCCCCAGTCCTGGAAGGCGTCTCATTCATCAATATTTCGGCTCTCTGGGGCACTGAGCAGCATGCAACCTGCAGAGCAGACAGCCTTATTTGAAAATGTTCCCAATTCACACCCTTCCTTAGAAGAGAAATAGAAGCTGGAGACCCAAGCCGATCAACTCCTGCTTGCCATCAAAACCCATTCAAGTGGCTCAGATTAAACAGGGGCTCAAGTTAAAACCCAGAGGAAGGATGGTGGAGCTTTCTAACTCTGAGGCCTTAAAAAAGTTAGGTAGATTTAACAGTCCTCGGTTGCTACTAATACTCCCCAAAACATCTTCTGGAGGGAAAGGAAGGCAAAGAAAATGCCTTCCTTATCAACAGCTGCTCCAATGTTGGAGAAGAAGGATGATTTCCAGATGCTGAGGAGCTCACCACCTGGCCTGAGGGGTACCCAGGGCATGGCATGCAGCAGCGGGCTCAGGATGGCTGCTCCCAAGGGCAGCACCCAAAGGGCTCTGGGCAAGGCCATCCCAGCACTGAGCTCCCACTGCCCCAGTGTGTGCCTGTGGTGGAGCATTTACGGCACCAGGTTGAGATCTCTGATTTCCTGGGTTATCTCTCCCACTAGACTAGCTCTCCAGGGACAGAGACTGCATCTCATCCATCTCCGAGTTGCCAGGGCTCATGTGGGGTTAGGTACTGAGGAGTGATATGTGAGTGGTAGAGGAGGAAGAAAGCATGCATGCACGCGTATGTTCATTCAGCACCATTTACAACAGCTAAGACGTGGAATCATCCCAAATGCCCATCAATGACAGACTGGATAAAGAAAATGTGGTACATGTACACCATATGCAGCCATTTAAAAGGACATATGCAGCCATTTAAGAGGAACAAGATCATGTCCTTTGCAGGGATACAGATGAAGCTGGAAACCCTTATCCTCAGCAAACTAACACAGGAACAGAAAACCAAACACTGCATGTTCTCACTTATAAGTGGGAGCTGAACAATGAAAACACATGGACACAGGGAGGGGTACAAACACACACTGTGGCCTGTTGGGGGAGGGCAGGGGACAGGGAGAGCATCACGAAGAATAGCTAATGCATGCGAGTTTAATACCTAGGTGATAGGTTGACAGGTGCAGCAAATCACCATGGCACATGTTTACCTATGTAACAAACCTGCATGTTCTGCATGTGTATACTGGAACTTAAAATAAAATAAAGAAATGATGAAAGCAGGAAGGGGAAAAAGGAGAGAGAGGTGGAGAGAAAAGGATGAGGGACAAAAGGGGAATGAAGAGAGGAAGGGAAAGAGAAAAAGGGAGAGAGAAATAAGGATAGAAAGAAGGGAGCCTGTAATCCCAGCTACTTGTGAGGCCGAGGCAGAATTGCTTGAACCCGGTAGGCAGAGGTTGCAGTGAGCCTAGATTGTGCCACTGCACTCCAGCCTGGATGACAGAGCAAGACTCTGTGTTGGGGTTAGGGGGAAGGAAAGAAGGGAGGTTGAAAAGAAGGGAAAGGAAAGGAATGAGGAAAGGAGAGAGAAAGACGGGGCGGGGGGAAAGGAAGGAAGAAATTGAGAAATTTCCTCTGCATGGGAAAGGAGAGGAAGGGGAGAAAGAAAAGAATTTTTAAAAAAGAATGAAGAGAAGAAAGAAGAAAATAATAGCTAAGACTCTGAGGACACTCTGCTCCAGGCCCCATTCTAAGTGTGTTTTACCTGCTTTTGCTGTTTCGTGGGGGCAGGCAGCACGACTGTCCCCCTCTCCCAGATGGGACGGCTGAGGCCCAGGGAGGTGGAGTGACTTGCTCAAGCTCACTCAGCTAGGAAGTGCTGCGGCTGGGATTCCTATTCAGGGAATCTGGCTCCAGGGCCCTTTCTCTCAACCTCTACCTTCCAAGAGAGAAGAAAAGGAGGGTGTGTGAGCAGGAGACAAGTGAATGGCACTCACCTGGAGAAGAGCTGGGACACTCTCAGGGGGGCTGATCTGGTGATGCCTGGAGGAGAAAAAGAAAAATTGGAAGGGTTTTAGTGACTAGGGTGATGTTCTGCAGAGGTGGTGAGTTCAGACACCACTTAAGCAGGAGCAGACTTGGAGGGGTGCTGCCCGCAGCTTTCTCCACCACAGATGCTTATCTGAGGTGCCACATCTCAGCACTCTTCTTCTTGAGGAGTTCAGAACCCTTTCTAGGTGCGCTTTGTCTCTGGGCAGTTAAGGAAAAATGACATATAAAGAATCCATAGCATCTTGAAACGCCAGAGTAGGGTCCATTTCTCCATCTATGTACAGATGGAGAAACTGAGACAGAAGGAACGTGCTTGGGCCAGGTCACATGACTAGGCAGCAGCACAGCTGGGAAGTGGAACAAGCCGGTGCCATTTCCACTCCTGGATGGAAAACCGCTCCCTTCCCTCCTCAAAAGCAACCCCCAAGAACCCCAGCATGGCAGACATCGGTTGGCTTTGCTCATCCAACATCCATTTCCCTTCTTCTAATGACATCGCTTTGATGTTCCTCCCCTGCCTCCTCACTTCCAGTCCATGGGGTGCAGGTGCAGCTGGCCCCAACACTTTAGGGGAAGGAACCTCTTGGATCATCTCCTGAGCTCCACCTAGGGTGGTGGAGCTGAGAGATGGATGAGACCTGGGCTCCTGATGCAAGTACCTTACACCCAATCCCTCGGCATGCAATGTCCAATCATCGATGGGAGGCAACATGCAGGGGGTGATGAAAAGGTGACAGAGTTAAGCTGGGAGAGACATTTGCCAGAGGATAATTTCACCTAGGGACAGTGCACTGGGAAGTACTTTTGTGCTCCATCATCTTGAACAATGCAACTCAATGTCCTCACTGCAGAGTCCTGGACAAATTCTAGATAATGTGTGTACTGATGGCAACAGCGTCAACCTGCCAATGCCCACTCCCTGTTCTGTAGGGCAGCGGCCGTGTCATCATCACACCCTAAGGCTGTGGCGCTCCGAGCCTGTCTCAGCCTCTGTGCTGGAGGCTCAGGAGACCAAAGTGCACTTCCAACTCTGCCACTTCCTAGTTATGAGACTTCAGGCAGGTTGCCTCGATCTCTGGGCCTCAGAGCTCCCCCCTCTGCAATGGGGATGAAAATACTTACCTTGCAAGGACAGGAGAGGATGAAATGAGATGATGCTGATAGCTATCATTTACCCAGGGCTTTTTACGTGCCAAGCTCTCTTCTAAATTCTTTACCTGGATTAATTATTTTAATCCTCATAACCACCCTATGAGAAAGATTCTATTCTCATCCTCCGACGAACAGCTGTAGGCACGGAGAGCTTAAGTAACTCACCCAAGGCCACACAGGAAGTATAGCGTGGATCTGTGACCTGAACCCAGGTGGTCTGGCTCTAGAGTCTGTCTTCTCAACCATGACACTACAGCTGACAATGACAGTCACTGTCATAAGAGCAACTGGCATTCACTTAGAGGTTGACTATGTGCCAGGCCCTTGTTAACTGCGTATAGACAGGTTCTCACTGAGTCTTCACAACAGTGCTCTGAGCATGCAACGCTATTAACCCCGTTGTACAGATGAAGAAATCGGGGCTCCGAAGGTCAAGTGCCTTGTTCAAGTCACACAGCCATGGGCAAGGGAACTGGGACTTGAACCCAAAAGCTGTGTGACTCCAAGGTCAACACTCTTAATTCCCTCCCTCTGGCTGAGCGAAATTCTGTTCAAGTCCCAAACCACTGGGGTCGGGGCAGGGGTGGTGGTCTTGAAGTTCATTTAGAGACTCATAACTGGAATTAAGAAAAGGAGAAGTGCCTATTTTATGATATACGATGGCAGCATGTATCGCCCATAGTAAGAAGGAATTGTGTAACACTTTTGTTGCAGGGACAGGTGTGAGAATGTGTTGTGTGTGCATGTGTGTGAGTTCAACAATGCAGAAATATATTTCGCATTATGTATCACATTCCAAGAAAAGGTTAGAACAGCAGCAGCTGAACGTCAAGGAAAGTCCCTGGCACACAGTAGGCGCTCACTCAATGCTGATTTCCCTACCCTGGGTTTGCTCCTAGGCGGGGTGTCCTGTACCCCATCACCCCTTCTTCCTCCTTCCGCAGGGTTCAAGAATGAACTATCTCATTCTGAAGCAGCCACAGTCTCATTCCTGGTAAAAGCCCATGACTTGAGTGCATTTAGTACTGCATAAGTTACTGAATTAAACATTTTGAATGTTTTCTTTCATAAATATATAAATATTCATAAAAATCTAAATCTATGGGAACAACATTCCTATGGGCTCGAATTAACTCGGCATTCCATAAATTGGAGGCAAGTGTCTTTTCTGCCAATCTCCATGGCATGATTTGCATGTTTGCCTCGCCCAGCTCCTTTTCAAGCTTCCACCCAGTTCCTCTGAATTGTTGAGCAACCTGCCTTCCCCAGGCAGACAGGTTCCCCTCCCCCACTACGCAGACCTGTAATACTCTCCCTTTCCCACCCCAGCAACCTCAGGAAGACTGTGAAAGCGAGAAACAGGCATTTGGAAGTGCAAAGAGATTTTCCTCTGGCAATTGTGTGATTTTTGAAAAACACAGGCTTTTTTCCTGTTGTCTGCTGGTATCAATCACATTTAACCTTTTCATGCCAGGACACCCGGGGGAATTGAGAAGCTGGAGAGTGAGTGCTCCATGTGGAATGATCTTCTTCTTCCCTTTCTGCTTCCTTTCTCCATGGCTAGGGTGGTGTGGACTTCATTGATCATCTTTATCATTAATACACATGACAAGGCAGGGCTCTCTAGGCTCCTTCCCTGCTTTGGGAGCCTTGCACGGGACAGTGTCAAGGGTGGAGATTCTTTTCTTTGGCACAGAGGTGGGCAGGGACTGCCCAGGAGCAGAGAATGCCTTTTTTCTTCTTGTGCACTTGCTGGTGGTCCAGAGCTCTTAGTCCTCAGAGGTCACGTGGACCAGGAAGTCCACCCTGCAGGTGTTGTAGCCAAACGTCATCACAGTACCAGGAAGTAGGCTTGACCAACTGGTGATTGTGGGCAACGCCAGCCCCGGTGCGACAGGCGGAGGAGTGGGCATCACTGTCACAGCTGCAAGCCACAACGTGGTCTTCAGTGTAGCCCAGAATTCCTTTCAATGACCCCCAGGTGCCTGCATCACCATTTTCTTGATGTCCCTGTGCTCAATAGCTTTTTCTAGATGGCAGGTCAGATCCTGGACAGACACACTGAGGGTGGGGACACAGGAGGCTGTGTCAGAAAGCTTCCCATTCAGCTCATGAATGACCTTGCCACAGCCTTGGCAGTGCCACTGAATACACTCTGAGCAGTCTCATGGCCATCGCACCACAGCTTGCCAGAGGGGCAGAGAGGGCACAGGCAGTGGTCATGAGTACCTTTATGATGCCATGGTTGTCATAGATCCTTTTGGGGGGACAAGCAGATGGCTTGCTGGAAATCTAGAGGGAGTAGGTCACCCCCATCTCGAACACAGGCCATCAGCACAAGGGACAGAGATGATGCCCTTTGATGTCACTCTTCAGGTGAGCCCCAAGCATCTCTAGGGTGATGAAAGCAACTTCTTCAGTGGCAGCAATGCCCCCTTTGGAATGTGGTGCCTGGCAGATGGAGATGGACTTCCCACTGATCATAGCTTTCTGCTCTCAACCTTGTTGGTGCCATTGAACTTGCCATGATGGATTCATATTGGACCATGTAGGCTATGAGGTCAAGGTCAACGGAGGAGTCATTGATGGCAACTTTGATCCACTTTGCTGGTAGTGAAAGCAGCTCTAATGACCTGGTGCCCAACAGAACCAAATCTGTTTTACTCTGAGCTTTGCCCCTTCTTCATCCTCCCCCAGGGCTTGAGAATGGACCCACAGGATGAAGGGGCTGTGGCTGATGCATAATGGGCTAGCTGGCTGTCAAGTAGGGAGGACAGAGTGCCTCCTCTATTTCCTTCTGAATTTTAAACTCTAAGCCTCCTCTTCTTCCCAAGCTTCCTCGGGGTGAGGACAGAGGGATCAGCTGAGCAGATGGCCACAGCCTCTGGGCTGAGCTCATTCATTCATTCATTCAGTGCCAGGCATGAGTTCAGAACTGGGTTACAATAGTGAGTGTAATCCCCAGTGTTGGAGGAGGGGCCTGGTGGGAGAGGACTGAATCATGGGGATGGATTTTCCCGTAGGTTCATGTTCTCATGATAGTGAGTGAGTTCTATCATGTTCTCATGATAGTGAGTTCTCACAAAATCTGGTTAAGTGTGTGGCACCTGCCACCCCCCTGTCTTCCTCCTGCTCCAGCCATGGAAGATGAGCCTGCTTCCCCTCCACCTTCCACTATGATTGTAAGTTTCCTGAGGCCGGAACTGTAAGCCAGTTAAAAGTCTTTTCTTTATAAATCACCCAGTTTCAGGTATTTCTTTATGGCAGTGCGAGAATGGACTAATACTGTGAGCCAAGGCAGTCAGGGTCCCTGTCTTTATGGAGCTGAAGCCTCCTGTCTAGTGAGTGAGATGGATGACAAACAAATAATCACACAAATGAGTACTTAACTGCAATTATAACAAGGTGCAAAGGAAGCAATGGACATTTGAGACCAGCGCACCTGGAACCAGGATTCACCTGGGGATCTTATTAAAACACAGGCTCTGATTGTTGGTCAAGGAAGCCTCCAGGTGATGCTGATGCTGCAGGTTCACAGACCACATTTTGAGGAGAGTTTAGACCACTGGCTAATACAAAATTACACATCACTAAGCATTATCACAATTTGGGGTTCATTAAAAGAAATCTCCATTTCAGAAGACACAAACTCAAGTGCGTATTGGGGCCACGAAGACAACATAAATGTGCAAAGCAAAAGATCCAGTTTTAAGAGAGGAAATTAAAGCTTCAGTCTGTGTGTACTGAGTGCACACTATGTGCAATTGTGTATGTGAGTGACTGTGTGGAGCAACTTACCCGAGGACACACATTCATTCATGCAGTCAACAAATGTTTATCATGCACCTACTATGGGCCAAATCTACAACCCATTCTCATAATTTGTTGATGTTCTTTCCAAAGAAAACACATAGGCTTAAGGGGTCAGATCCAAATTTAAATCCTGGCTGTGCTGCAATATGGCCATGAGACCTTGTGCCCTTCACCTCTTCCCTCTGAGTCTCAGTTTTCTCATCTGCAAATTGGGGCAGTATCTTGCACATATGCAGATGGGACAGGTACCTGGCAAATGGTTAAGTGCTGAGCACAAAGGAGCTATTATTAGCTTCAGCTCTCCTGGGGGCCCTTGGTTAAGCCACTTAAATCCATGAGCCCAATTTGAATGTTCACACTTTTTTCACCTCTCACTGGGAGGATTAAGAAGCTAATGATTCTGAAAGCAGCAACCGCTGTTATGTTGCCTAATTGGACCCCAGGGGCCGGCGTCTAAGGGATCTCCCAGAGAGATGAGACAATCTGTAGTGCCAGCGAGATGTCCTGAGGCGGGTCTCTGCTATGAAGGTATACGTCTGTCAACTGTATCAGTTCATCTTCCTCGTGCGGGTGATTTAAATCACTCCCATACTAGGACAGGGACAGCTGGAAAGACACCACGCTAGGCGTCCAGAAGTGTGTGCCCCAATTCTGACTCTCACTGAGAGGCTCTGTGACCATGAGCAAGCCCTTTGTCTCTTGTGGGAGGTGCCACTGAGGACAGAAAGGAATGAGGCGGCAAGTCCTAGAGTGCAATGGTTTTCGGGAGTCTACAAATACTCCCTCTTTGACTGAAAACATTGCAAATTAATTTTATGCACATTAGAATCACAACAAGACCATCAAAGTCATAACTCTTCATTTCTGGAACTGGTTTAAGTCATCCTTTTAAAATGAATTTATTTCAAAGGAGTTGTTCTAAAGAAACAACAGGCTGGGCACTGTGGCTCACGCCTGTAATCCCAGCACTTTGGGAGGCCGAGGCGGGTGGATCACCTGAGGTCAGGAGACCAGCCTGGTCAACATGCTGAAACCCCTCCTCTACTAAAAATACAAAAATTAGCAGGGTGTGGTGGTGCGCACTTGTAATCCGAGCTACTCAGGAGGCTGAGGCAGGAGAATTGCTTGAACCTGGGAGGCAGAGGTTGCAGTGAGCCGAGATCGCGCCACTGCACTCAAGCCTGGGAGGCAAGAGTAAAACTCAGTCTCAAAAAAAAAAAAAAAAAAAGAACAAATTAGTACCAAGTGGCCATAGAGGTGGTCTGAATACACGACAGAAAGTGGTTCGAGACTGTGACATTTGTGAGCTACTGCCATCAATGGAAGTTCTTTACCTGTGGAGGCTACGATGGGATTAATGCACCCTTTGCCCCCACAAAACGGGATTTCTGTTCCGCACAGGTAGAGGTTGTTCTGGGTGTGAACGACTACAAAAGCCTTAAAGGTGAGAAGCATGAAGCTGACATGTGGTTCCCCAGGCCAGTACCTGGGCGAAGGTCTGGGCAGCTCAGCCTGGCTTGGATGAAATGAATCAAAACCCATCAGCTCCAGGTTGGAACCGGTGAGACTGAAACTGAAAATGAGGTCTTGTCACGCCCAGGGCAGAGGAGGTGCAGGAAGTGAGAGCAGCTCCTTGGAAACACTTAATGAGATTAGAGCATCAGTTTCTGAAAAATGCATTTGCATTTTAAAAGAAAAATTTTCCTCTATTCAGGGTAACTCCCCACCACCCCTTCCCAGAGACAGGATACAATTCAAATCCATTTTTCCCATGAATCGTAAAGAATAATAGGTAATATTTCTCAAGTGGTTCCTACAAACAAACCAGGGTTACTGTGCCAAGGACTGTATGAGCATGATCTCTCTATTCTCCACAACAACCCAGTAAGGAAATTATTATCAGTACGATGCAAATGTAGAAAATGAGGCAGGGGGAAGTGAAGGAAACTTTACTAAGGATTCAGAGCCAATATGCCTCTAAAGTTATCTGGGCTTCCTCAGCACCACTCTGTCTTCATCCACCCACCCCTTCACTCACCCAGAAATAATTTTTAAGGATCTACCATGAGCCAGACACTAAGTTGCATGCTAAACAGGAATAGAAATTTACATATGTATATGTATATATGTTTGTATTAATATATGTAAAGTTTTTTGAGCACACTGCTGCCTCAGGGCCTTTGCACTTGCTGTCTTCTCTGTGCATAAGGCTCTTGTTCTGTGTAGCCATCTGGCACCCTCCCTTACCTCCTACAGGTCTTAACTCAAGTGTTATCTTCTCAGGGAGCTCTTTTCTAGCCACCCTAACAAAAACTGCAACCCTCCACCCTTGCATTCCTCATCCTCCTCCCCTGCTTTTTTTCCTTCACAGCACCCATCACCATGCAACGTGCTATATACTTCTTTATCGTCATTGTCAGCTTTTTGCTTTGTCAGCACCCTAGTGTGGGCTCCATGAGGATAGGGTTTGCCATGCTGTCTCCCCAGTACTTAAAACCGTGCCAGGCACATGGCTGATTAAACATTTGTTCAATAAATGAACGAACAAATGAAGGAAGGAAGGGGTAGTTCCTTTCATTAGGAAAGACCTCTCTGATGAGAACTGAGGGAGGGCTGGTCCTGCAGAGCCTGGGTGAAGACTGGTCCAGACAGAGGAAACAGCAGGTGCAAAGGTCCAGGGCGTAGAATCATGCTTCTCAGTTAACGCAAAGGAAAAGGGGCCAGGGGCTGGGCCCAAGGAGCAAAGGCGATAGGGAGGGAGATGAGTTTGGGAGGCTTCCAGGGATAGACAAGTAGGGCCTGGTGGTCAAGGATAAGGAATTCAGATCTTATTCTATACTTTTTAAGTTAAAACTTAGTGTGCTTAAAAAGCATAGAATAAGTTTTAACTTAATATAAACCACTCCCTGTTTTAACTTATTTCATCCTCACATTGAGTCTGTGAGGTCGGTGGAATAATTACTCTCATTAAACAGATGGGGCAAATGGGTCTCAAGGAGGTTAGGCCACTAGCCAGGGTCCCACGGCCGGTAAGAAGCAGAGGTGAGAATGCAACGGAAGCCACTGGGGAGCTTCTTGGCTCCCTCCAGAATCCCCCTGAGTGCGGGTCCTGTGACTCATGACTCTCTGGGGTCCTCCTTTGAGTAGGATCTTTGAAGCCACCTAGTAAAGACTCTGTAATAGAAGGAATGGCCCAGGACGAGGGAGAACAGGAGGCCAGGCAGCGGGAGAGGCATAATCCGGCACTTGGGGGTCATGCTCCAGGGTGGAATGTTCCCTGCAGAGTCTCTGGAGCTCACCACCTGCCCCATGAGAAAGAAAGTGTGTGTGTGTAACCTGACCTCCCTGGCGCTACCTGCTCTGAATTTGGGAGCAACCTCTCTCTGCCCCATCGCTTCCACCCTCAAAGCCTTCACCATGGCAGCCAGCTTGTTCCAGGGCAGTAGAAAGGACACTGACAGCTCCAGGTCACAAAAAGGAGTGTGTCTGTGGATTTCACCACTGTGCGAGAATTGAAGATCTAGGGTCTGGAGACTCTTACGGCTTGGCAGAAAGTGAGTTAGAAATGGTTTACAAGCGAGAACTCTGGAACCAGAGTGCCTGGGTTTGATTCTGGTATGACTTTAACCTGGTTACGTAACTCCTCCATGCCCCAACTTCCATGTCTGTAAAATGGGCTCATAGCCTAGTAGTTGTATAATAATTAAATGAGAAACAGTACAGAGTACTGATCAGGAGAATAAACTCTGAAGTCAGACTATGTAGGTTCAAATCTGGGCTATCTGTGCCATCTCAATCAAGCTGCTTGACCTCTCTGCATTTTGGTTTCCTCATCTGTAAAATGGGGATAATAACAGTGCCCACTTTTTAGAGTTGTGAAGATTAAATGAGTTAAATAGAGTAATGCCGGGCACATGACAAGTGCCGAGTGTTTGCTCTGACGGTGATAGAGAGGGAGGGGGAGAATGAATCTAGAGTTATGTTGCTTTGAACAGTGCCTGGCAGAAAGTAGGTGCTCATAAAAATGAAGGACAAAAGGGAGAGGCACGGATTCACCTACAGGACAGCTGCCTCTCAGCTCCTACTAGTGGCAGCCAGCAGGGAATGTGGAGGCCTAGAGTTGCTGAAGCCTTCAGACCTTTTTTTTTTTTTTTTTTTGGAGACGGAGTCTCACTCTGTTGCCCAGGCTGGAGTGCAATGGTGCGATCTCAGCTCACTGCAAC
This sequence comes from Macaca fascicularis, assembly GCF_037993035.2. NCBI lineage: Eukaryota > Metazoa > Chordata > Mammalia > Primates > Cercopithecidae > Macaca > Macaca fascicularis. The sequence goes on along the minus strand of NC_088384.1, from coordinate 103,043,978 downwards.
CTCTGCCTCTCAGGTTCAAGCAATTCTCCTGCCTCAGCTTCCCAAGTAGCTGCCACCATGCCCGGCTACTTTTTGTATTTTTAGTAGAGACAAGGTTTCACCATGTTGGTCAGGCTGGTGTCAAACTTCTGACCTCGTGATCTGCCTGCCTCAGCCTCCCAAAGTGCTGGGATTACAGGTGTGAGCCACTGCTCCTAGCCAGCCTTCAGCCTTTTAAGAGAAACTAGAACTCCAGATTTGTATGTGAGTGCTCCCAATTTTTACAAATTCACTTTTACTTAAAACATAGTGTAAACCAAACAAAGACAAACTCCAGGGCCAGATGTGGCTACGGGCTGCCCTGTGTGCAACCACGGTTTTGAATTTACTGTGGTTATTTGGTTCAGAGGAGAACGACGATGGAATGGTACATTTAACCATGCACCATGCCCCCAAGGTGTACCAGACACTTTACATCCCATCACCTCACTTCCTCCTTGTAATCGGCACCCTATGAAGTATGCCATTATGCCCCCATTTGACAGGTGAGAAAACTGAGGCTCAGAAAAGTTAAACGGTTTGCCTGAGATCATTTGGCTGAGAAGAAGTGGGGCTGGGATTCCCCACTCAGCAGCCTATGCCCTTTCCTGTTACTACCGGCTCTCAAATGAAGACAGTTGACTTGTGTCTCTACTTAAGTGGACTTGTGTCTCTATTTGGAAAGAAAATGATGACTGTCTTTGAACAGGGCTCAGTACATTTTCTTAAACTCTCAAAGGCCCCAGGGCGGTTTACAAGAATGGTCCAAAGTGCCAGGAAGAATGAGGGTGTGCTCTTCACCATCCAGTTTTGGCATGAGAGCCCAAGCCACTTGGTGGTACTTTCATCAGTGCAGTTCCAGCTCTGTAACCAGCATGTAAGGAGAAATGTCATTGTCTTGCTGACAGCAATAATTACTCATGGGAGCCTGGGTTGGCTTCAAAGCCAATTCCTTGTGATGTTATATTCCACTAGACACAAGTCACTTTGGTTTTCCAAGACAGTTACACAGCATTTGTGCCCCATGAGTTGGTGTCAAACAGATAGTGAAGGAAAAACAACGAGGGGGTCTCAGGACACCAGCAGCAAATCCCAAAGCCAGCCAAAGAAAGGGTTAAGCCCAATGGTTAAACATAATAGCTTAATGCCTTTTGCTAACTCCAAGCTCTACCAGGAAGGCTGACAGATCCGAAACAGAACAAACAATAGCTGGAATTGTTCTAGTGAAAACTAGTTCGACTGCATCATTTGCCAATACTTTTTTAAACAACTTTGATTCTTCTCTGCTTCCTTGACTCCAACCCGACCTGAAAGCAAGAGGCAGACGAGTTCTTGTCCTAATGTGAAACCCCTGTAAGCAAGATGCCTGCTTGGACAAGGGGATGGCAGAACAGAGTAGAGGACAGAGCTCAAAGCCGGAAGCAGACACTGCAAAACACATCCAAGGGCTGGGCCTGGGACTCACCCCAAAGTGACTATCATCTGTGGTGGTGTCAGCATTTCTTGGAATTGGAGACCAAGAAAGGAAGTTCAAGATACAAACGAGCATATTTTTATCTCTAACGATGAGACAGAATTGTCAGAGAGGCATGCCAAAGTTTTGGTTCAGAGGCAAGCATTTAAATGGCAGGGGGAGAAATTGTCCTAAGGACAGTACTTTGGAAAGGATGCGTGTCTGTCGCTTACGATATTCTCAGGGTGACCTAGGACCACCACACCTGTTGACCCAAACTCACAGCAGGAAGCCTACCTTCTCTGTCACTCAGAGTCCACACAGTGACGCCAGCACGGTGAAACTTCAGTTTCTCCAGACAAGCGCTGTTTACAGTGAGGCTGGCTGAGATCACTAGTTCTAGCATTTCCTTGTACCTGAAAGAAAACAAAGGGAAATATAATTTATTCATTAATTATGCATGCTTGCTAATGATTCCTATTTCTTTCCCTAAGAGTATAAATATTAAAGCTGATTACCTAAACCCAGCCTTCTTATAAATTCCACATGATAAAAATTCACTGAAGTTTTCATCAAAGGGAAATGAGAAATTAAAATGAAGTTCTTGCTCCCCGCTGGAGAATACACCCAGTTGATTAAAACATTCCCCTCCTTCTTGCTGTATTTTGCCATTAGAAAAATTATATTTTGGTCTCTTTTCAATGTCATATAAATGAGCCAGAGCAAACCAGGGCAACTTCCCAGCTGAGGAGGAGAGAGATAGGCAGAGAGGGAGCATTTGGATTTAGATTTCCAAAAGCCAGAGGCTTAGGGAGAACGTGGAGCTGACTGTGGTTAAGAGAGTGGGTGGGGTGGCCCACGCCTGTAATCCCAGCACTTTGGGAGGCTGAAGCGGGTGGATCACAAGGTCAAGAGATCGAGGCCATCCTGGACAACATGGTGAAACGCCGTCTCTACTAAAGGAAATAGAAAAATTAGCCGGGCATGGTGGCGTATGCCTGTAGTCCCAGCTACTCGGGAGGCTGAGGCAGGAGAATCGCTCGAATCCAGGGGGCAGAGATTGCAGTGAGTCAAGATCGCGCCACTGCACTCCAGCCTGGCGACAGAATGAGACTCCATTTCAAAACAAACAAACATGGTACTACTCGCACGGACAGAGAAAAGCTCAAAAGGCATCAGCATCATTAACAGCTCTCTTGGTGGCAATACTCCACAGTTCATCACTGTGGTCCTGACCAAGAGAGAACATACTGGCTCCTGAATTACCCATGATTTTTATAATATGCTAGGGGGGGTGGGCAGGGGGAGAGCAGGGATGAAGTCTCCTTTGGTCTTTCTCATTTTTTAATTGAAAATATTTCCAATTCTTGCACCATGTTGGTAGTCGCTCCTTCTAAATTCTGGCCGGGCGCAGTGGCTCATGCCTTCAATTCCAACACTTTGGGAGGCCGAGGTGGCAGATCACTTGAGCCCAGGAGTTTGAGACCAACCTAGGCAACATGGCGAAACCCCATCTCTACGAAAATACAAAAAAGTTAACTGGGCATCGTGGCACATGCCTGTGGTCCCAGCTACTCAAGAGGCTGAGGTAGGAGGATCACCTGAGCCAGGGGAGATGGAGGGTGCAGTGAGCTGTAATCGTGCCACTGCATTCCAGCCTCGGTGACAGAGTGAGACCCTGTCTCAAAATAAATATTAATAAATAAACTCCCACCCACTGGGTTTAGAAAATGAGGTTTCTGGTTAATGCACACACTACTATACATGGTGTAGCAATTTTCCAAGGTCTAAACTACAACCAGTAACATTTAACCCACAGTTGTCTTTAGAGAAAGGCTAAATTTACTGTGAGCACATCATTATCACAAGGTCATCCTTGGCAAGATCAGTTATTATTCGGTTAATGAAACACAATGTAGCGATCGGTGGTGTGTTGCTTATAAACTCAGATCCTGTTGTAAAAAGGTTGCAAATTCAAATCCCAGTGGGCTACCCACTACTTTGAGCAAGGTACCAAACTGCTCTCAGTCAAAAGTTTTCTCATCTGGAAAATGGTCATGGTGAAGATTAAAAAAGGTGATTCATGTAAAAAAAAAAAAAAAAAAAAAAAAAGCACTATTTTAATAGCAACTTAAATGCTTATTCAAAATAAAGTTCAAAAATACAGCCACCCCTCAGTATCCCAGGAGCCATTCCCGCCCCCTGCCATGGACACCAAAATTGGCAGGTGCTCAAGTCCCTTATAAAAAATGGTAGAGTATTTGCACATAACCCACATACATCCTCCCACATACTCTAAATAATCTCTAGGTTACTTATAATGTCCAATGCAATGTAAACACTATATAAACAGTTGTTATATGCACTGTTTTAAAATATATATTATTTTTATTCTTATATTTTTTTGCCCCGAATATATATATATATTAAAAAATATATATATATATATATATATATAAAATCTTGTTGTCTTCCAGGCTGGAGTATAGTGGTACAATCTGGGCTCACTGCAACCTCTGCCTCCCAGGTTCAAGTGATTCTCCTACCTCAGCCTCCCGAGTAGCTGGGATTACAGGTATACACCACCACACCCAGCTAATTTTTTTATTTTTAGCAGAGACGGGGTTTTGCCATGTTGGCCAAACTGGTCTTGAACTCCTGGCCTCAGGGGCGTGAGCCACCGTGCTCACCCCACCCCCTGAATATTTTTGATTTGTAGTTAACTGAATCCTTGGATTGGAACCAACTGTACTGTTAATGGACACAGATGCATTCCACAAAAAGAAAATTACACTCAGGAATGATCAACACTGTTTTCAAGAGAAAGGCTAACTCTGGGGGTAGGAGGGGATATAATTTTGGAAGTAACACTTGGGGGGCTTCGACTGTGTAGTGTTTTAATTCAGGGGCTGACACTACCTATGGCCCGTAAGCCAAATCCAGCCCACAACTGTTTTTGTGTGACCCGTGAGTCAGGAACGGCTTTCACATTTTTAAACGGTTGCAAAATAATCAAAAGAAGGATACTATTTCATAATATGTGAAAATGATGCGAATTTCACGTTTCAGTGTCCATAGGTAAAGTTTTATTGGAACACTGCCCTGCTCACTGGTTTACTATCCTGTCTGTGGTTACTTTCACACCACAGTGTTAAGTGGAGTAGTTTCAACAGAGACCATGTGTGGCCTGCAGAGCCGAAGGTATTTAGTATCTGGCAGCAAAACTTTGCCAACCCCTCTATCAGGTAAGCAGGATGCCGGGTACCCTATTTTTGTATGTTTTATCCATCTTTGTATGCCTGGAACACTTAATTTTTAAATAAGAAAGCCCTTATCTCAGGGCTTGCACATAGGAAATACTTTCTGTATAAGGACGTTTTGATCTGATGAGAGAATCCCACCCTGATATGGTTTGGGCTTTGTCCCCTTCAACTCTCATGTTAAAACGTGATGTGATCCCCAGTGTTGTGGCAGGAATTTGGGTCATAGGGGTGGATCCCTCATGAATGGCTTGGTGCCCTCTCCATGGTATGAGTGAGCTCTTGTTCTATTAGTTCACAGGAGAACTAGTTGTTTAAGAGCCGGGCATCTCTCTTGCTCCTTCTGTCACTGTGCGATGTGCCTGCTGGCCCTCCACCGTCCACTGTGAGTAACAGCTTCCCAAGGCCTCACCAGAAGCTGAGCAGATGCTGATGCCATGCTAGTACCACCTGCAGAACCGTGAGCCAAATAAACTGCTTTTTTAAAAATAAATTACTCAGTATCGGGTATTCCTTTATAGCAATGCAAAACGGGCTAACACACATACGAATCAGCTCTAGTGTTTACATGTTTATATTCTCTCTCTCTCTACTATACATATATGTGTGTGTATATATATGTGTATATATATATACACACACATATATACACATATATATGTGTATATATGTGTGTATATATATGTACACACACACAGACACATACATACAATGTTTATATCAATGTTGAGTCCTAAAATGTCCCCACATATACATGCATCCTGGTACCTGTTTTTTTGTTTCTCAAACGCCACAGGCACTCCAGGATAGAGGCCTAGCTGTCTTGCTCCCTCTGATACATCAAAGCATATCGTATGGTGCTTAGCAAATGGCAGACATTGTAGCTGTTATCTGGCTACAGGTGCCAGAAATTTGCATCTTGTCTAAACTAATTCCCTTCATTCTTTTGGGTGTGTGCAAATAATTAAAGGTTAAAAAAAAATAAACAATGAGGTTAAAAAATATCACTAGTCTCCAGATATCCACATGCTATGAGAGTATTAGAAGTAGCAAATTGTTAGCCAACTGACCAAATCTGGTTAAAAACAAAGTGAATTGTTTCCCCCACTCCCTGGGGTTTAAAAATATTTGAGGTAGTTGCCAATATTTAAAAATGAGACAATTTCACATAAAAATCTAGATTTTCAGCTTTTGTTGAAACTACAAGAGTATTGCCTTATTCTTGCGTGGCAGCAGCCAACTGGCACTGAACAGTGGCTGCCCAATTAAGTCAAGGTACATGGACTCCATTTTGTCACAGTCCCCACCACTCCCTGCTCTCTTACATTTGACCCTCTTTTTCCATTTGTATTTCCTCCTGTTCCCTACAGGCATTTGCATTTGAGAGCTATGTCATATGTATTATCAGAAAAGCCTGCTAAGGAAGGAGACAGCAGTGTGACACTTCTGGCCTCAGACATGTAACTTATTTACTTTACTGGGTGTTGCTGTCATCCTTAAGAGCTCTTACACATCCAAAAGAGCATTTGTTGATTTTAAGCAGAGCAGGAATGTGTTTGTGAGTCTGAACTCTGGGACAGAGTATTGTTACTAAGGCTTCTGGTGTATTCAACTTAGGTCCTTGCCTAAGGTTCTTGAAGGCCAAGCCAATGGGGAAATCATCTTTATTTCCTCCACAGCACTTGACACAGAATCTTGTTCATTCCATCATCCAATTACCAACTGTTGGAGGAAGGGAGAAAAGAAGGGGAAGAGGGAAAGAGGGACAGGGAGGGAGGAAATCTTATTTGAGCCATCACCTTCTTCCAACAAGATTTTTAAAAGTTATTCTTATTTTCCACCACACCCTAGACAATGACTCTGACATATTAAATATGTAAATGTTTCCTTATAAGTGATGCCATGTTATTTTATGTGTGGCATGTGTTTTAATTTAATGAATAATGTGCACAATATCTCATTCTGTTTAGAAGGCTTTTTATTTTCAGTCTGCAGATTTAAAAATGTGCATATTACTGGATGCATATCTAGCTTATAGTTATAATTCTATATTGTACACCCACTCTATTGAATTTAAGCAATGCCCTGGTGGTGAACAGCTAGGTAGCCTTTATCTCTCAGCCACCTTATAAACAATGCTGCAATGAACATCTCCATTCATCTTCATTTTTTAAAATGCAGTATCTCTCCCTACACTATATACACTATATACACACACATTCCTAAAATGTATTTATATCCAAGGTGGAGGATTTCTGTGTTATGGAGCATATGTGAACTGAACTTGAACAAGTACTAGCAGACTGTTCTTCATAATTCCTGTGCCATTCTAGATTCCATCAGAAGTACATAAGCATTCCAGTTTCACAAATTCCAGCTAACACTTGGCACTGCCCCACTTTCTACTTTTTGCCAAACTGATGCGTGGAAAGCAATATCTAATAGTTGTTTTGATTTTCATTTCTAGGATTACTAGTGAGTTTGAGCATATATTCACATAATTGTAGGCCATATGAATGTTTGGAAATTGCCTGTTCAGATCTTTTATGCTTGCCCATTTTTCTACTGGGTTATCTTTTTTTTTTTTTTTCTTATTGATTTGCTGGAGTGCATTACAGAGTCTAGGTATTCATTGTGTTTTTTGAATGCTGTAAATTTCTTCTCTTAGTCTTCCATTTGTCTGTTTTCTTTATTTCTATTGTCTTTTGTAGAACAAAATATCCTTACATATTTACCAAATAATTTCTTTTTGTAGGTATAAAAATCCTTTCTCTATTCTTGGGATTTCAAAATTTGTCTACATGTTAAACTATTCACTTAGAATTTTAGCTTTCATATTTAAGTCTTTAATTCATTTACAGTCTGCCTTTTTATGTGGTTTAAAGTTTAATTTTTCTCCATATTGAAGAAAACAAAAATAAGCCATTTTTCCTAATATGTATTGAACTGTCCAGCTGAGTGCACCTCCCAGCTATGATGGGACAGCTTGTATTTTTAGCCAATCTCACTATCATGATCAAAAATAAAAGCTATAAAATATTGTCTTAAGGGATTGGAAGTCAACCAAGGCAAGTCCTGAGGGACCAAGATCCCAGAGAGATGAAAAACAGACTAAGTTTGACCTCTATCAAGTTTCCCCTCAAGACATTTGCCAATTTACAATCAAAGAATTAAAAAGCAACAGCTTAGAGTTTTTCAGTCTTGTGGAGGTGGGGAGACAAAAACTGGAGTTCAGGATTACTAAAGTAGTTAGGTCACAGGAGCAAAGATTGTAGAAATATGAGAACCACATAGGTATGAGTCTGATATTGTCGAGTTATTAGCCTTGAGGTATTTGCTGATACTCAGGCTGGGGGTGGTGAGAGGTAGAGAAACCAAGCAAAAAGGGGTAGCTATGAAGGCAAGAAATTAAGCAGAGCTTTTTTGCAGTTGCCTAATTACAGGAAGGCAAAAAATGGAATTCACCCTCAATAAGGATGAGGAGCCTTGAGAAACACTCAAGGCTTTTAACTGGGACCCTGAAGGGTTACTTCCTTGGAATTAGGGCAAACAAAATAGATCCTGCCTTGAGTCATCTCAATCCCATATTGGACAAACGTGATTTGCCTCTACTATCATCAATAGCCAGAGGAAAAACGTTTCTTTTGGGGGAGATGTCATCTTCCAGAGTCTCCATAATGTTTTATACACAATAGAAAAATTACCAAGAGACAAAACCAAATGATCAAAAACCAAGACAAAAACAAAAACAAAAACAAAAACCTCACGTGAGATTCGGGTATTGAAGTTGTCAAACATGGAGTCCCTAGCAACTGTGATAATATAATAAAAAAAACTGATTTAAGATGAGAATGCTGCTAAAAACAACTAGGCTCTTTAAAAATGGAAATTACTGGTTGGGCATGGTGGCTCACGTCTATAATCCCAGCACTTGGGGAGTTCGAGGCGGGTGGATCACTTGAAGCAGGAGTTTGAGACCATCCTGGCCAACATGGTGAAACCCTATCTCTACTAAAAATAGAAAAATTAGCCAGGCATGGTGGCAGGTGCCTGTAATCTCAGCTACTCAGGAGGCTGAGGCAGGAGAATTGCTTGAACCCAGGAGGCGGAGGTTGCAGTGAGCTGAGATTGCACCACTGCACTCCAGCCTGGGTGACACGAACACAACTCCATCTAAAAAAAAAAAAAGGAAATTATAGAACTGAGAAATGAAATAAATAAAATTAAGAACTCGACAGATCAGTTGAACTACAGACTGGACATAGTGGATGAAAGAATTAGTGAACTGGAAGGTAAGTCAGTAAACAGATCTCAGGAATAAGGTTGAAAAACAGGTTTAAAAGAGCATAAAAGAAACATGGAACATGGTAAAAGATCTAGCACACATGTAGTAGGAGCCACAGAAGGAGAGGAGAGAGAGAGCAAGTCGGAAACAATATTTAAAGAGAAACTGACAGAAGACCTTCCCAGATGGATGACAGACATCAAGTCATGGAATCAAGAAGTTCTGTGAATCCCAAACAAGATAAATACAGAGAAAAGCATTCCTGGGCATGTGATGGTCAAACTGCACATGTGCACAAATTAATCTTAAAAGCAGTCAGAGGGGGAATAAAAGACATAATCTTTAAAGAAGGTATAATAAGACTGAGAATCAGCTTCTCAGCAGAATTGATGGAAACCAGAAAGTAATGGAATTTCATCTGCCAATGTGGAATTCTATGCCAGCAAAAAAAAAAAAAAAAAAAAAAAAAAAAAAAAAACTTCAAAATGAAGACAAAATCAAAACGAAACAAACCAAAATTAAGATTGCTTGCCATCAGTAAACCTGCACTAAAAAAGAATGTTCTGGAAGCATGAAAATTCAGCAAAGATAAAGAACAACATAAAAGGGTAAATATGTGCAGGAGGATAGATAAATATAATCAACATGTTTTAAGGACCTTGCATTTTCTTGGAAATGGTAAAAGTACTAGTGTATAGTAAAGTTTTAGATATATCAAGGATGTATCCTATAATATTTAGGGTAACCACTTAAAGAATAATAATAAATGTAAACATTTCATGTACATATATTACATTAATTACAGTAAATGCAAACAGAATAAATACAACACTTGAGAGACAAAGATCACCAGACTGACTTTAAAAAACTAACTACAAGAGACCCCTTTTAAATATTACAAGAGACCCCTTTTAAATAGAAAGACATACTAAGGTTCAAAGCAAGGATTCAATAATACGAATACAACACAAAAGAAAGCTGGCATTACCCCAAGTAGATTTTAAAATAAAAACCATTATTAGAGATGTACAGGGACACACAGTAATGATAAAATAATCCACCAATATATGATAATTCAAAAGTTTATTTTTTCCAAAATTAATGTGCATGAAGAAAGGGACTTGACTGATTCTAGGTCTCTGTTAGATCTAGAATTAGATCTGAAAAATCTCAAATACCTATAGCAATTAAAATACCTAGAGCAATCAAAACACATCATCCTTTGGAGGCAAATAAATGAACAGCACTAACAAAGCCAAAGCTACAGAAATATTAATCTTCACAAAGTAAACATGACCCTGACTTGAGAACCTGACAACTGTTCTTTCCTGCGGGCAGCTACAGCTACAGGAACTGGTGACTTGCAGAAGCAAACTATTAGCCACAGAGTACAGGAATGTGAACAAGCAACTCAAGGCAACTCAGTTTCCAGAGTTAGTAAAACTCTTCCAAAAATTCTAGTCATGGTTCTCATTTCCCAAGCACCTATTATATGCCAGGCAATTTTCCTGATCACATTTACAGTCTCTCTTTTAATTCTCTCCACCACGCTGGGAGATAGAAGGATCTGTCCTGTAGGAGATCTAAAGGCCGACTAAACACAGATTTAAGTCTGAGCAAAGTGCAGTCACCAAGAAAATGTGAAATCGTTCCTGTTTGGTGAACTTATCCTGTTCTGCCATGAGGATCTAAGAAGAAACTTTTCAAATGTCAGCGCACTCCACCGACTGATGAATGGATAAAGAAAATGTGGTATGCATATTCAGTAGAATATTATTCAGCCATGAAAAGAATGAAATCCTGTCATTTGCAGCAACGTGGATGGAACTGGAAGTCATTATGTAAGTGAAATAAGCCAAGGACAGAAAGACAAATATGGCATGTTCTCAACCACATGTGGGAGCTAAAAAAGTAGATCTCATGACGATAGAGAGTAGATTGTGATTACTAAAGGCCAGGAAGGGTGGTGGGGAGGATGAAGAGAGGTTGATTAACGGGTACAAATATACAGTTAGAAGGAATAAGACCTAGTGTTCAATAGAACAGTAGGGTGACTATAATTAACAATAGCTTATCATCCATTCCGAATAGCTAGAATAAAGAGTAATTTGAATGATGCTAGCATAAAGAAAAGATACATATTTAAGGTGATGAAATCCCAATTATGCTGCTTTGATCTGTACACATTATATGAATGCATCAAACGATCACGTGCACCCTGAGAATCCGTCCATCTATTATATACCAATAAAAAAAAACTAAACAAAACTGTAAAAAACTTCTCAGCACACAGTGAGTTTTTTGTCTTATGAACCACATTGTTTCATTATTGAATTGGAGGAGACCATGGAGGAGGGAGGCCAGTCTCTGGTGTTTGAGGCTGCTGAAGGTTTTAACCTGGCCCTGAGTACATTGCTCAGTTTACGGATACTAGAAATAAAAACAGCTCACACTTACAGAGCATTTACTCTGAGGTTTAAATCTCTCTGCATGCACTGGCTCATTTCATCCTATGAAGTAGGTAGAGATAAGGAGACAGGTTCAGAGACTGACCTGGCCAGTTAGTGGTAGGGCCAGGATTCTCAACCAGGTGATCTGGCTCCAGATCTGTGCTCTTAACCACAGCTTGCAAATAGCTCTGGATCACAATTTCAACTCAGGGCCCATCGAGCTCTAAAGTCTACTAAGCTACCCAGTCAGAGCACCAGACCTGTTATCTGCTCCAGGGGTTCAAATCCCAGCTATGTCCTTGTCAGCGGTGTAACCTTGGGCACGTTATTTCACTTATCTGAGCCTCAGTTCTGTAAGATGCAGTAAATACTACCCTCCCCGCCAGGTTATTCTGAGGAAAATGAGTCAGAGAAGGCATTGGGTATTCAACAAAGGGCAGCCGAGATTATTTGCATTCACACAGACAAAAGCTTGAAACACACTATTCGTTTCATTCCAGGTAGACACTGGAAACTGTCATGAGGATCACCCGGAAACCACTGGTTCCTATTGTGGTTTGAGGGGCAGAGTTGAGCTCTCCTGCAATTTGAGGGGAAGGCTTCCTTCACATTCTCCCCACTCTCCCCACCTCACAATTACCTGAAATTGGAGACCAGCTTATTCTCTATGCAAGGGGAAGGAAGAGAGAACTCAGACAGCCTTCACGGAATCTGGGGGAGGAGAAAGACGTAGCTTCCCTTTCACGAAGGGAGGGAAGGGAAAGGAAGCAAAAGCATGGAATTCATTTACAAAAAAAAAAAATTCTTTCTTTGTTGCATTGTTGCAAAACCCTGATAGCCCGGCTACTTCAGAAGAGAGCCTGAAGGAGCGGGAAGAAAGGCATTCAAGCGCCCCCACCCTCTGGCCTCCTTGGCCTGCTGCTGCCTGCGGCTTGTGCCATTTGTTACCATTGTCACCACCCCTGTCCCTGGGGACTGGGAAGAAGTGGGGGAGCCCGAGAGATGACAGCTGGGGGGTGGGGGCAGGGGCAGCTTCAAAGGCTGAGAGGGATCAAAAGCAGATGGAGGGTCCCCAGCAGGTGGGCTGCTCACCTTTCCCCACCCCTGTGAGTGCACCAGCTACCTTGGCTGAGGACGGTGGCCCTGCCTGTTAGATGCAGAGGACAGATGGCCAGTCAGCCAAGGGGACTTTGGAGAGAGCCACTCCCAGCATCCTTCACGGGCTGAGAAATCAAAGCCTGCTGACTTCAATCACAGGCTTCTGAACAGACAGCAGCTGTGGCCCAAACCTGGACGTCTCTGGCAGCCTCCACCAGCCTTATTCAATTTCCATTCAAAATACCTCTGTGAATCACAAACCAGCTTGGCTTCCCCATTTCAGGGGGTAGTTGCTCACACCAAAAGCTCAGGATCACTCTTACTTCTCCCTCTCCTCCAATCCATCTCCAGGCCTTATAAAGTTCACCTCCACGGCCATCACCCAGGTCCAAGCCACCACCCTCCCTGCCCAGGAAGACCACCGCAGTCCCCCTGCCCACCTCCCTGGGGCCACCATGGCCTCCCTCCAGTTTGTTCTCCGTGCAGCGAAAGACAGCATAAATGTGAACCTGCCCCCTCACCTCATCCTTGCTTATAACCTCCGACGGCTTTCCATTGCTCTTAAGATGAAGCGAAGACTTCGGAACATAGCCTTGATCTGGCTTCTCCTCACCCAATGTCTGATCCCAGCACACTGGCCTTTCTTTTGCTCCACGCTCCCTCTTGCCACAGGGCCTTTGCACATGCTGTTCCTGTTGCCTGGAACTCCCGTCCCTTCTGCTCACCCTGCAGAGGCCTCAGTTCCGGCAGGACTTCCCCAGGCTCTCCCTGAGTGAGTGATTTCCCTCCTGCAGCTTCCACAGGCCCATGGCCCTCTCTCACACACACCAGTCACTGGAACAGTTTTTACAGATGTTTGTGAGTTATTTAATTTCCCTAGGTCTCCCCATGACTCTCAGTCCATGTGGCTTGGCTGGGACTGACCCTACTAACAAGCTCGGAGCCTGGCAATTAGCATCTCCCATTCCTCAGTCTATAGTGATTGGCTCCAGGATGGTGGTCACGTGAGCCACCTGAGGCCAATGGGAGGCCCAAGATGAACTGCTGGAGAAGAGACGCTCTCTCCTGCTGCACACAAGTCCTGGAAGATGTCTACCTGGAGCCGTGGGCAGCCCCTTGCCTGCGAGACTGCAGACTGCCTTTGTGTTTTAATACAGGTGTATCACGCCCTAGGTGTTCAGTGTGAAAAATTAGAGTAGGAATCAGCTGTGGGTTCAGCCAGTGAAATTCAGCAGCTGTTGTCACTTCAACAACCTTGGGGAAGAACTCCACAAGCCACAAGGGTGTGATCACAAATCCCTCCTCCTGTCCACACCTCCATCCTCCTCTACCCTGTCTCCCTTAACATGGGGAAGGTGTCATTGAATAGAAGTTGTGGGACAGGGTTGCAATGCGTTGGGAACCATCTCCCCAGATAAATAATGCAAATTCAGTTTCTTTTGCAAAGGCTAGAAGGCAGATAAATGGATCAGGAACACAGGTGACACTAAAGCCATTCACTGATTCATTCATTGAGTCAGGCTGCCCATGATTTAGAATCACTGATGCTGTTTACGTAGCACACCAAAGAGCAAAGCTGCTACTCCTTCACTAATTGATTTCATCTTTCTTCCCCTTCTCCTGTTCTTTAAGGGCCTTCTTAGACCCAGGGACTGTCTCAGGCATTGAGGATACAGTGTCCAACCAGACAGACAAGTTCCTGCTCTCCTGAAGTTGGCATTTCAGGTGGGATTTGCCATCCAGACTTAGTGGGAATTCCTCAATGGGTGATCCCAACTAGTCCACCTGTGCCTCCTTCTGCTGAGATAAGAATTGCATGGCCCTTTCTCTCTTAAAATAAAATTTTGGTTGCCCAAATAACATCTAAAAACATTTGTAAATACAATTTAAAATTTCAGATAAGATTAGAGTCACATTGGGGCACTACCTCCCACCAGATGTATCCACAATTAATAGGATAAATAGCTTATAAACACAAACACCCACACATTCATTAAAATATACAGTATTGTTTTTACAAATGTGTTTTGTGAATGTGTTGTTGACCGCTATTGATCATGTACATCTTGTTCCAAGATGTTTTTTCACTCTAATAATAAAATACCTTGGTGTTCATTCCATGCCATGACAGAGATCTAGCTTATTCTTTCTCATTGCTGCATGGTGTCTGCAGGTATGTCTGTGTCACAGTTCACCTGTCCAGTCCTCAGGGGTCCCACGTTGTTGTTAGGATAATGAATTCCACAATGACTGGAGCAGGTCTTCTTGGGTGCACATACCTGGAGTTCTCTAGAAGTGATACCCCAAGGAAAGACTGCGGGCCCCCAGTTTAAAACCGTAAAACCCATTTGCATATCGCTCCTCAGAGTGGTGAAACCAATTTATACGCCCAGCGGAATGTCCCATGTCTTCATCCCTTGTGCTATTTTTACTCCCTGATTGGAAAGCTTTATCCAAAAATTCTCTTAGGGGCCAGGCACGGTGGCTCACGCCTGTAATCCTAGCACTTTGGGAGGCCGAGGCGGGTAGATCACGAGGTCAGGAGATCGAGACCACCCTGACTAACAAGGTGAAACCCCGTCTCTACTAAAAATACAAAAAATTAGCTGGGGGAGGTGGCGGGCGCCTGTTGTTCCAGCTACTGGGGAGGCTGAGGCAGGAGAATGGCGTGAACCCGGGAGGCGGAGCTTGCAGTGAGCCGAGATTGCGCCACTGCACTCCAGCCTGGGCAACAGAGCAAGGCTCCGTCTCAAAAAAACAAAACAAAACAAAACAAAAACTCCCTTAGGAAGACATAAACAGTTATTCTATTTTTATAGAGACAGGTCCTTGTTGTGTTGCCCAGCAAACTCCTGGTGTCTACCTCCTGGGCTCAAGCAATCCTCCTGCCTCAGCCTCCCGAGTAGCTAGGACTACAGGTGTGCACCATCACACCTGGCTAGTGTTTTCATTTTTATTTTTTTGTAAAGACAGGGATCTCACTTTGTTGCCCAGGCTGGTCTCCAACTCCTGGGTTCAAGTGATCCTCCTACTTCGGCCTCCCGAGGTGCTGGGATTTACAGGCGTGAGCCACTGCACTCAGCTTACATAAGCAATTGCATACGCAATATGCCTCTGCAGCAGCCTATTCACAGCACCATCCTTCAGCCAAGCAGACTGAGTCCTAGGGAGTCTTATGACAAAGGGAAACCAGCTTAAGACCTGAATCTCAGTTCCAGACTAAACTCTCTCACCTATGTTTGATGAATTCTCATTCACATGAGCTCGGCATAGAATAAAAAATAAAAACGGCTAATGGGAAAGCTTTCACTCTACTTCCTCCGGGGTTCAAGTGATTCTCCTGACTCAGCCTCCCGAGTAGCTAGGATGGCAGGTGCCCGCCACCACGCCCAGCTAATTTTTGTATTTTCAGTAGAGATGGGGTTTCCCCATGTTGGCCAGGCTGGTCTTGAATGCCTGACTTCAGGTGATCCACCCGCCTCAGCCTCCCAAAGTGCTGGGATTACAGGCATGAGCCACCGTGCCCAGCC